>NC_135233.1:168461776-169661776 GCF_051348905.1 Ranitomeya variabilis
TGTGGTTATTTCTATTTCAAATGTATTTACCGTATTAAATTTTGAATTTTAAAAGGGTTGAAGGGTAGGAAAGGTTACATGTAACGGTTACGGGGGAGGGAAAGGTAACATCATTTACAGAACTCAAGTTTTAGAATGTGACATTAATAAACACTTTAAGGAGACATATGTATCATGTACAGAAATAGAATAATAAACATAATACTGGATACAACTGGATGTCACAAAATAGGTCTTGACCACAATTAAAACCATATGTTTAGCATTATATTAGAATAGTCTGTTGAAAAAAGAATCAATAGGTAATCTGAAAAAATGAAGCAGAAATAAAGTTTCCTTAATACAATTAAGACTATGGATCGGGGAACGTTCGATTCCAACAGTCACATTTCCTGGAATATTTGGCAAGGCAATCATTATTGATGGTAAATCTCCATTCCAGGGAACTATGTAAATGAAGTTTGTCCACAATGTCAGAGAATTTTGGCACTTCTGTTTTTTTCCCCACCAAGAGGCCAGAGAATTTTTGACCACTAAAAAAAAAAAATATGAATTATGGCGAATTTAAATCGATGGGTCAATGTCTTCCAATTCAATAGAAAGAAGTGCCATCTGGGGGGTGATCAAAAGATTTCTATTAGAAAGAAGGTTTATATGCAATGATACATTCTTCTGTAAGTTTTTTAATTTTCTGACAGCTCCAAAATATATGAAGCAAATTGCCAGGGAATCCACAATTTCTGCAACAAAGAGGGGAGTTTTCATGATTTATATGTGAAAGTCAGGTTGGAGTGTAATACCATCTTACTAACAACTTGAAAAAGGATTCGTGAAGTATCATGGATATATTAGAGGCATAAGTATATTTAATGGCGTTTTCCCACTGTTCCGCATGCAATGTGATGTTTAAGTCAGACTCCCAACGAAACAAGTATGCATTTTTATATTTTTATATTTATATCCCTGTTAAAATAGCCATATACATTTTTAATACACCATAGTGTTTTGTGATTACCATTACTAACTACCGTATATACTCGTGTATAAGCCAAGATTTTCAGCACATTTGTTTGTGCTGAAAACGCCCCCTCGGCTTATACACGAGTCATTGTCCCAGGGGCTCGGCGGGGGAGGGGGAGCGTCAGGAGCTGGCGGCTGTCACATCATACTCACCCACTCCTCGCACGATCGCTGCAAGTCCTCCCTGCATCACTGTTGTCCCGGTGAGGCAGCTCTTCCTGTGTTCAGCGGTCACGTGGTACCGCTCATTAAAGTAATGAATATGAACGCGTCTCCTCTCCCATAAGCATGGAGCGCATATTCATTACTTTAATGAGCGGTACCAGTGACCGCTGAACACAGGAAGAAGCTGCCATCAGGACAGAGATGCAGCGACAGCACAAGCAGGGTGAGGAGGACGGGGGAGGACGGAGAAAGAAGGGGGGAGCTGAGCGGAGCCATGCACACAACAGGGGGGAGGACGGAGGAGCCATGCACACAACAGGGGGGGGCGGGGGGGGAGGACGGAGGAGCCATGCACACAACAGGGGGAGGACGGAGGAGCCATGCACACACAAAAGTTTCCAATTTAAGTGTTTTATTATGGATAAATTTGAGTGTTTTTTTGTTTTTTTTTTTAATCTTGAAAGAAAAACAAACAACAAAATCCAAAGGAAGATTATATTTGTTTGTGATATCACTAAAAGGTTTACCGGTATACAGATATAGGTCTTCAACCTTTTTTATTCCTGATTTAGTTCATATATTCATAATTGAAAATTTATATATTCAATCAGAGAATGGGAAATTTTTAATTTGGTCAAATCTGTTGTATCCTCTACCCAGTTTTGTAAGTATTTTCCATGCACGTATTATAGCTTGAAACACTGGCTGAAGAGGCTCCCTTGTAAGCGATTTAAATAAATGATTAAAAAGTAAGTCTTGTGGGAAGTGTGATTATTTCTGTCTGGTTGTTGTGATGCCATTTTCTTCATGATTTTAGCAAACTGGAAGCAAATGGTTGTCTGTTATAAGGATAAATTGTGTTTGCAAAACATTTGACCCAGCAAATGTTTAGAACGGTCATATTTTGTAATGGGTAGTTGAATCACATTAATAAAGGGAATCTGTCATCCCCGTATATGATCTTTTAAAATGGGCATACAGGAAATAGAGATCTTAGACTAGTCCTACCTATACGCCTCATATTAACGGTCTTGAGTCTGAGAAATGTTATATTCCTTTCTTTAGGTTAATGATTTCTTCCAGGCTTCGGGGCTTGCGGTGTCTGGAAGAAATCCCTGCCTCCTGTCTTCAGTGTAATACTTACCCCCTTCCACTGGCATCCATTACGGCCTCGAAATCCTGCGCCTTGCACTCCCTCAAAAATACACACCTCATCCTCCCTTCTGTGGCACTGCATTCAGGGATCTTCTGTGCAGGCGAGTCACTGGGGCCCCCGATGTGAGCCCGGATAATATGCTCGCCTCCACTTCCTCCCTGCACAGGCATCGCTAGGAACCATGTGAACATGGCCATGACTATACAGGGAGGAAGTGGGGGAGAGCACCTTATCGGCACGCACACCAAAGGTCACTGGAGCAGAACTTGCCGGTGCTTTCACAGAAGATCCCTGAATGCAGTGCCCACAGAAGGGAGGGAGTGCAGTCCCGCAAAAAACAAGCCTTCACATGGCCATTTTGACAGAAAAATAAAAAGTTATGGCTCTGGGAAGAAGGGGAGCAAAGAACTAAAGTGCAAAAACGAAAATACTTCATGAAGGGGTTAATACGAGGCATACAGGTAGGACTAGTGTAACATTTCACATTCTATCACATGTATGCCCATATTAATAGGTCCTAGACATCCCAGGGGGGAGACCGAATCCCTTTAAGAAAAAAATCAGAATCTGATGTCTATAAAAGTGCTGTACATCTTTTGCACAAAATGACTGAAAGTGAGTCGCCAAACTGTGGTGCAACGGCTAAGAGCTGTAGGATTGAATGCATGAGTTCCAGTCAAGAAGTCTTCAGTCTCTGGCAAACTCAAGTTAGACCTTCAAGTTCTTTGCAAACAACACAGCCAACGGAAAGAGATAGATTGGTCTAAGGTGTTGTGGTTGGATGCATCCAAGTTCAATCTGTTTGGTAGTGATGGCATCACTATATATACCGCCTAATTGGAAAATGTAATGATGTAAGGCATCAAACACCTACAGTGAAACATGGTGGCGGCAATGTCATGGTTTGGAGCTGCTTTTCTGCATCTGCCATTGGGTCTCTGCATAGAATTGAAGGAAATACGAATGCTAAAATGTAAAAGAATATAATGGAGAATATAATGCTGCCACATGGTAAAACTAAAGTAGGCAGGGGCTGGAAATTGCAACAAGGCAATGTTCTTAAGATAACATCCAATTTAGTAAAAAAATTGGTTAGCAAAGAAAATTGTTCACCTGTTGCAATAACCAAGCCAATCACCTGATTTAAACCTTTTAGAGGATATTTGGGATAATTGAGGGCAGCAAGTTTGGGCCATTACCCATGGCAAAAAAAATAAATGGTTTGCAGATTTGGAATGGAGCAAGATCCCTCAAGATGTCTTGAATACCTGAGTGGCTTCAATTCCCCCAAGATATTATGCTACAAAATACTAAGCTATGGCACTGTAACAATGAACTACCCTCTATGTTCTGATCAAAAAATAGTGTATGCAAAACTTTTGGCAGTCAGTTTTCTTTAATCAAATGACCATATCTACATTCTAAAGAATTCTGGTTAAAATTAAGGTCTTGCATGATGACAATTTCATGCACTTTCAAATCACCACAAGGAAAATGGCAGCACAACTACCAAACAGAAATAACACACTTAAACAAAATGCAGAACTTTTGGTCACTACTGTACGTACCATCAATGTAATTTACAGCTTGTTGTAAAAAAGAAAATAAGCACAGCTCAGCTGATGGAAAAATGTAAAGCTAGAATAACGACAACAAAATAAAATCGCCACAATAACACGGATCCAAAGTTTTCACTTTGTCTAGTAAGTAAATAGAGTAAGACTTAACAAAACACAACTTTATTAATTGTTAGATGATAGATAAGTTTATCTCAAAATGGCGCCACTGACAAATACAACTCATGCCGCAAAAAAACAAATGCACAGGTCAAAATATGCCCAATGTTTAAAAAGTGTGAAAGTATTAAATAATTCATAATCATCAACATAATAGAAAATGATCATAAAAGAAAATGCCAGTATTAATATTTGGAAACCTAATTAAATGGCTTAAATCAAACTATATTAAAAGCAACAGTTCCAAACCCCCTATCCACAATTCTCACTTCCCCTGCTATAGTTAAGCAAAAACATGCTAATCATCCTTGACTGCAGGCTTACTAATCTGTACGGTATAAATTATTACCTATAGTAGAAGAATCCACTCTCCGGCACTGACTTAAGCCTGAATATTGATTGTGTATCCCTGAGGAAGCCACCTCCTGTGGCGATACAAGTCAGGTCCTCGTTCTCATACGAGCCAATTTAGAACAGTGTTGCTGTTAACCTCTTCTGATATTGCATTATATATAAATTAGTATAGTGCCCATTTACACCCACTTCCCCAAAAGAGAGTTGCATATGCAACAGACATGCCAGTCATATGGGCTGTATCCCAGTGTCAGATTTTGGCCTGGGGAACAGGTTATGGCGCAGTGGGCACATTTTTCAATGTTTTTATTTGTGCGACAAAGATTTATTCTACTCACATTTTATAAATGCAATGATCTTTTGCACATTTTGGGGGTTTTGAGTATTAAAAGGGATGGGCCATTAATATTATAACTTGAAAAACTATAAATAAGTACCGGTGTATCAGAGTAGCAGGTTTCCTTGGGCTTTAGAGAATGTTAAAATTAGCAGAACCTTCTTATGAACAACAAGGATAATAACAGCTAAATAAAAATACATTAAGAGTAGCAATTTCTAGCACAAATAAGCATACGAATAGCCACGAGCGAACGTGCTCGAAAAAGGCGTTATCTGAGCATGCTCGGGTGCTGCTTGTCTTTGGTGTGCTCAAAAAATATGTTAGAGTCCCTGCGGTTGCATGTCTCATATCTGTTAGGCAATCCCTGCATGTGCCGTGAGACATGCAGCTGCGGGGATGCGAGCATATTTTTCGAGCACACAAGACATGGTCAGCACACAAGCATGCTCAGATAACACCATTTTAAGAGAGTACGTTCGCTCATCACTACATATGAACACTTTAGATTTATATTGCCTTATGTATAATCCGTACTTACACCATCAAACTCTATTAAAAATTCAGTTTTTAATCGTCTGCTTGCATCATGTTCTCCTTCTCGCCTTTCACATAAAAGGCTATCAACTTCATCTTTAATGAAAAGAAGAGAGGTAGAATTGAATATACATACAAAAAACTAAAAGACAAATATTTATTAACTTTGTTTTCTTTTTTTAAAAAGATTTTGAGCTTCTGGTAGCCAAGAACATTTTCACACTTACTGAAAGCAGTCACCTGGCACATTATCAAAAAGCAAATAAGCAGCAATTCATACACCAAGACATCTTCATGCAACTTGCATCAAATTGATATTTTTATTAACAAATTCCACAAAAATGTAAATTAGATGCCAATTTGTGACGAAAGCAGAAAATCAGGTATACCATTCTGCCTTAAAATAAAGTTTTCACCCAGGCTTTATTCTTAAAGGGAACCTGTCACCCCGTTTTTTCAGTATGAGATAAAAATACCATTAAATAGGGCCTGAGCTGTGCGTTACAATAGTGTATTTTTTGTCCCCCGATTCCCCACCTATGCTGCCAAAATACCTTACCAAAGTCGCCGTTTTCGCCTGTCAATCACGCTGGTCTGGTCAAAAGGGCGTGGTGAAATGGCTGTTTCTCCCCCACCTCTTGCTTATCGTCCCGACGTTGGCGTAGTGTTTTGCGCATGCGCAACTGCCGAATGCACTGCGCAGCGGCAGACAAAGAGCGCGATCTGCGCTATTCACCGGCTTTTCCGTGGCGGCGGCCATCTTCCTGAGGCCGCGCGTGCGCAGATGAGTGCTCTGCTGCCCGGGGCTTCAGGAAAATGGCCGCGGGATGCCGCGCGTGCGCAGATGGAGATCGCGGCGGCCATTTTCCTGAAGCCGAGTTCGCATGCGTCGCAGCTGTCTAACAGCAACAAGACATCCATGAGCGGGAACTTCAACATATTATTCGGGCACGCCAAAGACACTTCGCACACAACTGTACTCAGATAATGCCTTATCCAAGCACATTCGCTCATCACTATTAACAATGCTTAGTTATTATATGAAAAGTCACTTCTATTTGGCAACTTCTGAAAAATCTCTCACCACCCAAAATAATCCCTTTAAGACACTTGATCTACAATGTTTTGTCTACATGTGTGGGCGATGCCAACATAATTCTGACTCACTTAATTCATGTCCCCTGAACGTTTTTTTATTCCACCTCGCAACCAGAAATGTCATTTGCCTGCACTGCCATGAAATATCACAAACCTCATGCAGAGAAGAAAATTTGGAAAGAACACGATAAAATGCAACAGAAAATAAATAAATGTAACGTTTTTACAGCATTCGGCAGGTTTGGGGTTTTCCTTGTCTAAACTGTAATATGTCCAATCACACAATTTATTCCTTTTTTTTTTTACACGGATCATAAGAGCAAAAATGCAAAAAAAAAAAAAAATCACATCTGAAATGGATATTTCACAGCTACGAAAAAGAGCAGCCATTTATTTCCTACCTATAAAAATTATAGATGGTTGTAGTTCTCTAGCCACAGAAAAGAGGGCACGCACTAATTTTTCACCTTCTCCTACCTAGAAATAAAGGACAAAAAAAAAAACACAAGTAAAAATATATGAAAAGTGTATAGACACATACAGCAGTATACAGCAAAAGGGTGCAAAGTCATAGTTACTCACCGATAACGGTGTTTCTCAGAGCCCATGACAGCACTACCAGAGAGAGGGGATCCGCCCTTCAGGGACAGGAAACCTACAGGATAAAAGGGCGGTACCTCTCCCCTGCATCAGGTTTGTTTACAGAGCATCGGAGGTCCTCCAGGTTGGTCATAACAACAAAAAAAGTATACAATTTATCGTATCTCTTAACAAGTAAAGACCGTGTCTATATGGAAAGCCACTTCACACAAAATAATGTGCTCACCGCACACGTGATGAGGGGGGGGAATAAGCAGGTGCTGTCATGGGCTCTGAGAAACACCGTTATCGCTGAGTAACTATGACTTTCTCAGTCGCCCATGACAGCACTACCAGAGAGAATTTCAGAGATTATTGCTTAGGGAGGGACCACAGCCTGCAGAACCCTTCTTCCGAAGGTCAGATCAGATGAAGAGGCTAGGTCTAAGCGGTAGTGTCTGAAAAAGGTTGAAGGTGATGACCAGGTGGCCGCTTTACAGATTTGATCTAATGGTACCTCCGACCTTTCGGCCCAGGAGGTCGCCATAGCCCTCGTAGAGTGGGCCTTCAGTCCCTCTGGAACGGCGTTTCCGGTGGATGAGTACGCCAAGGCTATTGCGTCTGTTACCCATCGAGCAATAGTGCCTTTAGAAGCTTTGAGTCCTTTTCTGGGCCCCTGGAAGCAGATAAAAAGAGACCCTTCCTTCCTATGCTGCTGGGTGATTTTAAGGTATTGGGCTAGACACCTTTTCACATCTAGTGTGTGGAATTTCTCTTCCTTCTTATTTCTAGGGTCTGGACAAAAAGAAGGAAGTATTATTTCCTGAGATCTATGAAATGAGGATGCAACTTTTGGCAAATAGGCAGGGTCTGTTTTTAGTATAACTCTATCATCCAGGATCTGTGTAAATGGAGGGTTTGCAGATAGGGCTTGGAGGTCACTTATTCTACGGGCCGAGGTCAGGGCTATTAGGAGGGCAGTTTTAAGTGAAAGAATCTTAAGAGGAAGTGATTCTAAAGGCTCGAACGGAGATTCTGTTAGAGCTGACAATACTAAGTTCAAATCCCAGGATGGTAACTTCTGTATAGTTACGGGTTTAGACCTTGCAGCTGCTCTGATGAACCGTACTACCCAAGGGTTGGCTGATATGTTTTCACAGTATAATGCCCTAGGGCTGCTATTTGTACCTTTAATGTACTTACTGAAAGGCCTAGGTCTAACCCTTTTTGTAAGATCTCTAATATTTCAGTGATGGGGACCCCGTCCTGCAACCTTACCCCCGAGGAGGATAGAAATTTTTTCCAGGTTTTACCGTAAATTTTTGTGGTCACAGGTTTTCTACTTTTCATTAGCGTGGACACTAGATTGTCAGAAAACCCTCTTTCCCTCAATAGTGACCTCTCAAATACCATGCTGTCAGATGTAAATTCTCTGACTGAGGGTGGAACACCGGTCCCTGAGACAGGAGGTCCGGAAGATCCGGAAGAACCCAGGGATCGGTGATCGATAGCATCCTCAGCCACGAGAACCAGGCTCTCCTGGGCCAGAAGGGGGCTATTAGGATGAGTCTGGATCTGTCCTGCCTGACCTTCCGCAGGACAGCTGGAATGAGAATGGTGGGGGAAAAGCATACGCAAGTGTTTGTGTCCAGGGAATTGTGAATGCATCCACAGCCTGAGGGTTCCCCCCGGGATCTAGGGAGCAGAAGGCTTCCACCTTCCTGTTGTGAGAGTTGGCAAAGAAGTCTACCACAGGGACTCCCCATAGATCTGTGATTTTGTTGAAGATTCCCTGATTTAGAGACCACTCTCCCTGTTTTAATTGGGTACGACTCAAGAAGTCCGCTTTCTGGTTTTCTACCCCCTTTATGTGTAGGGCCGAAAGGGAAAGAAAGTTGTTTTGAACCAAGCTGAAAATTTCGGAGGTGGTCCTCATTAATGTTTGGGATCTGGTTCCCCCTGGTGGTTTAGGTAAGCTACCACTACTCTGTTGTCCGAGAATACTCGGACATGATGACCTTGTAGCTCGTTTAGAAAGTACAGTAAGGCATGCATTACCGCTCTCAGTTCTTTTTGATTTGAGGAAGACACGAGCTCCCGATTTGTCCATAACCCCTGAGCGATTCTGTTGTCCAGGTGAGCCCCCCACCCTGTGGGACTTGCGTCTGTAGTGACTATCTGAGATGTCTCTATCACCCAAGGAACTCCCTTTGACAAGTTGCTGGGATTTAACCACCAGGCTAGGGAACGAATAGTAAGCAAATCTAGAGTCATGTGACCTTCTAACCGCCCTCCCAGTAGTTTCTGGTTTTTTAAAACGTCCCACTGGAGGGGTCTTGTGTGGAGCTGTGCCCACTGAACTGCTGGAAGACAAGCAGAGAGGGAACCCAGTAGTGACATCGCCTTCCTTAAGGTCACAGTAGGGTTCGCACGTGCTTCTGACACTAAGTGGATTATTTTTTGTTTTTTCTCGTGTGGAAGGAGACACATTTGAGAATTTGAGTCTAAGGTGAGACCCAAAAATTCTTGAACCCTGGCTGGTTCCAGCTTCGACTTTTGGAGGTTCACTAACAACCCCAATTTTTTTAGAATGTCTATGACTCTGTCGCGTTGCTGGCAGCAGAGTTCGGCCGAATTGCTCACAATCAGAAAGTCGTCTAGATACGGAATAATCAAGACGTTTTCCTCTCTCAGATGCGCCATCATCTCTGCTATCAGCTTGGTGAAGACGCGAGGTGCAATTGATATACCAAATGGGAGAGCCTTGTATTGGTATTCCCTTGTCTGTCCTTTCATGACTACCGCCAGTCTGAGGAATTTCTGAGAAGACTTGTGGATGGGGACGTGATAATATGCATCGCTGAGATCTAGAACTATCATAAAACAGTTTGGAAACAGATTTTTTATCGTTGACTTTATTGACTCCATTTTGAACCTCTGGTTTTTTACATAGGTATTCAAGTTCCGTAAGTTTATTATGGTTCGGAAGGTTCCGTCTGGTTTGGGCACCAGGAACAATGGAGAGTAAAATCCCTTTCCCCTCTCCAGAGGGGGGACCTCTTGGATGACAGATTTGTTTAATAGTTTTACTATTTCTAGCTCCAGGGCTTCTTGCTGTAGGGGAGACGACCTCAGCGGTGTTACCACATAATTCCTTGGGGGTAAGGATAGAAAGTTTATGCAAAGCCCTTCTCGTATTAAATTTATAATCCAAGGGCTGGTCGAAATTTTCTCCCAGGCCGGGAGGAATTGATATAATCTCCCTCCCACCCTGGGAGAGATGTCACTTGGAGGGGTTTTTTTTTATCGCGAGGGGAGTTACCAAAAAGGAACCCTCTATCCTTCCTTCTCCCGTCATCCCATCGAGTTTGTTCTCTTGGTGGTCGCCTTTTAAAAAATTTTCTGTTCCGAAAAGGCCGCTTATTATATGTTGGGGCCAGGATGGGAAAACCTTTCTTTTTATCACCCGCTTTTTGCAGGATATCATCCAGAGTTTCTCCAAAGAGAAACTTGCCTTCACACGGGATGGAACAAAGTTTCTGTTTAGTTTGCAAGTCCCCTGGCCAGGTTTTCAACCATAAGGTTCTACGCGCTGCATTTGAAAGGGCTGCAGATTTAGATGTCAATTTAATGGAGTCAGCCGAAGAATCCGCTAGGAACGCCGTAGCTCCTCTAATCATAGGGATAGACTCTAAGATTTTAGTTCTCAGGACCCCATCTCTGAGCTGTTTTTCTAGGTTATCAACCCAGATCATTAGAGACCGTGACGTGCAAGCTGCCGATATGGTAGGCCTTAAGCATCCTCCTGCTGACTCCCAGGCCCCTTTGAGAAAGGTATCTGCTCTCTTATCGAGAGGATCTTTCAGGGTTCCCATGTCCTCAAACGGTAAGGCAAACTTTTTTGAGGCTTTAGCCACCGCAACATCTAGTTTGGGGGCTTTATCCCATGTAGCAGAAGCTTCATCTTCAAAGGGGTACTTCCTTTTAATAGAGGGGACCGATGCATTTTTCCTTTCCGGTTTCTCCCACTCCTTTTTAATTAATGCCTGTATATTTTCGTTAAGGGGGAATACTTTACGTTTTCTTTGAGATAGTCCCCCAAACAATGTCCTGAACAGTTTTATCAGGACGGGGGTCCAGAACCCCCATTGTAGATCTTATCGCCTTAACAAGGCCATCAACCTCTTCTAGGGGGAAACAATGACGACCTCCACTCTCGTTATCCGACGAAGAGGATGAGGAGTCATGCGTATCTGAGCTCTTACTCCCAGAGTAGGAAGGGTCAGAATCCGCAAGGGAAATAGGTTGTTTTTTAGCAATCTTCCCACTTTTAAAGGAATTAAACGCAGTCTCAACTTCCGATTTAATTACGGATCGTAATTCGGAGGCAAAGTTTGGGGTCTCCTCACAGAGGACTCGTTCTATACAAGACCCACATAGCTTTTTATCCAACGTCTGTGACAAAGCTTTTTCACATAGGGGGCAGGTTCTATGCTTCATCTTCCCCGTTCTCTTCCTTGCCTAAGATAAATAGAGAAGGGGAACCCTAATTACAAAAGGTGAACTTTCACGAAGATCACTCACCAATCTGACGCAGCCACAGGTACCAGTTGTGGAGGAGGGGTCGCCTGAGAAGCATCCGTGGGAGGCAGCTGATTTGCCACACACGAGTTTTTACTGCGCTGAGTGGAACGGCTATCAGACCGAGAGCTTCGGTTGCCTGCAGAAATCCGTTTTTCCTGGATGTCCGATTTCTGCCGACGGCGCTGTTGTTGTTGCTGCTGCGGTGGCAGCGGCGGATGGAGCTGCTGATCGCTGTCCTCCATGGTATTACCGTGGAACAGCCTGCAGCCAGGAGCCTCCGTCGCCTTTCCTCATATAAATGCCATTAACCCCCTTCACCTGTGGCTGCGGAAAAGAGGAAGCGTCCTTTTTTTTCTCTCTCTCTCTCTACAGCGCATGCCCACAGCCAGCAACCCGGAAATGGAGTATTCCGGTTCCGGGGCAGCGCCATCTTGGTGCAGTCACTCACAGCGGCGCCCCTGAACCGGAAGTTCCATTACTACCTCCGATGCGGCGCCATCTTGGATTTCGGCATTTTCTTACAGCATGGTGAAGCCCCAGGCTCCCATCAGAGCGGCGGCTGCGCTTCCCCCCGCACACACTACCGGACCCATCAGTCGGAGCTGTGGCGGCTTCGGATACCGGACCAGCCGTGGCAGGGGCGTCCCCGCTGCCAGAAGTCGGACTGGCCGGCCCCGGTCCTCGTCGGTCGGTCTTCACGCAGGTACCGTCCAAGGAGGTTCCCAGTCAGGGACAGGAAACCAAACTGATGCAGGGGAGAGGTACCGCCCTTTTATCCTGTAGGTTTCCTGTCCCTGAAGGGCGGATCCCCTCTCTCTGGTAGTGCTGTCATGGGCGACTGAGAAAAACAGAATACTACACAACACAGCGCTGCACATATATCTGTGGAGTTGCATAATGAATTTGTTCCATGTCGGATATACACCGGATGAAGTCAAAAGAATATAGCATGCCAGAATTTAATATATAATTTTAGATTCTGTGCAAAAGTTTTAGGCAAAATGATGATAGGTAAAAATTCTTTAAGAAACAGAAGCAATATTTAAAATGACCACCCTTAGCCTTCAAAACTGTATCAATTCTAGGCAGCATACTTTCTACAGGTGCCTAAAACTTCTGCACAGTACTAATATAATACAAAACATATTATACACACACACACACACACACCTTCCATACATATGGGACTTACATATTTAGAGGTGAGACTGGCTGCACTTATATTAAAGAAGGTTGCATTTGACTCAGCTGCTACCGCTTTGGCCTGAGAGGTAAAATAGGACAAAACAAATAAGTATAAGTATAACAATCATCAAAATATACGGCAACTAACATACTGCTGTAAATCTTACCAACATAGTTTTTCCATTTCCTGGAGGACCAAAGAGTAGTAGCCCACGAGCAGGCGCTCTAAGCCCAGTGAACAGCTGGAAGAAAATCAAGTAATGACAGATTTTAGGACTAAGAACCTACACATAACTATCCAATATACTTCATGTAATGTGTGTGTGTGTCACAATAGTCCAAAGAAAGACATTTATTTTTAAAGTGAACATTCAAGTTGTAGTAAAAACGTCACTCAGTACAACCCTTGCATCCTGGGGCAATCACTATTCTGACAAATAAAGGCTTCCTTTTGGGCTTTAATGAATTTATCATTTTATTTTTTTAAAATAAAAGACCACAGACCTGAAATGTAAGCATTTTTACACAAGTTTCCTAAAAGGGAACCATAAATCAGATGCCGGCTGCTGGACTGCAGCGAGGTAGGCTTTATTCCAAAACGCTGCAATGTTTCAGAGTACACAACGTTTGAAAGACAGTAAGGATAATTGGGAGAGACCCGACTCTGCGCCAAGTTTTAGTGGACTCTCTTAGGACTGTTTGCTCCAGTTTAAAAATCGGGTTTTCCTGACCCACAGCTCTATTTTCCTCAATACTGTTTTTTAGGCCGTGTTCACACGTTCAGTATTTTCCATCAGTATTAGGCCGGCGTCACACTGGCGAGTTTTACGGACGTAAGAGCGCAGAAACTACGTCCGTAAAACTCGCATTACATACGGCACAATTATTCTCAATGGGGCTGCTCCTATTAGCCGTATATTACGGTTCAGTATTATACGGCTTTCTACGGCCGTACAAAATAGCAGCATGCTGCGTTTGTCAGCGTATTGCGCTAATAATACGCCAATGAAAGTCTATGGGGGCGAGAAAAATACGGATTCCACACGGACCTGCAGTGTGACTTGCGAGAAATACGCATCGGTGTTAGTGAAAAGTCGGTAATTCAATTGCCGGCTTTTTCCTTCTCCTTCACAAACCCGACATGATATGAGACATGGTTTACATACAGTAAACCATCTCATATCCCCCTTTTTTTTGCATATTCCACACTACTAATGTTAGTAGTGTGTATGTGCAAAATTTGTGCACTGTAGCTGCTAAAATAAAGGGTTAAATGGCGGAAAAAATTGGCGTGGGCTTCCGCGCAATTTTCTCTGCCAGAGTGGTAAAGCCAGTGACTGAGGGCAGATATTAATAGCCAGGAGAGGGTCCATGGTTATTGGCCCCCCCGTGGCTAAAAACATCTGCCCCCAGCCACCCCAGAAAAGGCACATCTGGAAGATGAGCCTATTCTGGCACTTGGCCACTCTCTTCCCACTCCCTGTAGCGGTGGGATATGGGGTAATGAAGGGTTAATGCCACCTTGCTATTGGAAGGTGACATTAAGCCAGATTAATAATGGAGAGGCGTCAATTATGACACCTATCCATTATTAATCCAATTGTAGGAAAGGGTTAAAAAAACACACACATGATTAAAAAGGATTTTAATGAAAAACACAGCGGTTGTTGTAATAATTTATTGTTCTCGCAATCCATTTGCAAACCCTCGCTTGGCAAAATAATAAACGCACAATATACATACCTTCTGATGTCAGATCACGTCCCACGATGTAATCCATCTGAAGGGGTTAACTAATATTACAGGCAGGAGCCCTGCTAAATGCAGCTGTGCTCCGTGCCTGTAATCCCCCGGCGAATGAATGAAATGTAGGTCAATGACCTACATTTCCTTCAGTCGCGGTGATGCGCCCCCTGGTGGATGTCCTCATATGACCTGGAGCGTGGGAAAAAGTTCCCAGGCTGCAGTTCATGAGAACATCCACCAGAGGGCGCCTCACCGCGACTCAATGTAAGTATAGATCCTGCTTTCCTTTCAGCACCCGGGGGATTACAGGCACGAGCGAGTGGTTTATCGCAGCTGTGCCTGTAATATTAGTTAACCCCTTCAGATGGATTACTTCGTGGGACGTGATCTGACATCAGAAGGTATGTATCTTGTGCGTTAATTATTTTGCCAAGCGAGGGCCTGGAAATGGATTGCGAGAACAATAAATTATTACAACAACCGCTGTGTTTATTTCATTAAAATCCTTTTTAATCATGTGTGTGTGTGTTTTTTAACCCTTTCAAACAATTGGATTAATAATGGATAGGTGTCATAATTGACGCCTCTCCATTATTAATCTGGCTTAATGTCACCTTCCAATAGCAAGGTGGCATTAACCCTTCATTACCCCATAGCCCACCGCTACAGGGAGTGGGAAGAGAGTGGCCAAGTGCCAGAATAGGCGCATCTTCCAGATGTGCCTTTTCTGGGGTGGCTGGGGGCAGATGTTTTTAGCCACGGGGGGGCCAATAACCATGGACCCTCTCCTGGCTATTAATATCTGCCCTCAGTCACTGGCTTTACCATTCTGGCGGAGAAAATTGCGCGGGAGCCCACGCCAATTTTTTCCGCCATTTAACCCTTTATTTCAGCAGCTACAGCGCTGAAATTTTGCACATACACACTACTAACATTAGTAGTGTGGAATATGCAAAAAAAAGGGGATATGAGCTGGTTTACTATATGTAAACCATGTCTCATATCCTGTCGGGTTTGTGCAGGAGAAATGAAAAGCCGGCAATTGAATTACCGGCTGTTCACAGATATCGCGCTGAATGAAATCTAAATACAGAATATATATATATATATATGTGTCTCAATTACATATATATATATATATATATATATATATATACTGTATATATGTTTTAATGAACATTTGAGCACATAAATCCATTAGATGTCGGTTTTGCAAGCCTGCGCGAAAATCTCGCAGTACGGATGCCATACGGATTACATACGGAGGATGCCATGCGCAAAATACGCTGACACACCCTGCCTACGGATCACTATTTTGGGAACATTTCACCGTATTTCGGCCGTATTACGGCCGTAAAATACGGACCGTTATGTCTTACACCGAGTGTGACGCCGGCCTTTGAAAGATAAAACCAGGAGTGGAGCAAATACTGAAGGTGGCCTAAAGCTCCGGTAATCTAACAAGAGCAGCTCAATTCCAGGTCTGTCCTCACTGCGGTGGGCTGTTTTCCCTATAACGAGGGCACATGTGGATGTCCCCGATAGATAGAATAGAATATTTTATATATATATATATATCTATTTTAAAAACCATTAAATGGTAAAAATATACATATTTTGAATCAAAAAAATTTGAACACAATACATTAAATAAGAATTCAAAACCTTATTTGTCCATTGGATTCATTCTTTTTATGTATTGATAGATCGGGCGATTCTGAACACGGCGATACCAAATATGTGTAATATTTGATTTTTTTATTGTTTTATTTTGAATGGGGCGAAAGGGGGGTGATTTAAACTTAGATTTTTTTAATATTTAATTTTTATTTATTTTTTTTATTTTTTTTTCTTGCTTCAGTAGTCTCCATGGGAGACTAGAAGCTGGACTGCTTGTGCTACATAGAGCAGGGCTACAGCCCTGATCTATGTAGCAGATATGCTCACTTGCTATCCGGCTATGATAACCACAGGGGTCTCCGGCTGACTCCGTGTTGTCATGCCAACCCATCGGCGACCCACGGTCATGTGACATGGGTGCCACTGGGAGGAGGTAATGACATGCTTCCTGCGCGTGCATGTGTAATGCCGCTGTCAGAGTTTGACAGCAGCATTTAACATGTTAACAGCAGCGGGTGAATCGCTTTTCCACCCCTCGGCTGTTCAGGTCACATATCAGCTCATCAGATCAGCTGTCATGTGCCAGAAAAGGTGTGGGCTCATTGCCGGAGCCTGCACCAAATGGGAAGGCGTCCATTGACGGACTCTGCCCATCATTGAACGTTAAGGGATTAAGCAGCATAAACTGACTTGTAGTGTGCTTTTCTAATCCGCAACATCAATTTCTCTTGTGGATATATTGACTTTTTTGCAGACTTTCCGTACAAAAATTGCATTAGATGCGGAAAACCCCAAAGTAAAATAGGGATTTTTGTGTACTTACCGTAAAATCCTTTTCTCCGAGCCATTCATTGGGGGACACAGACCATGGGTGTATGCTGCTGCCACCAGGAGGCTGACACTAAGTATTACAAAGAAAGTTAGCTCCTCCCCTGCAGTATACACCCCTCTGCTGGCTCCCAGCTAACCAGTTCGGTGCAAAAGCAGTAGATCAATAACATATAAGCGTATAGCATGTCACATCATATATGAGAGTATAACATATCAAATGATAAAAACAAATACAACTAATAATAGGGAGGGAGCTGTGTCCCCCAATGAATGGCTCGGAGAAAAGGATTTTACGGTAAGTACACAAAAATCCCTATTTCTCCTTCGCCTCATTGGGGGACACAGACCATGGGACGTCCCAAAGCAGTCCCTGAGTGGGGACAACATCAGATCAGGCCGTGTAACCGCTACTTACAAGTGCGCCAAGGCGGCCTGCAAAGTCCGCCTGCCCAGACTCACATCTGAGGAAGTGTGTGAATTATAGTGCTTCAAGAATGCATGCGGACCTGAGACAGGGAGATAGGCTGACATCTAGCACGGAAGGACTCCTGGATGGTGAAAAGAATCCACCAGGCTAACGTGGCCGATGAACCCGGCTAAACCCTTCCTGTGACCATCGGGAAGCCTACTTACCATCGAGAAGCCCAAGCAAAGTGTCCAACCTTTGGAAGGACGCCGTCCTCGATACGTACCCACTTGGAGCACTCACTTCTTCCAGATTATGGAGAACCCATTCCGATGTGTGGACTGGAGCCGAAAGATGAGAGGACGATGCCCCTGCAACAGTGGGAATACAAAACCACCTTGGCAACGAGGGAATGGGATGGCTTGAGGGCAACGATGCATAGATGGTAATAAGGAAAAAAGACTGAAAGGAACAGAGTGGGACGCTCTGAAGACTCATCAGGATGACAAGAACGCATAGAAGAAAGGGGAGTGACGTTCCCTTATCGTAAAGTCTTTCTGGATCGAAAAAGGAGTGTACTGTAAGATCCCCAGGACCATTAAGGTCCCCCAGATCTAACGGTACGCGGTAGGGAAGAACTACAGGTGGAGACTCCCTGCGAGAAGGTCCATATTTCCAATTTTGACGAAATAAGACGGAGAAATACTAGTACCGCAAGCAAGAAAACCTGACATGGTCAGTGCGGGTCTCCCAGGATCACTGGGGGCCTTTTCCGCTTCCAAAAAGGTCTCAGACGTAGTGGAAGAGGAGTTATGGAAATTGGTACCGTGGAAGAAACGGAGTATGCACTGCGATGGACTTGGATCTTGCAGCCAAACCATGAACTGGAGTACATAGGCATTCAGCTTGGACGCCATCCGACCTACATCTGGAGTACTCCAGTGAAGGCAGATGTGAAGGAAGACTTCCGAGTGAAGTTCCCACTCACTTGAGGAGAAAACCCTGACGGCTGAATATGTCAGCCGCCCAGTGTTCTACTCCAGGGACATGTACTGTTGAGATCACCGAATGATAGATCTCGGCCCATCAGAGAGTGCGAGGTACCTCGGCCATGGCGCTTGACTGTGGGTACCTGCGAGATGATTGACGTATGGCACAGCCGTGGCATTATCCAAATTGAAGACGGATGGTTGACCCGCCTAAGGGCAGTGGACCTGCTGTGGGATTGGCCGTACTGTTCAGATCCCCAGAGAAATGATCGGGAGAAGAAGACGGGCATTGGTATCCCTAATAACCATTGGACCAGAAGAAGGCTCTGGATGAGGAAGGAGCTTAGAAACTACCTTTTGAAAGCCTGATTGACTTGCTGAAAACGAGCGGAGCAAAAGAAAACTACTTCCGTTTTCATCTTATTGCTCGGAACCCTCCTAGCTAATTGAATGAACCGAGGGAATGAGTGATCAAGTGCACAAGCTCCGTGTTGAAGGGCCACGACCTTGACTCGAGAGAGAGAATTACCATCCTTCTTGTGCAGGATCATCGTCAAAGAGGATCTGCTGGGCTGGGAATGAGGAAAAAACTTGTCTAAGTTTAGCTGCTAGCCCAAGAGAGAGGGTATTGCAAGTGATATAGACGACTTAGCGTAGTCCTTGTAGAGCGGCTAGAGAGTCGACCGAGTAGGGCAGGACGACCATGTTTCTAAGGTGCAGGAAGCACATGACAACCGTCATGACCCTTGCGACCACTCTGGTGTGGTAGCCAGGCAGAAGGGCCAGGTCGTGAAAATACTGTTCGCGAATGGAAAGGCGAAGAGATTATAGTAGAGAGGAGAAATAGGTATGTGAGGGAAGAATCCCGGATGACGATGGATGCCAGAAAACAACCACGTTTCTCTGTTGAAGTAGTGGCTGAGCGGAGGAACTCCATCCGAAAAAAGAGAGGGCCCTGTCAAAGGTTGTTAGAAGTTTGGGGTCCAGAAATGGAGATACTTTTCATTCCCTCCATTTTGGAACCAAGATCCCTTAGATCTAGACTGTCCTGGCCAATGCTTCCACTGCTGGTTGAGCTTGAAAAAGAGATACGATCCCTTGCTAGTCTCCCGCTCAGAAGATTTGATTGGCCAGCTATACTGTGGAACGAAGTAGATAAGGTCTGGGACCCGGAGACTTTCATTCTCTCCCTTTGGTCAAGCAACCCATGTGGCGGCTAAGGAAGGGTAGAGCGCTAAACCCGAAACCACAGGACGGAACTAACTAGACCTGCTATCCGACCGTCTGTGGAATCTTAATTGATGATACACCGGCCAGGATACTGGTAGGAATACCGCAAGAAATTCTGCCCGGCGAGTCTGACAAGTGACAGAATGCGGGACTGTAACCAGCAGGTCTCTGCCATCGTGCAGAGAAGAAAATAAGGAAAAAAATAAAAATAAATAAAAAATAAAAAACCTCGATCCACCATCTCTTAACAGGGAAGTGGAGAGGAATCGTCCACTTTCTTGCATCTGATACAAAGGGGGGAAAAACCTCCTTGTTGGGACGCCACAAATGTGTGCCTCAGTACATCCCCAGAATTGAGGTTTCCGAGTGGACAGGGCAGGTTGTGGCGATAGACCTGGATGCAGAAGAAGATACATGGAGGCGACACTCCGTGTGCTCGTCTGTTGAAGGTGTGGGGGGAAATCGGAGCCCTTAAAGGGACCCGTCGCCCATAAAATTCCGACCAGGTATGGTATCCTACTTAGAGGTCATCCAGTGCATCACCGTCAAATGTTGATGGAGATTTTCTAGAACCTGTACGTTTTTCTAGAATACTTGCGGCCCCTGCTAGCCGACGGCTCCCATTGTAGGAAAGGGAGCATGTGAGTGCTCCAGAGCTCAGTTAGGGTGACCAGCTTAGGATAGATGATGTGCCCTTAAGACCAGTAAATACTGGTCATGCGCTTTTAAGGCTAGGGGTTACTGGCCATGAGCCTTTAAGACCAGGGAATACTGGTCTTGTGCCTTTTGTAAGATGAAATACTGTTCATGTGCCTTTAAAAGCAGGGCATGCTGATATCCAGGAGATAATGGTCATGTGCCCTTAAAACCAGGGTATGCTGGTCATTTGCGTTTAAGACCAGGGCGTACTGGTCCTGAGCCTTTAAGTCCAGGGCATAATGGTCACGTGCCTTAAAGACCTGGGCATACTGGTCGTGTGCCTTTAAAAGCCAGGGCGTACTGGACATGAGCCTTTAAGACCAGGGCATACTGGTCATGTGCCTAGAAAACCAGGACGTACTAGTCATGTGCCTTTAAGACCAGGGCATACTGGATATTGCGTTGAAGACCAGGGGATACTGGTCACGTGCCCTTAAGACCAGGGCATACTGGTCATGGCCTTGAAAAACCAGGACGTACTAGTTATGTGCCTTTAAGACCAGGGCATACTGGTTATTGCGTTTAAGACCAGGGGATACTGGTCACGTGCCTTTAAGACCAGGGCATACTGGTCATGTGCTTTTAAGACCAGGGTATACTGGACACGTGTCTTTAAGACCAGGGAATACTGGTCACGAGTCTATAAGACCAGGGCATGCTGGTTACGTGCCTTTAAGACCAGGAATACTGGTCATGAGAGGAATGTAGGAACAAGTGCCTTAAAGACCAGCAAAGCTGGTAATGTGCCTTTAACCCCTTAAGCCCCGAGGGTGGTTTGCACGTTAATGACCGGGCCAATTTTTACAATTCTGACCACTGTCCCTTTATGAGGTTATAACTCTGGAACGCTTCAACGGATCTTGGCGATTCTGACATTGTTTTCTCGTGACATATTGTACTTCATGTTAGTGGTAAAATTTCTTCGATATAACTTGCGTTTATTTGTGAAAAAAACGAATATTTGGCGAAAATTTTGAAAATTTCGCAATTTTCCAACTTTGAATTTTTATGCCCTTAAATCACAGACATATGTCACACAAAATACTTAATAAATAACATTTCCCACATGTCTACTTTACATCAGCACAATTTTGGAACCAAAATTTTTTTTTGTGACGGAGTTATAAGGGTTAAAAGTTGACCAGCAATTTCTCATTTTTACAACACCATTTTTTTTTAGGGACCACATCTCATTTGAAGTCATTTTGACGGGTCTATATGATAGAAAATACCCAAGTGTGACACCATTCTAAAAACTGCACCCCTCAAGGTACTCAAAACCACTTTCAAGAAGTTTATTAACCCTTCAGGTGTTTCACAGGAATTTTTGGAATGTTTAAATAAAAATGAACATTTAACTTTTTTTCACACAAAATTTATTTCAGCTCCAATTTGTTTTATTTTACCAAGGGTAACAGGAGAAAATAGACCCCAAAAGTTGTTGTACAATTTGTCCTGAGTACGCTGATACCCCATATGTGGGGGTAAACCACAGTTTGGGCGCATGGCAGAGCTTGGAAGCAAAGGAGCGCCATTTGACTTTTCAATGCAAAATTGACTGGAATTGAGATGGGACGCCATGTTGCATTTGGAGAGCCCCTGATGTGCCTAAACATTGAAACCCCCCACAAGTGACACCATTTTGGAAAGTAGACCCCCTAAGGAACTTATCTAGATGTGTGGTGAGCACTTTGACCCAACAAGTGCTTTACAGAAGTTTATAATGCAGAGCCGTAAAAATAAAAAATCATATTTTTTCACAAAAATTATCTTTTCACCCCCAATTTTTTATTTTCCCAAGGGTGAGAGAAGAAATTGGACCCCAAAAATTGTTGTGCAATTTGTCCTGAGTACGCTGATACCCCATATGTGGGTGTAAACCATTGTTTGGGCGCAGGGCAGAGCTCGGAAGGGAAGGAGCGCCATTTGACTTTTCAATGCAAAATTGACTGGAATTGAGATGGGACGCCATGTTGCATTTAGAGAGCCCTTGATGTGCCTAAACATTGAAACCCCTAACAAGTGACACCATTTTGGAAAGTAGACCCCCTAAGGAACTTATCTAGATGTGTGGTGAGCACTTTGACCCAACAAGTGCTTTACAGAAGTTTATAATGCAGAGCCGTAAAAATAAAAAATCATATTTTTTCACAAAAATGATCTTTTCACCCCCAATTTTTTATTTTCCCAAGGGTAAGAGAAGAAATTGGACCCCAAAAATTGTTGTGCAATTTGTCCTGAGTACACTGATACCCCATATGTGGGTGTAAACCATTGTTTGGGCGCAGGGCAGAGCTCAGAAGGGAAGGAGCGCCATTTGACTTTTCAATGCAAAATTGACTGGAATTGAGATGGGACGCCATGTTGCGTTTGGAGAGCCCCTGATGTGCCTAAACATTAAACCCCCCCACAAGTGACACTATTTTGGAAAGTAGACCCCCTAAGGAACTTATCTAGATGTGTTTTGAGAGCTTTGAACCCCCAAGTGTTTCACTACAGTTTATAACGCAGAGCCGTGAAAATAAAAATTATTTTTTTTTTTCACAAAAATGATTTTTTAGCCCCCAGTTTTGTATTTTCACAAGGGTATCAGGATAAATTGGACCCTAAAAGTTGTTGTCCAATTTGTCCTGAGTACGCTGATACCCCCTATGTGGGGGGGAACCACTGTTTGGGCGCATGACAGAGCTCGGAAGGGAAGGAGCGCCATTTGGAATTCAGACTTAAATGGATTGGTCTGCAGGCGTCACGTTGCATTTGCAGAGCCCCTGATGTACCCAAACAGTACAAACCCCCCACAAGTGACCCCATATTGGAAACTAGACCCCCCAAGGAACTTATCTAGATGTGTTGTGAGAACTTTGAACCCCCAAGTGTTTCACTACAGTTTATAACGCAGAGCCGTGAAAATAAAAATTATTTTTCTTTTTCACAAAAATGATTTTTTAGCCCCCAGTTTTGTATTTTCACAAGGGTATCAGGATAAATTGGACCCTAAAAGTTGTTGTCCAATTTGTCCTGAGTACGCTGATACCCCCTATGTGGGGGGGAACCACTGTTTGGGCGCATGACAGAGCTCGGAAGGGAAGGAGCGCCATTTGGAATGCAGACTTAAATGGATTGGTCTGCAGGCGTCACGTTGCATTTGCAGAGCCCCTGATGTACCCAAACAGTACAAACCCCCCACAAGTGACCCCATATTGGAAACTAGACCTCCCAAGGAACTTATCTAGATGTGTTGTGAGAACTTTGAACCCCCAAGTGTTTCACTACAGTTTACAACGCAGAGCCGTGAAAATAAAACATATTTTTTTTCCCACAAAAATGATTTTTAGCCCCCCAAATTTTTATTTTCCCAAGGATAACAAGAGAACTTGGACCCCAGAAGTTGTTGTTCAATTTGTCCCTAGTACGCTGATACCCCATATGTTGGGGTAAACCCCTTTTTGGACGCACGGGAGAGCTCGGAAGGGAAGGAGCACTGTTTTACTTTTTCAACGCAGAATTGGCTGGAATTGAGATTGGACGCCATGTCGCGTTTGGAGAGCCCCTGATGTGCCTGAACAGTGGAAACTCCCCAATTCTACCTGAAACCCTACCCCTAACCGTTTACTGAACATTTTCTGACAGACATAAGTGCCACGTATTTAAGTGCCACGTATTTAAGTGCCACGTATTTAAGTGCCACGTATTTAAGTGCCACGTATTTAAGTGCCACGTATTTAAGTGCCACGTATTTAAGTGCCACGTATTTAAGTGCCACGATATTTCAGTGCCACGTATTTCAGGCACTGAAAAATACGTGGCACGTAAATATTTCAGTGCCACGATATTTCAGTGCCACGATATTTCAGTGCCACGATATTTCAGTGCCACGTATTTCAGTGCCACGTATTTCAGTGCCACGTATTTCAGTGCCACGTATTTCAGGCACTGAAAAATACGTGGCACGTAAATACGTGGCACGTAAATACGTGGCACGTAAATACGTGGCACGTAAATACGTGGCACGTAAATACGTGGCACGTAAATACGTGGCACGTAAATACGTGGCACTTTACGTGGCACTTTACGTGGCACTTAAATACGTGGCACTTAAATACGTGGCACTTAAATACGTGGCACTTAAATACGTGGCACTTAAATACATGGCACTTAAATACGTGGCACTTAAATACGTGGCACTTAAATACGTGGCACTTAAATACGTGGCCACTGAAATATCGTGGCACTTATATACGTATATAAACGTATATTTCAGTGCCACGTATTTCAGTGCCACGTATTTCAGGCACTGAAAAATACGTGGCACTGAAATACGTGGCACTTAAATACGTGGCACTTAAATACGTGGCACTTAAATACGTGGCACTTAAATACGTGGCACTTAAATACGTGGCACTTAAATACGTGGCACTTAAATACGTGGCACTGAAATACGTGGCACTGAAATACGTGGCACTGAAATACGTGGCCACTGAAATATCGTGGCACTTATATACGTATATACGTATATAAACGTATATTTCAGTGCCACGTATTTCAGGCACTGAAAAATACGTGGCACTGAAATACGTGGCACTGAAATACGTGGCACTGAAATACGTGGCACTGAAATACGTGGCACTTAAATACGTGGCACTTAAATACGTGGCACTTAAATACGTGGCACTTAAATACGTGGCACTTAAATACGTGGCACTTAAATACGTGGCACTTAAATACGTGGCACTTAAATACGTGGCCACTGAAATACGTGGCCACTGAAATACGTGGCCACTGAAATATCGTGGCACTTATATACGTATATACGTATATAAACGTATATTTCAGTGCCACGTATTTCAGTGCCACGTATTTCAGGTTAGGGGTAGGGTTAGGGTTTTTTGTTTTTTTCTTGTTTTCTTGTGTTTTTCTATAAAAACGCATGCGTTTTACCGCGTTTACATGCATTTTTTCACACATGCGGTTTTTTTAAAAAACGCATGCAGATAAAAACGCAAGTGTGAAACCAGACTAAAAGACGCTTTTTATAGCAAAAAAGTTTTTGCGTCTCCACATTTTGAGACCTATAATTTTTCCACATTTTGGTCCACAGAGTCATGTGAGGTCTTGTTTTTTGCGGGACGAGTTGACGTTTTTATTGGTAACATTTTCGGACACGTGACCATTTTTTATCACTTTTTATTCCGATTTTTGTGAGGCAGAATAACCAAAAACCAGCTATTCATGAATTTCTTTTGGGAGAGGCGTTTATACCGTTCTGCGCTTGGTAAAATTGATAAAGCAGTTTTATTCGTCGGGTCAGTACGATTACAGCGATACCTCATTTATATCTTTTTTTATGTTTTGACGCTTTTATACGATAAAAACTATTTTATAGAAAAAATAATTATTTTGGCATCGCTTTATTCTGAGGACTATAACTTTTTTATTTTTTTGCTGATGATGCTGCATGGCGGCTCGTTTTTTGCGGGACAAGATGACGTTTTCAGCGGTAACATGGTTATTTATATCCGTCTTTTTGATCGCGTGTTATTCCACTTTTTGTTCGGCGGTATGGTAATAAAGCGTTGTTTTTTGCCTCGTTTTTTTTTTTTTTTCTTACGGTGTTTACTGAAGGGGTTAACTAGTGTGCCAGTTTTATATGTTGGGTCGTTACGGACGCGGCGATACTAAATATGTGTACTTTTATTGTTTTTGTTTGTTTTTTTTAGATAAAGAAATGTATTTATGGGAATAATATTTTTTTTTTTATTATTATTTATTTAGGAATTATTTTTTTTTTTTTTTTTTACACATGTGGAAATTTTTTTTTTTACTTTTTTACTTTGTCCCAGGGGGGGACATCACAGATCGCAGATCTGATAGTGTGCACAGCACTCTATCAGATCCGTGATCATACTTTCATCGGAGCAGGCTGCAGCTTTCATCTGCAGCCTGCTCCGACCCGGAAGTGCTCCCTGCAGGACCCGGATACAGCCCCTCGGCCATTTTGGATCCGGGGCCTGCAGGGAGAAGACGTTCGGTACGAGGTGAGTACATCACCTTGTACCGATCGTCTCAGGGAAGCCCGCAGGGAGCCCCCTCCCTGCGCGATGCTTCCCTGTACCGCCGGTACACCGCGATCATGTTTGATCGCGGTGTGCCGGGGGTTAATGTGCCGGGGGCGGTCCGTGACCGCTCCTGGCACATAGTGCCGGATGTCAGCTGCGATATGCAGCCGACACCCGGCAACGATCGGCCGCGCTCCCCCCGTGAGCGCGGCCGATCGCGTATGACGTACTATACCGTCACCGGGAATTAAGGCCCACCCCACCTCGACGGTATAGTACGTCATATGGGATTAAGGGGTTAAGAACAAAAAAAGCTGGTCATGCTCCTTTAAGACCAGGGATGCTGGTCATGTGTCTTTAAGACGAGGGCACACTTGCCATGTGCCTTTAAGACCAGTGCCTACTGGCCCTGTGCCTTTAAGACCAGGGCATACTGGCCTGATTAAGTACTAAGGAAAAAGAGACCGGCTTCTGGCAGAGCAGAGAATGCTGGGGATGTGACCCTTTTAAAACTAGGGGACCCTTAAGACCAGGGAATGCTGGTCCTGGGTTTAATAAAAAGGCATGGAAAGCTGGGGATGCACCTATGGGCCCAGTGACTACCGAGGCAGAGTAGCAAATACCAGGGAATGAGTCACCAGGGAATGAGTCACCAGGGAATGAGTCACCAGGGAATGAGTCACCTGGGAATGAGTCACCAGGGAATGAGTCACCAGGGAATGAGTCACCAGGGAATGAGTCACTAGGGAATGAGTCATGAGAGCTTCCGTGCTGGGAACTCACAGCTCTCCGTTTGCAAGCCTGCATACTGTACTATACATTCTGTAGTGTGCAGGAGCACCAGAAAATTGCAGCCTTAAGTATCTATAATATAACGCTGGGAGCGTCACTCTGTCCGAAGCCTCTATAGACTGCGCAAGCGCACGCGCCGGCGCAGTCTAGGCCCCACAGAGCGACGCTCCCAGGAGATCGCGGTATGCGTAAACACTGAACGCTCACCGCGATCTCCAACGGAGAAGCAGGGACCGCCAGGAGGGTAAGTATGATATATTTACCTGTCCCGTTCCTCCGTTGCGCGCTGCCCCTCCGTCCTCCGGTCCACATCCTCTGCCTGTGACGTTCACAGTTCAGAGGGCGCGATGACGCGCTTAATGCGCGCCGCCCTCTGACTGAACAGTCACAGGCAGAGGACCCGGAAGACAGACCGGCGCGCAGCGCTGGATCAGGGCCAGGTAACTATAGCAAGTGCCGGGGGCCTGAGCTAGCGGCGACTCCGGCACCTGACCCCCACAGCGCGCCGGTGTCCCCGCCTGCTCAGGCCCCCAGCACCGCCGCGCACAGCCTGAGCCACCGCACCCAGCACAGCCTGAGCCACCGCACCCAGCACGGCCTGAGCCACCGCAGCCAGCACCGCCTGAGCCACCGCAGCCAGCACCGCCTGAGCCACCGCAGCCAGCACCGCCTGAGCCACCGCAGCCAGCACGGCCTGAGCCACCGCACCCAGCACGGCCTGAGCCACCGCACCCAGCACGGCCTGAGCCACCGCACCCAGCACGGCCTGAGCCACCGCACCCAGCACGGCCTGAGCCACCGCACCCAGCACGGCCTGAGCCACCGCACCCAGCACGGCCTGAGCCACCGCACCCAGCACGGCCTGAGCCACCGCACCCAGCACGGCCTGAGCCACCGCACCCAGCACGGCCTGAGCCACCGCACCCAGCACGGCCTGAGCCACCGCACACAGCACGGCCTGAGCCACCGCACCCAGCACGGCCTGAGCCACCGCACCCAGCACGGCCTGAGCCACCGCACCCAGCACGGCCTGAGCCACCGCACCCAGCACGGCCTGAGCCACCGCACCCAGCACGGCCTGAGCCACCGCACCCAGCACGGCCTGAGCCACCGCACCCAGCACGGCCTGAGCCACCGCACCCAGCACGGCCTGAGCCACCGCACCCAGCACGGCCTGAGCCACCGCACCCAGCACGGCCTGAGCCACCGCACCCAGCACGGCCTGAGCCACCGCACCCAGCACGGCCTGAGCCACCGCACCCAGCACGGCCGCCCACAGCCACGCACAGCCGCCGCACCCAGCACAGCCTGAGCCACCGCACCCAGCACAGCCACGCACAGCCGCCGCACCCAGCACAGCCACGCACAGCCGCCTGCACTCAGCACCGCCACGCACAGCTGCCCGCGCTCAGCTCCGCCACGCAAAGCCACCCACGCACAGCACAGCCACATACAGCCGCCCGCACTCAGCACAGCCGCCTGCACTTAGCACAGCCGCCCGCACTGATGGGGGCGCAGGATGGAGCAGCACATGATAGGGTGGAGCAGCACATGACAGGATGGGGGCGCAGGATGGAGCAGCACAGCCACCGCACCCAGCACAGCCACCGCACCCAGCACAGCCGCCCGCACCCAGCACGGCCTGAGCCACCGCACCCAGCACGGCCTGAGCCACCGCACCCAGCACGGCCTGAGCCACCGCAGCCAGCACGGCCTGAGCCACCGCAGCCAGCACGGCCTGAGCCACCGCAGCCAGCACGGCCTGAGCCACCGCAGCCAGCACGGCCTGAGCCACCGCAGCCAGCACGGCCTGAGCCACCGCAGCCAGCACGGCCTGAGCCACCGCACCCAGCACGGCCTGAGCCACCGCACCCAGCACGGCCTGAGCCACCGCACCCAGCACGGCCTGAGCCACCGCACCCAGCACGGCCTGAGCCACCGCACCCAGCACGGCCTGAGCCACCGCACCCAGCACGGCCTGAGCCACCGCACCCAGCACGGCCTGAGCCACCGCACCCAGCACGGCCTGAGCCACCGCACCCAGCACGGCCTGAGCCACCGCACCCAGCACGGCCTGAGCCACCGCACCCAGCACGGCCTGAGCCACCGCACCCAGCACGGCCTGAGCCACCGCACCCAGCACGGCCTGAGCCACCGCACCCAGCACGGCCTGAGCCACCGCACCCAGCACGGCCTGAGCCACCGCACCCAGCACGGCCTGAGCCACCGCACCCAGCACGGCCTGAGCCACCGCACCCAGCACGGCCTGAGCCACCGCACCCAGCACGGCCTGAGCCACCGCACCCAGCACGGCCTGAGCCACCGCACCCAGCACGGCCTGAGCCACCGCACCCAGCACGGCCGCCCACAGCCACGCACAGCCGCCGCACCCAGCACAGCCTGAGCCACCGCACAGCCTGAGCCACCGCACCCAGCACAGCCACGCACAGCCGCCGCACCCAGCACAGCCACGCACAGCCGCCTGCACTCAGCACCGCCACGCACAGCTGCCCGCGCTCAGCTCCGCCACGCAAAGCCACCCACGCACAGCACAGCCACATACAGCCGCCCGCACTCAGCACAGCCGCCTGCACTTAGCACAGCCGCCCGCACTGATGGGGGCGCAGGATGGAGCAGCACATGATAGGGTGGAGCAGCACATGACAGGATGGGGGCGCAGGATGGAGCAGCACAGCCACCGCACCCAGCACAGCCACCGCACCCAGCACAGCCGCCCGCACCCAGCACAGCCTGAGCCACCGCACCCAGCACAGCCACGCACAGCTGCCGCACCCAGCACAGCCACCGCACCCAGCACAGCCACGCCCACCCAGCACGGCCACGCACAGCCGCCTGCACTCAGCACAGCCACGCACAGCCGCCTGCACTCAGCACAGCCACGCACAGCCGCCTGCACTCAGCACCGCCACGCACAGCCGCCCGCACTCAGCACCGCCACGCACAGCCGCCCGCACTCAGCACCGCCACGCACAGCCGCCCGCACTCAGCACCGCCACGCACAGCCGCCCGCACTCAGCACCGCCACGCACAGCCGCCCGCACTCAGCACCGCCACGCACAGCCGCCCACGCACAGCATAGCCACGCACAGCCGCCGCACCCAGCATAGCCACGCACAGCCGCCGCACCCAGCATAGCCACGCACAGCCGCCGCACCCAGCACCGCCACAAACAGCCGCCGCACCCAGCACAGCCACGCACAGCCGCCCACACCCAGCACAGCCACGCACAGCCGGCCACACCCAGCACAGCCGCCCGCACCCAGCACAGCCTGAGCCGCCGCACCCAGCACAGCCGCCGCACCCAGCACAGCCGCCGCACCCAGCACAGCCGCCGCACCCAGCACAGCCGCCGCACCCAGCACAGCCACCGCACCCAGCACAGCCACGCCCACCCAGCACAGCCACGCACAGCCGCCCGCACCCAGCACAGCCGCCCGCACTCAGCACCGCCACGCACAGCCGCCCGCACTCAGCACCGCCACGCACAGCCGCCCATGCACAGCACAGCCACATACAGCCGCCGCACCCAGCATAGCCACGCACAGCCGCCCGCACCCAGCACCGCCACGCACAGCCGCCGCACCCAGCACAGCCACGCACAGCCGCCCGCACCCAGCACAGCTGCCCGCACCCAGCACAGCCGCCTGCACTCAGCACAGCCACGCACAGCCGCCCACAGCCACGCACAGCCGCCTGCACTCAGCACCGCCACTCACAGCTGCCCGCACTCAGCACCGCCACGCACAGCCGCCCACGCATAGCACAGCCACATACAGCCGCCCGCACTTAGCACAGCCGCCCGCACTGATGGGGTGCAGGATGGAGCAGCACATGATAGGGTGGAGCAGCACATGACAGGATGGGGGCGCAGGATGGAGCAGCACAGCCACCGCACCCAGCACAGCCACCGCACCCAGCACAGCCACCGCACCCAGCACAGCCACCGCACCCAGCACAGCCACGCACAGCCGCCCGCACCCAGCACAGCCACGCACAGCCGCCCGCACTCAGTACTGCCACGCACAGCCGCCCGCACCCAGCACAGCCGCCCGCACCCAGCACAGCCACGCCCAGCCGCCCGCACCCAGCACAGCCACGCCCAGCCGCCCACGCACAGCACAGCCACATACAGCCGCCCGCACTCAGCACAGCTGCCCGCACTCAGCACAGCCGCCCGCACTGATGGGGGCGCAGGATGGGAGCACATGACAGGATGGGGATGCAGGATGGAGTAGCACATACCAGGATGGAGACCATATACCAATATAAATGCTCGCCACCCGGGCGTAGAACGGGTTCAATAGCTAGTATAAAAGAACAGGGAAAGCTAGTCCCTTAATGCTGCCGGGATGCGTGCCGGGGGGGGGGGGGGCCGATTCACCTTACTCAGGTTCTGAGTCCCCCGACTGGAATAGCACTGACTTCAGCGCTGAAAAACCGCCGGCCGCAGCCCCCTCCAGGAGAAATAGTGACCGCAATGGAGGAGGAGGAAGATGGCCGCCGAGATCTCGTCTGGAACGAGAAGCGCCTGAATAGGGGGGCGGAGCCGCTAGAAGGGAGCAAGCGGTGGGCGGGGCCTCCCAGGCTGCGGCCTAAACAGGGCCGAAGCCGGGGACTAAAGTTATGGCTTCGGCCGGCGCGCACCCGCAGACTGAGGGGAAAAGTGCCGCGAAGCTCTGTGGGGACCCAGTCGCTATGGAGCCCTCCTCTGACCGTCGGAACACCCAAATCTCACGGAGCACTTACCCCAATATGGAGGGGGACCATGGCAGATGCTGCAGGTAGGAGCTGTGCCCGGGTAGATAGGCCGATGCAGGGTTGGGGAGCCTCCATCCACCATCCCTGCAGAAAAGGGGTGGAGAGGAACCGTCTGCCTCCTTCCATCATCCGCTTTTTCAGTGGTGATGCAGTGGGGGCTGCTCGGACGCCACGCTGGAAGGTGCCTCTGTACAGCCGAGGGTAAAACCTGGTGGACAGGGCTGAATGTCCGGCAATAGGCCTGGCTGCAGAAGAGGATACTGAAGGTAAAACTCCAGTGCTCATCTGATAAGGGAGGGGGGAGATCGGTGCCCTTGAAGGGGCCCGTCGCCCCTAGAATCAGCTCAGGCAGTGGCTTCCCACGTCGCAGGAGAGGATACGGAGAGGTAAAACTCCCGTGCTCGCCTGTTGATGGTTCGAGGAGATCGGAACATGAAAGAATCCGTCGCCCCATTCGACCGTAGTAAAAAGTAAAAAAAACGGAAAAAAAGAGTTCTTTGGGTCTGAATAGCAGACCCGTCCGTGTGCCTCCTACGGACACTAAGCAAGAACTGGTTAGCTGGGAGTCAGCAGAGGGGTGTATACTGCAGGGGAGGAGCTAACTTTCTTTGTAATACTTAGTGTCAGCCTCCTGGTGGCAGCAGCATACACCCATGGTCTGTGTCCCCCAATGAGGCGAAGGAGAAAATGACGCATGTAACTGGCACATGACTAAACTGCAGCATCATAAACGTAATGCCACCAGTACCTGGCATCCAAACAATCAGCCGACAATGGCAACGGCCATAACGGAGCAATGTAAGGGCGGAACAAAGCAGGCCTTAATGGTTAATGGCCACTGCTGGGTAATAGGGTTTCATCAAACTCATTTATCACCCAATTATGTCCTGGACAATCCCTTTAAGGCTATGTGCACACGTCAGGATTTCTGGCAGAAATCCGCATGCATTTTTACCGCGTTTTTCATGCGTTTTTATGCGTTTTTTCCCAAAGCATAGAATACCGGGAAAACCGCGAAAAAAAACCTGCAAAATTAATGAACATGCTGCTTTTTTTTACTGCGATGCGTTTTTTTCAAGGAAAAAAACGCATCATGTGCACAAAAATTGAAGAATGCATTCTAAATGATAGGATGCATAATGCATGCGTTTTTAATGAGTATTTATAGCGTTTTATCGCGAAAAAAACTGAACGTGTGCACATACCCTAAAGGGCACAGAATGTCTGTTCAAACCAGATACAGGAGCTTGCTGCTTCGTGGTGGGGTCAGTCATTTCTATACACCTCCCCACCTGCTTGGTTTCCATTTATTTCCACTCTTCTCTGGTTCTATGAAACCAGAGCGGTCAATCAAAGAAGAGATGGGTGGAGATAGAGGGAAAACACGCAGGCGGGAAGGTGTATAGAAAGGATTAGCGCCACCTTTTTGCACCGAGCGGCAGGACTTCTTTTGGACAGCTATTCTGTGCTAACAGAGCCCCTTTAATGAAATTAAATGATAGAAAATTAGGTATTACTTTGCCTATGGCAAATCTGAAAATAGAGTGGAATAGTTACCCCTCAATATCACAGGGTAAAAGAAAAAGCCTCAAACTGTTTCTCTGCTCAACTCGGCAGTGTTAAGTAGAGCTTAAGCTAAATGCAAGTTGTGGAATACGTTTATTATTAGTGCAATACATTTATATTATGAACAACTTTAAAAGGACATTTTTTTGGAAGAGGACAAACCCTTTAAGGAGTTACCGTAGTATTCGCTTAGGACTGTATCAAAGTCAGTTTCCTCAAAAACTTCAAAGAATAAAAAAAAACATTTACGCGTAAAAATATAGACGATTAGGCCCCATCATAGGGACTCAATACACTAGCCAATCTCAAAGCAGTATTAGGTTTGGTGCTGGAATACCAGAGAGACCCTGCTGACAACAAGACACTGTACCCCACTAGTTAACAGATTATTCTAGATCATCTTTCCAACTACTCGGTTTTACAAATAAAACTTGAGTGATGAATCCTCTTGTCTGTATACAGTCAGCACTGATTGGTCAGAGTATGGAGGGGCTCACCCCCAACTAATAGCAGTTGTCAGTTTATTCATGAATTTGGGGGAGAAATAAGGCTCAATTAACCCCACAGCCCTATGTTGGCGGCATCAACCAGGAGGATCTTTACGCCTTCCGTCGGAGGCATGTGTCCACAGGGTGATCCATTACTGACCGGGCACTGGAAGTATTATAGACCATCAGGTTATCTGAACAGTTTTTACTTTGATTTTTGATCAGGAATCATTTATAGCTGTATAATGTATACACGTATAAATACCTCTGGACGAATAGAAGGTAGTATAACAATTTCTTGCAAGGCTTGTTTGGCGAGTTCTTGTCCTGCAATGTCTGAAAACTTGACAGATGGCCCACTAAAAAACAGAACGTGCCGATCTTAGGTTATTATACGTTAGCAAAAATCTAACGAACACACATACAAATAAGGAACGGACCATGTACATACACGTCTTCAGTATAAGCAGAGTATGGGGAACATAATACATTTTAGAATATAGACGGCCCACAAAACATCTACAAGTCTATGTTCGGACTCCTAATGTGTTTTCTGGTCTCGGACATGTAACAGAATCATCACCGGGTTGTGGTCCTCCACAAGATATTACTGAAGGTCTAAACGCAAAATGTTCCAAAGAAAAACCCTTAAAGTGTTACTGTCACTGTATAACACCTTTTATGTACTATAGACTATGAATTGTGTTGCTGATCATAGATAATATAAGTGATGTAGTGTTAGTGAATATGGACTCCGCTATTTTAGCCAGAACTAACCCAGCCACATATTAAATGAACGAACAATCATTAGAATGGCAATGTGCAACTTAACCAGGCAAAAGCAGCAGCTCAAATGGGGGTCCGATTTGCTGCCCGTAACAGATACCAACGGTTGCATTGTAAAAGGGTGTTGATACAATTTTAAAGTGAGCGTCAAATTTCCTTTAAACTATGATTAGGTACGCCTGTGTGTCTGATACGCATCAGACGGTACCAATTCCCTGACCCAATTTGCAAGGATTTCAATTGCAATTCGATATGCAAATTGCCTCTTCAGAGAAAAAAAAAAAAAAAGGACTTGAACTCTATAGCGCCACCTATTGGAAGTAGCGATCCTACAACAGGTGGCGCTATAGAGTTAAAATCCTTTTTCTCTGAAGAGGCAATTTGCATATTACATTTCCCAGAGGAGCATTGCACGGCGAATAAGCCTCCTTACCGTGACAAGCCAGAGCTGGTATGTCACTCTCCACAAGGAGATACCTTACCCCTTAGACATCAATTACAATTCGAGAAACGGAATGCTTTTAACAGAGGAAAGTTTTTCTTCTGCTGTCATTATTAGACGCTGAGCCTGTGAGTCATCTGAGCACTACAATGGGATTGATTTTTAGAGCCTGCAGATTCCCCTCTACTACAATTTCCTTTAACAATGTGAGCTACAATGCAAAACTATACCTTCATATGGCAGGACAGATCTCACAATGCCACCACAAGGAGGCGGCTTCCAGCTCCATACTGAAAATGGCTTCAAAGTGGGGAAGAAGCAATTAATGCCCCATACACACTATTGTATTTTTTGGACTATAAGACACTTTTTTCCCAAAACATTTTGCAGGAAAGTGGTGGGTGCATCTTATAGTCTGGATGTAACCTATAGTCCAGCTGAGCCTGTGGGGGTGGAAGAGGCAGCGGCGAAGGAGTGGGTTAACCCAACATGTTCCCACTGTTAAGGAGAATTAATATTCACTGCTCCCCAAGCCTATAGTCCCATCCTCCACTATGCACTGAAGACTGCAACGAGAGGTGGGACTATGGGTGCCGAGAGCAGTGAATAATCACTAATTGCAGGCACTGGATCACCCAGCCGCTGCAGCTAACACGTGTGCCTGCCATTAAAGAGAATGACTATTCAATGCGCTCCACATCCATGGTCCCAGGAGTGTGGAGTAGTGAATATTCCGGCAGCAGACCTCGTGGGAGGGGGGGGGGGGGGGGGGGGCTGGGGGGGGAGTGTGACAGTGACGTCATGCACCGCCTACACGCCAAAATCGCGGGCTGGCATCAGAACAGGGCACCGTGCTGCGAGGGAGAGGTAGGCGAGTAGAATATTTTTTTATGTGGATGGTGTGATGGGGACCGTGTATACCAGGATTAGGGGGGCCCATATATGCCAACATGAGGGATATTGGTACAGACTTGAGGGACATTACCCCTACAGCAGTGTAAGAAGCCCCCCTCACGCCATATGGCCTTTTTCACACATCAGTGTCTCCAGTACATGTGGTGACAGTTTCCACACGTGCCAGAGACACTGACACATGTAGACCCATTCAAATGAATGGGTCTGTGCACATATCTGTGTTTTTTCACGGACTGTGTATCCGAGTGATCCACACGTTCACATGTCCATTTTAATGCAGCTGCATGGATCACATGGACCCATACAAGTCAATGGGTCTTTATAAACACGTACCGCACACGGATGCAGTCCGTGTGCGTTTTTAAAGTTATAGGGTTAACATTGAAAAACTGTTCCTTTACTAGACCAGTGTCTAGACCTTCACTGGCAACACCCTTTAAATACATAATCACTAATGGATAACTCCCTTTGACATCTTTAACCATTTAATTAATGCATTATCCCTTAATTTTCAGATACAAACCTTTGGCTCTGGTACGAATCCACACAGAAAGCACATGGATGTGACACATGTACAGAGTTCTCTGGTACAGGTTTTTTCGATACCGGAAATATCAGGACGTGTGAAACCGGCCAAACTGAGTCATGACCACATTTTTTGCTTCAATTTTATTTTTCTATTTTCCTCCTCTAAAGCTTGCATCTTTTGGTCTGGTGCATCTTCAGCTGTGTGCACACGGAGCGTTTTTGATGCACTTCCACTGCATTTTTTCAGAGAGAAAATGGGCCAAAAAACCTATGAAATCCTTATGCAAGTTAATCCTAAAACCCAAGTTAAAGTCAAGAATCCTGAAGTGTTGTGCACATAATCAGTAAATTTCCTTTGAGCATTTGCAGTGCATTTTTCTCTGCAGCATGTCAATTCTTTGTGCGGATCTTTAGCGTTTTTCACACTGACTTCAACTGAGTCAGTTAAATCCGCAGCAAAAACGCAGGTATAAAAAGGTTTGCGGATTTGCTGAGTTTTTGCGGGCTTTCCATGGTGTTTCCCACGCTGTCATCTGTGTGACAGCGTGAGAAACATGGGCAGAGCAGGTCAGCAGGCATGGGCTAAAAAGACTACTCCTCCCATCAGGCTAGGTCTGTCGTCACTGAAAACAGTGATAGCAGGAGCCGCTGGTGGAAGAAGTAGTCTCTTGTCAGCTGGCACCTGTGCTTACACACAAAAAAAAAAAAAATATTTAAATAATAATTACATACATATTGAAATAAAAATCACATTATACTCACCTTGGTTCATCCAGCATTACATGAACACCCGATCCTTACACTATGGCTGGTCCGAACAACGAAAGCAATTGTTACCATCCACCTCTCGGGTCTCCTTTTTTCCTATAGATTGCAAGCTTGCGAGCAGGGCCCTCATTCCTATTGACATTTATTTTGAACTATTATTTTTGTTATGCTGTAATGTCTATTGTCTGTACAAATCCCCTCTATAATTTGTAAAGCGCTGCGGAATATGTTGGCGCTATATAAATAAAATTATTATTATTATTACTACTCAACACCAAATCCTCAATGCCAATGTCTCCGAGAAAAAAAAAATCCAAAATAATAAACCACCATATACTCTCCTGTGCGCTGTAGTCCACGTAATCCCGAGTGTCCCACGGCGATCCCACGTGTAGAACAGCCACATCAAGAGATGTGCCTGCTCTACCAGGATGCAGGCGATTATCTCCTGTCAGTTTATCGCTCCAGCAGTGTATCACTGAGCTGCCCTGACAGTTCACTGGAGTTCATCAGCTGATCAACTCCGATGCTCTCACTTACGGCACTACCGCTGCGAGAGAACTTAGTGACTGCTCTCCAAGTCATCATGATTGTCATGGGACATTATGGATTATCTTCTCTGCAGACAGGTAAGGAATATTATTTTATTTTTGTTCTAGGAGACGTTGGCGTCAGTGGATTAGGCATTCGGTGAGTATGGTTTTATTTAGATTCAATAAAGGAGTGTCATTACTTCAAATAAAAAGGACTTTATTCTGGGTGTGTGGGTTTTTTTCTAATATATCACTATGGGTTTAGTAATGGGACATCTAATAGACGCTTCTCAATTACTAACCTGAGGGCTTGATGTCACCTGACAATACAAAGGTGACATCAACCCGCTCCCCCAACCATTACCCCACTTGCCACCGCTACAGGGCAAGTGGGAAAAGTGAGGCTAAGTGCCAGTTTTGGCGCATCTTTTAGATGCGCCTTTTCTGGGATGGCTGGGAGCTGATGTTTTTAGTCTGGGAAGAAACCAATATCCATGGCCCCTTTCTAGGCTATTAATATCAGCCCACAACTGTCTGCCTAGTCTTTGCTGGTTAGATTTTTTAGGGGGACCCTATGTCAATTTTTTTCTGGGGTCACCCTGTACACTATCCAGTAAAGGCTAAGCAAACAGCTGTGAGCTGATATAACCTGGGAACCTTTATGGCTATTGGCTCCTTCCCAGATTATCATCAGCCCTCAGCTGTTGGCTTTCCCTCTGCTGGTTATGAAAATTATGAGGGAGCCCACGCAATATTTATTTTTTTTAAATAAGAGTTGCCGTTTGGCTACAGCCTATGTAGGTTCATTGTGTTAACGCTCCTACATAGGCTGGTGACAGTGTGTGCGTGCATGCATGCGTTTACCGGCTTAGTAATGAGGGTGTCTGGCTCACACCTTTTCATAACTAAGCTTAGAGCTTGGACTCAATGACGGCTGCTGACACCAAGCCCTAATCACATTATTCTGATTCTACTGCACCAGAGTGGAAAAGGTGTTTATGAACAAAGAAATCACATCACAATTTTTTTTTTTTATATATATCTTTATTTAGCTCAAAAAAAGCCTTCATTGCTCTACAAAAACACATGCAAAAAACACATGCAAAAGACGCATACAAAAATCACAGCAAAACACGCGTTTTTGCTGCCAAGAGATGCAGAAACCTTGCAGAAATTTCTGCAAGCAAATACTCAATGTGCGCGCTTAGCCTTATAGTCCTAAAAATACGGTGGCTAGCTGGCAGCCAACCACCATCTTGGCTGTCTCCCATAAACTGGATCGCTCCAGTGTTCTCCATCTCTGCCATCGGCTTTTCAACAGAAGAACAAAACAATCAGCATTCATAAATTGGTAGTCTGAAATCAGACATGCCAGATCACAAGCTACCCCAACAATCAGTAGGCTGGTGCCCCCATACTGTATGCTGAACCTGTGATATTGGTCGGTGTGGTCAACACTAGGCTAATGTGTAGAAAGTGGGGTCATCTTTAAGCGTAAACTCATTCAGTCCATGCATAGTTCTCAAAGCACATCACTTACCTGTCTACAACTTCATTCAAAATCAGGTTTGCAAGATTGCTGTCCACATTTTTTAAATTCTTCATATCTTTTTTCCTGAGACCTGGAGTTGGTGTTGTTGGCTTATTGTTCGGTTTACTGTGTTTTACGCCAGCTCCCTTAAATTACAATTAGAAAAAAAAACACATTTGTATGCATACAAACGCAAGAGACAAAATGTAGTAGTTGCTCGTTTCTGGACCACACATCATCATGTATTTGCCTTAGGTATTTAATATCATAAAATGAAACAACCAACTATGATGGAAAGTGCTGTAGGCTGAATACGATTTCAAAGTATTCACAAGTTACTACAATATACAAAAACACAAAATACACTGACAAATAACATGATACACACAGACACACACAGGCTGGGCTTTGGCATACCCTTGGAGCTGAAGGATTTAAACCAGTTTGTCTGTTAAAAGAAGAAGTGGTACAATTGGGAATCCTAGGTGCACTGGAAATACCAGGGGACATAGCTTTGGGAGTGACTTTAGCCCTTGGGAGAGGGTTGCTGGCAACAGAGACAGGGTCTTTCTTTTTTGGAACGGCACCTTTTTCTGAAAATGAAAACAAAAATAGTTAATTCTACATCAGATAAGAGGAAAATACTGAGCATACAAATGTGCAGTCACACAACAATGCAAATATCCTCCCCAGAGACAAAGAGGACTAGAACTCTAGTGTCATCTATTGGATGACGCAATCCTTAAAAAAAAAAAAAAAAAATTATATATTAGTATATAATTATAGGCCATACAATATATAGTATTGTATGGCCTATAAGTCTACTTACACAGGCTTTGCACTGTAGAATGAGAAACATTCCCCTTAGGCATCTGTTCATGGATCTCTCACTTACCAAATCAGACCTTCTAATAGGTCACTTCAAATGGAGATTCTGGTTTGGCTTTCATACCGAGTCATGTGGCAAGGGGATGACATTGACTTTAAGGATTGCTAACCCAAAAGGTGGCACTAGAGTTCTAGTCATCTTCTCCGAAGAGGGAATATGCACATTTAATTTCCTAGAGAAGTAATATAGCCTAAACTACTCCTTACACGCCACAAAGGGAAACATTCCCCCTTACCCTTTACACAAGAGATTCGCAGGGTTTTTTTTTTGGTACGTTTTTGGTTTGGTTTTTTTAAATATACCATATAACGACAATATAAAATAGGGGACATTTGTTTATTCTGAAGTTACACACTATACAGAAAAATGGATGAAATGATACATAAAGTGAAATAGTGTAAATGCTTATAACAAGTCAGACAGTAGCCCCTAAATAAAAGTAGTCTGGTCTGCACTTTCATGAAGTCTTGTTAAAGTGCAGTGCACAATTGTGGGGTCAAAACTACCTTGGGCAATAACACTTACCTACCACATGACACATCAACATCAATGACTGCAGCTCCTAATAACGGACTTCATATCAAACAGAAATCTCATTAGCAGACCTTAAAGACGCACTCCAATCACAGTTTTTATCTTCTTAATATATTGCAATCAGATTATATAGCACTGTGGACTTACTCATTTTGCCTTTCCACCACCTAAATTATTCTCTTTTCCATTAGGTCTATGACATCACATTAAAAACTGACTAGCTAGAGAAGAAGAAAGGGTAGAAAGAACGTGAGCAATTGGAAGTACACAGTGATATATAATATGATAACTGCAATATATCAAGAGGATCAAAACTTTGATGGGAGCAGTTCATCACCTTACCATAGTCCAGACCCAAAACTGGGTGTACTGGATATAGGAGCTACCTCCCGATGTAGGGGCTTCTTTCTCTTTTCAAAAAATCCCCACAATCTTTACATTTTCCCCTGATGAATCTCCCATAAGGGAGAGGAAACGCGTAGGGAAGTTTACATGGCAATGGTGGGTACAACTTATTAGCCTGACTTGGGGACTGCCCTTGTCAGGGCGGGAGCACTACAGGGGCACGACTGGGGTAGCATAGAAACTCTTCCCCCTCCCCCTCAACGGATGCTCCTGTGAACAAAACTACGCATTTGGTGAGACAAAACCATTTTTTTTATTCAGCACTAGTTATATGAGCACGCCTTGCACTTTATCACTTTATTGTCTTGTTGAGTATTATCCATTGGTCTTTTAGATATTTATCATTAAAAGTTAGGTTTTATTCTATATAAGGTTTTCTCTTGGCTAGTCTGGAGCAATTCATCTAACAATTAAAGAGAATTTCATCTTCTAATCCGGTCAGCTGGATATGGCAACAGAGCAAAACAAAGGCCAATATTCAAGCCAGAAAACTGCTAGATAAGTCTACTGGGGCAGTATTGTTGTGCAAATCCTAAGTGCACAGTGTGACTTTTGGAGTTTTTACACGTCATGCACAGCTCACCTGAAAACTGGGTGGAACTTAAGTCAAAAGAGGGCATGGCCGAGTGGAGCCAAAAACAATAAAGTGGCCTAAGTGACAAAAATGTAATCTTGTCCCTGACCACAGTACATTTCTTGCAGGGGTGCACAGCAGCTGAAAGATGCGCCAAACTCATTAAGGGGCACATGTCTTAATAAACTAGGAGCATCTTATGCTTCAAAATGCTAGTGTTGATGAATGGGGGCCAAAATACTCAGTTATACACCTGATAAAGGACTACTGCGAGAAACCCCACACTTAACCCAGTGTCCGACAACCTAGACATCGCATTTATCCCCAGGATTCTTCCCATTAATTAGCCACTTTAGCTCCTATCTTGGCTCCAAATGGTTCCGTACAATGTGAGCTACATGCAAACTTATTGATCTCATGAAAGTGATTCCCTCATCTCAAGGGCAAACCAAAAGGAAATTAGCAAATCCTGCAGTAAACCAGCAGTGTATGCACAATATCTCCAGTGGTCTTGTGTTACATTGGCAGAAATAGCTGCTCTGCTAATAAAACAGTGAAGTCCACATGGAAAAAAAAAAATATTCAAAATTTAAAGATCTGGACATATTCAGGGCAAACTTTTTCCTCTTTTAAATGTATGCATTTTTTTGTTGAAAAAAAATATATATATACAGTACAGACCAAAAGTTTGGACACACCTCTTCATTTAAGGATTTTTCTGTATTTTCATGGCTATGAAAATTGTACATTCACACTGAAGGCATCAAAACTATGAATTAACACGTGTGGAAGCTCATCAAGAGAATGCCAAGAGTGTGCAAAGCAGTCATCAAAGCAAAAGGTGGCTACTTTGAAGAACCTAGAATATAAGACATATTTTCAGTTGTTTCACACTTTTTTGAATTCCACATGTGTTAACTTATAGTTTTGATGTCTTCAGTGTGAATGTACAATTTTCATAGTCATGAAACTACAGAAAAATCTTTAATTGAGAAGGTGTGTCCAAACTTTTGGTCTGTACTGTATATTTACTCAATTTGTCTTTTATAGGCTTCTTGTTTCATTGCGTATTGCAGATTAGTGAGTTATCTGTAAATCCATCAGTGAAGTCAATCTGATGGAAAAGTTTGTAATGCTTCAGACTAAGTTCACATGATGAGTTTTTGACACTGCAGATTTCGGCTGCACAAAAAAGCAGCATCTAACCGTCCCAGTGAAATCTCATGCCCACTTCATTTTTTTGTGTTTTATAATACAGTGTAAAGCGACCTGCAGTGCGTTATTGAAATCTGCAACGTCAATTTCGCTTAAGGCTACATTGAGTTTTATGTGCAGATTTTCCCCATAGAATTGCATTAAATACGGAAAATCTGCAGGTAAAAAAAAACATGTAAACCATATGACTATCAAGGTGTTGTCAAAGCCAAATACCAGTAGGTATCAATAGAAAAGAAGCTTCATTTAAAACATGACATACTAAAGAAGAGGAACCGCAACACCAAAAATAATAAAAATACAAGTAAAAAAGACACAAACTCAAGTAACCTAATTTACCAGTAGGCCCATTGTCTCCTTAGAGAGAAAGAGGACTAGAACTCTATAGCGCCACCTATTGGAAGTAGCAATCCTAAGTCAATGTCGACCCTTTAACGAGCCCTGTCACATGACTTAGGATAAAAGCCAAAGCAGAATCTCAATTTGCAGACTGTTTCGGGGTACTGCCGCTTTTTCGGAGCTCCCTTGTGCCGATTTATGAGCAAAGACATGAAAGCAGAGCTAAACTTTCAATTGGTCATAAATCAGCTGATAGGAGCCCTGAAAAACAAAACAGGAAAGAGCTACAGACTCACATCAGAACGACCTTGCTGCTGGATTCGTAGATTAAATAATTTGACAGTTGGGCTGGGCAATTCATTAGATTAATTTGCCATTGAAGGTCAGCACAATTTTTATTTTGAATAAAATAAAATAAAAAAAAAAAAATTCTAATTTTTGCTCCGCCCCCTCTTGTCAATGGTGCAGAGGGCAGTGTAGAAGGGAGAGCAGAGCCGTTGAGAGCAGTAATTAATCGTAGAGCAGCAGAAGAAGCCACACCAGGAAGAGAGCAGGAGAGAAGTGTCAGGTGAGTGGTGCAGGGGCTGTCCAGATCAGTGCCAGCTGCCACTATTAACCCCTTCCCCTCCAATAGCCTACGGCCTAGCTGTCAGATTCAATACAGGAAGAAGAGAAAATCAGTATTCTCTGTGCATCCATACAATCTAATCTTCTCACTGCAGCTCAGCAATACATATTTCTGTGCCAGAGGGTTAACCCTTTACTGCCCCCATGCACAGGACCAGCAAGGGGAGAGGGGATGAAGGGGGAGGTAAGGGTTAACCTCCCATGTGCCCCTTCTGTATTTGGCCCCTTGTATCTAGTCACCTCTGCTCTAATAAGACAGTCTCAGACCCCTCGCTGTCACTATCCTGTCTGACCAGTCATATTAACACTTAAATAAGTAAGAAGTAGAACCACATGGTCACCATGATCCTAAGAAAACAATTAATCTGACCCCATGTCCCACGGCTACTAAAAGGAAATTGGTCAGCAATTTGTACATCATCTGTGAGCAGCTTGATGTAGGCAAAGAAGATGAATTCAATGATGTGTCACTTAGATTACTGAGTGCAGGCGTTCTCACACAGCTTTTAGATTTCACAATACAGCAGAGCTGAGGAAGCTAGCCCCGCCCACACCAGGCTCTGTACATGCAATATCTATAGAAAGGGAGGCAACCATCACAGGAGGGGGCGTGTGGGACCAGGGTTCACAGCAATGATAAGCTACTGGTGCTAAAACAATCATTGTAAGCAAACAAAACCTGGAGCTTGAGAAGACAGTGTTTTAACCCCTAAATCATGCTGTCTTCAGATTATATAGCAAAACCCTGCTAACAGTTTCCTTTTAAATAATAATCGTGTTTGTAGCTAAACTCATACCATTTATCATTTTGCCATAGTTAATAAAAACGGGACTTGTCTGAACGTCCCACCGAAACTGCCACGACTTACACCTCATTTCTACATTCTTACGAGCCCTTTTGTGACCGATTGGTGAGCAACTATAAAATCAACTTGAAAATCGTTATCACTGTCTTGTCTCAAATCTTGTGCGACGTTCTGTTCCCTGGGAATGTGCAGCACAGCTGTGTACGCTCCCCGCATTCACTGCACTTTACCAGGAAGCCGGACCACCATGCCAGATGTGCAAAGAGGCAGTGATGACAGCCCTGGCTAGTGTTCACAGGAGGAGTGGGAGGATTAGTTGGGGGGAGTCATCACCCTCTGACTAACGACACACTAATTAGCATATTGCAAGGGAAGTTTTAAAGTTAGTTTTATAGTTATTCACCAGTCACTAAGCCACAAAAAGGGACTTGTTAGAATGTAGCAATTGGGTGCAAAAAAGTCATAACGGTGGTTTAAAGGAGGCTAGTGTAGCTGACTGGTTCCCTTAAAGGTGTTCATGACTGATCAACACCAGGTTAATTACTTCAGGGCCCCATATAAAATAAAAACAAATATTCAACTGCCTGCAGAAGCATGGTGTCTGATTAATAGCCTATTTGATTATGTCAGGTCCCCTTTAAACTGGAGTAAATTTCTGTTATAATTTACGACACTTTCGGGCACAGATAATAAAAAATTTGAAGGGGCTGGGGATGCCATTGTCCCCCTACAAAAAAAAAACAAAACACATTTTTATATTTTTTGTCAACATCGCCCAGACATACCATATTCTTCAGACTATAAGACGCACTTTTTCCTCCCAAAATGTGGAGGAATATGGGGAAGGGGGGGTGTCTTATAGTCCAAATGTATGGGCTCTGGCTGTGGTGGGGAGGTGGAGGAGGGGACAGCTGCCAGAATACTCACCGGCACCATTCATCGCAGAGAGTGGTGAGTATCCATTACTCTTCAGTAGCACGCAGTGTCAGCCAGTGGCTTCCTGCTGCTGCCGGCGGTCACGTGTTCCATTCATTTCTCTTAAGTATCGGCACACATGACGGTTGGCCCCAGCAGGTAGCCGCAGGCTGACACTGCGCACTACTGAAGAGGAATGGATACTCACCGCTCTCTGCGATGAACAGACCCAGTGAGTATTCCGGCAGCTGTGCTCTGCTTGTGAGCAGTGAATGACGTCCCTGCCATGCGCTGCTTACAAGAATTAAGGAGCTGCCGGCACCGAAGCAGGATGCTGCGAGGGAGCACAGTGTAGGTGAGTGTAATGGTTTTTTTAATCTTTCCTGACAGGGCCATGCATTTCAGGAACGGGATGGGGCCAATTCTAAAAGAAAAAGGATGGGGCCATTTATACCAGAAAAAGGATGGGGCCAATCATACCAGGAATGGGATGGGACTAATCAAACCAGGACCGTGATGGGGCCAATCATACCAGGATTATGTTGGGGCCATGCACACCAGGATAGGGATCATGGAGCCATGCATACCAGGATATGGATGAGGGGACCATATATACCAGGATAGGGGATATTACAGTAGAGAATTGACCATTTTTTTGCTTCAATTTTTTCCCTAATCTCCTCCTCTAAAACCTAGGAGCATCTTATGGTTCGGTGCGTCTTATAGTCCAAAAGAATAAGGTATTTGGTAGTCAACATTAGACAATGTAACAAACTATAGAAGGAAAACTGCAAAGCTTTTAAATTAAACCAATTGCAAAAATTATTTTTATCCCAAAATACATGCATTATGGAAAATAAAAATTGTCCTAGCTTTTTGCTTTCTTTGTCACTAGTGCCCTGGAATGCCCAACCAAATTAGTCACTTATTTTATCCACAATACTGAGTTGCAAAATTCTAAAGATAATCTTTTACTTTATCTAAAGGGCATTTGCAAGCAAGACATGGCATCAGTAAAGCTAAACCCACCTGGCTTGAGATGTCCATTGCGGCAAGGTAGGTTAGTACTCTCACTACACACTTCCATTGGCTTGTTCTGACCTTGCATATCTGCTTGCAGTGTTGCTATGCAAACAGAGGAAAAAGGTAGAAATAAAACAAAAATGAACAAAAAACAAACTACAGCCACTGTGATGTCACTACACATGCTACTGTCGTAAGTTTTGTTTTATTAATCAGTTAAATAGGTGGAAATTGCTGTACTGAAAGCGAACTAGATGTGACCACTTGTGTGTGAGAAATAGGCCGGGGACCCATTACTGCTTTACATATGTACATGGCAATCCCTATACATGGTTCTCCACAAGATCAGCAGAAAAACGACTAGACTACAACAGAAATGTAAGCTGGCCACACACATCAGATTAAGGTCGGCTGAACCTGGTAACTATATAATATGACTTACCTAACGCTAAATGTCGGGGGAGAAAGGACAGGATAGTTGCTACCAACCTGGCCAATCTTTTTTTCTTAAAGGAAAATTTGCTAAGTGTTTGTTATAACAGGAAATTTTGTGCAGGTAGCCCCACCACATGTTAACCTATGGAAGTTGCATGAAAGTAGCCATACATGCTGTTTTATACAGTAGCTGTCATCGTGGATAGGATATTTAACAATCATTGCTGTAAGTGTATATTCCCATTTATTATCTGTTTGGTGCCATGATAATTAAACATTAACAACCAGGGGGCAGAGATGGGGGGGAAATCCACAATTTAAAATGACCATTAAAACAATAATACTTTATGTCTGTAGCGAGCTTTACACAAGCATTCAATGCATAATGCTTAAATTATGAAGGTGGGAAGTGGAGACAAAAACACAAAATAAATGGAGCAAGAAAAGTCTGCAGCTTTACACTTCTATCATTAACAGGCTCAATTTCTTACAGACACAGATGCACAGATGCATTATATATAGGAAGAGACACAACAAGTGAATGTATGGTAAGAAAAAAAATAAAACACTGTACATAAATCTTTCGGGAAACATGTAATGCAAAAGCAAGAAAGTGAACAAACACGGAACATGCAAAGCTCACAAAGATGTGTTAGCAGCAAAGAGCAAGGCTACAGAGAAGAGGTTATCCACTACTTTATCATTGATGATCAATGTCTGATCAGTTAGGGGTTGGTCGCCCAGCAGCCCTGCCGATCAGCCGGCTCAGTGTGCAGATACTGGCCGCGGGCTGGGTACTGCGCATCCTCCATAGACAGGTGCCGCACCTACACAGCTCACCATCAGGTAATTATGGCTTCTCCCATCATCGGTTCACGGACCTGTCTACATGCTCAGTATCACACCATATGTGACATCCTGTTATTGCAACACTTGTATGTAGGTCGTCACATGTGTACTTAACCCCTAGTGCAGTGATTTTCAACCAGTGTTCCGCGGCACACTAGTGTGCCGCGACACATGGTCGGGTGTGCCGCAGGGAAAGTTCCCCAAACTATGGTGCCCCCTTTGTTTTGTTCCCCGGCAATGCGCAGCGATGCGCAGTCACGGAATAACACATGCGCGAGCTTTGAACGCTCGCGCGACTTAATGACGTCACCGAGGCCGGCATGTCATCCTGAGAGCGGAGAGAGTCTCGCATTTGCCCACCGCCAAGGTAATGCCCGCCAATAATGCTGTGTATAATCATTAAGTCAGCAACAGCTCATTAACAGTTAATCAGCTGTTGCTGACTATATGAGCTTTTGCCTGAGTATATGAACTGTTGGCAGAATACTCAGCATATGAGCTGGTACTTTTAGTACCTGGCAGGTGTCCTTTAAGTGTGGCAGATAATGTAATACTCTTGTATTTTAGTGTGTGGCTGCGCACACTATCTCAGCAGTGATGGAGAAGTATTTGAGAATGGAAAAGGCAAATGCCGAACAGGACCCTGGACACAATTCTAACCCAGATGAAGGCCCTAGTATGAGAGGTCGACAAAAGAAAAAAGACAAGACTGTGAGCTCCAGGCAATACAGTGAAAGCTATCTTTCATTTGGATTTACTTTCACTGGGGATGCAACAGCACCAACACCACTGTGCTTGGTGTGTGGTGAGAAGCTATCCAATAGCGCCATGGTGCCAAGCAAGCTTAAACGCCATCTCCAAACGAAACACCCTTCCGTTCAAAACAAGCCGATGGAGTATTTTGTACGCTTACGTACAAACAAACAATGAGAAAGGGGCAACTTTTTTGAGAAAAAGCACAAAGGTAAATGAGAGAGCCCGCAAAGCTAGCTACATTGTTGCTGAACTCATAGCTAAATCAAAAAACACACTGTGGCAGAAACATTAATACTGCCAGCTTGTAAAGCTATTGTAAATGAGATGCTTGGCCCTGACGCAGCCAAAGAGATAGCTAAAGTGCCTCTCTCTGATAACACAATTGCCAGACGGATTGATGACATGTCTGCGGACATTGAAACAGTTGTTTTGGAAAAGGTGCGGATCAGTAAGAAATTTGCCTTGCAACTTGATGAGTCGACGGATATCAGTGGACATTGTCAGCTGTTGGCCAATGTGCGTTTTGTGGATGGAGAAGCCATTAGAGAAAACTTCCTATTTTGCAAGGCACTGCCAGAAAAATCAACAGGAGAGGTAATATTCCAGGTCACATCGGAATATCTTGATAAAAGTGGGCTTACATGGGAAAACTGCACAGGTGTCTGCACTGATGGAGCCGCAGCCATGGTCGGGCGCATCAAAGGCTTTGTAAGTAGGGTTAAAGAAAGAAACCCAGATGTTCTTGTTACCCACTGTTTCTCTAGTCACCTTCCACGACAGCAGTATCGGAGGATGTCTCCCCGCCCTAATAGGGGACAGGAACAGAAAGAGGTTAAATACCCCTCCCCTTCCTGCAACCACCAGTGTTTTTCCTGTCCCCTAAGGGGCATGAAGAGGTTCTCCGATAGTGCTGCCGTGGCCGGCGAACGAGAGCACTGGTTACCTGACAGCCGGGCAGTCGCGGTCGGGAGCTCCGCTCTCCTCCTCCGCCTCCAGACTGCTCCCATCTCCGCGTGACTTGGGACCCCCGCCCGCTCTTCCTGCGCCACCTTCGGGTGGCAATGCAGAGCGGTGTAGTGCTCCGGGGTCCTCCTGCAGCTCCCCGGCTTCCTCCTCTCCCCACGCTGCTGCGGGGTTGGCGCGCGCGCGCCAGAAGTGACGCGCTCCGGGACTTCCGGTTTTTCGAACTGGAGCTTTGGCGCGCCGGCCGGCGTCCTGAACCTGGGAACATCAGCGGCGGCCAGGGCGGGCGTCTCGGACCCCCCCCCAGGGACACTTTCGAGGGAGGAGCACCAAACTCGCTGGAATCTCGGTAAGACTACTTATTCCTGACTGGGGAGCCCTCCTAGTGAGACGTCTGTCGGTGACTGTACCTCTGGCGTTATGGACGGCGACAAACCCTCTCACTCTGCCACTGCAGAGCCCAGCGCGCACCCCTCTACTGTAAGTAGTGGGATGATGTCCCTTGCTGTCCATTCTTTAAAAGTTTAAGCGGCTCAGTCCACCTTTCTCTCTCGTTCCAGGGAGACAAGGTCACTGGCACTAGGAAGCCCAGCCGCAAGTGTGGTGCTTGTGCAGCCAAGCTCCCCTCAGCATACACAAAGAAGCTCTGCCAACCATGCACAGACGAAGTGCTGCGTAGCGAACAGCCTTCTTTAATGGATAGCATTAGAACCCTCATCAGGGAGTAGGTTCAGTCCTCTATGGCAACCTTCTCTCGAGCCCCGACTCCGCAGCCTCCCCCTCCTAAGAAGAGGAAATTGGGCCGGGTAGCCTCAGACTCTGACTCAGGCGAGATACATACCTCGGGTTCAGAGTACAGCTGGGAAAAAGAGGGTTCTACTTCTACTTCTGCCCCCAAATCGGATAGTAGGAAGTACCTCTTCTCCTCTGAAGATTTGGAAGAGTTAATTTCCATGGTGAGAGGCACCATGGGGGTAGAGGAGGAGATAGAGGGCCATTCCGTGCAGGATGATATGTTCGGGGGTCTGAAACCTAAATCGGTAAAAGGATTCCCCATACATGAAAACATCGAGAACATTATCCTCCAGGAGTGGAGCCTGCCAGAAACGGGGCTGAACGTCCCATCTGAGTTCAAAAATCGCTTTCCCCTGGAGGGAGATTGTTCTGTATTTGATATGCCCAAAGTGGATGTTCAGGTGTCAAGGGTCACTAAGAAAACGGCCCTACCCTTCGAAGACTCCTCCCAACTTAAAGATCCTATGGATCGTAAAACTGAGAGCTTACTGAGGAGATCTTGGGACACCTCAACTAACTTATTGAAATCCAACGTGGCCTCAACATGTGTGGCCAGATCGTTGTTATTTGGCTTCGTACCTTAGAGAACCACCTCGTACAAGGTACATCCAGAGAGGACATCCTTAATTCTCTCCCCTTGCTCCAAAAAGCAACCGGATTCCTCGCGGACGCTTCCGCGGAATCAGTTCGGGTAGCCGCTAGATCCGCTGTCCTTACAAACTCAGCAAGGAGGGCCCTGTGGCTTAAGTCTTGGGGGGGGAGACATTACCTCAAAGTCCAAACTTTGTGGTATCCCTTTCCAGGGCCATCATGTCTTTGGACCAGCCTTGGACGACATCCTGGACAAGGCTTCAGACAAAAAGAAGGTCCTTCCAGAACAACGGAACCCGAGGAAGCGTTTTTTTCGTCCCCCCCGTGAACAACCACCCCAACAGAACTATAGGGGAAAAGGCAAAACGGGGCGATGGAGCTACCCTAAAGGTGGGAGAGCCAGAAACATCATGGTCCCCCAGCCCCAGCAGCCCTCTGAAAAACAATGACTGCTTCCAGGTCGGGGGTCGACTCTCGAATTTTCTCTCCAGGTGGCAGGAGATCACCAGGGATCAGTGGGTCCTGCGTACCATACAGGATGGCCTAAAATTGGAATTCGAGAGTCCTCCTCCTCGCCATCTAACAATCACTTCTCCACAATCTCCAAAACTTCAGGAGGCTCGGAGGTCGGATATTCTAAGCCTGCTCCGGGAGAAAGTGATTTCCCACGTACCACATCGGGAAAGAGGAGAAGGCCATTATTCCCATCTCTTTCTGGTGAAGAAACCCTCAGGGAAACACCGTATCATCGTAAACCTGAAACCTCTGAATCAGGTGATAAGATATCGAAGATTCAAGATGGAATCTATCAGGTCAGCAATCCCGCTGATTGGACAGAACTGGGTAATGGCCACATTGGACCTGAGGGACGCATATTACCATGTGCCAATACACCCAGACCACAGGAGGTTCCTCAGGTTCGCCATCTCCCAAAACAAACGGATCAGCCATTACCAGTTCAATGTCCTTCCTTTCGGAGTATCATCAGCTCCACGGGTCTTCACCAAGATCATGTTGGAAGTGATAATCTTTATCCGACAACAGGGGGTCTGCGTCATTCCATACCTTCCTCCTCATTGCTCCATCAGCTTCTCGCCTCAATCAGGACGTGGCGAAGGTTCTCAGCATCTTAACGTCTCTCGGGTGGATTCCAAATCTGGCAAAATCAGATCTCCGGCCATCTCCTCAGAAGAAATTTCTAGGAATTCTTCTGGACTCAGAAAAGAGAATGTCCTTCTTACCCAGGGACCGTCGGATAGATCTGGTCCACAAGATCTCCAGATTCAGAGACCAGAAATTCCCAACTCTAAGAGACTCTATGTCAATCCTGGGTTCTCTAACATCATGCATCCAGGCAGTCTCCTGGGCCCAGGCCCATACAAGGATTCTTCAATCTCACATCCTGTCGTATTCAAGAGGACATCAGATGGCTTTATCCAGGAAAATTCATCTTCCCACTCATGTAAGATCCTCCCTCTCATGGTGGCGGAACCCCTGAAACTTACAGCGGGGAGTCAGCTGGGATCAGACCCCTCTCCGAGTACTTACAACAGACGCAAGTCAGAGAGGTTGGGGTGCTGTGATCGAGAAATCCCACTTTCAGGGTCTGTGGTCCCCAGAGATGAGACGCAGCTCCTCAAATCTGAGTTAAAAGCAGTGGAGGAGGCGCTAAAAGCCTCATCGGCCCTCATCCAGGGTCACCATGTACGGGTCATGTCCGACAACATGACCACTGTCGCCTACCTCCGACACCAAGGGGGCACGAAATACTCAAGCCTAAAGCTAACTGCTGGCAGGATTTTTTTCCTGGGCAGAGAAACACCTCCTGTCCATCTCTGCAGTACATATAAAAGGGCTGGACAATTCCCAGGCGGATTACCTCAGCAGGAGGGACTTTCATCCTGGGGAATGGTCCCTAAACCAGGAGATATTCCTATCCTTGGTCCAGAGGTGGGGAACCCCCGAGGTGGACCTGTTCGCCAGCAGACAGAACAAAAAGTCAGACAACTTTTTCTCCCTGAACATCTCAAACGAGACTCAAGGACTGGACGCATTCTCACATCCTTGGGAATTTACCCTAGCGTATGCCTTCCCGCCAATCCCATTGCTATCCAGAACATTGCAGAAAGTCCGGATAGACCAAGTCCCAACGATTCTGATAGCCCCACTGTGGCCAGGAAGAGGCTGGTTCAACGCGTTAACAGACATGTGCTTAGAAGGTCCAATCCTACTTCCCCAGAGACGCGACCTGCTTCAACAGGGTCCTCTATTTCATCCAGACCTGCACAAGCTGAAGTTAGCAGCCTGGCTTCTGAAGCAGAGATCCTGAAGGCCAGGGGGCTCTCTCAAAACGTGATTGAAACCCTACAAAAAAGTAGGAAGCCGATAACTAATGCCATTTATGGGAAAATATGGAAGAAATTTTCTTCATGGTGTCTTCCGAACAAACCAGATCCATTTAACCCGGAAATTGCTCAAATCCTTCAATTCCTCCAGAAGGGCTTGGAGATGGGACTCTCACCAAGTACCCTGAAGGTCCAAGTGTCGGCCCTCGGATCTTTCTTTGACCAAGATCTGGCAAGTCACCGATGGATCAAACGGTTTATAGCTTCAGCAACAAGAATCCGTCCAAGACGTCTCATCCACACCCCTCCGTGGGACTTGAATCTTGTCCTGAACAGTCTGACCGGTGACCCCTTTGAACCCCTTTCAGCCTCCAACTTAAAGATCTTGACCCTAAAAACGGTCTTTCTGGTGGCCATCACTACCGCCAGGCGTATAGGGGAGATACAGGCTTTATCAATCCGGGAGCCATTCCTGACCGTAACTATGGACAGCATAATCCTGAAATTAGATCCTTCCTTTATGCCTAAAGTGGTCTCGGAATTCCACAGAAATCAAGAAATCCTCTTACCCTCTTTCTGTCCGAATCCATCTAACACAAAAGAGGAAATCTTTCATACCCTGGACGTCCGCAGAGTGGTCCTATTCTACCTTCAACAGACAGAAGGTTGGAGGGTGGATCAGAAGCTATTCGTCCAGTGGTCAGAACGAAATAAAGGCAAGAAGGCAGCCAAACGTACAATAGCAAATTGGATCAAACAGGCCATTAGCCTTGCCTACTCATCCCAGAATCTGACTCCTCCAGCTTCTCTAAAAGCACACTCCACCCGTGCAGTCTCAACTTCCTGGGCAGAGAGGGGTAGCGCATCTTCAGAGAAGATTTGCAGAGCCGCCACCTGGTCGTCAGTCCATACATTCACCAGGCACTACAGGCTCAACTTCAATAGGGACCTATCGTTTGGCAGACGAGTTCTCCAGGCTGTTGTCCCTCCCTAAAGAAATTAGCGGTTGGTATTGCTCCGATACTGCTGTCGTGGAAGGTGACTAGAGAAAATAGAATTAGAACTTACCGGTAATTCTCTTTCTAGGAACCTTCCACGACAGCACTAATTTCCCTCCCTATCTGATTTATGTATTAATTGTTTCCTGCACTTAAGTGGTAACTAAACATGCTACTGTGTCCAGAAAAAACACTGGTGGTTGCAGGAAGGGGAGGGGTATTTAACCTCTTTCTGTTCCTGTCCCCTATTAGGGCGGGGAGACATCCTCCGATACTGCTGTCGTGGAAGGTTCCTAGAAAGAGAATTACCGGTAAGTTCTAATTCTATTTTCTTGCACCGTGAGGCCCTCGTTGCAAAGACCTTACCAGCAGATCTAGCTCCCGTGTTGGATGATGTTGTGCGCATAGTGAACTTTGTGAAGATGCGACCTTTGAGATGTCACTTATTTGCGTCTTTGTGTACAGAAATGGGAGCGGAACATTAAATCTTATTGCTCCACACGGAGGTCAGGTGGCTGTCACGCGGCAAAGTGCTGGCCCGTGTGTATGAGTTGCGAGAGGAACTTAAAATATTTCTGACAAACAAGAGGTCCGATTATTCAAAGCTGCTTGCAAGTGATGAGTGGTGTGCAAAGCTGGCATACCTGGCTGATATATTTCAATATCTGAATGAACTAAACACACGGATGCAAGGCCGAAATGAAAACCTGCTTACAAGCACTGATAAAATGAACGGATTCCATTTAAAGTTGCAGCTCTGGCAGCAACATGTGCAGGGTGGCAACCTTCAGATGTTCCCGCTCACCGAGAAACTGCATGATGACAACACTGCTGCAATGTGCGAGGTGATTGGCAGACATTTGAAAACTCTTGAGGAGAAGTTATCGTTTTATTTCTCTTCAACCTTCACAGAATGCCTTGACTGGGTTAGGGACCCATACAGCTCATTATCCGTTGCTGGAAAGGACAAGAGGAACTCATTGAACTGAAGCAAGATCGCGGTTTAAAGCTAAAGTTTGCTGATCTTCCTTTGGACAGTTTTTGGTTATCTGTTGCCAAGGAGTTCCCCATTCTGGCCAACAAAGCTATTTTGACATTGCTCCTATTTTCGACCACATATCTATGTGAGCTGGGCTTCTCAAGCTTGACTGCGATAAAAACTAAAAACAGGGAGAGACTGAGAACTGTTGAGGAAGAGCTTCGTGTGTGTCTTTCCACCATTCCTGCCAGGATATCCCTTTTGTGTTTATCGAAACAGGCCCAGGTTTCACACTGAGTGAGTATAAATACATTTAGAATCTGTATTATTAACTATATGTAGAATATGTGCTGTTTTAGTGTCATTTTGTGCCATTTTGGTTGGTGATGTGCCCCGGGATTTTTTAAGTATAAAAAGTGTGCCGCGGCTCAAAAAAGGTTGAAAATCACTGCCCTAGTGTACCCCCTTTCAGATTTGGCATATTCTTACCTTTGTGCTATCATTTCCTATACCTTTTTAGCACATCTACACTTTTACACCAATGATACATACCTCCAGGTCTACTGATCCGGACAACTTACTCTTGTTATATTTCTATATACTCTAGTTTTTGGTATTAGGACTATACTTAACAAGACCTGTCCACTTGGGCACTATTACATTTATTTTATATTATTGCTACTCCTACATTACCAGCCCTCATCTTGGCGTACTATTTTACATGTATCCTCATTGTATACGTCTGTTATACATTCTTGCTCTTTGTACGTGCAGCGCTCCTGCTAGTTGTGCCACCATTTCACCAACAATCCTAAACAAAGGTGTTTTATTTTCAATCTCTTATTTCATGCTTTGAGTCCTCCTTGACCTGTATTCAGTCTTTATTAGTGTTACTGTACCTATCTGAATGGTCTGACATTCCATTGTGTGCACATATATATCACGGATATACAAAAGTGCTAGTTAATATACGGTATACAGTTTGCATTGCTTTGGTTCAGTGTGTTCTGACCTACATTCTCCTACTCAAATCAATAGGAGGCGGATGTGCAGTACCCAGTCGCAGCCACTGTCAGAAGACTGAGCCGTGCCACAACGGAGTATTTCCAGTCAGTGGCCGTCATCGACACAGATAACAGCTGACCGGCAGGAGTGCTTGGTGTCAGACCCCAACTGATCAGACATTGATGACCTATCCTCAGGATAGGTCATCAATGATAACGTAATGGACACCCTCCCAGAAGGTGAAGGAGACCCAACCTGCTGTTCATTGGGTTTTTATATGCTCTAAATGGAGCAAATCACCATACAAAAGGGTAAAATTCCTCTCTAAGGGCAGAGGCACACTGCCGTATTTCTCGTGTGATAATCGCATCGCACTGCACGGACTGGCCGGCACCTCTCCGACCCCAGCATGACAGCGTGATGGATTACTATGCAGCTGTCATGCTCAGGTCAGGAGAGCAGTCAGCCAATACAAGTTTTAAGTTGGGATTCCTGCACGAGAAATACGGCAGTCTTCCCTAAAAACGTAAATATTCAGTCAGATCAGCGAAACATTAGATGCAAGCCAACAAACCAGGCAGCAAAGCGCCAGTATCCTATGCTTATGGTGAAGCATGTACACAAGATCCTCTGTGAAACACAATGGGGCTTATGTGTCTTCTCCTAACACACTTGAATACTGATGGCAACTAAACAGGCCATCAGATCTGCTCAAGTCTTAGGGTGGGCATATACAATAGGCAAACGTTGGCCTCACCCACCACGCTTGGTGGATCTGCTAACATTCTAATGTGTATAGAGATGCCCAGAATCTCTCAACAGCGTGGGAAAAGATCAAACATGTTCAATGCCAACTTGCCCAATTCTTTGACAGCTTAGCCGACAGTGTGCATCAGACAGCTGTATCTTGCCCTCTTATTAAGAAAACAATCAGAGGATTACTACCGATTAGGTGCAATGGAAACCTACTTCCAACACAGATTTCTGACATAAATGCCTTAAAGTTAAAGGGATTGTACCAAGTTCAGAAGTTATCCCCATCCACAGCATAGGGTATAACTTGTCGATCGCTTGGACCTGCATTGATTCCAAGAACATATGGGCACCACTGCATGATTCATTCATAAGGGAGCGCCACAGAAAGCCAAACGCAGCATTCGGCTAGACTTTGGCACTCCCTTAAGTCATGCACACATCTGCTAATTTATTCTTATCACCTCCCCAAGAAAAGCTTGGCTGGTGGAGTCTCCAAGTACAGATTCACACACAGCCACTACTGATTCCATCAGGGTTTCCTTAGGGAACAATGCTGAAATTGGAGAAACACTGCAGTGCAGAGAGCAGATAGTCTCCATAGGCGAGTCTAATGTAAATCCATCACTCCACTGACCACTGGACATATTCATATCATATACAAGTATCTACTGATAATGTAAGAGTGTTGATGACACCGACTACACAACAGAAGAGGTGCTGGAATATTTATCAGACCTCATATGCCTTCAGACAAAGACCAATTCATCACACAACTAATTTAAAAAAAAAAAAAAATGTTACACCTGAAAACATTTTTATGACCGATGAAAGATGGAGATTTAAAAATAATTTCAAGGCAGTAGAAGAACACACACTTTAAACTTCCATTACAGACTTGCTCACAACGCAATATATTGTAATGGGGAAAATGGAAAGCTTTCTCATAAATAAAAAGGCCCATAATTGGGGTTCAGAGTGTGATGGAAAATTCCCTCCATCTTTCCACCCCCTGTAATGATCGGGAGGATAAGGTCCTCTATGACATCACACCCACTATATGCCAAGATGAAGAGTCACAGCCCATCAATGACTGCTGGGGAAGTTGTACTGCAGATTTTACAAATCAAACACGAACCCCTCTTCTCTATGCACCCAGCAGTGGGCACTAACAGGATGTGCGTCCAGGTCACAAGCTTATATGGCCAACACACAAACATACATGTACGTTGTGTAATGTCAATGTGTGCCAAACACTGCATATATGAGAATCAGGTCTTTAAAGGAAACATTGAGCGTTATAGGTAGAGATCTTTTCCAGACACATTGTAGCGTGTGGCTCACAGGAGGCATTTGTGCCTTCCATGCTTCAGGCCCCGAGTGTCAGTCAAACATGGTGAAAAGTAAGGCTGGCAACTGTCTTTATAGAGGCATCACTGAGAAGTGCGAAGGATGTGGGGAGGACACACCACTGTCCTGTATAAGACAGAACTGGGTCCCTGAGCTAACCGCACGGTACATGGAGATCACTGCTAATCAGATCAGCTCCCCTACAAACCTCTGAGGTGTGAACGGCTGTGTGCCCACGATCCGTGCACCCCAAGCGCTGCCGTCTACTGAACACCGGTAAATTCGGCATTCAATACATTCTACTGATTACATTTCTGTTGCGGAGACTAATGTCTGCACAAGAGAAATTGCCATTCTGTGGTCCTGAAAGACGCACCGCATGCCAGAGTCCGCGGGTGACCCGCAGGCGTCCATGCATAGTAGACATAGTATTTCTAGGAATCCCATCCACTATGCGGTCACCGCTGGCTGTTGCGGGTTTGACGCTGCATAAATACTGATTGTGGGCACGTATCCCAAGGGTTGACCCTGTCGTGCCAGTGAAATATGACATGCCAGCTGTGGCCCAAGAGCGATAGGTTGCTGGCGCACGCTGTACCTATAATGTTAGAGTGATTATGGAGAACGTTAGCAGCATGCGCGGTGGTAGAGAGGTCGACTGCTACATGCAGCCAGAGAAAAGAAAATCTGTCATCAGGGAGGCAAGAAACACGTAAATCAGTCTGATTCTCCTGATAATGGTCTCTAAAGGGAGTATCAACCCCAAAACCAAAATGTAACCATTTAGATCTTCATACAGGGGACTTCGCCATTATAGACGTCACACTGGTACTGTAGGCTTATAGTAAATGTGCTTTATAACAGTGTTATTACATGAGGAAATGGAGGCTTTGATGCAGCTTTCCTCCCCCTCACTTCCAATTCTATGCCACTTCCCTCATGGCGATTGGCAGCACTTGCTTTGGACCTAATGCCCCAGCCATGCACACGCTGTATGCAGGAGCCCGGCTGCTGCAGTGTCAGTGTGCAGGGGCCGAGTTCTCATCCATGGCCTGGTGATCGCAGTGGTGAGAGCAGCGGCTGCTATACACAGGAGAGGGGGTGAGAAGGCATGTGCACGGACATTGTGAGTGTCCTCGTCACCATTATGGGGCACAGCTTTGTGATCCCGGGGGTAGCGAACAGCCCCTATACATAGACGGGAATGAGGGCTCTGCCCCTGCACACCGGCACTGCATGTGTCAGTAGAATATGCAGGGCTGTGGAGCTGGATCAGGCAGGGCTCCAAAGAGAACGTCGCCAGTCATGAGGTGCACTAAGCCCCCGGCCAGGCCAAGGGTACACTGAAGCCCCCTCATTTATATGTAATTAAACTTTTGCCATAAAAAACATTTTTAGATCAAAACTGACAAATGGAAAAAACAACTAAGAAAAACATGACAGATTTTTTTCTACAAATGGCATGGTATCAGTATTAGCAGAGCATTCATGCGGTATTACAGGAAGGAGGTGATCAGTAATAAAGACGACGGCGTTATTTAGTACACCCTTAGCATGGATTTCCAATGCATTCAAGGTATTTAGGAGTAAAACCAGGAAAGAATATCACATGTTGCATCAGTTTAGCATTTATAGTACTTACCATAGGGGTAATGGCCCTTGTGCAAAATGTCATGTGCCCCTTATCCATGCAGATTATTTTCTATAGGGGTACAGAGTCTGGTACACAGTAATAGTATAGGGGGAGGTCTAAAGCTTCAGGGGTTTCCTGGACTTTATTACTGACTACCAATGCTTAGAACAAGTCATCCATATCGGTGGGGGTTCAACTCCTGAAGCAATGAGCTGATTGAGAGGGTTGTGGCACCAGCAAGCGCTGTATATAGTCTAGTGGCCACGAACGGTACTGCAAGGTCTGTCCTAATCACAGGTATGGGAGAACATAAAGCTACAGAATTCCCAGAGCTGTGCCCTTCAATCACATGATCGGTGAGGGTGCACCACCCTGATTCCGAGGACTTCTCCTGTTTGGGGAATGATTTTAGAGTAAAATGCTGCTTGAATTCGGAGGCCCGGGTTCGAGCCTGTCCCACAGGCATCGACTGACAACTCTCAACATGCCTTCTTTCTAAAAAGGTAGATTAAGTTTTTTTAGTTACTTAATTCTGTAAGACAATGGCTTTATGTCATTGTGTCCTAGCTAAGGGCCCTGAAAGCCTCGACAAGTGTGGCTGCAGTCAGTGTGGGACAGAAGGCTACCTTACTGATTAATGTAGTATTCGTGTGCAAGAATCTACTTCGCACCCCTCAGCATGCATACCCAATAACTGCAGGCGATCCTTTGCCATTATTAAATTTGTCATCATCTTTGCTTGTAGACGTCGTGCTCTGTCATACTGCTCCCCTTCAAAGAAAACAGAACATGTATGTGTGATTAATAAATACAAAATACAATGCATTTCTAACACCTCATGCACATGTTCCTTATTTTTTCTTGCAGATCTGAAGCAGTTTCCATTCTTTCAATGTTTTCACCCATTTAAAGGGAATCTGTCACCCCAAAAATCGTATATGAGTTGCGGCCACCGGCATCAGGGCTTATCTACAGTATTCTGGAATGCTGTAGATAAGCCTCCGAAGTATCCTGAAAGGCAAGAAAAACAGGTTAGATTATACTCACCTAGGGGCGGTCCGGTCCGATGGGCGTCGCGGTCCGGCGCCTCCTATCTTCATACGATGACGTCCTCTTCCTTGTTTCTGTCACGGCTCCGGCGCAGGCGTACTTTGTCTGCCCTGTTGAGGGCAGTGTAAAATACTGCAGTGCGCAGGCGTCGGGCCTCTCTGACCTTTCCCTCAACAGGGCAGAAAGTACGCCTGCATAGGAGCCGCGGCAAGAAGGGGACGTCATCAAATGAAGATAGGAGGCCCCGGAACGGACCGGGACGCCCATCGGACCGCCCCTGGGTGAGTATAATATAACCTCTTTCTCATCTTTCAGGTTACATCGGGGGCTTATCTACAGCATTACAGAATGCTGTAGATAAGCCCCTGATGCTGGTGGCCGCAGCTCATATGATTTTTGGGGTGACAGGTTCCCTTTAAAATGGGGAAAAAAATGCATGAAAAACACATGTTTTCAGGCCAGAGACAAGGTTTCAATGCTTGCAGCAAATACTGAATGTGTGCACATACCCCAATGCTTTTAAAGCTTACTTAACAGTGAATTTTTTATGCATTTTCTAACATGGCCAATAACTGCATTTTCCAGGCCAGCAGCTTATTTATTTTATTAACAATTACCAACTGTATTAATGACTGAAAAAAAGGACTCCCAGTGGGGAATGGCTGAAGTCATTACATTTTTTAGGACATGCATGATCACTGACTACAGCTAATGACCTGATCACATCTCATTTTACATTTAGTGTTTACTATGGGTAAACTACTCGTGTCCATGGCCCGAATATGCTATACTACAACATCCAGGTAATGGTGGCATCACATCTACAGCACATGACCGCTGCAGTCCATCACTCGGCTCAGCAGTCTTGTGCCGTCTACACCTCAGTGCGACCGTTGTCTCGAGGCGGTGCTGGAGCTGCAAGTACTGGCCATTTATTCTGGTCTGGATGGTACCAATAGCCTATGGAGGACAGATGCCACAATCACAGACCTCCTGGAAAGGAAGCTTCAGTCAGGTGACACCATACGTGGGAAGTCATCACTGTAGTTTCCCACAAGATGAAGTAAGGAGCAGGCAAACCAGGAACGCTCAAGATGTACGTGTCCAACTAAGGCAAAAGATGTGATGTGAACAGATTGCATCTGCAGCTCACATAAAAATCCCTCCCGACTCCCCTGTGGTTCAGGAAGATGCTTGGTCTGTCCATTATACCTTACAGCGCATCTTTTATACTGGGATTGCTAATATGTATAATTCCAGTTAGGCTACATGCAAATAACACACGGGATAAAAAAGGAAGGATATTGGCTAACTCACATTAAAAAGGAACCTGCCAGCAGGGTTTTGTCATGTAATCTGAGATTGCCATAATGTAGAGGCAGAGATCCTGATTCTAGTGATGTGTCACTTACTAAGCTGTGTATTGCTGTTTCAATACAACCATTATTTTAAATTAGCAGCAGATTACTACAAAACATGGCACATGCAGGGTAGTCTAACCAAACCACCAGCACTGCTTAGCAGCTGTCACTACACAATGCACACAGAAAGCTGGCGTGTGGGGAGGATATACACTGCTCCACAACTGAGCTCTGCTAGATCTATCGGAACTGCACCCAGCACACCAAGTGACAACACTGGAATCAGGGTCTGTCCCCTACCTCACGCTGCAGTCACATTACATAGCAAAAACCTGCTGAAATATTCCCTTTCAGTAAGGTGACCGGAGATCGGTTTATTAAAAAATTTAGAGAATGAACAGACATCCAGCCAAGCTCATTTAGCAGCTATACCTGCCCTGCAGAGCATCTTTTATCATTTTCACCATTACTTTATTGCCTGCTCGACCCCAAGAACCGGGTCTCTAAGTAACTCCGTGTGAATGGAGGGGAGGTCGACGCACTGACGCTCCATTCATTCTTAATAGGATAGCCGGACATAACCAAGCACTGCGCTGATCTTCCACAAGAACCAAGGGAGCAGCAGTGTATAGAGAATTGCAGAAAAAGAACACCACTGAAAATACAAACGCTTGGTTTCTTCTTTACTAGAAATCCATTAAAAGGGTATACAACATGCAATCACCATCGGTTACAGGCATACACAGTGCCCTTAGCCACACTGAGCCATGGGAAATAACACCATCCAATGATACTGAAGCATAAATTAACCGCTTAATTGACAAAACCCGTTAGGCAAATATGGATACATTTCAAAATAAGAGGATTTCAGATAAAAAAAATACATATATAGATCACGTCTAATTCATGCTATTCGGCAATCTAGAGTACAACATCCATGACACCTCCCTAATTCGCCGGAGTCTTCGCCAGTCACCACCTCTCACTGGACGTTCCATCACCTCAATGCCAAAAAGTCTCAAACTGATTATGTCACCATTGTGCATCTGTAAAAATTGTTTCGTTACACATGAATGCAAAAAAAAGTCTATATGGTTTCTATAGAGCACATGCAATGTCTGCAGACATGCGCTTAAAACAATGGAGGCACAGATGCCGCAGCATAACCAGCTTTATTAACAGCGATACACACCATGTAGTCTATTATAACATGTATTGCCTGCAGTGTTATGTAGGATGCACCATCAGGAAGATTAAGGCTATGTGCACACGTCAGGATTATCTGCAGAATTTTCCTGCACAAAACTGGACTTTTTCTGCAGGAAATCCACATGCGTTTTTTTCGCGAAAAATCTGCTAAATTAATGAACATGCTGCGTTTTTTTACACGGAAAAAAAAACACAACATATGCACAAAAATTGCGGAATGCATTATAAATGATGGGATCCATATGTATGCGTTTTGTATAGTTTTATAGAGAAAAAACGCGAAAAATCCTGAACGTGCACACAGCCTTAAAAAGAAAAAAAAAAAAAAAAAATTAAAGATACGGAACATAACTGGATTAAATTCCATTAGACATTTTTACAGATGCATGATGGTGACAGTCAATTTGCGATTTTTTGGAAATGAGAAGGTACAACGACCGATGAAAGGTGGCGACTGGCGGAGACCCCGATTAATTAGGGAGGAGTGACAGATGTTGCATTTATATTCTACAGCAGAATGGCATGCATCATAGACACGATCTATCCTTTATGGAAATTCAGATTACTCAGCTATACTTTCTTTAATATTTGCATAATGAAATTTGCACACATTCTGTAAAGATTACGGTTTGCTAATTAAGGGGTTAACTTATGCTTCAATATCATTGGTTGGTGTTCGTTTTAAATAGGTTCCCCATGGTTCAAAGTAATAAACCATGACTAAGGGCTCAGTGTACACCAGAAACTCGCAAGTCTGTATCCTATGGCAATTTCATATTTACCTTTTGTATTTTCAGTGGCTGTGCCTTCAATTCCTTTTTTTTTCTTTTTTTTTTTTTAAACTCTTTACTGTTCCTGATCTGCAACAGAATTGGCCCCCACTATTACAGGGGATTGTTTCCATATGGACTGATCCTGGTAACATCGTAGCTTTCTCAAATCCTGTTTCAGCAGTGCGCTTGACTGACCACCACGCCAGTTACACAGGGCTCTTCATAGTACCGGTTCTTGAGATCAATGGGAGTCCCAGCAGTTGGACCCCCCCCAGCGATCACTAACTTATTTCCTATCCCATAGGTACGGAATAACTTACAAACTCAAGAATACTCCTTCAATACCTGTAGTTGTAAGTGAAAACTTAAAGGGAACCTGGGAGCCCAGCTGAACATCTAGTTTTTATTGCACTTAGCATAATCTTGGGACATTTAAAGGGAACCTGTCCCTCCCAAAATCGAAGGTGAGGTAAGCCCACCGGCATCAGGGGCTTATCTACAGCATTCTGGAATGCTATAGATAAGCCCCCAATGTATTCTAAAAGATGAGAAAAAGAGGTTAGATTATACTCACCCAAGGAAGGTCCCGCTGTGGTTTGATCTGATGGGTGTCGCAGTCGGGTCCGGGGCCTCCCATCTTCTTACGATGATGTCCTCTCCTTGTATTCACGCGGCGCAGGCGTACTTTGTCTGTCCTGTTGAGGGCAGAGCAAAGTACTGCAGTGCGCAGGCGCCAGGACAGGTCAGAGAGGCCCACGCCTGCGCACTGCAGTACTTTGGCTTACTTTGTCTGTCCTGTTGAGGGCAGAGCAGAGCCACAGCGTGAAGACAAGAAGAGGACATCATCCTATGCAGATGGGAGGCCCCGGACCGCGACGCCCATCGGACCAGAACAGAATCGGGACCGCCCCTGGGTGAATATAATCTAACCTCTTTTTCTCATCTTTCAGGATACATCGGGGGCTTATCTACAGCATTATAGAATGCTGTAGATAAGTCCCTGATGCTGGTGGGCTTAGCTCACCTTCGATTTTGGGGGTGACCGGTTCCCTTTAAATGTCCCAAGATTATGCTAAGTGCAATAAAAACTAGATGTTCAGCTGGGCTCCCATATACTGTACATGGGCAACTCTGGGATTACCTCCGATTGCTCAGTGTGTGGATAATAATAATAATTTTATTTATATAGCGCCAACATATTCCGCAGCGCTTTACAAATTATAGAGGGGACTTGTACAGACAATAGACATTACAGCATAACAGAAATCACAGTTCAAAACAGATACCAGGAGGAATGAGGGTCCTGCTGCTCGCAAGCTTACAATCTATGAGGAAAAGGGGAGACACGAGAGGTGGATGGTAACAGTTGCTTTCGTTGTTCGATCAGCCATAGTGTAAGGCTCGGGTGTTCATGTAAAGCTGCATGAACCAGTTAACAGCCTAAGTATGTAGCAGTACAGACACAGAGGGCTATTAACTGCATGAAGTGTATGAGCATGTTTTGTTTTCTTTTTTTTTTTTTAATACGCCACACAGGGATGGTTAGGTTAATGCGTTGAGGCGGTAGGCCAATCTGAACAAATGCGTTTTTAGGGCACGCTTAAAACTGTGGGGATTGGGGATTAATCGTATTAACCTAGGTAGTGCATTCCAAAGAGTCGGCGCAGCACGTGTAAAGTCTTGGAGACTGGAGTGTGAGGTTCTGATTATTGAGGATGCTAACCTGAGGTCATTTGCGGAGCGGAGGGCACGGGTAGGTTGGTAGACTGAGACCAGAGAGGAAATGTAGGTGGGTGCTGAGCCATGGAGAGCTTTGTGGATGAGGGTGGTAGTTTTGTACTGGATTCTGGAGTGGATGGGTAGCCAGTGTAATGACTGGCACAAGGTAGAGGCATCGGTGTAACGGTTGGTGAGGAATATGATCCTGGCTGCAGCATTCAGTACAGATTGGAGAGGGGAGAGTTTGGTAAGAGGGAGGCCGATTAGTAGAGAGTTACAATAGTCCAGACGAGAATGAATAAGTGAAACAGTAAGAGTTTTTGCATAGTCGAAAGTAAGAAAAGGGCGAATTCTAGAAATGTTTTTGAGATGCAGATAAGAAGAGCGAGCCAGTGATCGGATGTGGGGGGGTGAATGAAAGCTCGGAATCAAGTATGACCCCAAGGCAGCGGGCATGTTGCTTTGGAGTAATGGTGGAACCGCACACGGAGATGGCAATGTCAGGCAAAGATAGGTTAGTAGAGGGAGAGAACACGAGGAGTTCAGTTTTTGACAGGTTCAGTTTCAGATAGAGGGAGGACATGATGTTAGAAACAGCGGTAAGACAATCACTGGTGTTTTCTAAAAAGGTCGGCGTGATAACAGGAGAAGAAGTGTAAAATTGGGTGTCGTCAGCATAGAGATGGTACTGGAAACTAAATCTACTGATTGTCTGGGGCAGTATACAAAGAGAAGAGGAGGGGGACTAGGACTGATCCTTGGGGAACCCCCAACAGTAAGGGGAAGGTGAGAGGAGGAGGAACCAGCAAAAGATACAGTGAAGGAGCAGCCAGAGAGATAGGAGGAGAACGGTGTCCTTGAGGCCGATGGAGCAGAGCATAGTGAGGAGGAGCGGATGATCCAGTGTCGAATGCTGCAGAGAGATCCAAGAGAATTAGCATGGAGTAGTGACCATTAGATTTAGCTGTTAGTAAGTCATTAGAGACTTTAGTGAGGGCACTTTCAGTAGAGCAGTAGAGTGTAAAGAGCGGAAACCAGATTGAAGAGGGTCGAGAGAGAGTTATCTGAGAGATAGCGGGTAAGACGGGAGTGGACCAGGCGTTCGAGGAGTTTGGAGATGAAGGGAAGGTTAGAGACAGGTCTATAATTAGCGGCACAGTTTTGATCGAGGGATGGTGTTTTAAGTAATGGTTGTATGATGGCATGCTTAAATGAGGATGGAAAAATACCGGAAGTGAGAGAAAGGTTGAATATTTTTGTTAGGTGAGAGGTGACAGCCGGGGAAAGGGACTGGAGGAGATGTGATGGAATGGGGTCACTGGTGCAAGTGGTTGGGCGAGAAGATGCAAAGAGCCTGATTACTTCTTCTTCTGTAACTGGTTCAAAGTCAGAGAGTGAACTAGATGCAGTGGGGGGAGGGAGGACAGTGCATGGTATGAAGAGATTGGGAGATTATTTCCTGTCGAATGTGGTCAATTTTTTCTTTGAAGTAATTGGCCAGATCGTCAGCGCGGAGATCAGTGGTTGGGGCCTGCACTCTTGGGTTGAGTAGGGACTGGAAAGTGTCAAAGAGACGTTTAGGGTTATTGGACAGCGAGGTGATGAGTGTGTTGAAATAGGTTTGTTTGGAGAGGTGAAGGGCAGAGTTGTATGTTTTTAGCATGAACTTATAATGGATGAAATCTTTGGGTAGATTAGATTTTCTCCACAGACGTTCGGCGCACCTGGAGCACCGCTGCAGGATACATTCTCCTTACACAGTGGAATAGGACCATTACCTTGTCCAACAACTTGTACTGCAATTCCTTTCTCTAGCTCTTGAATGCCTTTCTTGTAACATTCAATAGCTTGTTCCTTTTGATCTGGAAATAAAGAAAACAAAATCATTTAAAACATCACTGACATTCTGGTTGGACTTCCTCCCGCACGTTAAAAAAAAAAAAAAAAGAAAAAGAAAAAAAAAAAAAAAACACTATAAAAACTAAAACTAAAGTAACCCTAAATCATGTGGCAAAGCTCAAGCTTCTAATAGGTGGCACTAGAGCTTAAGTCCTCTTGAAAGGGCAATTTGCATATTTCATTTCCCAGAGGAGCATGCAAGGAGTTTAAGACTCCTCACAGTGGCCTGTCACTTTCCACAAGGAGAGACTGTGTCCCTTAGATCCCAAACATTTGTGTAGGACAGGGCTAAGCGGGGTACACCGGCGACTAAATGATGTTGTGCGCACATATCCTAAAACATGACAAACGCAGCTCAAAATGTAGATGTAGAAATATACTGTAATAAACCTATATATCAGAACGTTGCCTCATACAAGGATATAGGTTTATTATGGTTGCAGAACCCCTTTTAAACAAAGCTTCAACTGCACCATAGATGAAGTGAGATTTTCAATGTTTTATACAAATCTGTTTGATACCTGTTCTTGCAGGTCAAGTCCTAGTAAAGTTCCCTGCATAACAAAAAGATAGACCCCGTAACCTTAACATAAACGGAGACACCTTTAAAAGTGACAAAACAAAAGAATGACAGGTTGTAATGCAGGGTTTATATGAGCTAAATAATCTACATTTGTCTTTTAACAGGGAGATTCTCTCCTGTTCAGTAGATAAGCCATAAATGACAAAACACATTCAGATACAAAGGAGGAAGATGGGTGGAGAACATAAAGGAGAGGCTCTCAGCAGGGTGCGGTAATCCAAGCACCACCACAGGCAGGCTCCCAAACTGGGCCTCAAGTCAATTTATCAGGAAGAGCAGCCATCAGCCTTTCATCCAGACTCAGTGGCATACAATCAGGAGACAAATGTAGAAAGCCCATGTGCTAGTCCTGTCAGCCATGGTAATGTATTCGAGCGGAAGGAGAGCAGACACCTGGAGGAATCGCTCATTAAGGCGCTTGGTTGCTAATCCCCACTTACAAGTCAATTATTAATGACCTCATTTATTATTATTATTCCCATTTAACCTCACACATTATTACATTTGTGCTCTGTGTAATAGAGGAAATCTGAGACACCTCAATTGTATCCTAAAAGCGTGAATATTTTAATCCTTAGAAAAAGCCATTTTTCTAGTCTCATAAGTAATTTACGACAACAGACTTTCCACATTAATGGGGACGCAGTAGAATATGAGCTCTAGGCAGGAGCCCGGGCCCGCCATAGGCAGAAGCCCGGGCCCGCCATAGGCAGGAGCCCGGGCCCGCCATAGGCAGGAGCCCGGGCCCGCCATAGGCAGGAGCCCGGGCCCGCCATAGGCAGGAGCCCGGGCCCGCCATAGGCAGGAGCCCGGGCCCGCCATAGGCAGGAGCCCGGGCCCGCCATAGGCAGGAGCCCGGGCCCGCCATAGGCAGGAGCCCGGGCCCGCCATAGGCAGGAGCCCGGGCCCGCCATAGGCAGGAGCCCGGGCCCGCCATAGGCAGGAGCCCGGGCCCGCCATAGGCAGGAGCCCGGGCCCGCCAACCTGCATAAATGACGTAATGAAGCAGAACTGTGGTTCCATCTGTGCGTCCTTAACCCTATAACGTCTGTACCCACATACCTTTTGGCTAATGCTACACTAAATTTGGGTACACATGTCTGCACAAAACAAGCGATTATTTTTTCTGACCAACGAGACTGCCAACATCTGGAAAGAAGACGGCTGTAAATATTTTGCCATATAGTCCACAAAAAAGATCTCACTCTGAAATAACATTTCTAGAAAGAAAGTCTGTCCTGACTACAGGGGCCAGTATGGACCAACACCTACATGTGAAACGATCATTCACCAGATCTTCAGCCAACTTCTGCTAATGCAAGTGGCCTGTTCTAGACATCATGCAGTAGGCCTCATTTTCATAAAAAGCAACACTTCAGAGTATTTTATTTTGATTTCACCCCTTGGAGTGGTATCACTAATGTATGTTCCCAGCCTATAGTAAACTACTTATAGTCACCATCTCCTGCCAATGTCGCCACTACTCCAGTCATCTTCTGCTAGTTGTGACCTGCCAGATTGCTCATGTTCGCTGGTCACCCTCAAGTCACTTCCTAATGTAGGTCTATGACCGCCGGAACGAGGCTCTCCTAGATATTCGGACCATTACCTGTGACTCCCAGCCAGTCAGAAGCGGTCACAAAATGGTGGATTGGGACCGGAGAGGTGCCAGGCAGAGCGGCAGCTGGTATCTTACTACAGGCAGGGAACAGACATTAGTGATACCACCCCGGGGGTAGAAGAAACACACAGGAGTTGTGCTTTAATAGAGTAAAGGTCCCCATGCACACTGGATGAAAGGCTACTGACTTCAGCCAATCTAATGTATATGACGGCTCCAAACTCTCCACCAACAGATGAGGTCAGGGTAGGATAAGGATTGGGTAGATAGAATTAAAGTGCCTGACCATTTTGTTCTGCAGGCAAGAAGCTGAAGATGGTGTGTGGGCTGCTAGGTATCGGCAGGCCTTCTGAATGCCCAGCAGGGAGCATTTGCGAGGAGAACCACGACGTGGCAAGAAAAAAAAAAAAAGCTGTGAATTTCATCGCAGAAACGTAGCAGATATGTTGCAGTTTTCACTCTTTCCATTGCAAAGCATGAATGCTGCAGATCTTAAAACCACAGCACAGGTGAATTGTTGCTGCAGATTTTCTTGGCAGCACTTGGATAAGATTCCTCAACATTGCAGAAAAATTTGCCACGAGAAGTGTGCAGGAGGTGAAAAAAGTCTAAGTGTGGCCACAACCTATATCACATTGCCTAGAGAGAAATTGCCGTCGTATCTCTATAAAAACGTATGGAGTAGCCTTAAGGCGAAGTTCACACTGGGCGTTTTTACAGTGTTTATTTGATGTGTTTTTAATGCAAATCTTCAGATGCATTTTACCGTACCAGCAAATTCTGAGATTTCAGAAATCTCATGCACACACATTGCTATTGTCGTCATCAGGATTTTGTGCTTTGCATGGTATTTTGCACAATGCAGTTTGTCACTTTCAGAATTTCTCACATATTGAAATGATTGTGTGGTGAAAAATCGCTGAAAACATGCACCAAAAACGCAGGTATCAAGTTTTGATGCGTTTTTAGCACCGAAACCTCGTTCTGTGGAATAGGACTTTTTTTTTTTCAACACTAAACTTTTTGAGCATGCACAAGAGAAATCTAGCATGCCAAAACCGCAGCAAATAACGCATCAAAACCACAAGGAAAACATGCTTTATTTTCTGCAGCTTCGTTCCTGCCAAGAGATCAGATTTTGCTGCAGAAAAAACCCCCAGTGTGAACTTACCCTGAAGGGAATCTTATTTCATTCACGGTGCCCAAACAACAAGCACCATGAATCCGAGCCGGCCTGCACTGCTACAGCCAGATGGGTTTTTCTCTAAAACGCTGCGGTGTTTCGAGCGCTACTAGAGGTGACCGTCAGGTGTCTGTGTACATGAGAGACCTGTCAGGGCAGGGGTGGAGATCTCCCTGGACTGACAGCTCCGGGCACAGGGGCCGCCAGGGACAACACAGGGCAGGGGTGCAGATCTCCCCGGACTGACAGCTCAGGGCACAGGGGCCACCGGGGACACCACAGAGCGGGGGTGGAGAGCTCCTGGACTGGACTGACGGCTCCGGGCACAGGGGCCGCCGGGGACACCACAGGGTGGGGGTGGAGATCTCCAGCACTGACAGCTCCGGGCACAGAGGCCGCCGGGGACACCACAGGGCGGGGGTGGAGATCTCCAGGACTGACAGCTCCGGGCACAGGGGCCCCTGGGGACACCACAGAGCGAGGGTGGAGAGCTCCTGGACTGACGGCTCCGGGCACAGGGGCCGCCGGGGACACCACAGGGTGGGGGTGGAGATCTCCAGGACTGACAGCTCCGGGCACAGAGGCCGCCGGGGACACCACAGGGCGGGGGTGGAGATCTCCTTGGACTGACAGCTCCGGGCACAGGGGCCACCACAGGGTGGGGGTGGAGATCTCCCTGGACTGACAGCTCTGGGCACAGGGGCCGCCGGGGACACCACAGGGCGGGGGTGGAGATCTCCAGGACTGACAGCTCCGGGCACAGAGGCCGCCGGGGACACCACAGGGCGGGGGTGGAGATCTCCAGGACTGACAGCTCCGGGCACAGGGGCCCCTGGGGACACCACAGAGCGAGGGTGGAGAGCTCCTGGACTGACGGCTCCGGGCACAGGGGCCGCCGGGGACACCACAGGGTGGGGGTGGAGATCTCCAGGACTGACAGCTCCGGGCACAGAGGCCGCCGGGGACACCACAGGGCGGGGGTGGAGATCTCCTTGGACTGACAGCTCCGGGCACAGGGGCCACCACAGGGTGGGGGTGGAGATCTCCCTGGACTGACAGCTCTGGGCACAGGGGCCGCCGGGGACACCACAGGGCGGGGGTGGAGATCTCCAGGACTGACAGCTCCGGGCACAGAGGCCGCCGGGGGTGGAGATCTCCAGGACTGACAGCTCCGGGCACAGGTGACAGCCGCACAGGAGCCGCAGCTCGTCCTCATGCACATGCAGCGGCGCCGATCTGAGTCAGCAGACAGCAGCAGCCCGGCAGTACACACAGCGGTGCCGCCATCGCTCCTCACCTTTCTCCTGCTCGTCTATACGGAGCGCCATGGAGATGTGCTGGAAGGCCTGCTGGTGATAGCTCCGCACCACGTCCGGCTCCTGCGGCCTGTCCGGGGAAGCGCCGAGATCACGAAGCTTCTTGTCCGCCATCACCCTGCGGGACAGGCGGTCACAGCACCAGGCGAAGAGCAGGCCGAGCTGAAAGGCGATGAACCGGAGGAGCGAGAAGGCGGCGAGCAGGGGGTACGAGAAGACGAACAGGTTCCGCTTATGAGGAGAAGGCGGGGCGCCCTGCACCGGAGACTCCGAGCGAGAGGGCGGTGCTGGGGGCCCGGGACCTGGGCTTGCCGTTGGGGTCACCGGTTTCTTTTTGTGTCCTCTTCCACCCGGAGAATTCATTCACAGAGCCCGCAGCCGCCGCCATAACACCGGGCTCAGCGCCACAGCTCCGCCCACTGCGTCTGACACGGCCGCACTCACTGACGTCTAACCACGCCCATCAGGAGGCGTTTCTTTTGTAATCTCCGCCCAGGCAGCGGGCATAAGTCAGCTGATGCGGGCGCATTTCCTCAAACGGAATGACTTGGACACGCCCTCATCTTACGCGATTGGGTCCTGGTGCTCACTGCGCTTGTGTGATATGTGTGTTGTCCTTTATTACACGCAGACACGCCCTCCGTGTAGATAGGCACGCCCATATATCTATCTATCTATCTATCTATCTATCTATATGTATCTATCTATCTATATATATCTATATATATATATCTATATATATATATATACACAGTGCCTACAAGTAGTATTCAACCCCCTGTAGATTTAGCAGGTTTACACATTTGGAATTAACTTGGCATTGTGACATTTGGACTGTAGATCAGCCTGGAAGTGTGAAATGCACTGCAGCAAAAAAGAATGTTATTTCTTTGTTTATTTTTTTTTTTTAAATTGTGAAAAGTCTTTTCAGAGGGTCATTTATTATTCAACCCCTCAACCCACCAGAATTCTGTTTGGTTCCCCTAAAGTATTAAGAAGTAGTTCAGGCACAAAGAACAATGAGCTTCACATGTTTGGATTAATTATCTCTTTTTTCCAGCCTTTTCTGACTATTTAAGACCCTCCACAAACTTGTGAACAGCACTCATACATGGTCAACATGGGAAAGACAAAGGAGCATTCCAAGGCCATCAGAGACAAGATCGTGGAGGGTCACAAGGCTGGCAAGGGGTACAAAACCCTTTCCAAGGAGTTGGGCCTACCTGTCTCCACTGTTGGGAGCATCATCCGGAAGTGGAAGGCTTATGGAACTACTGTTAGCCTTCCATGGCCTGGACAGCCTTTGAAAGTTTCCTCCCGTGCCGAGGCCAGGCTTGTCCGAAGAGTCAAGGCTAAACCAAGGACAACAAGGAAGGAGCTCCGGGAAGATCTCATGGCAGTGGGGACATTGGTTTCAGTCAATACCATAAGTAACGTACTCCACCGCAATGGTCTCCGTTCCAGACGAGCCCGTAAGGTACATTTACTTTCAAAGCGTCATGTCAAGGCTCATCTACAGTTTGCTCATAACCACTTGGAGGACTCTGAGACTGACTGGTTCAAGGTTCTCTGGTCTGATGAGACCAAGATCGAGATCTTTGGTGCCAACCACACACGTGACGTTTGGAGACTGGATGGCACTGCATACGACCCCAAGAATACCATCCCTACAGTCAAGCATGGTGGTGGGAGCATCATGCTGTGGGGCTGTTTCTCAGCCAAGGGGCCTGGCCATCTGGTCCGCATCCATGGGAAGATGGATAGCACGGCGTACCTGGAGATTTTGGCCAAGAACATCCGCTCCTCCATCAAGGATCTTAAGATGGGTCGTCATTTCATCTTCCAACAAGACAACGACCCAAAGCACACAGCCAAGAAAACCAAGGCCTGGTTCAAGAGGCAAAAAATCAAGGTGTTGCAGTGGCCTAGTCAGTCTCCTGACCTTAACACAATTGAAAACTTGTGGAAGGAGCTCAAGATTAAAGTCCACATGAGACACCCAAAGAACCTAGATAACTTGGAGAAGATCTGCATGGAGGAGTGGGCCAAGATAACTCCAGAGACCTGTGCCGGCCTGATCAGGTCTTATAAAAGACGATTATTAGCTGTAATTGCAAACAAAGGTTATTCCACAAAATATTAAACCTAGGGGTTGAATAATAATTGACCCACACTTTTATGTTTAAAATTTATAAAAATTTAACTGAGCAACAAAACTTTTTGGTTTGTAAGATTTATGCATCTGTTAATAAATCCTGCTCTTGTTTGAAGTTTGAAGGCTCTAACTTATTTGCATCTTATTAAACCTGCTAAATCTGCAGGGGGTTGAATACTACTTTTAGGCACCGTATATATATATATATATATACATACATAGTAAATATAGAAAAACTGACTGAACAGCCATCTAGTCTGAACTGGTGCATAACCAAAAAGTCTTACATACCAAATAGATAATGGCTGCACTCAATTTTATTGTGCTAAGGCAAGGAAATGTGCAATATATGAAATGTGAACAGCATAATGGCTTGTGAAAGTTATGAAAAAACACATGAGATTTTTAGCACAAGATTTGGCCAAAAGTTGTGAGCCCATCCACCAAACGTCAAGGTAATCTCAAAACGGATGGGCAACTAACCTGTCTGCCTAGTGTGAACACTTACCTATGGCTAATAACACGGTAAAGCCTGCATTTATAGGGAAGGTTATCTTCTAACTCGAAGGAGGGGTATACTTGTACCCGAAGACCCCTGGGGATGATGTTGCGTTCAATATAATTTTCTAAAGCAGTTTTATTCCACCATGTTTTAAGTTTTCTATGTACAGCATTTTTATAGTGGGTCATCAGATCACGATTATCTGTGTTACCATCCTGTGCAGCGAAGGTTCCCTGTCTGAATAAGTCCGTGGCTTTGGACCGCCAGGATGTTTCCCTAGCCTTAAGGTCCATCTCAAATAACCAGGGAAATCTGTTAGAAAACAGTAGCAAACATATAAATAACATAAGTCCCAATTGTTTTAAATACCTCAGTAGAATATAGTAGAACAAAATTTCCCTTGTGTGCATGGGGAAATGAAGGTATATACACTGTGATTAAAATTGAAAAAAACTTTATTAAATACAGTAAAACACCACACACAAATTGACAGATAGAGAACCTATAAAAACAAAGCAACTACCATATCAACACAATATGCATGCAGTAAAGTTCCATGTGGAAATGTGGACTAATATCCGTTGAATGCTGAAAATAAAATCTGCAACGACTTACTATAGCAGATGTATGCAATTTGAATGTAATATTCTGCAAGTAGAGGCTAAATATAACTCAGCCAGAGGTTGTACTAACATGGCCTTTATGAACAATAGGTACAGTGCCAATATATTATCAGCCTCTAATTATCCTGAATAGCTAATGGGTCCCAGTATGCACATCTCATCTGACACCATCATACTATAAGTAATCAGCCAAGGTAAGGATATACATAGATTCAATTGGAAGCCGTTTAAAATTCAGCATATCAACTTACATGCAAAGTGTAGAAGTGTTGAATGACCGTGTTGCCACCCCGACAGCGCCGTTTCGCCAATTCAGGCTTCTTCCTTATGGGGGCACGTGTGTTATGATTATAGCTACTATCCCTTATATGTGGTAGCTAATTAGGCATAGAGGTATGTGTCAAGTACCGCCGCGTCCCGGATGTTATGCGGCGCATGCGCCGGTTTTCGGCCGCTCGTGCAACAAGCGTGGTTCTCTAGCTCACACCCCTGGTCAGCGGGCGTCAAGCGCCTACGTCACCCTGTGGGCGGGGCTAGAGTCCACCGTGCGGCCGAGCCCGGGGCATGCGCGCTACTCCAAGACTGCAGCCCAAAAGCCTGCATATCGCTGCAACGATGGAGCGCAGCTAGTAAGAGGCGTGGCTTAGCAGCAACAAATGCGGAACAATGAACCGCCCATATAATCTTATAATTTGTGTTAATAATTGCTATTGGTCATAACACTACCTCATAATGATGGCAATTTCTTAAATGCTAGACAAATATACTTATAATCTCTCATAGCAAGGTGGGTATTAAATGTACCGATAATAACAAAAAATGTTGGAAATTACTACAGCCCTAGGGCCTGTGTTCTCTGTGATAATCTCTATCTAAAAAATATTGATAATTCTATAGTCCTAAGACCTATAGTATATCTCCAGTAAACGCCAATCAATATTGGCGCTGCCTGCAGCCAAAAGTCCTACAGTGTACATCTTTGCCAATGCCCACATTTACGGATGTAAAATAATAAACCAAAGTATTCAACTGCCAGCAAATACATTACCATACCCTATAACCCAAGTGAGACCCATGTCTAAAGCAACTAGAGGGCAAGGACAAAATCAAATATCCATAGAGTTACTCCAAATGATAAAAATGGGCAAAGATTATATGCATTCTAAATGACCATGCTACAAATCATATCATATGCCCTAAACTGCTAGACAGGGGTTTCACAGCTATCATAGAATTATGTACAATGCCATCCCAGACTACCACATATATAAAAACCATGAAAAACCAGAAAAAGAAACACAAGATGGTTAAGACAGATAAAATACCAATGCAGCATGACCAATATGCTACATCTAACTATATTATTACCCACCATATATCCCAAATATTCTATTATGACATCTAAGTACAGGGACTTATGAACAAAGCCAACATATCTATAGACATGTATACTGGTGGGTAAGTATTATAGAGGTAGGATTCGACTTGATTTCCTCAGTCCATGGTCCCTCACTGCGGTGGAACTCCCATGCTGTAGACAAACTGAAACCCAACACCAAGATGTGAACACCTAAAATGAAAAATACACAGTTAAAATCTAACACACTAAAAACTGCACAGAATATGTATTGCAAACCAATGCCTATAACCCAATGCTCTCATATGGCTCCTAATTTTTATAAATCAAGAAGGACCAGACAAATGAGGAGAGTACTCTATATTGTCTATTAAGTGGGGTTAATAAATGAATTTTACCCACTCCATTATAGACCTATATCACAATCTCAATCCCCATAAAGTCAGAGATAAATCAACTACTAAGCCAAAACAGCAAACAATATAGATAACAGTACAATTGTAAGAGGTACAAGCGGGGGTAGATAAATCTTACAAAAATGAGCTGAACCCCATTGTTTCATTAAGTCCTTGAGGGGCAAGGGTCCCAAGTTGATAAATCCACCTACTTTCTTTGCGTGCCAGAATTCTGCCCAAGTTACCACCTCTATCGTTCAGGATAATCTGATCAATGGCTTGTATTTTAAGGCCACTCGGATTGGACTTATGAAACAGCCTAAAGTGTTTTGGCAGTGTCTTGAGTTGGTGAATGTCTTCTACATTAGCTGATTTCTCAATATCAAGGACATGTTCCCTTGTGCGTAATTTAAGCTCGCGCGTGGTGAGCCCAATGTAGACCTTATTGCACGGACATTGTGCGTGGTATACCACACCTTTTGAACAGCAAGTGAGGTACTCACGTATGGAGTATGTCCTTGAGCCATCAAAATTGACAAAGGAAGTACTTTGGATATGGTTTCTGCACGCTTTACATCTCCTACATGGAAAAAATCCCTTTCTAGTTGGTAAGTATTTACTGCCAACCGTTTTTGACTCTGAATAATGGCTATGGACTAAAATGTCCTTCAAGTTACGGGCTCTTCTAGGTGTGATAGCTGGATATTTTGGGAGGGTCTTTTTGAGAATAGGATCGCTAAGCAAGATGTTCCAATGCTTACGAAAAATTGCTGTCAACTCTGGCCATTGTTTATTATAATTGGTTATGAACCTCACCTGATTCTCATTCTTATTACATCTGGGTACCCTGCTACCATATAATAATTCCTCTCTAGGGGTGTTCTCGGCTCTCTTGTATCCTTTTTTAATTTGCCTTCTGCTGTAGCCTCGATCTAAAAACCGCTGAGCTAGATCAGTTGCTTGTGATTGGAAATTACCGTCAGTGGCACAGATTTTTTTGACCCTCAAAAATTGGCCAATAGGGATACCATCAATGGTTGGTTTATAGTGGGCCGATGACGCATGGAGCAGGGTATTAGTGGCAGTTGGTTTTCTAAACACATTAGTTATTACTCTGCCATTCGGGGCTACTGTCATATGTAGATCCAAGAAGTCTAAGGATCTCCCCCACTTGTAAGTTAATTTGATGTTATAATTATTTTGATTTAGTTTAACCATTAGTGATGTAAGTTGATCAATGCTGCCCTCCCATACAAACAGGACATCGTCTATATAACGACTCCATCCTTGTACCATATCCATCTCTTTCAATTGTTCATCCTGAAAAATTTCTTTTTCCCAAAATCCCATAAAAAGATTGGCGTAGGTGGGGGCACAGGTTGCGCCCATTGCCGTTCCTTGCTTTTGAAGGAAAATTGTTTTGTTAAAGATGAAAAAATTATGTTCCAACACGAATTGCAACAGAGTCAAAATCAAATCAACGAGGGGTTTGTCCAAATTGCTTTGGTTTAAATAATGGGCAACTGCCTTTAAACCATCAACATGTCTGATGGATGAGTAAAGCGCTTCTACATCAGCTGTTACTAACATGGCCCCCTCTTCTAGATAAATCGAATCCAACCTTTTTAAAACAGATGTAGTGTCTTTAACGTACGATGGCAATGTTAGGACTAAAGGTTGGAGATAATAGTCTATGATAGTACAAATTGATTCACAGAGCCTTTCCTTACCAGAAACTATCGGTCTTCCTGGAGGGTCATTAGAATCCTTATGTAGTTTTGGTAGGAGATAAAATGTGGCCATTTTTGGTTGCAATTTCGTAATGTGTTCCAATAAGCGCTTTGGAATGATCCCCCCTTCGTATGCCTCTTCTAAAATCCCAATAAGTTCTTGTTGGAATTGAATAGAAGGATTGTAAGTCATTTTTTTGTAACATGATTTGACTGATAGTATTTTGTCTGCTTGTTTTTCATAAAGGTCAGTAGGCCAAATTACCGTATTACCACCTTTATCCGCCTGTTTGATTACTACATTCTTGAGAGTTTGTAATTCTCCTAGGGCTTGGTGTTCTTCCCTATTCAAATTAGAATCCCAACTAGGGCTATTGGGTAAAGCCTCAATTTCTTTGGTAACCATTTTCGTAAAGACATCTACTGCTGAACATGTGTTGAAATTTGGAAATGTTTTTGATTTAGTGACTAAATGGATGGGAAACTTACCGATCTCTGTTTGAGCATTTTCTTCAAGTAGCTCTTCAAGATCCCTCAACGCCTCTCGCTCCATATCAGTAGAACAAGAGAGTTCCGAATCAGCTTTATGATGTATTTTTTGAAGGACTATTTTACGGGCAAATAGGTGTAGGTCTTTTACCACCGTGAATTTGTCTAGTATGGAGGAAGGGGAAAACGTTAAACCCTTTTATAATAGTTTAATCTGGGTTGCCGATAGTGTGTATTTTGACAGATTGACTACCTTCATGCGGTCATCAGTCCGTTTAGTCTTCTTTTTTGAGAAGATATCAGCATATTTTCTGTTGTTCCCGACTCTTGTCCGCATGAAGTAGTCACTTGTATTTTCAGATTCACTGCACAAAGTGCTGCTTTCTGAACCAGATCCTCTCTCATTTAACACTGTATCTCCACTAGGTGGCGTTACATTAGAGATCTTTTTTTAGGAAATTGCCACTTATAAATTTTGTCCGTTTCATAGTCCTTAGAGTCCCTTAAGAATTTTTTTAATTTAAATTGACTGATATCATTCTCCCATTTGTCTATGTCCTTCTCTATGGCTTGCAAATAGCTTTCCAATTTTTCAGAGTTGAGATGTTTTTTGAGATTTTTATGTGCATCATCAATTTCTTTATCAATCAAATTCAATGTCATTGAATTTTTATCGATTATAATTTTAATAAATTCTAAGGAGCAGGTGGTAGCTGCTTTTTTCCATCTTTGTATTAGTTCGACATCTTCTAACTCGAAGGAGGGGTATACTTGTACCCGAAGACCCCTGGGGATGATGTTGCGTTCAATATAATTTTCTAAAGCAGTTTTATTCCACCATGTTTTAAGTTTTCTATGTACAGCATTTTTATAGTGGGTCATCAGATCACGATTATCTGTGTTACCATCCTGTGCAGCGAAGGTTCCCTGTCTGAATAAGTCCGTGGCTTTGGACCGCCAGGATGTTTCCCTAGCCTTAAGGTCCATCTCAAATAACCGGGGAAATCTGTTAGAAAACAGTAGCAAACATATAAATAACATAAGTCCCAATTGTTTTAAATACCTCAGTAGAATATAGTAGAACAAAATTTCCCTTGTGTGCATGGGGAAATGAAGGTATATACACTGTGATTAAAATTGAAAAAACTTTATTAAATACAGTAAAACACCACACACAAATTGACAGATAGAGAACCTATAAAAACAAAGCAACTACCATATCAACACAATATGCATGCAGTAAAGTTCCATGTGGAAATGTGGACTAATATCCGTTGAATGCTGAAAATAAAATCTGCAACGACTTACTATAGCAGATGTATGCAATTTGAATGTAATATTCTGCAAGTAGAGGCTAAATATAACTCAGCCAGAGGTTGTACTAACATGGCCTTTATGAACAATAGGTACAGTGCCAATATATTATCAGCCTCTAATTATCCTGAATAGCTAATGGGTCCCAGTATGCACATCTCATCTGACACCATCATACTATAAGTAATCAGCCAAGGTAAGGATATACATAGATTCAATTGGAAGCCGTTTAAAATTCAGCATATCAACTTACATGCAAAGTGTAGAAGTGTTGAATGACCGTGTTGCCACCCCGACAGCGCCGTTTCGCCAATTCAGGCTTCTTCCTTATGGGGGCACGTGTGTTATGATTATAGCTACTATCCCTTATATGTGGTAGCTAATTAGGCATAGAGGTATGTGTCAAGTACCGCCGCGTCCCGGATGTTATGCGGCGCATGCGCCGGTTTTCGGCCGCTCGTGCAACAAGCGTGGTTCTCTAGCTCACACCCCTGGTCAGCGGGCGTCAAGCGCCTACGTCACCCTGTGGGCGGAGCTAGAGTCCACCGTGCGGCCGAGCCCGGGGCATGCGCGCTACTCCAAGACTGCAGCCCAAAAGCCTGCATATCGCTGCAACGATGGAGCGCAGCTAGTAAGAGGCGTGGCTTAGCAGCAACAAATGCGGAACAATGAACCGCCCATATAATCTTATAATTTGTGTTAATAATTGCTATTGGTCATAACACTACCTCATAATGATGGCAATTTCTTAAATGCTAGACAAATATACTTATAATCTCTCATAGCAAGGTGGGTATTAAATGTACCGATAATAACAAAAAATGTTGGAAATTACTACAGCCCTAGGGCCTGTGTTCTCTGTGATAATCTCTATCTAAAAAATATTGATAATTCTATAGTCCTAAGACCTATAGTATATCTCCAGTAAACGCCAATCAATATTGGCGCTGCCTGCAGCCAAAAGTCCTACAGTGTACATCTTTGCCAATGCCCACATTTACGGATGTAAAATAATAAACCAAAGTATTCAACTGCCAGCAAATACATTACCATACCCTATAACCCAAGTGAGACCCATGTCTAAAGCAACTAGAGGGCAAGGACAAAATCAAATATCCATAGAGTTACTCCAAATGATAAAAATGGGCAAAGATTATATGCATTCTAAATGACCATGCTACAAATCATATCATATGCCCTAAACTGCTAGACAGGGGTTTCACAGCTATCATAAACGGCTTCCAATTGAATCTATGTATATCCTTACCTTGGCTGATTACTTATAGTATGATGGTGTCAGATGAGATGTGCATACTGGGACCCATTAGCTATTCAGGATAATTAGAGGCTGATAATATATTGGCACTGTACCTATTGTTCATAAAGGCCATGTTAGTACAACCTCTGGCTGAGTTATATTTAGCCTCTACTTGCAGAATATTACATTCAAATTGCATACATCTGCTATAGTAAGTCGTTGCAGATTTTATTTTCAGCATTCAACGGATATTAGTCCACATTTCCACATGGAACTTTACTGCATGCATATTGTGTTGATATGGTAGTTGCTTTGTTTTTATAGGTTCTCTATCTGTCAATTTGTGTGTGGTGTTTTACTGTATTTAATAAAGTTTTTTCAATTTTAATCACAGTGTATATACCTTCATTTCCCCATGCACACAAGGGAAATTTTGTTCTACTATATTCTACTGAGGTATTTAACCCCTTAACGACCGCCGATACGCCTTTTAACGGCGGCCGCTAAGGGTACTTAAACCACAGCGCCGTTAATTAACGGCGCTGTGGAAAAAGTGAATAGCGCCCCCCAGAGTCGGATTTTCTCTGGGGTCTCGGTTGCCGAGGGTAGCCGAGACCCCAGAGAACATGATTCGGGGGGTTTTTACCGACCCCCGAGTTGCGATCGCCGGTAATTAACCGTTTACCGGCGGTCGCAACAAAAAAAAAAAAAACGCGATTTGCCGTTTAATTTCTCTGTCCTCCGATGTGATCGCACATCGGAGGACAGAGAAATGTGGTCCCCGATGGCCCCCAATAGCCCCCCAATACTTACCTACCTCCCCCGGTGCTCCTCGTGTCTCCCCATGGGCGCCGCCATCTTTTTTCCGGGAAAAAATGGCGGGCGCACGCGCAGTGCGCCCGCCGCCCGGCACCCGGATGTTCTTTGGGGTCTCGGCTGCCGGGGGTAGCCGAGACCCCAAAGAACATGATCGGGGTCGATTTGCACCGACCCCTGCTTTGCGATCGCCGGTAATTAACAGTTTACCGGCGACCGCAAAAAAAAAAAAAAAAAAAAAGCGATCAGTTATTTCTCTGTCCTCTGATGTGATCGCACATCAGAGGACAGAGAAATAGGGGGATTCGGGGACCCTAACATACTCACCCGGGGTCCCTGGGTCCTCTTCTGTCTTCTCCTGCCAGCCGGCTTTTTCATCATGGCGGGCGCATGCGCAGTGCGCCCGCCATCTGCTGCCATCTGCCGGCCGGCAGGAGAAGACAAGTTGGGGCTAAAATTAGGGTTAGGGTTAGGGTTAGAGTTAGGGTTAGGGTTAGGGTTGGGGCTAAATTTAGGGTTAGGGCTAGGGTTAGGGTTAGGCTACTTTCACACTAGCGTTTTTTGGCTTCCGTCGCAATGCGTCGTTGGAGAAAAAACGCATCCTGCAAAAGTGCTTGCAGGATGCGTTTTTTCTCCATTGGCTTGTATTAGCGACGCATTGCGACGGATTGCCACATGTCGCATCCGTCGTGCGACGGATGCGTCGTGCTTCGGCGGACCGTCGACACAAAAAAAACTACATGTAACTTTTTTGTGCGACGTGTCCCACATATTTCAGTGCCACGTGCCACGTATCAAAGTGACACGTGCCACGTATCAAAGTGACACGTGCCACGTATCAAAGTGCCACGTGCCACATATTTCAGTGCCACGTATCAAAGTGCCACGTGCCACGTATCAAAGTGCCACGTGCCACGTATCAAAGTGCCACGTGCCACGTATCAAAGTGCCACGTGCCACATATTTCAGTGCCACGTGCCACGTATCAAAGTGCCACGTGCCACGTATCAAAGTGCCACGTGCCACATCTTTCAGTGCCACGTGCCACGTATTTAAGAGACACGTGCCACGTATCAAAGTGCCACGTGCCACATATTTCAGTGCCACGTGCCACGTATTTAAGTGACACGTGCCACGTATCAAAGTGCCACGTGCCACATATTTCAGTGCCACGTATCAAAGTGCCACGTGTCACGTGCCACGTATCAAAGTGCCACGTGCCACGTATCAAAGTGCCACGTGCCACGTATTTCAGTGCCACGTATTTAAGTGACACGTATCACGTATAAGTGCCACGTGTCACGTATTTAATTGCCACATATTTAAGTGCCACGTATCAAGATTTTCCATGGAGAACAGACACATCCAGAGATATGTCTGCTCTCCACGGCTGCAGCAACACACTGACAGGAGCCATAGTTCCTGTCGGTGTGTCACTGCGCATGCGCGAGCGAGTTTACCGGCGGTCATTGACCCCGGCACTCTCGCTTAACGGCAGTGCTGCGTGGGAAAGTTCAACGCAGCTGTACTGCTGTTAACCGAGACGCCGGAGTCATTGAACTCCGGAACAGTACGCGATACACTGCTAGGAGCTTCGCTCCTGGCAGTGTATCGCCGGAGAGCAGCCGATCGGCGTGGGACACTCGTTTTATGGATTCTGCGGACAGGGAGTATGAATTTGGTTTATTATTTTTGGATTTTTTCCTGGAGGATCGAGGGCTTCGCCTACAAGTGTGCTGTTGGTGAGTATATACTCTGTGTTATATGTTGTATGTACTGTGTGTCATGTATGTGTATTGTGTGTAGGTGTTTTGTGTAACTTTACAATTGTGCTAAGTCGCCGGACACAGGGACAACTCTCCCATCCTAATACCGGATGGGAGTAGTAGTCCCATACGGCGACTTAGCACAATGGTGGCACTAGCGTCGCATGGGGACACACACACGCACACACACGCACACACACACACACAGAAGGACTCCATGCTGCTTCACTGGGGGGCGGGGGCTTCCCTCTTCCTGTCCGACGTCACGTCCGGTCCTGGGTGTCAACCCCTCCGTACAAAGACGCCGACACCCAGGACAAAGGCGCTGTGTGTGGAAGGTAATATGGGGCCCTAGGGGGATACGCAGACACGCCGCTGCGTAAAGAATTGACATGTCAATTCTTTTTACGCCGGCGTGTTTGCAGACAAAAGCGCCGCGTTTTTTTGCGGTGTGTCTGAACGGCAAAGTGAATTTCTCATTCACTTTGCCGGCAGACGAAAATGACATTGCGCATTTTTGAAAAGCGCCCGCAAAATAGCGCTCAAAAATGCGCTATGTCTGAAAGTAGCCTAAGGCTTCTTTCACACTTGCGTCGGTACGGGGCGGTCGCAATGCGTCGGCCCGATGTACCGACGCACGTTGTGAAAATTGTGCACAACGTGGGCAGCGGATGCAGTTTTTCAACGCATCCGCTGCCCAGTCTATGTCCTGGGGAGGAGGGGGCAGAGTTACGGCCACGCATCCGCGGAAATGGCGGACGCGACGTACAAAAAAAAGGTTACATTGAACTTTTTTTGTGACGACGGGGGCTAAAGTTATGGTTAGGGTTGGGGCTAAAGTTAGGGTTGGGGCTAAAGTTAGGGTTAGAGTTGGGATTAGGGTTAGGGTTTGGATTAGGGTTGGGATTAGTGTTACGTTTGGGATTAGGGTTGGGATTAGGGTTAGGATTAGGGTTAGGGGTGTGTTGGATTTAGGGTTTTGATTAGGGTTATGGTTAGGGTTGAGATTAGGGCTGTTTTGGGGTTAGGGTTGTGATTATCGTTAGGGTTGTGATTAGGATTATGGATCGGGTTGAGATTAGGGTTAGGGCTGTGTTGGGGTTAGGGTTGGAGTTAGAATTGGGGGGTTTCCACTGTTTAGGTACATCAGGGGGTCTCCAAACACGACAGCCAATTTTGCGCTAAAAAAGTCAAATGGTACTCCCTCCCTTCTGAGCTCTGCCGTGCGCCCAAACAGTGGTTTACCCCCACATATGGGGCATCAGCGTACTCGGGATAAATTGGACAACAACTTTTGGGGTCCAATTTCTCCTGTTACCCTTGTGAAAATAAAAACTTGGGGGCTAAAAATCTTTTTTGTTGGAAAAAAATATATTTTTTTATTTTCACTACTCTGCATTATAAATTTCTGTGAAGCACTTGAGCTTTCAAAGTTCTCACCACATATCTAGATAAGTTCCTTAGGGGGTCTAGTTTCCAAAATTTGGTCACTTGTGGGGGTTTCTACTGTTTAGGTACATTAGGGGTCTGCAAACGCAACATAACGCCCGCAGACAATTCTATCAAAGTCTGCATTGCAAAATGGCGCTCCTTCCCTTCCGAGCTCTGCCGTGCGCCCAAACAGTGGTTTACCCCCACATATGGGGTACCAGCATACTCAGGACAAATTGGACAACAACTTTTGGGGTCCAATTTCTCTTGTTACCCTTGTGAAAATAAAAATTTGGGGGCTAAAAAAATCTTTTTTGTGGGAAAAAAAATATTTTTTATTTTCACTACTCTGCATTATAAACTTCTGTGAAGCACTTGGGCATTCAAAGTTCTCACCACATATCTAGATAAGTTCCTTGGGGGGTCTATTTTCCAAAATGGGGTCACTTGTTGGGGGTTTCTACTGTTTAGGTACATTAGGGGTCTGCAAAGGCAACATAACGCCCGCAGACAATTCTATCAAAGTCTGCATTCCAAAATGGCACTCCTTCCCTTCCGAGCTCTGCCATGCGCCCAAACAGTGGTTTACCCCCACATATGGGGTACCAGCATACTCAGGACAAATTGGACAACAACTTTTGGGGTCCAATTTCTCTTGTTACCCTTGTGAAAATAAAAACTTGGGGGCTAAAAAATCTTTATTGTTAAAAAATATATATTTTTTATTTTCACGACTCTGCATTATAAACTTCTGTGATGCACTTGGGCATTCAAAGTTCTCACTACACATCTAGATAAGTTCCATGGGGGGTCTAGTTTCCAAAATGGGGTCACTTTTGGGGGGTTTCTGCTGTTTAGGCACATCAGGGGCTCTCCAAACGCGACATGGCGTCCGATCTCAATTCCAGTCAATTTTGCATTGAAAAGTCAAATGGCGCTCCTTTGCTTCCGAGCTCAGCCATGCGCCCAAACAGTGGTTTACCCCCACATATGGGGTGTCGGCGTACTCAAGACAAATTGTACAACAGCTTCTGGGGTCCATTTTCTCCTGTTACCCTTGGTAAAATAAAAATTTGGAGGCAAAAAGATCATTTTTGTAGAAAAAATGCGATTTTTTTATTTTCACGGCTCTACGTTATAAACTTCTGTGAAGCACCTGGGGGTTTAAAGTGCTCACCACACATCTAGATAAGTTCCTTAAGGGGTCTAGTTTCCAAAATGGTGTCATATGTGGGGGGTCTCTACTGTTTAGGCACATCAGCGGCTCTCCAAACGTGACATGGCGTCCGATCTCAATTCCAGCCAATTCTACATTGAAAAAGTAAAACGACACTCCTTCTCTTCCAAGCTCTGCGGTGCGCCCAAACAGTGGTTTACCCCCATATATGGGGTATCGACATACTCAGGAGAAATTGCACAACAACTTTTGTGGTCTAATTTCTCCTGTTACCCTTGTGAAAATAAAAATTTGGGGGCAAAAAGATCATTTTTGTAGAAAAAATGAGATTTTTTATTTTCACGGCTCTACGTTATAAACTTCTGTGAAGCACTTGGGGGTTCAAAGTGCTCACCACACATCTAGATAAGTTCCTTGGGGGGTCTAGTTTCCAAAATGGTATCACTTGTGGGGGGTTTCCACTGTTTAGGCACATCAGGGACTCTCCAAACGCGACATGGCATCCGATCTCAATTCCAGCCAATTCTGCATTGAAAAAGTCAAACGGTGCTCCTTCACTTCCAAGCTCTGCGGTGCGCCCAAACAGTGGTTTACCTCCACATATGGGGTATCGACGTACTCAGGAGAAATTGCACAACAACTTTTGTGGTCTAATTTCTCCTGTTACCCTTGTGAAAATAAAAATTTTGGGGCAAAAAGATCATTTTTGTAGAAAAAATGAGATTTTTTATTTTCACGGCTCTACGTTATAAACTTCTGTGAAGCACTTGGGGGTTCAAAGTGCTCACCACACATCTAGATAAGTTCCTTGGGGGGTCTAGTTTCCAAAATGGTATCACTTGTGGGGGGTTTCCACTGTTTAGGCACATCAGGGACTCTCCAAACGCGACATGGCATCCGATCTCAATTCCAGCCAATTCTGCATTGAAAAAGTCAAACGGTGCTCCTTCACTTCCAAGCTCTGCGGTGCGCCCAAACAGTGGTTTACCTCCACATATGGGGTATCGACGTACTCAGGAGAAATTGCACAACAACTATTGTGGTCTAATTTCTCCTGTTACCCTTGTGAAAATAAGAATTTGTGGGCGAAAAAAATCATTTTTGTGAAAACAAATGCGATTTTTTATTTTCACGGCTCTACGTTATAAACTTCTGTGAAGCACTTGGGGGTTCAAAGTGCTCACCACACATCTAGATAAGTTCCTTGGGGGGTCTAGTTTCCAAAATGGTGTCACTTGTGGGGGGTTTCCACTGTTTAGGCACATTAGGGGCTCTCCAAACGCGACATGGCGTCCGATCTCAATTCCAGCCAATTCTGCATTGAAACAGTCAAACGGTGCTCCTTCACTTCCAAGCTCTGCGGTGCGCCCAAACAGTGGTTTACCTCCACATATGGGGTATCGGCGTACTCAGGAAAAATTGCACAACAAAATTTGTGGTTAAATTTCTGTTTTTACACTTGTGAAAATTAAAAAAAATGGTTCTGAAGTAAAATGTTTGCAAAAAAAAGTAAAATGTTAATTTTTTTCTTCCACATTGTTTTAGTTCCTGTGAAGTACGTAAAGGGTTAATAAACTTCTTGAATGTGGTTTTGAGCAGCTTGAGGGGTGCAGTTTTTAGAATGGTGTCACACTTGGTTATTTTCTATCATATAGACCCCTCAAAATCACTTCAAAGGTGATGTGGTCCCTAAAAAAAACATGGTGTTGTAAAAATGAGAAATTGCTGGTCAACTTTTAACCCTTATAACTCCCTAACAAAAAAAAAAATTGTTTCCAAAATTGTGCTGATGTAAAGTAGACATGTGAGAAATGTTATTTATTAACTATTTTTTGTGACATATCTCTCTGATTTAAGGGCATAAAAATACAAAGTTTGAAAATTGCAAAATTTTAAAAATTTTCGCCATATTTCCATTTTTTTCATAAATAATCGCAAGTAATATCGAAGAAATGTTACCACTAACTTGAAGTACAACATGTCACGAAAAAACAATCTCAGAATCAGCGGGATCCGATAAAGCGTTCCAGAGTTATAACCTCATAAAGTGACACTGGTCAGAATTGTAAAAATTGGCTCGGTCATTAAGTACCAAATTGGCTCTGTCACTAAGGGGTTAAAACAATTGGGACTTATGTTATTTATATGTTTGCTACTGTTTTCTAACAGATTTCCCCGGTTATTTGAGATGGACCTTAAGGCTAGGGAAACATCCTGGCGGTCCAAAGCCACGGACTTATTCAGACAGGGAACCTTCGCTGCACAGGATGGTAACACAGATAATCGTGATCTGATGACCCACTATAAAAATGCTGTACATAGAAAACTTAAAACATGGTGGAATAAAACTGCTTTAGAAAATTATATTGAACGCAACATCATCCCCAGGGGTCTTCGGGTACAAGTATACCCCTCCTTCGAGTTAGAAGATGTCGAACTAATACAAAGATGGAAAAAAGCAGCTACCACCTGCTCCTTAGAATTTATTAAAATTATAATCGATAAAAATTCAATGACATTGAATTTGATTGATAAAGAAATTGATGATGCACATAAAAATCTCAAAAAACATCTCAACTCTGAAAAATTGGAAAGCTATTTGCAAGCCATAGAGAAGGACATAGACAAATGGGAGAATGATATCAGTCAATTTAAATTAAAAAAATTCTTAAGGGACTCTAAGGACTATGAAACGGACAAAATTTATAAGTGGCAATTTCCTAAAAAAAGATCTAATGTAGCGCCACCTAGTGGAGATACAGTGTTAAATGAGAGAGGATCTGGTTCAGAAAGCAGCACTTCGTGCAGTGAATCTGAAAATACAAGTGACTACTTCATGCGGACAAGAGTCGGGAACAACAGAAAATATGCTGATATCTTCTCAAAAAAGAAGACTAAACGGACTGATGACCGCATGAAGGTAGTCAATCTGTCAAAATACACACTATCGGCAACCCAGATTAAACTATTAGAAAAGGGTTTAACGTTTTCCCCTTCCTCCATACTAGACAAATTCACGGTGGTAAAAGACCTACACCTATTTGCCCGTAAAATAGTCCTTCAAAAAATACATCATAAAGCTGATTCGGAACTCTCTTGTTCTACTGATATGGAGCGAGAGGCGTTGAGGGATCTTGAAGAGCTACTTGAAGAAAATGCTCAAACAGAGATCGGTAAGTTTCCCATCCATTTAGTCACTAAATCAAAAACATTTCCAAATTTCAACACATGTTCAGCAGTAGATGTCTTTACGAAAATGGTTACCAAAGAAATTGAGGCTTTACCCAATAGCCCTAGTTGGGATTCTAATTTGAATAGGGAAGAACACCAAGCCCTAGGAGAATTACAAACTCTCAAGAATGTAGTAATCAAACAGGCGGATAAAGGTGGTAATACGGTAATTTGGCCTACTGACCTTTATGAAAAACAAGCAGACAAAATACTATCAGTCAAATCATGTTACAAAAAAATGACTTACAATCCTTCTATTCAATTCCAACAAGAACTTATTGGGATTTTAGAAGAGGCATACGAAGGGGGGATCATTCCAAAGCGCTTATTGGAACACATTATGAAATTGCAACCAAAAATGGCCACATTTTATCTCCTACCAAAACTACATAAGGATTCTAATGACCCTCCAGGAAGACCGATAGTTTCTGGTAAGGAAAGGCTCTGTGAATCAATTTGTACTATCATAGACTATTATCTCCAACCTTTAGTCCTAACATTGCCATCGTACGTTAAAGACACTACATCTGTTTTAAAAAGGTTGGATTCGATTTATCTAGAAGAGGGGGCCATGTTAGTAACAGCTGATGTAGAAGCGCTTTACTCATCCATCAGACATGTTGATGGTTTAAAGGCAGTTGCCCATTATTTAAACCAAAGCAATTTGGACAAACCCCTCGTTGATTTGATTTTGACTCTGTTGCAATTCGTGTTGGAACATAATTTTTTCATCTTTAACAAAACAATTTTCCTTCAAAAGCAAGGAACGGCAATGGGCGCAACCTGTGCCCCCACCTACGCCAATCTTTTTATGGGATTTTGGGAAAAAGAAATTTTTCAGGATGAACAATTGAAAGAGATGGATATGGTACAAGGATGGAGTCGTTATATAGACGATGTCCTGTTTGTATGGGAGGGCAGCATTGATCAACTTACATCACTAATGGTTAAACTAAATCAAAATAATTATAACATCAAATTAACTTACAAGTGGGGGAGATCCTTAGACTTCTTGGATCTACATATGACAGTAGCCCCGAATGGCAGAGTAATAACTAATGTGTTTAGAAAACCAACTGCCACTAATACCCTGCTCCATGCGTCATCGGCCCACTATAAACCAACCATTGATGGTATCCCTATTGGCCAATTTTTGAGGGTCAAAAAAATCTGTGCCACTGACGGTAATTTCCAATCACAAGCAACTGATCTAGCTCAGCGGTTTTTAGATCGAGGCTACAGCAGAAGGCAAATTAAAAAAGGATACAAGAGAGCCGAGAACACCCCTAGAGAGGAATTATTATATGGTAGCAGGGTACCCAGATGTAATAAGAATGAGAATCAGGTGAGGTTCATAACCAATTATAATAAACAATGGCCAGAGTTGACAGCAATTTTTCGTAAGCATTGGAACATCTTGCTTAGCGATCCTATTCTCAAAAAGACCCTCCCAAAATATCCAGCTATCACACCTAGAAGAGCCCGTAACTTGAAGGACATTTTAGTCCATAGCCATTATTCAGAGTCAAAAACGGTTGGCAGTAAATACTTACCAACTAGAAAGGGATTTTTTCCATGTAGGAGATGTAAAGCGTGCAGAAACCATATCCAAAGTACTTCCTTTGTCAATTTTGATGGCTCAAGGACATACTCCATACGTGAGTACCTCACTTGCTGTTCAAAAGGTGTGGTATACCACGCACAATGTCCGTGCAATAAGGTCTACATTGGTCTCACCACGCGCGAGCTTAAATTACGCACAAGGGAACATGTCCTTGATATTGAGAAATCAGCTAATGTAGAAGACATTCACCAACTCAAGACACTGCCAAAACACTTTAGGCTGTTTCATAAGTCCAATCCGAGTGGCCTTAAAATACAAGCCATTGATCAAATTATCCTGAACGATAGAGGTGGTAACTTGGGCAGAATTCTGGCACGCAAAGAAAGTAGGTGGATTTATCAACTTGGGACCCTTGCCCCTCAAGGACTTAATGAAACAATGGGGTTCAGCTCATTTTTGTAAGATTTATCTACCCCCGCTTGTACCTCTTACAATTGTACTGTTATCTATATTGTTTGCTGTTTTGGCTTAGTAGTTGATTTATCTCTGACTTTATGGGGATTGAGATTGTGATATAGGTCTATAATGGAGTGGGTAAAATTCATTTATTAACCCCACTTAATAGACAATATAGAGTACTCTCCTCATTTGTCTGGTCCTTCTTGATTTATAAAAATTAGGAGCCATATGAGAGCATTGGGTTATAGGCATTGGTTTGCAATACATATTCTGTGCAGTTTTTAGTGTGTTAGATTTTAACTGTGTATTTTTCATTTTAGGTGTTCACATTTTGGTGTTGGGTTTCAGTTTGTCTACAGCATGGGAGTTCCACCGCAGTGAGGGACCATGGACTGAGGAAATCAAGTCGAATCCTACCTCTATAATACTTACCCACCAGTATACATGTCTATAGATATGTTGGCTTTGTTCATAAGTCCCTGTACTTAGATGTCATAATAGAATATTTGGGATATATGGTGGGTAATAATATAGTTAGATGTAGCATATTGGTCATGCTGCATTGGTATTTTATCTGTCTTAACCATCTTGTGTTTCTTTTTCTGTTTTTTCATGGTTTTTATATATGTGGTAGTCTGGGATGGCATTGTACATAATTCTATGATAGCTGTGAAACCCCTGTCTAGCAGTTTAGGGCATATGATATGATTTGTAGCATGGTCATTTAGAATGCATATAATCTTTGCCCATTTTTATCATTTGGAGTAACTCTATGGATATTTGATTTTGTCCTTGCCCTCTAGTTGCTTTAGACATGGGTCTCACTTGGGTTATAGGGTATGGTAATGTATTTGCTGGCAGTTGAATACTTTGGTTTATTATTTTACATCCGTAAATGTGGGCATTGGCAAAGATGTACACTGTAGGCCTTTTGGCTGCAGGCAGCGCCAATATTGATTGGCGTTTACTGGAGATATACTATAGGTCTTAGGACTATAGAATTATCAATATTTTTTAGATAGAGATTATCACAGAGAACACAGGCCCTAGGGCTGTAGTAATTTCCAACATTTTTTGTTATTATCGGTACATTTAATACCCACCTTGCTATGAGAGATTATAAGTTTATTTGTCTAGCATTTAAGAAATTGCCATCATTATGAGGTAGTGTTATGACCAATAGCAATTATTAACACAAATTATAAGATTATATGGGCGGTTCATTGTTCCGCATTTGTTGCTGCTAAGCCACGCCTCTTACTAGCTGCGCTCCATCGTTGCAGCGATATGCAGGCTTTTGGGCTGCAGTCTTGGAGTAGCGCGCATGCCCCGGGCTCGGCCGCATGGTGGACTCTAGCCCCGCCCACAGGGTGACGTAGGCGCTTGACGCCCGCTGACCAGGGGCGTGAGCTAGAGAACCACGCTTGTTGCACGAGCGGCCGAAAACCGGCGCATGCGCCGCATAACATCCGGGACGCGGCGGTACTTGACACATACCTCTATGCCTAATTAGCTACCACATATAAGGGATAGTAGCTATAATCATAACACACGTGCCCCCATAAGGAAGAAGCCTGAATTGGCGAAACGGCGCTGTCGGGGTGGCAACACGGTCATTCAACACTTCTACACTTTGCATGTAAGTTGATATGCTGAATTTTAAACGGCTTCCAATTGAATCTATGTATATCCTTACCTTGGCTGATTACTTATAGTATGATGGTGTCAGATGAGATGTGCATACTGGGACCCATTAGCTATTCAGGATAATTAGAGGCTGATAATATATTGGCACTGTACCTATTGTTCATAAAGGCCATGTTAGTACAACCTCTGGCTGAGTTATATTTAGCCTCTACTTGCAGAATATTACATTCAAATTGCATACATCTGCTATAGTAAGTCGTTGCAGATTTTATTTTCAGCATTCAACGGATATTAGTCCACATTTCCACATGGAACTTTACTGCATGCATATTGTGTTGATATGGTAGTTGCTTTGTCTTTATAGGTTCTCTATCTGTCAATTTGTGTGTGGTGTTTTACTGTATTTAATAAAGTTTTTTCAATTTTAATCACAGTGTATATACCTTCATTTCCCCATGCACACAAGGGAAATTTTGTTCTACTGAACAGCCATCTAGTCTGAACTGGTGCATAACCAAAAAGTCTTACATAGCAAATAGATAATGGCTGCACTCAATTTTATTGTGCTAAGGCAAGGAAATGTGCAATATATGAAATGTGAACAGCATAATGGCTTGTGAAATTTATGAAAAAACACATGAGATTTTTAGCACAAGATTTGGCCAAAAGTTGTGAGCCCATCCACCAAATGTCAAGGTAACCTCAAAACGGATGGGTAACTAACCTGTCTGCCTAGTGTGAACACTTACCTATGGCTAATAACACGGTAAAGCCTGCATTTATAGGGGAGGTTAGAACCAACTGTGTTTGGATGTAATTAAAATCACAGCATGGTGAAGGGCGGGGCGTTCAAGTCAGAAAAAGCAATACATAGTAAATATAGAAAAACTGACTGAACAGCCATCTAGTCTGAACTGGTGCATAACAAAAAAGTCTTAGGTAAGTCTTAGCCATAGGTAAGTGTTCACACTAGGCAGACAGGTTAGTTACTCATCCTGTTATGATCCTTAGTGGTTGAGGATCACAAAATACTCCAGCTAAGTAACAAAACATAGGACAAGCTTTAGGGAGGTGGTAAACTGGACTGACCGCAAATCTGAACCTATCCAACACACTAGAGGTAGCCGGTGAACGTGACTAAAATCCTAGACGTCTCGAGCCAGCCTGAGGAACTAACTACCCCTAGAGAGAAAGAAAGACCTCACTTGACTCCAGAGAAATAATCCCCAAAGATATAGAAGCCCCCAACAAATAATAACGGTGAGGTAAGAGGAAGGCACATACACAGGGGTGAAAGCAGATTCAGCAAATGAGGCCGAGTAATACTAGATAGCAGAAAATAGAAAAGGGGTCTGTGCGGTCAGTAAAAAACCCTTACAAAATATCCACACTGAGATTTCAAGAACCCCCGCACCAACTAACGGTGTGGGGGGAGAAACTCAGTCCCCTAGAGCAACCAGCAAGCGAGGAAATCACATTTTAGCAAGCTGGACAAGAAACATGATGAATGCTGATAATCAAAAAATAAACAAACAAAAACTTAGCTTGTCTTGGAGAGACTGGGAGCAAGGTAGTCACAAGGAATCTGAAGAGCACTGAATACATTGAGAGCAGGCAAGGAACTGAGTATCCAGGTGAGCTAAATAGGAAACCAACCAAGGATAACGAACCAGCTGATGCTGCCAACCTGCAGAAAGACAACACTATACAGTACCGCTTGTGACCACTAGAGGGAGCCCAAAAATAGAGTTCACAACAGTACCCCCCCTTGAGGAGGGGTCACCGAACCCTCAAGACCCCCAGGGCGATCAGGATGAGCCGCGTGGAAGGCACGAACCAAATCGGCCGCATGAACATCAGAGGCGACAACCCAGGAATTATCCTCCTGACCATAGCCCTTCCACTTAACCAAATACTGAAGCCTCCGTCTAGAGATACGAGAATCCAAAATCTTCTCCACCACGTACTCCAATTCGCCCTCGACCAGCACCGGAGCAGGAAGCTCAACAGAAGGAACCACAGGTACCACATACCTCCGCAACAAAGACCTATGGAACACATTATGAATGGCAAACGATGCTGGGAGATCCAAACGAAAAGACACCGGGTTAAGGATTTCCAAGATCTTATAAGGACCGATGAAGCGAGGCTTGAATTTAGGAGAGGAGACCTTCATAGGAACATACCGAGAAGACAGCCACACCAAATCCCCAACACGAAGTCGGGGACCCACACCGCGGCGGCGGTTGGCAAAGCGCTGAGCCTTCTCCTGTGACAACCTCAAATTGTCCACCACATGGTTCCAAATCTGCTGCAACCTATCCACCACAGAATCCACCCCAGGACAGTCAGAAGACTCAACCTGACCCGAGGAAAAATGAGGATGGAAACCAGAATTGCAGAAAAAAGGCGAAACCAAAGTAGCAGAACTAGCCCGATTATTAAGGGCAAACTCGGCCAATGGCAATAAAGTCAACCAATCATCCTGATCAGCAGAAACAAAACATCTCAAATAAGTTTCCAACGTCTGATTAGTTCGCTCGGTTTGGCCATTCGTCTGAGGATGGAAGGCCGACGAAAAAGACAAATCAATGCCCATCTTAGCACAAAAAGTCCGCCAAAACCTGGACACAAACTGGGATCCTCTATCAGACACAATATTTTCAGGAATGCCGTGCAAGCGAACCACATTCTGAAAAAATAGAGGAACCAAATCGGAGGAAGAAGGCAACTTAGGCAAGGGCACCAAATGGACCATCTTGGAAAAACGATCACACACCACCCAGATGACAGACATTTTCTGAGATACTGGAAGATCCGAAATAAAATCCATGGAAATGTGCGTCCAAGGCCTTTTCGGAATAGGCAAAGGCAAAAGCAAACCGCTGGCACGAGAACAGCAAGGCTTAGCCTGAGCACAAATCCCACAAGACTGCACAAAGGAACGCACATCCCGCGACAAGGAAGGCCACCAGAAGGACCTAGCCACCAAATCTCTGGTACCAAAAATCCCAGGATGACCCGCCAACACCGAAGAATGAACCTCGGAAATAACTCTGCTGGTCCATCTATCCGGGACAAACAGTCTCTCTGGTGGACAACGGTCAGGTCTATCCGCCTGAAATTTCTGCAGCACTCGTCGCAAATCTGGGGAAATGGCAGACAAAATCACTCCCTCTCTCAGAATACCAGCCGGCTCAGAAACTCCCGGAGAGTCAGGCACAAAACTCCTAGAAAGTGCATCAGCTTTCACGTTCTTCGAACCAGGCAGGTATGAGACCACGAAGTTGAAACGGGAGAAAAACAACGACCAACGAGCCTGTCTAGGATTCAGGCGCTTGGCAGATTCAAGGTAAATCAGATTTTTGTGATCAGTCAAGACCACCACACGATGTTTAGCTCCTTCGAGCCAATGTCGCCACTCCTCAAATGCCCACTTCATAGCCAACAACTCCCGATTACCAACATCGTAATTCCGCTCGGCAGGCGAAAACTTTCTTGAAAAGAAAGCACATGGCTTCATCACAGAGCCATCAGAGCTTCTCTGTGACAAAACAGCCCCTGCTCCAATCTCAGAAGCATCAACCTCGACCTGGAAGGGGAGAGAGACATCTGGCTGACATAAGACTGGAGCTGAAGAAAACCAGTGCTTCAGCTCCCGAAAGGCCTCCACGGCCGCAGGAGACCAATTAGTCACATCAGAACACTTCTTGGTCAAATCCGTCAAAGGTTTAACCACGCTAGAAAAATTAGCGATGAAACGACGGTAAAAATTAGCAAAACCCAAGAACTTCTGAAGACTCTTAAAAGACGTGGGCTGAGTCCAGTCATGAATAGCCTGGACCTTGACTGGGTCCATCTCCACAGTAGAAGGAGAAAAAATAAAACCCAAAAAGGAGACCTTCTGTACTCCGAAGAGGCATTTTGAGCCCTTCACAAATAAAGCATTAGCACGCAGGACCTGAAACACCATGCTGACCTGCTTCACATGGGACTCCCAATCATCAGAAAAGACCAAAATGTCATCCAGATAAACAATCATAAATTTATCCAGATATTCTCGGAAGATGTCATGCATGAAGGACTGAAACACAGAAGGAGCATTAGAGAGTCCAAAAGGCATCACCAAGTACTCAAAATGGCCTTCAGGCGTATTAAATGCTGTTTTCCATTCATCTCCCTGCTTAATGCGCACAAGGTTATACGCACCACGGAGATCTATCTTGGTGAACCAACTGGCACCCTTAATCCGAGCAAACAAATCAGACAATAGTGGTAAAGGATACTGAAATTTGACTGTGATTTTATTCAGAAGACGATAATCTATACAAGGTCTCAAAGAACCGTCCTTCTTGGCCACAAAAAAAAAAATCCTGCACCAAGAGGGGAAGAGGATGGGCGAATATGTCCCTTCTCCAAAGACTCCTTTATATAACTCCGCATCGCGGCATGCTCTGGTATAGACAGATTAAAAAGTCGTCCCTTAGGGAATTTACTACCAGGAATTAAATTTATAGCACAGTCACAATCCCTATGAGGGGGCAGGGCACCGGACCTGGGCTCATCAAATACATCCTGGTAGTCAGACAAAAACTCAGGGACCTCAGAAGGAGTGGAAGAAGCAATAGACACCAACGGAGCATCGCCATGAATTCCCTGACAACCCCAACTTGACACAGACATAGCTTTCCAATCTAAAACTGGATTATGAGCCTGCAGCCATGGCAGACCCAAAACGACAACATCATGCAAATTATGCAGAACAAGAAAGCGAATCACCTCCTGATGTACGGGAGTCATGCACATGGTCATTTGCGTCCAATACTGAGGCTTATTCTCAGCCAATGGCGTAGCATCAATTCCCCTCAGAGGAATAGGAAATTCCAAAGGCTCCAGGACAAAACCACAGCGCCTGGCAAACGACAAATCCATCAGATTCAGGGCAGCACCCGAATCCACAAAAGCCATAACCGGGTAGGACGACAAAGAACAAATCAAAGTAACAGACAAAATAAATTTAGGCTGCATAGTACCAATGGTGACAGGTTTAGCGATTTTTTTTAAGCGTTTAGAGCATGCTGAGATAACATGAGTAGAATCACCACAGTAAAAGCACAACCCATTTTGACGTCTATGACTTTGTCGCTCAATTCTGGTCAGAGTTCGGTCACATTGCATAGACTCAGGTCTCTGTTCAGAAAATACCGCCAAAGGATGAGCAGATTTGCGCTCCCGCAAACGCCGATCAACCTGAATGGCTAAAGCCATAGAATCACTCAGACTTGTAGGGGTGGGAAACCCCACCATAACATTCTTAACTGCCTCAGAAAGACCTTCTCTGAAATTTGCAGCCAGGGCACATTCATTCCATTGAGTAAGCACCGACCATTTCCGAAATTTTTGACAATACATCTCTGCTTCATCCTGACCTTGAGAGATAGCCAGCAACGCTTTTTCTGCCTGATTCTCAAGATTAGGCTCCTCATAAAGCAGTCCAAGAGCCAGAAAAAATGCATCTACATTAAGCAATGCAGGATCTCCTGGCGCCAGAGAGAAAGCCCAATCTTGAGGGTCGCCACGCAACAAGGAGAAAGCAATTTTAACTTGCTGAGCGGAATCACCAGAGGAACGAGGTTTCAGAGATAGAAATAACTTACAATTATTCTTAAAATTTAGAAACCTAGATCTATCTCCAGAAAACAACTCAGGAATGGGTATCTTTGGTTCTGACATAGGGCTATGAATAACAAAATCCTGAATACTTTGCACCCGTGCAGTAAGATGATCCACACTAGAAGTCAGAGTCTGAACATTCATGTCTGCAGCTGAGCTCAAAACCACCCAGAGTTCAAGGGGATGAAAGAAGCTAAACAGACTGCAGCAAAGGAAAAGCGGGAGGAAAAAAAAAATAAAAATGTACTCAGGTCTTCTTTTTATCCCACTTCTGCGATGCATTAAATCCTTTTTGGCCTGCTCTACTGTTATGATCCTTAGTGGTTGAGGATCACAAAATACTCCAGCTAAGTAACAAAACATAGGACAAGCTTTAGGGAGGTGGTAAACTGGACTGACCGCAAATCTGAACCTATCCAACACACTAGAGGTAGCCGGTGAACGTGACTAAAATCCTAGACGTCTCGAGCCAGCCTGAGGAACTAACTACCCCTAGAGAGAAAGAAAGACCTCACTTGCCTCCAGAGAAATAATCCCCAAAGATATAGAAGCCCCCAACAAATAATTACGGTGAGGTAAGAGGAAGGCACATACACAGGGGTGAAAGCAGATTCAGCAAATGAGGCCCACTAATACTAGATAGCAGAAAATAGAAAAGGGGTCTGTGCGGTCAGTAAAAAACCCTTACAAAATATCCACACTGAGATTTCAAGAACCCCCGCACCAACTAACGGTGTGGGGGGAGAAACTCAGTCCCCTAGAGCAACCAGCAAGCGAGGAAATCACATTTTAGCAAGCTGGACAAGAAACATGATGAATGCTGATAATCAAAAAATAAACAAACAAAAACTTAGCTTGTCTTGGAGAGACTGGGAGCAAGTTAGTCACAAGGAATCTGAAGAGCACTGAATACATTGAGAGCAGGCAAGGAACTGAGTATCCAGGTGAGCTAAATAGGAAACCAACCAAGGATAACGAACCAGCTGATGCTGCCAACCTGCAGAAAGACAACACTATACAGTACCGCTTGTGACCACTAGAGGGAGCCCAAAAATAGAGTTCACAACACCATCCGTTTTGAGATTACCTTGACGTTTGGTGGATGGGCTCACAACTTTTGGCCAAATCTTGTGCTAAAAATCTCATGTGTTTTTTCATAAATTTCACAAGCCATTATGCTGTTCACATTTCATATATTGCACATTTCCTTGCCTTAGCACAATAAAATTGAGTGCAGCCATTATCTATTTGCTATGTAAGACTTTTTGGTTATGCACCAGTTCAGACTAGATGGCTGTTCAGTCAGTTTTTCTATATTTACTATGTATTGCTTTTTCTGACTTGAACGCCCCGCCCTTCACCATGCTGTGATTTTAATTACATCCAAACACAGTTGGTTCTAACCTTCCCTATAAATGCAGGCTTTACCGTGTTATTAGCCATAGGTAAGTGTTCACACTAGGCAGACAGGTTAGTTACCCATCCGTTTTGAGATTACCTTGACGTTTGGTGGATGGGCTCACAACTTTTGGCCAAATCTTGTGCTAAAAATCTCATGTGTTTTTTCATAAATTTCACAAGCCATTATGCTGTTCACATTTCATATATTGCACATTTCCTTGCCTTAGCACAATAAAATTGAGTGCAGCCATTATCTATTTGCTATATATACATACATACATACATACATACAGGGCGGCCGGACACAGACTGCAGAGGGACCCTCTGCACGAAATCTTCCGGGGTCCCCCATAGCGCAACAAAGTTATGTAACCATATAGGGTGTAATATTTATTATCAGTTTAGAACACAACTATCAACTCAAAATAATAAATTTAAGTTCTATACTTAAGACTATAACACAAAGCAGTCATGCAATTGATGTCATATCTGCACAGAAGACACTTGCAGATCATCCTGTCAGCCAATCACAGATGTGCTTGTAAGGCAGTGTGTGATTGGCTGAGAGGTAACCATGCACAAATGTCACTGTGCACTCCATATTACCGTAAACACGTACCAGGCGCTCTGTAGATCTCTATCCCAATCCACCCCCTATATAGTGGATCGATCATTTTAATACATTTATTCCAGGGGGGCCGGCCCTTCCCCTACCTAGACCAGTGATTAAAGGGAACCTGTCACCTGAATTTGGCGGGACCGGTTTTGGGTCATATGGGCGGGGTTTTCGGGTGTTTGATTCACCCTTTCCTTACCCGCTGGCTGCATGCTGGCCGCAATATTGGATTGAAGTTCATGCTGTGTCCTCCGTAGTACACGCATGCGCAAGGCAAGATTGCCTTGTGCAGGCATGTACTACGGAGGACACAGCATGAACTTCAATCCAATATTGCGGCCAGCATGCAGCCAGCAGGTAAGGAAAGGGTGAATCAAACACCCTTTCCTTACCCTTTCAAACGAATCTACACCGGCCAAGAATAAACCTCAGTATTGGACTCAGCTGACTATGTGCATGGCTCCAGCACATCAGGAAGATTGTCGTTTTCTGGTGTTGCATAATTTACATGATGTTGTTGTACTGGGTTTTCCATGGTTACAAGTACACAATCCAGTGTTGGATTGGAAATCGATGTCTGTGACTAGTTGGGGTTGTCAAGGGGTACATAGTGACGTTCCTTTAATGTCAATTTCCTCTTCCCCCTCTTCTGATGTTCCTGAATTTTTGTCAGATTTCCAGGATGTATTCGATGAGCCCAAGTCCAGTTCCCTTCCTCCTCATAGGGACTGTGATTGTGCTATCGACTTGGTTCCTGGCTGTAAGTTCCCTAAGGGCCGACTCTTCAATCTGTTTGTGCCAGAGCATGCCGCTATGCGGAGCTATGTTAAAGAGTCTTTAGAGAAGGGGCATATTCGGCCGTCTTCGTCACCATTGGGAGCAGGATTCTTTTTTGTTGCCAAGAAGGATGGCTCCTTGAGACCCTGTATTGATTATCGCCTTCTTAATAAGATCACGGTCAAATTCCAATACCCTTTACCTTTGCTCTCTGATTTGTTTGCTCGGATTAAGGGGGCTAGTTGGTTTACCAAGATTGACCTTCGAGGGGCGTATAATCTTGTTCGTATTAAACAGGGTGACGAATGGAAAACTGCATTTAATACGCCCGAAGGCCACTTTGAATACCTGGTGATACCTTTCGGGCTTTCTAATGCTCCTTCTGTATTTCAGTCCTTCATGCATGATATTTTTTGCAATTATCTTGATAAATTCTTGATTGTGTATTTGGATGATATTTTGATTTTTTCCAATGATTGGGAGTCTCACGTGAAGTAGATCAGGATGGTATTCCAGATCCTTCGTGATAATGCTCTATTTGTGAAGGGGTCTAAGTGCCTATTTGGGGTCCAGAAGGTCTCTTTTTTGGGGTTTATTTTTTCTCCTTTGTCTATAGAAATGGATCCTGTTAAGGTCCAAGCCATTCATGACTGGGTTCAACCCACATCTGTGAAGAGCCTTCAGAAATTTTTGGGCTTTGCTAATTTTTATCGCCGTTTCATTGCCAACTTCTCTAGTGTGGTTAAGCCCCTGACCGATTTGACGAAGAAGGGCGCTGATGTGGCAAATTGGTCCTCTGAGGCTCTGGAGGCCTTTCAGGAGCTTAAGCGCCGATTTACTTCTGCCCCGGTCTTGCGTCAGCCTGATGTGTCTCTTCCTTTTCAGGTTGAGGTTGACGCTTCTGAGATTGGGGCAGGGGCCGTTTTGTCACAGAGGAATTCTGATGGTTCCTTGATGAAACTATGTGCCTTTTTCTCCCGAAAGTTTTCGCCTGCGGAACGCAATTATGATGTCGGCAATCGGGAGTTGTTGGCTATGAAGTGGGCATTTGAGGAGTGGCGACATTGGCTTGAGGGAGCCAAGCACCGCGTTGTGGTCTTGACCGATCATAAGAATCTGATTTACCTCGAGTCGGCTAAGCGGCTGAACCCTAGACAGGCTCGATGGTCCCTGTTTTTCTCCCGTTTCGATTTTGTGGTCTCGTATCTTCCGGGATCTAAGAATGTTAAGGCGGATGCCCTCTCTAGGAGTTTTTTGCCTAATTCTCCTGGAGTTCTTGAGCCGGTTGGCATTCTTAGAGAAGGGGTGATTCTTTCTGCCATCTCCCCTGATTTACGGTGGGTGCTTCAGGAATTTCAGGCTGATAAACCTGACCGCTGTCCTGTGGGGAAGCTGTTTGTTCCTGATAGATGGACAAGTAAGGTAATTTCTGAGGTCCATTGTTCTGTGTTGGCCGGTCATCCTGGGATTTTTGGTACCAGGGATTTGGTTGCTAGGTCCTTTTGGTGGCCTTCCTTGTCGCGGGATGTGCGTTCTTTTGTGCAGTCCTGTGGGACCTGTGCCCGGGCTACGCCTTGCTGTTCCCGCGCTAGTGGGTTGCTTTTGCCTTTGCCTGTCCCTGAGAGGCCCTGGACGTATATTTCCATGGATTTTATTTCGGATCTTCCTGTGTCTCAGAGGATGTCTGTTATCTGGGTGGTTTGTGACCGGTTCTCTAAAATGGTCCATTTGGTATCTTTGTCTAAATTGCCTTCCTCCTCTGATTTGGTTCCATTGTTTTTTCAGCATGTGGTTCGTTTGCATGGCATTCCGGAGAATATTGTGTCTGACAGAGGTTCCCAGTTTGTCTCCAGGTTTTGGCGTTCCTTTTGTGCTAGGATGGGCATTAATTTGTCTTTTTCTTCGGCGTTCCATCCTCAGACAAATGGCCAAACTGAGCGAACTAATCAAACCTTGGAAACCTATTTGAGATGCTTTGTGTCTGCTGATCAGGATGATTGGGTGGCTTTCTTGCCGTTGGCCGAGTTTGCCCTTAATAATCGGGCCAGTTCGGCTACTTTGGTTTCGCCTTTTTTTTGTAATTTTGGTTTCCATCCTCGTTTTTCTTCAGGGCAGGTTGAGCCTTCTGATTGTCCTGGTGTTGATTCCGTGATGGACAGGTTACAGCAGATTTGGACTCATGTGGTAGACAATTTGACGTTGTCTCAGGAAAAGGCTCAGCGTTTTGCTAACCGCCGTCGGTGTGTTGGTCCTCGGCTTCGTGTGGGGGATTTGGTCTGGTTATCTTCTCGTCATGTTCCTATGAAGGTTTCTTCCCCTAAGTTCAAGCCTCGGTTTATTGGTCCTTATAAGATTTCTGAGATTATCAATCCAGTATCTTTTCGTTTGGCCCTTCCAGCCTCTTTTGCCATCCACAATGTTTTCCATAGATCGTTGTTGCGGAGATATGTGGTACCTGTGGTTCCCTCTGTTGATCCTCCTGCCCCGGTGTTGGTTGAGGGGGAATTGGAATATGTGGTTGAAAAAATTTTGGATTCTCGTTTTTCGAGGCGGAGGCTTCAGTATCTTGTCAAGTGGAAGGGTTATGGCCAGGAGGATAATTCTTGGGTTGTTGCCTTCGATGTCCATGCCGCCGATTTGGTTCGTGCTTTTCACTTGGCTTGTCCTGATCGGCCTGGGGGCTCTGGTGAGGGTTCGGTGACCCCTCCTCAAGGGGGGGGTACTGTTGTGAATTCCGCTCTTGGGCTCCCTCCGGTGGTTGTAAGTAGCACTTCTGTGAATTCTGCTCTTGGGCTCCCTCCTGTGGTTTTGAGTGGTATAGCTGCTTCTTGGATTTAGTATCAGCAGCTGCTTCCACTGATCTTCTTTCTGCTCGGCTATTTTAGTCTGGCTTTATCCCTCAATCAATGCCAGTTGCCAATTGTTCTTGCCTGGAGGCACGGCTCTTGGATTTCCCTGACTCTCTGACCTGTTCAGCAAAGTTAAGTCCTTGCTTGTCCTTTTGCGGTCCACTTGTTGTGGACTTAATGTTCAGCAAATTTATGTTTTGTTCATTTGTCCAGCTTATCAGTATGTATCTATTTAGCTAAGCTGGAAGCTCTGGGCTGCAGATTTTGCCCTCCACACCTTTAGTCAGGTGTGGAGATTTTTGCATATCTCTGCGGTGGACTTTTTCTAGTTTTTATTACTGACCGCACAGTGTTTCTTTCCTTACTGTCTATCTAGCTAGAATTGGCCTCCTTTGCTAAATCTTGTTTCATACTACGTATGTCATTTCCTTCTCCTCTCACAGCCAATATTTGTGGGGGGCTGTCCTATCCTTTGGGGATTTTCTCTGAGGCAAGATAGCTTTCCTATTTCTACCTTTAGGGGTAGCTAGTTCTCCGGCTGTGACGAGATGTCCAGGGAGTTACAGGAACATTCCACGGCTACTGCTAGTGTTGTGTTAAGATCAGGGACTGCGGTCTGTATAGTTACCACCTGCCGAGAGCTAGTCGCATGTCGCTCCTAAATCACCAGTCCATAACACCTCATCACAGGTCCCGAGCAAGCTTCAGTGACTCACTGTGACTGAGAGGCCCTCCCACTCCCTCCTCTCTCCCTTGTCCAGCATCTGCTAACCGTCACCTCACCGCAGACCGCAGCAGTGACAGCCCGCTGGACAGCAGCATAATATATGCTAGCAGGTGAGGCGGGGGGGCCGTTTAACTGTCATATCACATGCGTGCAGCAGAGCGGGCCCCCCTGCTTCTCCTGTTAGCAGTAATACTACCGCTGGCTGTCATTCACATTCATTGCTTTGTATGCCTGTCGGGGGCCCCCTCCCGCTCTGGGCCCATGTGCGGTTGCACAAGTTGAACAGGCGGTATGTCCGCACATGCATACATACATAAACGCCCCCTGTGGAGAGGCACGCCCCAGTGTAGGAGCAGAAGGGAATAACTGCGGTTGTCTAATTGGTGTCGGTAAACCCCGCCTATAAGAGGCGTGTTATCTGTCACATTGGCTGTCATGGTTGTACATAGTCGCTGTACTCAGCTGGTGGAGAGCGGTGCCCTGACTGTCCGGTGTATGCCGCCCGCGCAGCCTGACACTGATGGCGGAGGGACACAGCGAGTGTGTAACATGGGGTGTACTTGTGGTTGACACATTATAAGTAAAGCACAGCCCAAGAGAAAGGAACCATAGATACAGGGTTAAACAAAGAATTTTGGATACTGTCACTTTAAAGTCGGGGCTGCACAGCGACTTTGGCCACAATACAGGTCACCAGCCACCGCTCGCTACGTACCACTGCTGCATCAAGGCGCAATGAAAGTTCATGGGCTCAGCTCACATAACGGTCCCAGGACTGCCACTGGGAATTCCGGCGCACCATACTGGTAAAATGTTCGGGGCCCCCCTGAAACGCCGCCCAGGCTCCACCTTCCAACTGTCCACAGCCCCACCACTCTCTCTTGGAAAAACTCCATACCCTCACCAATCACACATTAACAATTCCCATCACCAGATCACATACATAACCAGCAGCGTTTGTTTTGGCCAAAGGATTTTTTAAGCCGTCACCACGACAAAGTAGACTCCTCTGGCCGGGCCCTACTCTACTGAAACTTATTAACACAAGCAGAAAAAGTGGATGTAATAATTTATACAGAGAGGGAGCCCATCTCAGAATACGAAACAAATGATAATGACATGCACGTCCTAAATAATGAATGGCAGACTATTCGGGAACGAAGAAACCGAAGAAAACTTAAGAACATGGATCAAAGCAGAAAATGCATAGGGACAATATAAATAAAAGAATGTGGCGTGCCCCCAGATGCAGGGCCGCGGGGTACTCGGTACCGGGCCTCTCTGTCTCAATCCTAGGGTTGTCATGGTGGCTAGACCCGGTCCGTGACCCTGCTAAGGGGCGTCCAATGAAAGGTGTGATGGTGGTGCGTGGTGCAAGGCGCGATGAATAACGAGGACACAGGGTTGCAGTCTCTTTACCTCTTTACTGAAGGCTGCAGGATCCGCAATCCAGAGCACTGCTAACAGGGCTGGCTGAGACCGGCCGGTCCGAAGGCACATCCAGAGTTTCCTTTGCAGGTGGAAATCAGTGCCTACCTTCTAGCGCCTGTGTGTTGTAGTACCTCCCTGCTGAGCACCACGGGATAGTCCTCACAACTGTTGTGTCTGTTTCTGATGTTCTTCTCTCACAACTTGTATCTGTTCTGATGTTCTTTCTCCGTCCCCCAGATGATATGGATAGAATGCACCCGTATGACGGGTAGGCCTGGAGTTCTTCCGGGACCCTAGCGTCGCCCCTCTCCCACAATTGCCCCCTATGTCTGCTTAGGTGATTTAGGTGAGACAGCCAACCTAAAATTAACTGTCCTGCCGCTGTTTGAAGTACTGCTTGGAGCCTAATACTTCCTCGGCGTTCCGGCCACCGGCTACGCGCCTCAGTAGGATGTTGCCTCGATCTTACGGCATGACTCCTACTGGCTTTATCTCCTTTTTGCTGCAATCTCGTTTCTCACTTCTCCACAATAAACCTCGCTTCGTTTCCTTTCTTAGGATGCCGCCGCAACGGGTGCAGGCGCGGCTCCGTAACATTCTGTTCTGTTCGCTAGGCCACTGTCAGGATCCCACCCCTGACAGAGACCCCCCTGAATCTTCCTTTGCAACACCCTCTGCCACAGGATGTTGCTTGGATCCAACCCAGTCAGCTTCTGTCTAACTTCCTATCCAGCCCCCAGTTTTACCAGATTGTGAGGAGTGGCCTAATACATAGAACCCTTTGCTCCCCCTGGTGGCCAGAATGTGAAGTGTAATGTGTGACTGTGATACCTGGTCAGGTGAACTCCTTAAGTGCCATCAGACGTACCATCACCCCCCTTAACGGCGGAGTGTCAGTACTGCAACGACCAGGACTCTGGGGCGCTGCACTCCCCCCCGGTTAAATCCAGTACTCCCGGACTGGGAAGAAAACAGCAATATAAATAAAGATTATTATTATTATTATTATTATTATTATTATTAATACATGTCAGCAAAAGACATACAAATTTTGAAATGCTATGAACAAGTAATTATAACAGTGCTTCCCTTTATGGGAGGTGAGGACTCTTGAACGTTACAAACAAAACATGGTTAAATATTTTAAATAACATACTATAAATAACTTCTATTACCCAGCCGGGTATTCTACTAAGTGCAAATTCTGAACAATAATTTAACTTTTCCTTTAAGGGCGTATAGGCTGAACCCACTAAAGGCTTACTATAAAACTCTAAAATATAAATTAACTTTTTCTTTATTTCTCTTCTAAGTGCAACATTTTCTTTTTACTCTCTGATTTTTCATATGCAGGACCGCCTGTCTATCTTCCCAGGCCTACTGCCTCTTTTCTTAGTACAGGATCACTGAGCCATCTCTCTATGGCTCTCAGGAGGACTTCACTAACTAACCCCTACGGGTTTACTTTATTGAAACTCGGCTTTCAACTCTTTCCTGTCCTCATTCTCTAGTAACATTATTAAACATTCTCTATAACTATCTAGCTAACTACGTATTACTCTTATGTAAAACATTATTACCATCTACTTTCTTTTAAGGCAACATTATACTTTAAGTGCAACTAGTGAACGTTCCCTTTAAGAGGGAACCAAGTCTCTTTGAGGTAATGCAGACTCTCTCTATCTGCAAGTCCAGTTAAGGCAAGAGCTTCCATGCTGTACTCAGGAACAGTCTCTTCACAAAGCTCTCCTTCTTGTAAACCCAGTAAAGGGCACCTTTAACCCCTTCCCGACATGCGCCGTACTAGTACTGCGCTGCCGGCACTGCATTACTGACAGCCGCAGTACTAGTACGGCGCCCCGATCACCGCGGTCTCGCGCTGAGCGCCGCGGTGATCGGGTGCGGGTGTCAGCTGTTTATGACAGCTGACACCCTGCAGCAATGCCCACGATCGGCGCTATCGCCGATCGCGGGCCTTTAACCCCTCTGATGCCGCTGTCAATAGTGACAGCGGCATAGAGGGGGATCGCGCAGGGACGGGGGTTCCCTGCGCTCTCCCACCAGAGCAACGCGATGAGATCGCGCTGCTCCGGTGACCTGGAAGGAGTCCCCGGATCCAAGATGGCCGCGGGACTCCTTCCGGGTCATGAGATGACCCTGCTTGCCGGCGTCTGCTGAGAATTCCTCATAGCAGGCGCCGGCAAGCCTCTGCAATGTGCCTGTGAGATCGATGATCTGACAGAGTGCTGTGCACACTGTCAGATCACCGATCTGTGATGTCCCCTCCTGGGACAAAGTCAAAAAGTTAAAAAAAAAATTTTCCACATGTGTAAAAAAAAATAAAAAAAAAATTCCTAAATAAAGAAAAAAGAAAAAAAAAATTCCCATAAATACATTTCTTTATCTAAATAAAAAAAAAATCACACAATAAAAGTACACATATTTAGTATCGCCGCGTCTGTAACGACCCCACCTATAAAACTATATCACTAGTTAACCCCTTCAGTGAACACCGTAAAAAAAAAAAAAAAAAACGAGGCAAAAAACAACGCTTTATTCTCATACCGCCAAACAAAAAGTCGAATAACACGCGATCAAAAAGACGGATATAAATAAGCATGGTACCGCTGAAAACATCATCTTGTCCCGCAAAAAAAAAGCCACCATACAGCATCATCAGCAGAAAAATAAAAAAGTTATAGCTCTCAGAATAAAGCGATGCAAAAACAATTATTTTTTTATATAAAATAGTTTTTATTGTGTAAAAGCGCCAAAACATAAAAAAATTACATAAATGAGGTATCGCTGTAATCATACTGACCCGAAGAATAAAACTGCTTTATCCTTTTTACCAAACGCGGAACGGTATAAACGCCCCCCCTAAAAGAATTTCAGGAATTGCTGATTTTTGTTCATTCCGCCTTCCATAAATCGGAATAAAAAGCGATCAAAGAATGTCATGTACCCGAAAATAGTACCAATAAAAACGTCAACTCGTCCCGCAAAAAACAAGATCTCACATGACTCTGTGGACCAAAATATGGAAAAATTATAGCTCTCAAAATGTGGTGATGCAAAAACTATTTTTTGCAATAAAAAGCGTCTTTTAGTGTGTGATGGCTGCCAACCATAAAAATCCACCCAAAAAACGCTATAAAAGTAAATCAAATCCCCCTTCATCACCCCCTTAGTTAGGGAAAAATAATACAATTTAAAAAAATATATTTATTTCCATTTTCCCGTTAGGCTACTTTCACAGTAGCGTCGGTACGGGGCCGTCGCGCTGCGTCGGCCCGACATACCGACGCATACTGTGCAAGCGCCGCACAACGGGGGCAGCGGATGCTGTTTTTCCAGGCATCCGCTGCCCCATTGTGAGGTGTGGGGAGGTAAGGGCGGAGTTCCAGCCGCGCATGCACGGTTGGAAATGGTGGACCGTCGGCACAAAAAAAGTTACATGTAACGTTTTTTGCTGCCGGCGGTCCGATACAACACGACGCAACCGTCGCACGTCGCTTGCGACGTGTGTCAATATGTCGCTAATGTTAGTCTATGGGGAAAAAACGCATCCTGCAGATGACTTTGCAGGATGCGTTTTTTCGCCAAAACGACGCATTGCGACGTATGCAAAAAAACGCTAGTGTGAAAGTAGCGCTAGGGTTAGGACTAGGGTTAGGGCTAGGGTTAGGGTTGGGGTTAGGACTAGTGTTAGGGCTGGGGTTAGGGTTGGGGTTAGGGTTTCAGTTAGAATTGGGGAGTTTTCACTGTTTAGGCACATCAGGGGCTCTCCAAACGCGACATGGCGTCCGATCTCAACGCGTTTGTTTGCGTTAAAAACGCATGCGTTTTTATAGAAAAAAAACAGAACACACACTGAAAAGTCACCCACCACCATCAAGGTGATAAAGGGATCCAAACCCTAACCCTAACCCTACCCCTAAACTCACCCCTAACCGTTTAATGAACATTTTCTGACAGTCATAGTGCCACGTCTTTCAGTGCCATGATATTTCAGTGCCACGTATTTCAGTGCCACGTCTTTCAGTGCCACGATATTTCAGTGCCACGTATTTAAGTGCCACAATATTTCAGTGAAATACGTGGCACTGAAATATCGTGGCATTTACGTGAAATACGTGGCACTTATATACGTGGCACTTATATACGTGGCACTTATAAACATGGCACTTAAATACGTGGCCACTGAAATATCGTGGCACTTATATACGTATATACGTATATAAACGTATTTCAGTGCCACGTATTTCAGTGCCACGTATTTCAGTGCCACATATTTCAGGTTAGGGTTAGGGGTAGGGTTAGGGTTTTTTGTTTTTTTCTTGTTTTCTTGTGTTTTTCTATAAAAATGCATGCGTCTAAAAAACGCATGCGTTTTACCGCGTTTACATGCGTTTTTTCACACATGTGTTTTTTTAAAAAAAAGCATGCAGATAAAAACGCAAGTGTGAAACCAGCTTTACCCTTGGGAAAATAAAAACGTGGGGGCTAAAATATAATTTTCGTGGAAAAAAATATATTTTTTATTTTCGCGGCTTTGCGTTATAAACTGTAGTGAAACACTTGGGGGTTCAAAGTTCTCACAACACATCTAGATAAGTTCCGTGGGGGGTCTAGTTTCCAATATGGGGTCACTTGTGGGGGGTTTCTACTGTTTAGGTACATCAGGGGCTCTGCAAATGCAACATGACACCTGCAGACCAATCCATCTAAGTCTGCATTTCAAACGGCGCTCCTTCCCTTCCGAGCTCTGCCGTGCGCACAAACAGTGGTTCCCCCCCATATATGGGGTATCAGCGTACTCAGGACAAATTGGACAACAACTTTTGTTGTCCAATTTCTCCTGTTACCCTTGGGAAAATAAAAACGTGGGGGCTAAAATATAATTTTCGTGGAAAAAAAAATATTTTTTATTTTCACGGCTCTACGTGATAAACTGTAGTGAAACACTTGTTGGTTCAAAGTTCTCACAACACATCTAGATAAGCTCCGTGGGGGGTCTAGTTTCCAATATGGGGTCACTTGTGGGGGGTTTATACTGTTTAGGTACATCAGGGGCTCTGCAAATGCAACATGACACCTGCAGACCAATCCATCTAAGTCTGCATTTCAAACGGCTCTCCTTCCCTTCCGAGCTCTGCCGTGCGCCCAAACAGTGGTTCCCCCCAATGTATGGGGCATCAGCGTACTCAGGACAAATTGGACAATAACTTTTGTGGTCCAATTTCTCCTGTTACCCTTGGGGAAAAAAAATTGCGGGCTAAAACATTATTTAGTGGAAAGAAAAAATGATATTTTAATTTTCATAGCGCTACATTCTAAACTTTAGTGAAACAATTGGGGGTTAAAAGTGCTCACCACACATCTAGATAAGTTCCTTAGGGGGTCTTCTTTCCAAAATGGTGTCACTTGTGGGGGTTTCCACTGTTTAGGCACGTCAGGGGCTCTCCAAACACGACATGGGTTCCGATCTCAATTCCAGCCAATTTTGCATTGAAAAGTCAAATGGCGCTCCTTCCCTTCCGAGCTCTGCCATGCGCCCAAACAGTGGTTTATCTCCATATATGAAGTATCAGCATACTCAGAACAAATTGCACAACAACTTCTGGGGTCCAATTTATCCTGCTACCCTTGGGAAAATAAAAAATTTGGGGCAAAAAAATCATTTTTTCTGAAAATGAATATTAATTTTTTTTTACGGCTCTACATTATAAACTTCTGTGAAGCACTTGGAGGTTCAAAGTGCTCACCACACATCTAGATTAGTTCCTTAGAGGGTCTACTTTCCAAAATGGTGTCACTTGTGGGGGTTTCCACTGTTTAGGCACGTCAGGGGCTCTCCAAACACGACATGGGTTCCGATCTCAATTCCAGCCAATTTTGCATTGAAAAGTCAAATGGCGCTCCTTCCCTTCCGAGCTCTGCCATGTGCCCAATCAATGGTTTACCCCAACATGTGGGGTATCGGCGTACTCAGGACAAATTGTACAACGACTTTTTTGGTCCAATTTCTCCTGTTACCCTTGGTAAAATAAAACAAATTGGATCTGAAGTAAAAATTTTGTGAAAAAAAAGTTAAATGTTCAATTTTTTTTAAACATTCCAAAAATTCCTGTGAAGCACCTGAAGGGTTAATAAACTTTTTGAATGTGGTTTTGAGTACCTTGAGGGGTGCAGTTTTTAGAATGGTGTCACTTTTGGGCATTTTCTGTCATATAGACCCCTCAAAGTCACTTCAAGTGTGAGGTGGTCCGTAAAAAAAATGGTTTTGCAAATTTTGTTGCAAAAATGAGAAATTGCTTTTCAACTTTTAACTCTTATAACTCCCTAACAAAAAAAAATTATGTTTCCAAAATTGTGCTGATGTAAAGCAGACATGTGGGAAATGTTGTTTATTAACTATATTATGTGATATAACTCTAATTTAAGGGCATAAAAATGAAAAATTTGAAAATTGCAAAATTTTCATAATTTTCGACAAATTTCTGTTTTTTTCACAAATAAATGTAAGTCATATCGAAGAAGTTTTACCACTATCATAAAGTACAATATGTCATGAGAAAACAATCTCAGAATCACCAGGATCCGTTGAAGCGTTTCAGAGTTATGACCTCATAAAGTGACAGTGGTCAGAATTGTAAAAATTGGCCGTGTCAGTTAGGTGAAAACAGGCTTCGGAGTGAAGGGGTTAAGAAGGTGCGAACTATTTACAATGCAGTTTGTGAACCATTCACCGTCTATGATTCGGCAGTCTTTGTAACATTGTTGAACAAAAGCAAAAATGAAAACAAAAGCAAAAGTAAAAAGCAATAGGGATCCCGGGTAAACAAAGGGATCCCTTTAAGAATAACCCTAGTCGGGTTTAAAGCAACACAAAGCAGGGAAACAAACAGTTAACTATTTACATACTCGTGATTCCGAGGTTTATCCTTACAGGAGGTTACACTGCATCAGCTGGTAGCGGACACTCTCCGGCCGGTAAGGCTGCGGTCCTCTGTTCTCGGCTGATGCGGGATCGATATCATTGGTTGGTCTCCCAGGCGCGGTCAGATCACCTGGTGTCTGGATTCGAATGTCAGCTGTGGTGGTAAGTTCAGTAGCGGCGATAATACACACCGTGGCGACAGTAGTAGCGTTTGTCAAATCCGGGTTAGTCGTAGTCGGGACAACAGGTGGCGCTACCGCCGGCTCTCATCGTTGGACGTCTTGGGTGCACCACCCCTGCGCACTCCGGTGGCGAGTGTAGGTCACCTGGTCCCCTTTACATGGTAGCTGATTGTCACATCTATTGCGGGACGGGGTTTTCACATTGTAGCTGGTAAAGAAGATTTCAGTCGGCAGTCCCGGTTCTTGTATAGAGCCCCAACCCCGCTTCGGGTGAAAGGCCAGTACAGTCCCCTGCCTTACCGAGTTCCTCTTGTTGTGTTCGGTCTTTGGTCTCTGTACTCTTGGTGGGTCATTTGGTTCTGTCTCTTTTTGGTTTTGCCATTGTAGAATTAAAGGGAACCTGTCACCCCGTTTTTTCTGTATGAGATAAAAATACTGTTAAATAGGGCCTGAGCTGTGCATTACAATAGTGTATTTTGTGGACCCCGATTCCCCACCTATGCTGCCGAAATACCTTACCAAAGTAGCCGTTTTCGCCTGTCAATCAGGCTGGTCTGGTCAGATGGGCGTGGTGTCTTCCCCCAGATCTTGCTTATTTTTCCGTTGGTGGCGTAGTGGTTTGCGCATGCCCAAGTCCAGAATCCACTGCACAGGGGAGGGAAAAGAGCGCGATCTGCGCTATTCCCCTGGTGATCGGTGGGGGCGGCCATCTTCCTGTGGCCGCGCGTGCGCAGATCGAGCGCTCTGCTGCCCGGGGCTTCAGGAAAATGGCCGCTGGATGCCGCGCGTGCGCAGATGGAGATCGCGGCGGCCATTTTCCTGAAGCAGAGATGCGAACTCTGCTTCAGGAAAATGGCCGCCGCGATCTCCATCTGCGCACGCGCGGCATCCCGTGGCCATTTTCCTGAAGCCCCGGGCAGGAGAGCGCTCGATCTGCGCACGTGCGGCCACAGGAAGATGGCCGCCCCCACCGATCACCAGGGGAATAGCGCAGATCGCGCTCTTTTCCCTCCCCTGTGCAGTGGATTCTGGACTTGGGCATGCGCAAACCACTACGCCACCAACGGAAAAATAAGCAAGATCTGGGGGAAGACACCACGCCCATCTGACCAGACCAGCCTGATTGACAGGCGAAAACGGCTACTTTGGTAACGTATTTCGGCAGCATAGGTGGGGAATCAGGGTCCACAAAATACACTATTGTAATGCACAGCTCAGGCCCTATTTAACAGTATTTTTATCTCATACGGAAAAAACGGGGTGACAGGTTCCCTTTAAGCATTGCTTATACTGCTTCCAGGTGAGCGCAGCAATGCTGAGGCCCTCCTGCCTGGCCCCATCCGGCCCAATCCGTGGGGTGTCCCACTGGAAGATCACCCCCTCTGAGCTCACATCTAGTGGTTTCCCCATCGTTGTTGGTAACGGAGGCACCAGCTTCTCCATCGTGCCTGGGGTTATCACTACCAGCTCAGCGGTGAAAACTCGGTTGTCGGGCTGGGGAGCGGTCACGGGAGCAGGATCGGTCGGGGGAGCAGGGACGCTTTCCATACCTGCGCCTGATGTGATTCCACCGATGTCGATCTGTTCCATTGACAAGGACACTGGAATCGGCTGCAGCCCGGACTGCGGTTCCTCCAATGCGACCCTCTCGCACGGCTCCGACTTACGTGGCTTCACAGCGGCTGGCTCCGCGTTCGGGATAGGCTGGCTCGGCTCCGCCACCTGTAGCTCCGAGAAGTCCGGATCCTCCAGCTGCGGTGGGTTCGGATCCGTCTCCGGTTGGCGAGGACAGGCCGGGATCACTTCGCCATCGCTCTGGGACTCGCTGGTCGCCATCCCTGCTCTGGGATCCTCGGCGGCACAGGCACGTTGCTCCTCCATTTTCTGAGGGCGCAGCTTCTTCTTCCTCTCGTTCCCGCCGTTGCAAATCAGGGGGCGGTTCTCCTCTGCTTCTGGGCAGGTCGTCGTCTCGCAGCAGTAGTCGGAGGGGGCGGTCGCTGCTTTTGGCGCCATTTTGATAGTCTCCTCCCATGGCACGCCCTTCTTCTTCCTCTGTGCTCCCCGTGGCACTGCAATGGCGGCGGTTTTGGCGGGAACTTTTGGCGGCAAGTGGCAATCCACAGTCTTTGCAATAAATCACAGTTCAAGCACAATTCAGTCACAGTTCCAAGGCACACATGACCTGATTCTTCAGGCTTAAGTAGATCCTGTTCATGACGCCAAGTTGGAGTGCCCCCAGACGCAGGGCCGCGGGGTACTCGGTACTGGGCCTCTCTGTCTCAGTCCTAGGGTTGTCACGGTGGCTAGACCTGGTCCGTGACCCTGCTAAGGGGCATCCAATGAAAGGTGTGATGGTGGTGCAAGGCGCGATGAATAACGAGGACACAGGATTGCAGACTCTTTATCTCTTTACTGAAGGCTTCGGGATCCACAATCCAGAGTACTGCTAACAGGGCTGGCTGAGTCTGGCCGGTCCGAAGGCACATCCAGAGTTTCCTTTGCAGGTGGAAATCAGTGCCTACCTTCTAGCGCTTGTGTGTTGTAGTACCGCCCTGCTGAGCACCACGGGATAGTCCTCACAACTGTTGTGTCTGTTTCTGATGTTCTTCTCTCACAACTCGTATCTGTTCTGATGTTCTTTCTAGGTCCCCCAGATGATATGGATAGGACGCACCCGTATGACGAGTAGGCCTGGAGTTCTTCCGGGACCCTAGCGTCGCCCCTCTCCCACAATTGCCCCCTATGTCTGCTTAGGTGATTTAGGTGAGACAGCCAACCTAAAATTAACTGTCCTGCCGCTGTTTGAAGTACTGCTTGGAGCCTAATACTTCCTCGGCGTTCCGGCCACCGGATACGCGCCTCAGTAGGATGTTGCCTCGATCTTACGGCACGACATCTACTGGCTTTATCTCCTTTTTGCTGCGATCTCGTTTCTCACTTCTCCACAATAAACCTCGCTTCGTTTCCTTTCTTAGGATGCCGCCGCAATGGGTGCAGGCGCGGCTCCGTAACGTTCTGTTCTGTTCGCTAGGCCACTGTCAGGATCCCACCCCTGACAGGGACCCCCCTGAATCTTCCCCTGCAACACACTCTGCCACAGGATGTTGCTTGGATCCAACCCAGTCAGCTTCTGACTAACTTCCTATCCAGCCCCCAGTTTTACCAGATTGTGAGGAGTGGCCTAATACATAGAACCCTTTGCTCCCCCTGGTGGCCAGAATGTGAAGTGTAATGTGTGACTGTGATACCTGGTCAGGTGAACTCCTTAAGTGCCGTCAGACGTACCATCACCCCCCTTAGCGGCGGAGTGTCAGTACTGCAACGACCAGGACTCTGGGGCGCTGCAAATGCCTTTATTAAACAGTGGCTGGCAACAGTAGGCACTGTATGCACACTAATATCATAAAAAATGAAATCAAGAAAAGGAGACAAATATATCCAACATGTAACATATACTTAGTACAAACGAATGAGGGACCACTAATTGATGTTGTAAGAAAATTGTTAAATAACACGTGAACTAATATATGTAAAAAAAATTGAAGAAAATCATTTCATATACAGTATATATGGGTACACAAGAATACTATTCCATGAAAATAAAAATCTTCAGATAATTCAATACACCAAAAGTGGTTTATAGAAGTATGCTCCTGGGGCATAAAAAAATGTGTTTTTATTTTCATGGAATAGTATTTTTGTGCACCCATATTTTAATATATACTTAAATTGTAACGTCTTGACATCCTGTTCCGTCCAGATGTGTCCGGATCTCAGAATTCCAAGCACGGAAATTCACGGACCGCCATATTGGGACACCCAAGTGTTGGGTATCTCAATATGGAAACTGCTAGTGGTACCAGCCTCTTGCGCAGTACCACTAGCGGAACACCGTCGCACCACACACACACACTGTATACGCCGTACGCACCACACACACACACACACACACACTCTGTATACGCCGTACGCACCACACACACTGTATACGCCGTACACACACACTGTATACGCCGTACGCACCACACACACACACACACTGTATACGCCATACACACCACACACATACTGTATACTCTGTACGCAGCCTCTTGCGTGGTACCACCAGCGGAACACCGTCACAAACACTCCGCCACCGGGAACAGCCGGATGATTCACTGACCGCTGCCATCTTGGTACAGGAGGCGCGCATGCGCAGTTTTAATGTGACCACTGCTATCTGTCTGCACAAAGATGGCGCAGTGAGTCATTGGGCTGATCCCGGCGGCAGATGTGCGACGTGTCTACAGACAGAGGAAGCAGGTCATATTAAAGGGCTTTTCCCACGGACGAAAGTTCAATTTGAAAAATAATTGTCTGTTTCTGACCGTGTACGGAGCATACCACATCTCCTGGGCAGGGGTGGAAGCAAAAGACAATACTGACATTACAGCAGGAGATCACAGTGGATTAATTTTGTCAGGTAAAATATTTCATTGACTGTTTTTAAACAATATTTTACCCCACAAAAGGGAAAGAGAGAGTGGATAGGTGGGTGAGCACATGGGGGGGGACAGATTCTCTATGCTGCAAAGCCTGCCCCCATCGTGATATTACCGCTCTCCTGATGCGATAGCATCGGGTGTCCATCATCCTCTTGATTACATTCCAGAGGTTTTCAATGGGATTCAGGTCTGGAGATTGGGCTGCCCATGTCAGGGTTTTGATGTGGTGGTCTCTTAATTTTTGCCAGAGCTGTAAGTAAGAAAATTGTAGAGGTAGGCCTCATGCTGTAGTGAGTGAGAGTCGCATAATGACCCTCTAAAAATTATGAGCGAAGGCCACCTGATGAACCCCTACAAATTGAGTGAGGGCCATGTGATAACCCTATAAAATTTTGAGTGAGGGCTGCCTGTTTATCCTCGGAAAATTGTAAATGTAAGGAGGTTGCTTTCCCTGCTCCTTACCTGGAACCACTTAGTCAGACAGCTGGGATGTCGGGGGGAAGACTTTCTGCCCTGGACAGAAGAGACCATGTGACTGCTGGGGGCAGAGAGGAAGAGGGGGAGGTGTGGTCAGAAAAGAGAGGGAGAGCAGAGCGCGCCAAACAGAGGGGACAGCACGCCAGACAGAAGGGACAGCGCGCCAGAGAGAAAGCAGGCTGCAGCACCACGCTCCCCATGAGACAGTGCTCCCCATGAGACAGTGCTCCCCGTGAGGGCACTGAGGCTGAGATACCAGCCGTAGTGAAGGCTGGATGTGAGAGTGTGGACTTGGAAGCCTCCATAATCAGAGAAGATGTATCCCCTTACAGTGACCTGAGCGCGCAGCCCCGGTGACCGCACTGACAAGCCAGGACCCTTGAGTGTGACAAAGTAAACTGCTCAGTGTGTGTGTATTCTTGCTGCAGAGAGAGAGACTGTCAGCCCAATATACAGAGACTCTCAGCAGAGTGGCTGTGTGACTTCCTGCTTTCAGTTTCACTTTGAGAATAGGCTGCAGAGACTTAACCCCGGAGTCTCCAGGAGACAGAGGAGAGACTTCAAGATCTTCAAGCGCTGCTGGTGACTGTACCCACGTTGGAATAAGGACCCTCAAGTCAGGACCTCCTTGGATTGATAAGTTACAAGAACATTCGTTAACCATTGTGATTCCGCTTAACTGTTTACTGTTTGCTTTATCTCTATTAACCCCCTGTTTACTCCCTGCGAGGAGAATCTTATTCCTGTTAATAAATTCCCCTCAACAGTTGGTCTGTCTGTTCCGTGGTGACATACTCAACCCTGCACTCTATTACATAAGCAAGGGTCAGAATCAATAAATGGAAATGTAAAGAACTATTCGGAGTGTCTGAGTGTGGGATCACTTGTCTCCTGGGTTTCACCATGGTAGGTGGAAGTAGGATCAGGCTGAGGGTTATGTGATCCAAACTCTTGACTGATGTGACTGGACCATGTGGAAGACAGGATGGTTGCTGGGAAACATACTGCAAGCAGTGTCGGACTGGGTTGACAAGGGCCCACCAATAACATTGACTTTGGGGGGGCCCACTTTTCACCTGCATGCAAATATTATACTACCTTCGTTCACAAATTTACCTATATCTCTACATAATAATAAACTGGGTAGCGTGGTTACTAAATGATGAGATGCTGCTTTTTTCTGTACAGAGTGAATCAAGTGAATTATGCCAAGTATTGCCCATACAGTGGGGTTGGGGGTTCAGATCTACACAGGGGCCCACCGGGGGATTCCCCTGTTACCCTGTGGGCCAGTCCGAGCCTGCAGTCTGCAAGCATTATCTGCCATCCAACTGACCACCTGTTTGCAGAGTTAACTGTATCGGTGTGCTGCACACGCTGATGCAGTTAAAAGTAGAGCTGCTCCAGTGGGCTCCTCAGAGACCAGGGCCCGGGACAACCGCACCCTCTGACCCTCCCTCTGGTAGCTACGCTACTGGCCTGCTGTAATCTACGCTCTCCCTCCTAGATCAACTCTCCCTGAACTGCTTCCAGAGGAGAGTGTGCTGAACAGCCGCAAACATGGGAGTGGAGACTCAAGCATGGCACCTGGGCACCCATGATACTCGATCGAGTAACATTCATACCCAAGAACCCTGATGCTTGATCGAGTATTGAGCAGTGGCGAGCACGCTCACTCATCACTAATATTAACCAATTCCTCACCTTGCTAGTCACGTTGGTTCTCCACCCCCACCTCTCCTAATGTCAACAACTATTGCATCCCCATGCTACTTTGGTTCCCAGGTTCCCAGACTTGGAGAACAGTTGAAACTGCACATTTAATGAGATGAATCAGAATTATGAACAGAATTATAAACATTTAGTTAACTGAGATAAAAAAAAGTTGTAAAATAAAGAAAACATTATTTGAAGAAAAACAGCGTTCCATACTATCTTTAAAATATTTTGTTATTCATCATATAATTATAATACCTTTGCTCCTGAGCATTTCCTTTCACTTTAAACCCCTTTGTCACTTGTGACACAGCCTGTTTCGTAGCAACCATTCTGGAGAGGTGCAGGAGGAGGGCGCAGGCTGTCAGGGAGAAGTAAAAGAGCTGCTACTTTCACACAGCTGATCACTTAGTGCCCCAAGGAGGACCAAGCACCAAGACGCAAGGCTAAACGCTGAGGAGAATAAATAAGGTGACGTGCTCTTCTGTTTTCCTTGCTTCTCTATTGCAATGATTTTTATTATCTTCACCTTTTTTGTATGAACTCATAGATCTGAACCAAAATAATTGTATATACGTTCCATGTTTAATAAATGTATTACACTTCTGTTTTTCTGTGCTTAATACAAGTAAGGTGCAATTGCTTTCCTTTTTTAAAAGAGTTTTCCATGAAAACAATAGGATAGGTGATAACTAGTGATGAGCGAATATACTCGGTACTCGAGATTTCCCGAGCACGCTCGGGGGTCCTCTGAGTATTTTTTAGTGCTCGGAGATTTAGTTTTTATTGCTGCAGCTGAATGATTTACATCTCTTAGCCAGCTTGATTACATGTGGGGATTTCCTAGCAACTAGGCAACCCCCACATGTACTTATGCTGGCTAACAGATGTAAATCATTCAGCTGCGGCACAGAAAACTAAATCTCCGAGCACTAAAAAATACTCGGAGGACCCCCGAGCGTGCTCGGGAAATCTCGAGTACCAAGTATACTCGCTCATCACTAGTGGTAACTTATTGATTGGTGGAGGTCTAACCACATGAATCAGCAGAATGGGGCACTTTTAGCCGTACTAGAATAGATTGGCAATGTTTATAATCGACTTCACTCCATGAATTCCCTATGGGGCTGCCAAGTGCTGCGCTTGACTTTTTCTGGTAGCCTCATCCAACCTGCCATTGTATTTCGTAATGGGAATAAAAGTGTCTAAATGGGGAGGAAAAATTACCCATCCTGCCAATCGGTGGAGATTCCCGCAGTCGGACCCCCCAACCAGTACCGTAAGTTATGTATTCTGCAGAAAGTTTGATAGTATAGTGCAGCAATGGAAATATCTTTATGCTGAGATCTATAGCAGCTGGTGACAGCAGCATACAGTAATTATCTTGATACCCCAAGTTTCCACGAATGCACCGACCTTTCCTTTCTACCAGACAATAGAAGTCACTGTGCTCTGACGTAGATATGCATGACTAAGCGAGACACTTCTTTTTAAATTCCAGTAACATTTATAAGGGTAAAAGGCACCGCTCTTGAGTGTTATCGAAGGAGGTACCTGCGTATTCTAGTTATGGCTCAAAGCAGTTTACCTAACAGAACTTATACTGGAAAGTCAACACACAGGTCTTATTAGAGAGAAGGGCCATTCATTGCTAGGAGTACACTGTTTATAGACATCAAACAACAATTGTTATAAGTAGTCTGCTAGGTACTGTACAGTGCCAAAGCGCCAGGTTTTACCAGAAAGAACTAGCTGCACAATTCTCTACTACATGTTATGGAAGTTTACCAGCCTTGGCTGAACATGAAAATCACACTGGCTTAAAGAGGAATTCTCAAGTTCGGACGTTATTCCCTATATACTAGATACTTCCAAATTGCTAAAGATCTGACTGATGGGACCCCCCACGGATCCTAAGAATGATGTGAATGGAGCAGTGATCAATTATGCACACTGACGCTAAATCCATTCTTAGTGGGACTGCCAGAGATAGCCGAGCACTGGGTTCAGCTGGTCTTCGGCAGTGCCATAAGAATGAATGGAGTGACAATGTGCATGATCAACCACTGCCATTCACACAGGGCTTTTAAAAGTCTTTGTTCTTGGGATTGGTGTCCCAGCAGTTAGACCCCAATCATGGGAGAGTCATCCCCTATTCCTCAGGACAACAGACTTGAGAATACCTCTTTAAGTATTTTAGCCTTACAAGACTATTGCAAGAAATCCTGTCACTTCTATAGTCAAACATTTTCAAACTTTGGGCAGGGCTAGAATATGACAACTACAGTATTGTCATGTGTAGTCTGAGATAGTTTGTCATCACTGTCGTCATTGGGGTTTACAATCTAAATTCCCTATCAGTATGTCTTGAGTGTGTGGGAGAAAACCAGAGAACCCAGGAGGAAACCCATGTAAGAATAGGAAAAACATACAAGCTCCTTGCAGATGCAGTCCTTGGTGAGATATGAATCCAGGTCACAGAGCTTCAAAGCAACATTGCTAATCACTGAGCCACAAAGCTGCATGGTGGCTGTTCAGCATCCAGTAGAGGAAGCAGTTCCTATTCAGATTTCCCTTTTAACCCCTTTACCCCCAAGGGTGGTTTGCATGTTAATGACCGGGCCAATTTTTACAATTCTGACCACTGTCCCTTTATGAGGTTATAACTCTGGAACGCTTCAACTGATCCCAATGATTCTGACATTGTTTTCTCATGACATATTGTACTTCATGAGAGTGGTAAAATTTCTTTTATATTATCTGCGTTTATTTGTGAAAAAAACAGAAATTTGGCGAAAAGTTTGAAGATTTCGCAATTTTCCAACTTTGAATTTTTTTTGCCCTTAAATCACAGAGTTATGTCATACAAAATACTTTACATCAGCAAAATTTTGGAGCCACATTTTTTTTTGTTAGGGAGTTAAAAGGGTTAAAACTTGACCAGCAATTTCTAATTGTTACAACACCATTTTTTTTTAGGGACCACATCTCATTTGAAGTCATTTTGAGGGGTCTATATGATAGAAAATACCCAAGTGTGACACCATTCTAAAAACTGCACCCCTCAAGGTGCTCAAAACCACATTCAAGAAGTTTATTAACCCTTCAAGTATTTCACAGGAATTTTTGGAATGTTTAAAAAGAATGAACATTTAACTTTTTTTCACAAACATTTTTACTTTAGCTCCAATTTGTTTTATTTTACCAAGGGCAACAGGAAAAATTGGACCCTAAAAGTTGTTGCACAATTTGTTCTGAGTATGCTGATACCTCATATGTGGGGGTAAACCACTGTTTGGGCACATTGCAGAGATCAGAAGGGAAGGAGCGCCATTTGACTTTTCAATGCAAAATTCACTGGAATTGAGATAGGACGCCATGTCGCTTTTGGAGAGCCCCTGATGTGCCTAACCATTGAAACCCCCCACAAGAGACACCATTTTGGAAAGTAGACCCCCTAAGGAACTTATCTAGATGTGTGGTGAGCACTGTGACCCACCAAGTGCTTCACAGAAGTTTATAATGTAGAGCTGTAAAAATAAAAAAATCATATTTTTTCACAAAAATTATTTTTTAGCCCCCAGTTTTGTATTTTCCCAAGGGTAACAGGAGCAATTGGACCCCAAAAGTTGTTGTCCAATTTGTCCTGAGTACGCTGATACCCGATATGTGGGGGAAACTACCGTTTGGGCGCATGCAGAGCTCGGAAGGGAAGGAGCGCTGTTTGGAATGCAGACTTAGATGGAATGGTCTGCAGGCGTCACATTGTGTTTGCAGAGCCCCTGATGTACCTAAACAGTAGAAACCCCCACAAGAGACACCATTTTGGAAAGTAGACCCCCTAAGGAACTTATCTAGATGTGTTGTGAGCACTTTGACCCACCAAGTTTATAATGTAGAGCTGTAAAAATAAAAAATCATATTTTTTCACAAAAATTATATTTTTGTCCCCAATTTTTTATTTTCCCAAGGGTAACAGAAGAAATTGGACCCCAAAAGTTGTTGTGGAATTTGTCCTGAGTAGGCTGATACCCCATATGTGGTGGTAAACCACTGTTTGGGTGCATGGCAGAGCTCAGAAGGGAAGGAGAACCGCTTGACTTTTCAATGCAAAATTGAGTGGAATTGAGATATGCTACCATGTCGCTTTTGGAGAGCCCCTGATGTGCCTAAACATTGAAACCCCCACATGTGACACCATTTTGGAAAATAGACCCCCTAAGGAACTTATCTAGATGTGTGGTGAGCACTTTGAACCCCCAAGTGTTTCACTACAGTTTATAACGCAGAGACGTGAAAATAAAAATTATTATTTTTTCCATAAAAATTGTTTTTTAGCCCCCAGTTTTGCATTTTCCCAAGGGTAACAGGAGCAATTGGACCCAAAAAGTTGTTGTCCAATTTGTCCTGAGTACGCTGATACCCCATATGTGGGGGAAACCACCGTTTGGGCGCATTGCAGAGCTCGGAAGGGAAGGAGCGCTGTTTGGAATGCAGACTTAGATGGTATGGTCTGCAGGCGTCACATTGTGTTTGCAGAGCCCCTGATGTACCTAAATAGTAAAAAAAAAACACAAGTGACCCCATATTGGAAACTAGACCCCCAAGGAACTTATCTAGATGTGTTGTGAGAACTTTGAACCGCCACGTGTTTCACTACAGTTTATAACGCAGAACCGTGAAAATAAAAAATCACTTTTTTTCCCACAAAAAAGATTTTTTAGCCCCCAAAATTTTTATTTTCCCAAGGGTAGCCAGACAAATTGAACCCAAAAAGTTGTTGTCCAATTTATCCTGAGTATGCTGATACCCCATATGTTGGGGTAAACCCGCTTTGGCGCACGGGAGAGCTCGGAAGGGAAGGAGCACTGTTTTACTTTTTCAAAACAGAATTGGCTGGAATTGAGATCGGACGCCATGTCACGATTGGAGAGCCTCTGATGTGCCTAAACAGTGGAAACCCCCCAATTCTAACTGAAACCCTAACCCAAACACACCCCTAACCCTAATCCCAACCATAACCCTAACCACACCCCTAACCCAAACATGCCCCTAACTCTAATCACAACCACACCCCTAATCCAACACACCCCTAACCCTACTCCCAACCCTAACCACACCCCTAACTCCAACACACCCCTAATACCAACCATAACCCTAACCATACCCCTACCCTTGACACACCCCTAACCCTAATCCCAACCCTAATCCCAACCGTAAATGTAATCCAAACCCTAACTTTAGCCTCAACCCTAACCCTAATGGGAAAATGGAAATAAATAATTTTTTTAAATCTACTATATAATTGTCTAAGGGTCACTTCCGTCTTTCTGTATGTCTTTCTGTCCATCTTTCTGTCTGTCTGTCTGTCACGGAAATCCCAAGACGCTGATTGGTCGCGGTCAAACGGCCACGACCAATCAGCGATGGGCACAGTGCGGCTGCGAAATGGCTGCTCCCTACTCCCCTGCTGTCAGTGCCCGCTCCATACTCCCCTCCAGTCAGCACTCACACAGGGTTAATGGCAGCGTTAATGGACCGTGTTATGCCGCGGTGTAACGCCCTCCGTTAATGCTGCTATTAACCCTGTGTGACAGGGATATGGTGCCCACATTGCTATATACTACGTGGGCTGTGTTAGATACTACGTGGGCTGTGTTATATACTAAATCTCTGTGCTATATACTATGTGGGCTGTGCTATATACTACGTGGCTGTGGTATATATTACGTGGCTGGGTAAAATACTACATTGCTGTGCTCTATACTACGTGGCCTGGGTTATATACTGCATGGGCAGTGTTATATAATACGTCTCTGTGCTATATACTACGTGGCTGTGCTATATACTACGTGGCTGTGCAATATATTATGTGGCTGGGCAATATACTACGTGGCTGGGCAATATACTACGTGGCTGGGCAATATACTACGTGGCTGGGCAATGTACTACATGTCTGTGCTATATACTACGTGTCTGTGCTATATACTACGTGTCTGTGCTATATACTACATGGCTGGGCAATATACTACGTGGCTGGGCCATATACTACGTGGCTGGTCAATATACTACGTGTCTGTGCTATTTACTACGTGGGCTGTGCTATATACTACGTGGCTGTGCTATATACTACGTGGGCTGTGTTATATACTACGTGGGCTGTGTTATGCGCTACGTGGGCTGTGCTATATTTTTCTGCTGTATCTGTGCATCACGAATCGTGTTAAAGAGGGGGGCCCACTGAGACTCTTACGCCAGGGGCCCTCAAAAAACTGGAGCCGGCCCTGGCTTCACTGATTGGTCACACCCGGCCGCGAACAATCAGCAACAGTCGCAGTCCACCCGCGAATTGGCGCGGAATTTGAACCACGCTTCGCTAATTGGTCGCAGACGGCCAGACGGCCGGCCGAATCCTTTAAATTGCATTATTCTGAAAACTTCATAAATAAACTACATACATATTCTAGAATACCTGATGCGTTAGAATCGGGCCACCATCTACTTTTATCATCTTTCCGTAACTAAGGTGATGAAGGGGGTTTGATTTACTTTTATAGCGGGTTTTTTAGCAGATTTTTATGATTGGCAGCTGTCACACACTAAAAGACGCTTTTTATTGCAAAAAATAGTTTTTGTGTCTCCACATTTTGAGAGCTATAATTTTTCCATATTTTGGTCCACGGAGTCATGTGAGGTCTTGTTTTTTGCGGAACGAGTTGACATTTTTATTGGTACCATTATCGGGCACATGACATTTTTTGATCGCTTTTTATTCCAATTTTTGTGAGTCAGAATGAACAAAAACCAGCAATTTGTAAATTTCTTCTGGGGGGGCGTTTACACTGTGTTCCAAATTATTATGCAAATAATATTTCCTCATATTTTCTCTAAATTACCTATCTGAACTGCAGTCATTGTTATTTTCCAGTCATCTACTATTCTAGTATAATTGCAATGTTTTGAAAAAAACTGCCTATGAAAACAGTATCTTTAAAAAAAAAAATAAACACTCAAAATGCATGTTCCAAATTATTATGCACAGCAGAGTTTTCAACCTTTTTTTTATTTTGAACAAAAAAATGGTCAATTCTGAAGTTATAAGCATTATCAGCTTATTACAAAATGAAATCAAACAGTTTTCAAGTGAAAACTTTATTCTAGGTGATGTTACATTTGCACGTAGGACCCCTTGTTCAAAAGAAGCTTCTAAACTCTCTGGTCCATTGAATTTGTCAGTTTTTGGATGGTTTCTGCTTCAATTGTTTTGCATGTGCACAGAATACCCTCCCAGAGCTGTTGCTTAGATGTGAACTGCCTCCCGCCATCATAGACACTCCTTTTGATGATGCTCCAGAGGTTCTCAATGGGGTTGAGGTCAGAGGAAGATGGTGGCCACACCATAAGTTTGTCCTCTTTTATGCCCATAGCAGCCAGAGATGCAGATGTGTTTTTTGCAGCATGAGATGGTGCATTATCATGCATGAAAATGATCTTGCTGCGGAAAGCACGGTTCTTCCTCTTGAACCATGGCAGGAAGTGTTGTTTTAGAAACTTCACATAGATTATGGAGTTCATCTTTACCCCTTCAGGGATCATAAAGGGGCCGACAATCTCTCTCCCCATGATAACAGCCCAAAACATTACTCCACCTCCTCCTTGTTGGCGCCTTAGCCGTGTTTTCATGGGGTGTCCATCCTCCACTCCATCCATCTGGACCATCGAGCGTTGCATGGCACTCATCGGTGAACAAAACAGTTTGGAAGTCAGTCTTCATGTATCGTTTGGCCCACTGGAGCCGTTTCTGCTTGTTGCAGCGGATAGAGGTGGTTGACAGGATGGCTTACGCACAGCTGCAAACCTCTGAAGGACCCTGCATCTTGTTGTTCTGGGGTCCTCAATTTTTCCTTATCAGCACGCACACGTGTGTGCTGGGAATCAGCTACATACTTCTTGATTGTGCGATGATCACGATGAAGTGTCTTGGCAATGTTGATTGTAGTCATGCCTTGACCTAAATACTCCACAATTTGTTGCTTCTCAGCAGCCGACACATCCTTTTTCTTTCCCATTTTGGCAAAAAATGTAGGCTGCTTAATAATGTGGAACAGCCTTCTTAAGTAGTCTTGCCTTTATTTGGACACACCTGCCAAACTAATTTGCACAGGTATCGGCTATTGCTTTCAGTGATATAAAGAGCCCTGACACACAATCACCATCAATGAGTTTAAATGACAAACAAAAAATTCTAACCTTATCACTCCTAAACTCTATGTGCATAATAATTTGGAACACAGTGTATACCATTCCATGTTTGAAAAAATTGATAAAGCAGTTTTATTCTTTTGGTCAGTTCGATCACAGTGATACCCCATTTATATCATTTTTTTATGTTTTGGCGCCTTTATATGATAAAATCTATTTTATATAAAAAATAATTATTTTTGCATCACTTTATTCTGAGGACTATAACTTTTTTATTTATTTGCTGTTGATGCTGTGTGGCACCTTGTTTTTTGTGGGACAAGATGACGTTTTCAGCGGTCCCATGGTTATTTATATCCGTCTTTTTGATCGTGTGTTATTCCACTTTTTGTTTAGCGGTATGATAATAAAGCGTTGTTTTTTGCCTTGTCTTTTTTTTTTTTTTTCTTTACGGTGATCACTGAAGGGGTTAACTCGTGGGAAAGTTTTATAGGTCGGGTCGTTACGGACGCGGCGATACTAAATATGTGTACTTTTATTGTTTTTTTTTATTTAGATAAAGAAATGTATTTATTGGAACAATTTTTTTCATTACTTATGAATTTGTTTTTTTTTTACACATGTAAATATATATATTTTTTTACTTTTTTACTTTGTCCCAGGGTGGGACATCACTATATATTGTCAGATCGCTGATCTGACACTTTGCAAAGCACTGAGTCAGATCAGCGATCTGACAGGCAGTGCTCCAAGCTTGCCGACGCCTGCTCTGAGCAGGTGATTGCAAGCCACCTCCCTGCAGGACCCAGAAGGAGCCCCGTGGCCATTTTGGATCCGGGGCCTGCAGGGAGGAGGAGGTAGGAGACCCTCTGAACAACACGATCATATCGCGTTCTTCTGAGAGTCTCAGGGAAGCACGCAGGAAGCCCCCTCCCTGCGCGATGCTTCCCTCTGCTGCCAGAACGCTGTGATCATGTTTGATCGCAGTGTTCCGGGGGTTAATGTGCCGGGAGCAGTCTGTGACCACGCCTGGCACATAGTGCCGGATGTCAGCTGTAATAATCAGCTGACACCCTGCGGCGATCGGCCGCGCTCCCCCCATGAACGCCGCCGATCGCCTATGACGCACTATTCTGTCATGGGAAGTAGGGCCCGGGTCACATGGACGGAATAGTACGTCTAATGGCAGAAAGGGGTTAAACATCGTGCTCAAAATTCATGCACTCATTACAGCTTATCATGTGAAGACAATAAGTCACTAAAATGGCTCACTTTAGTAAGACTTTGAGGAATGTATAACATTGCTGAGAGCACTGACACTCGGATCCCGCTTGTGAGTACTCGGTACCGGGTCCGGTCGTACTTAAAGGGGATGTCACGGTGGCTGCGACCTGCTCCGTGGCCCTGGGCGCCCAATTAAAAGTGGAAAGGTCTTTTAAGGGTTTAATAAAGTTTGTGTTCGTGACGCCACCTGTGGTTCTTGGTCAGAGGGGACCGACGCTGCTTAAAGGGGTCCTGCGGGGCGATGTTACTGCAGCAAAGGTGATGATGACGCTTCCCACAGGTGAAGCGGGTCCTCAGGGCTCCAGGTGTGCTGGGCAGAGATGGTGTATGCCGGCAAATAAATGGAGGACACAAAGTTGTAACGTCTTTACCTGGTTTACTGGTTGTAAGCAGCCGCAGTCCAGGGTACCAGCAACAGGTGGTGACATGGTCCGGCCGTCCTGGAGGCAAAGATGGATCCCACTCCCAGGTGAGGTCCGTAAGCCTTCCTACTCGTGCTCATATGCAAGGTCCTTGCTGCCTGTGGCTTCCGTACAAAGTCCACTCTCTCCTGTCCTGAGACAGTTACCCGTATGGTTGGCAGTGTGAGCCTTTTTATAGGGTCTCTATCATGACCTGGGCTCTTAGTGTACTGCTGCACCTTCAGGTGTGGATGCGGACAAATTACCTAAAGTCTTATCCCCTCCAGTTCTGCCGTGCGACCTGGAGTACAACACAGCCTCGGGCTCCCGGTGCACGGTTCCTGCGCTTCGGCTCAGAGGGTGCCCGGTCACAGTTCCGTTCTAAGCTCTTTCCTGCTCCTGTGCTTCTTTACTCTGATGGTCACTACAATCCAACCCTTCAGGTTATCTTCCTTTCCTGGAGCTGCAGCTCACACATGGCTGCATGGCCCCACTGTCTGCTCTCACTCCTCTCTCTCTTCCACTGTCTCTCTAGACTGAACTAACTCCTCCTCCAGGCCAGAATACTTAAAGCTGGGGAAGCTCCCCTGAATCCAGGTTCAGAGCTCCCCCTTCTGGCCTGGATTCAGAATGTGTTGTATGTAGGTGCGTTACATGGTAAAGGAAATTCTCCTTGCCTACAAGCATGATATCGCCCTCCCCAAAAGGAAGGCAACATCACTGTAACAACCGGTTACCTGGGGTGTTACACGTGCAGCAGAGCTGGAGCCGAGTGTTAGCATATCGCATCCAATGCTCTTGCATCGGATGCTATTTGCAAGCGTGAGTCCAGCCTGATGGTGAGAGTTCTGTAAAGCTGTTCAGCTGGGAGCTTTCTCTAAACATTTACTAAGGATGGACCTACCAACTTAGTTGGGGAATTAGCTATATATTCAGGGATCCAGTACATTAAAGGTTTTGTCCACTTTTGTGGTAATGTGACGCCGGCATCCCTGTTATGACCTGGTGGTTAAGAGGCCACACTGATATGACCTGGTGGCTAAAACGCAACATGGGATGAGCTCTGAGGAGGTGGTATCTCTACTGACCGCAGTCCCTAATCCTAACAACAAAACTAGTAATAGCCATGGGATGTTCCTGACTCTCCCTAGACACCTCTTCACAGCCTAAGAACTAACTACCCCTAAAGTAGGAAATAGAAAGCTATCTTGCCTCAGAGAAAACCCCAAAAGGAAAGACAGCCCCCCACAAATATTGACTGTGAGTGGAGAGGGAAATGACGTACACAGAAATGAAATCAGATTTCAGCAAAGGAGGCCAATACTAAACTTGATAGACAGAGAGAAAAGGATACTGTGCGGTCAGTATAAAAAACTACAAAATCCACGCAGAGTTTACAAAAATGAACTCCACACCGACTCACGGTGAGGAGGGGCAAATCTGCAACCCCAGAGCTTCCAGCTATCCTGAATATGACATAGTGACAAGCTGGACAAAAAGAGACATATTTGCAGAGCAATAGAGTCCAAAACAAATGGACAAACAAGAACTAGCAAAAACTTATCTTTTGCTGACAAGGACAGGCCATGTGAGAAATCCAAGGAGAGAACCAAATCCAACAAAGAACATTGACAGCTGGCATGAACTAAAGCCCAGAGCAGGTTTAAATAACAAACCCAGGCAAGGCGATCAGTGAAGTCAGCTGCTACAGCTACCTAAAGGAGCAGCAGTTCCACTCGAAACCACCAGAGGGAGCCCAAGGGCAGAACTCACAAAAATACCATTAGCAACCACAGGAGGGAGCTCCAGAACGGAATTCACAACAGTACCCCCCCCCCCCTTGAGGAGGGGTCACCGAACCCTCACCAGAGCTCCCAGGCCGATCAGGACGAGCCAAATGGAAAGCACGAACCAAATCGGCAGCATGAACATCGGAGGCAACAACCCAAGAATTATCCTCCTGGCCATAACCCTTCCACTTGACCAGATATTGAAGCTTCCGCCTCGAAAAACGAGAATCCAAAATCTTCTCCACCACATATTCCAATTCCCCCTCAACCAACACCGGAGCAGGAGGATCAACGGAGGGAAGCATAGGTACCACATATCTCCACAACAAGGATCTATGGAACACATTATGAATGGAAAAAGAAGCTGGAAGGGCCAATCGAAAAGACACCGGATTGATAATTTCAGAAAGGCCCAATAAAGCGAGGTTTGAACTTAGGGGAAGAAACCTTCATAGGAACATGACGAGAAGACAACCAGACCAAATCCCCATCACGAAGCCCGGGACCACATGAGTCCAAATTTGCTGCAACCTGTCCACCACAGAATCCACACCAGGACAGTCAGAAGGCTCAAGCTGCCCCGAAGAAAAACGAGGATGAAAACCAAAGTTACAAAAGAAAGGCGAAACCAAGGTAGCCGAACTAGCCCGATTATTAAGGGCAAACTCGGCCAACGGCAAAAAGGTCACCCAATCATCCTGATCAGCAGACACGAAGCATCTCAAATAGGTTTCCAAGGTCTGATTGGTTCGCTCAGTTTGGCCATTTGTCTGAGGATGGAATGCTGAAGAAAAAGACAAATCAATACCCATTCTAGCACAAAAGGACCGCCAAAACCTAGAAACGAACTGGGAACCTCTGTCAGACACAATATTCTCCAGAATACCATGCAAACGAACCACATGCTGAAAAAATAATGGAACCAAATCAGAGGAGGAACGCAACTTAGGCAACGGTACCAAATGGACCATCTTAGAAAACCGGTCACAAACCACCCAGATGACAGACATCTTCTGAGAAACAGGAAGATCAGAAATAAAATCCATGGAAATATGCGTCCAGGGCCTCTCAGGAATAGGCAAAGGCAAAAGCAACCCACTGGCACGGGAACAGCAAGGCTTAGCCCGAGCACAGGTCCCACAGGACTGCAGAAACTAACGCACATCCCGCGACAAGGAAGGCCACCAAAAGGACCTAGCCACCAAATCTCTGGCACCGAAAATCCCAGGGTGACCAGCCAACACTGAACAATGAACCTCAGAAATTACCCTGCTAGTCCATCTATCAGGAACAAACAATTTCCCCACTGGACAGCGGTCAGGTTTATCAGCCTGAAACTCCTGAAGTACCCGCCGCAAATCAGGGGAGATGGCAGAAAGAATCACCCCCTCCTTGAGGATCCCAGCCGGCTCAAGAACTCCTGGAGAATCAGGCAAAAAACTCCTAGAAAGGGCATCAGCCTTCACATTCTTAGATCCCGGAATATATGAGACCACAAAATCAAAACGGGAGAAAAACAGAGACCACCGAGCCTGTCTAGGATTCAACCGCTTAGCAGACTTGAGGTAAATGAGATTCTTATGATCAGTCAAGACCACCACGCGATGCTTGGCTCCCTCAAGCCAATGTCGCCACTCCTCAAATGCCCACTTCATAGCCAACAACTCCCGATTGCCGACATCATAATTACGCTCAGCAGGCAAAAACTTTCTGGAGAAGAAAGCACATGGTTTCATCAAAGAGCCATCAGAATTTCTCTGAGACAAAACGGCCCCTGCCCCAATCTCAGCAGCATCAACGTCAACCTGAAAAGGGAGAGAAACATCTGGCTGACGCAACACAGGGGCAGAAGTAAAACGATGTTTAAGCTCCTGAAAGGCCTCAACAGCCGCAGAGGACCAATTCATCACATCAGCTCCTTTCTTGGTCAAATCGGTCAGAGCCTTCACCACACTAGAAAAATTAGCAATAAAGCGGCAATAAAAATTAGCAAAGCCCAAAAATTTCTGAAGGCTCTTTACCGATGTGGGTTGAGTCCAATCATGAATGGCCTGAACTTTAACAGGGTCCATTTCAATAGCCGAGGGAGAAAAAATGAAACCCAAAAAAGAAACCTTCTGAACTCCAAAGAGGCACTTAGACCCCTTCACAAACAACGCATTAGCACGAAGGACCTGAAATACCATCCTAACCTGCTTCACATGAGACTCCCAATCATCGGAAAAAAACAAAATATCATCCAAATACACAATCATGAATTTATCCAGATAATTCCGGAAGATATCATGCATAAAGGACTGAAATACCGATGGAGCATTAGAGAGCCCGAATGGCATCACAAGATATTCAAAATGGCCTTCGGGCGTATTAAATGCTGTTTTCCATTCATCACCTTGTTTAATACGCACGAGATTATATGCCCCTCGAAGGTCGATTTTAGTAAACCAACTGGCACCCTTAATCCGAGCAAACAAATCAGAAAGTAAAGGTAAAGGGTACTGGAATTTGACCGTGATCTTATTGAGAAGGCCATAATCTATACAGGGTCTCAAGGAGCCATCCTTCTTGGCAACAAAAAAAAAATCCCGCTCCCAACGGTGACGAAGACGGGCGAATATGCCCCTTCTCCAAGGACTCTTTTACATAACTCCGCATAGCGGCATGCTCTGGCACAGACAGATTGAAAAGTCGGCCCTTAGGGAACTTACAGCCAGGAATCAAATAGGGCTCTGCAAAGGCTCCAAGGAAAAACCACAGCGCTTGGCAAATTCTAAGTCCATTAAGTTCAGGGCAGCGCCAGAATCCACAAATGCCATAACAGAAAAAGACGACAATGAGCAAATCAGGGTAACAGACAAGAGAAATTTAGGCTGTACAGTACTAATGGTAACAGACCTAGGGACCCTCTTAGTACGGTTAGGGCAATCAGAAATAGCATGAGCAGAATCACCACAGTAAAAACACAGGCCATTCTGACGTCTGAATTTCTGCCTTTCTGCTCTAGTCAAAATCCTATCACATTGCATAGGCTCAGGACTCTGCTTAGAGGACACTGCCATATGGTGCACCACCTTGCACTCGCGCAGACGCCGATCAATCTGAATGGCCAAAGACATTGACTCATTCAGACCAGCAGGCGTGGGAAACCCCACCATAACATCTTTAAGGGCTTCAGAAAGACCGTTTCTGAAAATCGCTGCCAGGGCATACTCATTCCATTTTGTGAGCACAGACCACTTTCTAAATTTCTGGCAGTATACTTCTGCTGCTTCCTGACCCTGACACAGAGCCAGCAAAGTTTTTCTGATTGATCCAAAGAATTAGGCTCATCATAGAGCAATCCGAGCGCTTGAAAAAATGCGTCAATATTGAGCAATGCAGGATTTCCTGACTCAAGGGAGAATGCCCAGTCCTGTGGGTCGCCACGCAGCAAAGAAATAACAATCTTCACCTGCTGAATGGGGTCACCAGAGGAACGGGGTCTGAGAGCAAAAAACAATCTGCAATTATTTTTAAAGTTCAAAAATTTAGATCTATCCCCAGAAAACAAATCAGGAATAGGAATTCTAGGCTCTAATACTGGAGTCTGGACAACATAATCTTGGATACTCTGTACCCTTGCAGCGAGTTGATCCACACGCAAGGACAGACCCTGAACCTCCATATCAGCACCAAAATCCTAAACCACCCAGAGATTAAGGGGAAAAAAAAGACAAAACAAGCTACAAAGGAAAAAAAAATGACTCAGAGCTTTCTTTTCCCTCTTTTGAGATGCATTTAACACATTGTGGGCCAGCTGTACTGTTATGACCTGGTGGTTAAAACGCAACATGGGACGAGCTCTGAGGAGGTGGTATCTCTACTGACCGCAGTCCCTAATCCTAACAACAACACTAGTGTTGTGTATCCGCTTTTTGGGCTCCCCTGGTGGTTGCTGGTGGTACTGGTGACTTGTTTGCACTTTGCTTCTTCTGTTCACCTGCTTCCATCAGTGTTTGGGAGTTTCCTATTTAGCCTTGCTCTCCAGTCATTTCCTTGCCGGTCATCTTTGTAACCAGAGCCTTCGGTTGCATGTTCCTGCTACTAGTCTGCTGATCAGCTAAGTGGACTTTGTCCTTTTGTTTTGTACCTTTTGTCCAGTTTGCAGTTTTTGTAATTCTCTGTAGCTGGAAGCTCTTGCGGGCTGAAATTGCCACTCCTGTGTCATGAGTTGACACAGGAGTCTTAAAGTAATTTCAGGATGGTTTTTGAAAGGGTTTTCAGTTGACCGTGAAGTCCTCTTTTGTATCCTTCTGCTATCTAGTAAGTGGACCTCTCTTTGCTAAATCTACTTTCATACTGTGTATGTCTTTTCCTCTTAATTCACCGTTATTACATGTGGGGGGCTGCTATCATCTTTTGGGGTATTTCCCTAGAGGTAAGCCAGGTCTGTTTCTTCCTCTACCAGGCGTAGTTAGTCCTCCGGCTGGCGCGTGGCATATAGGAAGCCGTAGGTATGCTCCCTGGCTACTGTTAGTTGTGTGGTAGATTTAGCTCACGGTCAACTCGAGTTTCCATCACCCAAGAGCTCGTTCGTTACTTATATGTTTCTTACGTTCCCTTGCCATTGGGAACCATGACAGTATGACCGGCCATGTGTTAAACTTATTGGCAGAAGAAAGGAGAGAAAAAAGAAGTCTGTAAATGTTTTTTTTTTTTTTTTTTTCCTTTTTCCTCTATGCTTGCTCCATAGTTGGATCTGTTGTATTTCAGCTTTAATTACAGCCTTTGCCTTTCTCTCCTTATAATCCTTGAATGGCTCTGAGCTCACCTGTTTAAAGATGGATCCTCAGAGTTTGGCTGCAGGTTTAAATAATCTTGCTACGAAGGTTCAAAATTTACAAGATTTTGTTATACATGCTCCTATTTCTGAACCTAAAATCCCTACACCAGAGGTGTTTTCCGGAGATAGATCTCGGTGTTTGAATTTCAAATATAATTGTAAATTATTCCTTTCTCTCAGACCTCACTCCTCAGGAGATCCTGTCCAGCAGGTTAAGATTGTAATCTCTTTGCTGCGAGGTGACCCTCAAAATTGGGCATTTTCATTGGCACCAGGGGATCCTGCGTTGCTCAATGTGGATGCGTTTTTCCTGGCGTTAGGGTTGCTTTATGAGGAACCTAATTTGGAGATTCAAGCTGAAAAAGCTTTGATAGCCCTATCTCAAGGGCAAGATGAAGCGGAGATATACTGCCAAAAATTTCGTAGGTGGTCTGTGCTTACTCAGTGGAATGAGTGCGCCTTAGTGGAAAATTTCAGAGAGGGCCTTTCTGATGCCGTTAAAGATGTTATGGTCGGGTTCCCTGCGCCTACAGGTCTGAATGAGTCCATGACAATGGCAATTCAGATTGATCGGCGTTTGCGGGAGCGCAAACCCGTGCACCATTTGGCGGTATCTTCTGAAGAGACGCCAGAGAAAATGCAATGTGACAGAGTTATGTCCAGAAGCGAGCGGCAGAATTATAGGCGTAAAAATGGGTTATGCTTCTATTGTGGTGATTCTGCTCATGTTATATCGGCATGCTCTAAGCGTACTAGGAAGGTTGACAAGTCCATTTCAATTGGCACTTTACAGTCCAAATTTATTTTGTCTGTAACCTTGATTTGTTCATTATCAGTTATTACCGTGGATGCCTATGTGGACTCTGGCGCCGCTCTGAGTCTTATGGACTGGTCCTTTGCCAGGCGCTGTGGGTTTGATTTAGAGCCTCTGGAAGTCCCTATACCTCTGAAGGGTATTGATTCTACACCTTTGGCTTGTAATAAACCACAGTTCTGGACGCAAGTGACTATGCGTATGACTCCAGACCATCAGGAGGTGATTCGCTTCCTTGTGTTGTACAATTTACATGATGTTTTGGTGCTTGGATTACCATGGTTACAGTCACATAACCCAGTCCTTGACTGGAAGGCTATGTCTGTGTTAAGCTGGGGATGTCGGGGGGCTCATGGGGACACTCCTATGGTGTCCATTTCGTCATCTATTCCATCTGAGATTCCGGCATTTTTGTCTGATTATCGTGATATTTTTGAAGAGCCTAAGATTGGTTCACTCCCTCCTCACAGGGATTGTGATTGCGCCATAGATCTGATTCCTGGCAGTAAATTTCCAAAGGGTCGTTTGTTTAACCTATCCGTACCTGAACATGCTGCTATGCGCGAGTATATTAAGGAGTCCCTGGAAAAGGGACATATTCGTCCTTCTTCATCACCTTTAGGAGCCGGTTTTTTCTTTGTCTCTAAAAAGGATGGCTCTCTGAGGCCTTGTATTGATTATCGTCTCCTGAATAAAATTACAGTCAAATATCAGTATCCGTTGCCTTTGCTGACTGATTTGTTTGCTCGCATAAGGGGGGCTAAGTGGTTCTCTGAGATTGATCTTCGTGGGGCGTATAATTTGGTGCGAATTAAGCAGGGGGATGAGTGGAAGACCGCATTTAATACGCCTGAGGGCCATTTTGAGTATTTGGTAATGCCTTTCGGCCTTTCTAATGCACCTTCTGTCTTTCAGTCCTTAATGCATGATATTTTCCGTGAATATTTGGATAAATTTATGATTGTGTACTTGGATGATATTTTGATTTTTTCTGATGACTGGGAGTCTCATGTTCAGCAGGTCAGGAGGGTTTTTCAGGTTTTGCGGGAGAATTCTTTGTGTGTAAAGGGTTCAAAGTGTGTTTTTGGGGTTCAAAAAATTTCATTTTTGGGGTATATTTTTTCCCCTTCTTCTATTGAGATGGACCCTGTCAAGGTTCAGGCTATTTACGACTGGATGCAGCCTACTTCTCTGAAGAGTCTCCAGAAATTCTTGGGCTTTGCTAATTTTTATCGTCGATTTATAGCTGGTTTTTCTGGCGTTGCTAAACCTCTGACGGATTTGACTAAAAAGGGTGCTGATGTTGCCAATTGGTCCCCTGCTGCCGTGGAGGCTTTTCGGGAGCTTAAGCGCCGCTTTTTGTCTGCCCCTGTGTTGCGCCAGCCTGATGTTTCTCTTCCCTTTCAGGTTGAGGTCGATGCTTCCGAGATCGGAGCGGGGGCGGTTTTGTCGCAGAAAAGTTCCGACTGCTCAGTGATGAGACCTTGTGCGTTCTTTTCGCGAAAATTTTCGGCCGCCGAGCGAAACTATGATGTTGGTAATCGGGAGCTTTTGGCCATGAAGTGGGCATTTGAGGAGTGGCGTCATTGGCTTGAGGGTGCCAGACATCAGGTGGTAGTTTTGACTGATCACAAGAATTTAATTTATTTGGAGTCTGCCAGGCGCCTGAATCCTAGACAGGCACGTTGGTCGTTGTTCTTTTCCCGGTTTAATTTTGTGGTCTCGTACTTACCGGGTTCTAGGAATGTGAAAGCAGATGCTCTTTCTAGGAGTTTTGAGCCTGACTCTCCTGGGAATTCTGAACCTGCTGGTGTCCTTAAGGATGGAGTGGTTTTGTCTGCTGTCTCTCCAGATTTGCGACGTGCTTTGCAAGAATTTCAGGCGGATAGACCTGATCGTTGTCCGTCTGGTAGACTGTTTGTTCCTGACGAGTGGACCACTAGAGTCATCTCGGAAGTTCATTCTTCTACTCTGGCAGGTCATCCGGGAATTTTTGGCACCAGAGATTTGGTGGCTAGATCCTTCTGGTGGCCTTCCCTGTCTCGAGATGTGCGTGTTTTTGTGCAGTCTTGCGATGTGTGTGCTCGGGCCAAGCCTTGTTGTTCTAGGGCTAGTGGGTTGTTGTTGCCCTTGCCTATTCCGAAGAGGCCTTGGACGCACATCTCTATGGACTTTATCTCGGATCTCCCTGTTTCTCAGAAGATGTCTGTCATCTGGGTGGTGTGTGACCATTTTTCTAAAATGGTTCATTTGGTGCCATTGCCTAAGTTGCCTTCCTCATCTGAGTTGGTCCCTCTGTTTTTTCAAAATGTGGTTCGCTTGCATGGTATTCCGGAAAACATCGTTTCTGACAGGGGTACCCAGTTCGTGTCTAGATTTTGGCGGGCAGTCTGTGCCAGGTTGGGCATTGATTTGTCCTTTTCGTCTGCATTCCATCCTCAGACCAATGGCCAGACGGAGCGAACTAATCAAACTTTGGAGACTTATTTGAGGTGTTTTGTGTCTGCGGATCAGGATGATTGGGTTGCCTTTCTGCCATTGGCGGAGTTTGCTCTTAATAATCGGGCTAGTTCTGCCACTTTGGTTTCTCCTTTCTTTTGCAATTCAGGGTTTCATCCGCGTTTTTCATCTGGTCAGGTTGAATCTTCGGATTGTCCTGGAGTGGATGCGGTGGTGGATCGGTTGCATCGGATTTGGGGACAAGTGGTGGATAATTTGGAATTGTCCCAGGAGAGGACTCAGCAGTTTGCTAACCGTCGTCGTCGTGTTGGTCCCCACCTTCGCATTGGGGACTTGGTGTGGTTGTCTTCCCGTTTTGTCCCTATGAGGGTTTCTTCTCCCAAATTTAAGCCTCGGTTCATCGGTCCTTATAGGATTTTGGAGATTCTTAACCCTGTTTCCTTTCGTTTGGACCTCCCGGCATCTTTCGCTATCCATAATGTGTTCCATCGGTCGTTGTTGCGGAGATATGAGGTACCGGTGGTTCCTTCTACTGAACCTCCTGCTCCTGTGCTGGTGGAGGGTGAATTGGAGTACGTCGTAGAGAAGATCTTGGACTCCCGTATTTCCAGATGGAGACTTCAATATCTGGTTAAATGGAAAGGCTATGGTCAGGAAGATAATTCTTGGGTAACTGCCTCTGATGTTCATGCCTCGGATTTGGTTCGTGCCTTTCATAGGGCTCATCCAGATCGCCCTGGCGGTTCTTGTGAGGGTTCGGTGCCCCCTCCTTAAGGGGAGGGTACTGTTGTGTATCCGCTTTTTGGGCTCCCCTGGTGGTTGCTGGTGGTACTGGTGACTTGTTTGCACTTTGCTTCTTCTGTTCACCTGCTTCCATCAGTGTTTGGGAGTTTCCTATTTAGCCTTGCTCTCCAGTCATTTCCTTGCCGGTCATCATTGTAACCAGAGCCTTCAGTTGCATGTTCCTGCTACTAGTCTGCTGATCAGCTAAGTGGACTTTGTCCTTTTGTTTTGTACCTTTTGTCCAGTTTGCAGTTTTTGTAATTCTCTGTAGCTGGAAGCTCTTGCAGGCTGAAATTGCCACTCCTGTGTCATGAGTTGACACAGGAGTCTTAAAGTAATTTCAGGATGGTTTTTGAAAGGGTTTTCAGTTGACCGTGAAGTCCTCTTTTGTATCCTTCTGCTATCTAGTAAGTGGACCTCTCTTTGCTAAATCTACTTTCATACTGTGTATGTCTTTTCCTCTTAATTCACCGTTATTACATGTGGGGGGCTGCTATCATCTTTTGGGGTATTTCCCTAGAGGTAAGCCAGGTCTGTTTCTTCCTCTACCAGGCGTAGTTAGTCCTCCGGCTGGCGCGTGGCATATAGGAAGCCGTAGGTATGCTCCCTGGCTACTGTTAGTTGTGTGGTAGATTTAGCTCACGGTCAACTCGAGTTTCCATCACCCGAGAGCTCGTTCGTTACTTATATGTTTCTTACGTTCCCTTGCCATTGGGAACCATGACACACTAATAATAGCCGTGGGATGTTCCTGACTCTCCCTAGACACCTCTTCACAGCCTAAGAACTAACTACCCCTAAAGTAGGAAATAGAAAGCTATCTTGCCTCAGAGAAAACCCCAAAAGGAAAAACAGCCCCCCACAAATATTGACTGTGAGTGGAGAGGGAAATGACGTACACAGAAATGAAATCAGATTTCAGCAAAGGAGGCCAATACTAAACTTGATAGACAGAGAGAAAAGGATACTGTGCGGTCAGTATAAAAAACTACAAAATCCACGCAGAGTTTACAAAAATGAACTCCACACCGACTCACGGTGTGGAGGGGCAAATCTGCAACCCCAGAGCTTCCAGCTATCCTGAATATGACATAGTGACAAGCTGGACAAAAAGAGACATATTTGCAGAGCAATAGAGTCCAAAACAAATGGACAAACAAGAACTAGCAAAAACTTATCTTTTGCTGACAAGGACAGGCCATGTGAGAAATCCAAGGAGAGAACCAAATCCAACAAAGAACATTGACAGCTGGCATGAACTAAAGCCCAGAGCAGGTTTAAATAACAAACCCAGGCAAGGCGATCAGTGAAGTCAGCTGCTACAGCTACCTAAAGGAGCAGCAGTTTCACTCGAAACCACCAGAGGGAGCCCAAGGGCAGAACTCACAAAAATACCATTAGCAACCACAGGAGCGAGCTCCAGAACGGAATTCACAACACATCCCCGCACGTGTCTGCTCCTCCCTCCCTGCAGAGACGCCGACTTACTGCCCTGGCTGTCCTGTCATCTCTACTGCTCTGGCTCTCTCGTCTCAGCTCTAGTGCATGCTCACACTCCCGGTCTCTTCAAGAGACAGCATGCTTAATCCTATGTGTCCCCAGCCAATAGCTGGGAGACACTTAGTATTTAAAGCACCTGTAGGGAGGTGCCTGAGTAACAATTGTAGTTTGTCAGTCTACAAGCTGCTAGCTAGTGATCAGGTCCCTGTACCAGTCCAGTTAAACTTGTATCAGTACCGGTTTTACTTTCCTGTTCCCCTCCTGTCTGAGATGATACCTGAAATCGCTCCAGTTCTACCTCAGCCTGAAACCACTCTGGCAGTAAGTGATCCTGAAACCGCTTTGGCCGTACGTGATCCTGAAACCACTTCGTCAGTACCTGAATCCTGAAACTGCTCCTGCGGTACCTGTGTCTTTAACTGCAACCTTGGTACTTGAACCTTAATCGCTCCAATGGTACCTGTGTATGCCATGAAGGTAGGGAGGGGGAAATTGGAGTCAGCTCACCGAATTCCAGGCACCTAGGGGAGGATGAGAGCATATACGGAGCAGCCCTGGTCCTGGGCGGTTCTTGGAGCAGAAACAGTGAAAGGAGATCTCCAGTGTTGATATAAATTATAAAACTTCACATTTATTGATTGCTGTTTTAGACTGGTTTCGCATTTGCGGTTGTGTCCGCAGCGTTTTGGATGCATACATCCGCATGCATTGTGTATTCCTATCTTTAACATTAGGGATGCAGATGCCTGCGATAAGTTGCGTTTTGCAGCGTTTGATGAAGCATGCGTTGTTTCGTTGTCTGCGGCTTGACGTGCTAAACGCTACATGTTGTAATTTCAGAGGCATCAATTTGCCGCCTCGAAACGTATGCGGTTGTTAGCGGAAGGAATGCGTCGAAAAAATGCATTACAGTCTATGTGAACGCATGCGTTCGCAAGCACATGCGTTTGTTTGCGTTTGTGAACGCATGAGTTTTACCACAGGAAAACCTGTCTAGACACTGATTAGCCACCCCCCACATACAAACCGATAAAAGGAGGGAGTGGGCATTTGCAGGTCACTACTCAGCAGACTGGGAAGAAGAGCAGACAGACTCTAGAAAGAACCTGGGAGGAATCTACACTCTGAACAATGTGAGTATCAAAGCCAATGTCCTTTTTTTTTTTTTCTGTCTCTATACGTCCTAATAATTTCTGTATTTTTTTTTTTTTGCTGCATGCATCAGAATGTCTTCTTCTTCTGACGAGGAGCAATGTCTTGGGCCTGCACAAGGTGGAAATGAAAGTGAAGTGAGTACTCACCTCTTCAGATTGGTAAGTATTGTCTGTCACATCTACACATGTGACAAATTTTTCTTTTTTAGAACAGTTCTTGAGACCGAGCAGGAGCAGCGTGGACACAGTCGTGTGGCAAGGCGGCGTGTAAGTATACCTGACTGATTGTACTCTGCTTATTTTATCCTGACTTTACTATTCTTCACTGTTCATTTCTTTACTTTGCTCTATCTTTGCTCTACCTTTTTCTTCTTGACTCCTTTTTTTTTCTTGACTTTGAGTATTCTTGCCTGTTTTCTGTCTCTGTTGTTTTCTTTCTTTTTCTTATGTTAATGTCTCAAACATGAAAGTATTTATTTATTTTCTAGGTTCCAGAATGGGATGAGGACCTCATTGACAATGACATCCTCATCTCCCTGGTCCATGAGAGAGTCCCGTTGTGGGAGACCCGGGTTCCGCAGCACTCGAACAACGAGACGCTCCGGCGGCTATGGAATGAGGTGGCCCAAGCGATGTGGGATGGCTGGGACAACACCCCGACTCGGGTCCGCAATGCATTGCATAAGTATTGCAATGCGGTGTGATACAGCAGTGACCTTGGCTGGGATCACACAACTGTGTGTGATGAGAGAAACTCCTGAGAGTTTCTCTCACCACACACAGTTGTGTGATCACGGTCAGAAGTGCATTGTCTAACCATTATTTTTATTTTTCAACAGTGCTCAAAGTCAAAACACGTTGGCGTTCGATGAAGGATCGCTTCAACAAGGACCTTCGTCAAGAGATCCGGGTTCCTAGTGGTTCTGGAGCAAGGATCCAAAAATATAAATATCTCCGCATCCTGGCATTTTTGAGACCGGTCCTTGCCCAGAGAACATAAGTATTTTTTGTGGTGTATTGGGTTGTGTTGTATTGCCTAATCTGTATTTTTCTATTCCACAGCAGTTGGCGCTTTTACTATTGTAAATGTTTGTTACTAATGTTGCTTTTTTTTTTTTTCACTGCACATGGAGCAGCACTCTTGACCCTTGTTTTGAAGCGGTCAAACTGCCACGGACCAGTCTCAGCCATCCAGCAGCGCTGCAGCAAGTGGCCCTGCAACACAGACTGGAGACCAGAGAACTGATCCATCAGGTGTTCCCCTGTCCCAGTCCTCTGCCTCTTTTTTTTGGGCTCTTCCCGGCAGCATCAGAGGGCCTCGGACAGGTCATTCATGCCCGAGTTTTTGCACTTGAGCTCGGTCTTTCATGATGGACTCAAGGCGATGGGTGACTGACTGGATAGTGCCATAAACCATATGAATACACTTATCCAGGATGTCACCAGAAGCCTTGACCAAGTGAAATCCGAACTCCAGAGGCCAGCACATCATTTTTTCAATCAAATAGAGAAGGGCATGTTGAAACAACTTACTCCTGATCTCCAGCTTAGTGTCATGCAGGCCTGCAATGCTGCTTACGTGCAGGCTATGTAACAGAGTCGGTATTTTCAGCAGCTAGTGGTGGCATTTCCACCTGTGCCAACGCTGTCACGCTTGTCCTCAATGCCGAGCTCTGCTGCTTACCACTGCACAGCCACCACCATTCCAAGCACTGCCGGACACCACTACAGCGCCACCACCATGCCAAGTGCTGTTGGACAGCCCACCGCCACCACCATGCCAACTGCTGCTCCTGCTTGGACACCTCCACTGCCACCACCATGCAGCAGCAGCAGCACCGGGACCCTGGAATGGCTTTCCACACCACCACCACCGTGCAGTTGCAGCCGGACCCTGGCACAGCCTTCCCCACCACCACCATGCAGCAGCAGGACCCTGGCATGGCCTTCCGCACCACCACCATGCAGCAGCAGCCAGACCCTGGCATGGCTTTTCCCACCACCATACAGCAGCAGGACCCTAACATGGCCTTCCGCACCACCGCCATGCAGCTGCCGAACCCTGGCATGGCCTTCCCCACCACCACAACCATGCAGCAGCAGCGGCACACGGACCCTGACAGGTCGGCCACCATGACAAGGCTGCAAGAAATGAGCCCACCGAGGCTCCCCAGACCACAGCGCCAATCCCAAAAAGGGAAAGGGAAAAAGAAAAAGCAGCGGACTATTGCTATCCCTCCCCCCTCACCTTCAAATGTGTCTGTGATGTCAGGTTTGTCTCGCCTTTCCAGTGTGTCTCTGCCTTCCCATTGCCTCTAGCACCATCCCTGGACTCCCTGACCCCACTAGTTTAATCTTCTCCTGCAAACCCTGCGTCATCGACAGTTAGCCAGGCCTCACAGCTACACACTCCCCAGTTCCGTCACTCTACCCCAAGCAGGCGCAGTTAATTTGTTTGGGTTTTTTTTGTTTATAAATAAATGTTAATGTTTTTTGTCTCCAATACTGTTTGGTTATTTGTGTATTTCGCCACCAGCAACACACACCGTGCGCCGAATAAACACACTGCGCCATACACTTTGTTTTTTTGCTACCTCATAGCTCCAGTAGTTATTAAGTACAACACTGCAGCTTTGTGTGTTTGGTATGGAGCTATGAGTTGTCAAAAAATAATTTTACTTGTATTTCTCCATAATCTCTTCAGTCTGCTTAATCTGTGTCACAGACTGAAGAGAAAATGGCGGTAATACAAAGCAGAACTATACTCAACAGGTCATGTGTCAAAAAACTCATTATTTATTACACCTGACCTGGTGAGTAGAGAACTGCCTTGTATAACCTCCATTTTCTCTTCAGTCTACGTTATCTATTTCACACAAACTGAAGAGATGATGAAGGTCATTCAAGGCATATCTATACTCACCTGGACAGGTGTCAGAAATAGTGAATTCATGAGGCTGGGTTTTGTGCTCATGAAGTCATTATTTCTCACACATGACTTGGTGAGTATAGATCTGCTTTGTATTATACCTCCATCGTCTCTTCAGTTTGTGTTCAATAGATACTGCAGAACAGAACCAGGATGTAATGATGTCAACTACCTTACCACTAGCAACCTAAGTGGTTTTTAGAGGAAATACATAGGAGACTCGGTACAGATATCAAAACACGTTGTTAACAAAAAATATTAGTAACATTTTTATTATTATTATTATTATTATTATTATTTGTTTATATAGCACCATTAATTCCATGGTGCTGTACATGAGAAAGGGGTTACATACAGGGTTATAGATATCATTTACAGCAAACAGGTTTACAGTGACACACTGGTACAGAGGGGAGAGGACCCTGTCCTTGCAGACTTACAGTCTATGGGATAGTGGGGAAGAGACAGAAGGTAGGGGTGAGGCGACGGCGGCTCTGGCGGTGGTGAGGTGGCGGCTCGGTTATTGTAGGCTGTAGGCTTTCCTGAAGAGATGGGTTTTCAGGTTCCGTCTGAAGGATCCGAGGGTGGTTGATAATCGGACGTGTTGAGGCATGGAATTCGAGAGGATGGGGGATATTCGGGAGAAATCTTGGAGGCGATTGTGTGAGGAATGAATAAGTGTGGAGGAGAGTTGGAGGTCTTCGGATGAACGAAGATTACGTGAGGGAAGATATTGGGAGATTAGTTCAGAGATATAGGGAGGGGACAGGTTGTGGATGGCTTTGTAGATCAGTGTTAGTAGTTTGAACTGGATTCGTTGGGGGATTGGGAGCCAGTGGAGGGATTTGCAGAGGGGAGAAGCAGGGGAGTAGCGAGGAGAGAGGTGGATTAGGCAGGCAGCAGAGTTGAGGACAGACTGGAGTGGTGCAAGAGAGTTAGTGGGGAGGCCACAGAGGAGGTTGTTGCAGTAATCGAGGCGGGAGATGATGAGAGCATGTACAAGAGTTTTGGTAGATTGTGGGCTGAGGAAGGAACGGATTCTGGCAATATTTTTGAGTTGGAGGCGACAGGAGGTGGCAAGAGCTTGGACGCGAGGTTTGAAGGACAGGGCAGAGTCAAGAGTTACCCCGAGGCAGCGGATTTCAGGATCGGGAGAGAGCGTGATGCCATTTACCATACTAGATAGATCGGGTAGGGGGGATACGTGAGGTGGGGGAAAGATGATGAATTCGGTTTTGTCTACATTGAGTTTTAGGAAGCGAGAGGTGAAGAAGGAGGATATGGCTGACAGACACTTCGGGATTCTGGACAGCAGGGAGGTGACATCTGGGCCAGAGAGGTAGATCTGAGTGTCGTCTGCATACAGGTGGTACTGGAAGCCATGGGACTTTATGAGTTGTCCTAGGCCAAGAAAAAAGTAGGGGTCCTAGGACAGAGCCTTGAGGGACTCCAACAGAGAGAGGGCGGGATGAGGAGGTAGTGTGGGAGTGGGAAACGCTAAATGTGCGGTTGGATAGGTATGAGGCAATCCAGGACAGGGCGAGGTCTTTGATGCCAAGGGAAGAAAGAATCTGTAGCAGTAGGCAGTGATCGACTGTGTCGAATGCAGAGGACAGGTCAAGAAGGAGGAGGATGGAGAACTGTCTATTAGCTTTGGCTGTGACTAAGTCATTAGTAATTTTTGTCAGGGCAGTTTCGGTGGAGTGGTGGGGGCGGAAGCTAGATTGGAGGTTGTCAAGGAGAGAGTTAGATGAGAGGTGGGAGGAAAGTTGACCATGGACATGCTGCTCAAGGAGTTTTGAAGCAAACGGGAGCAGTGATATGGGGAGATAGCTGGGCATAGCAGTTGGGTCAAGGTTAGCTTTTTTGAGGATGGGTGTGATGGTGGCATGTTTGAAGGCAGAGGGGAAGGTACCAGAAGAGAGCGATAGGTTGAAGAGATGGGTTAGGGCTGGAATAAGCGTGTTAGTGAGGTTGGGGAGCAGGTGGGAAGGTGTGGGGTCAAGTGCACAGGTGGTGAGGTGTGATTTGGAAAAGAGGCGAGTAAGCTCTCCTTCAGTGATGTTGGAGAGGGAGGTTATTAGGGAAGGGCAGAGGTCTGGTATATGGAGTGGTTGGGGTGGTGGACAAGTAAAGGTTTGCCTTGTTTGGTCGATCTTGTTTTTGAAGTAGGTGGCAAAGTCCTCGGAAGAGATGAAGGGAGTTGGAGGTGGCAGTGGTGGGCGGAGGAGAGAGTTAAATGTGCTGAACAGTTGTTTTGGGTTGTAGGATAGTGAAGATACAAGGTTAGTGAAATAGGTCTGTTTAGCAGAGGTGAGGGCTGATTTGAAGTCAAATGTAGCTTGTTTGAAGGTAGTGAAGTCGTCTGGCAGGCGCGTTTTCTTCCAATGCCACTCCGCAACCCTGGATGCTTGTCAAAGTTTTTTTGTGACATTTAAAACATAACTGGTACAGACCCAAACCCAACAGCACATTTTACACAATATTATCTTGCCATGCCACACGTCCAATGTCAGAAACAAAATAGGCAGCAAATTGGTTCTGCATGTGGCCAACTTCAACAGTTGACCACAGCGGGTTATGCTGGTAATCTGGCACTGGGTTTGCAACTGGTTCATCCAGTTCAATGTTGGGTCGCTCCTTAGCCATTATGTAATTGTGAAGAACCACACAGGCTTTGACCACCTCATCGACTGTCTCAATTTTTAGAGTAATGGCTGTCCCAAGAATGCACCATTTTGAGAAAAGAATCCCAAAGGTACACTCCACTGTTCTTCGGGCTCTGGTCAGCCTGTAGTTATAAATCCTTTTAGTGTGGTTCAGGTTCCGACTGGAATATGGCTTGAGTAGGTTTCACACATCTGAAAAGCCTCATCCCCAACCATAACAAATGGCATCGGTGGGCCTTGAGTTTTGGGGAGAGGTTGTGGCAGGGAAAAATTAAAATTTTTGCCATACACACGTTGGCCCATATCCGAGTTCTTGAAAGTCTGGGAGTCATTGCCACGGCTAAAAGCTCCAATGTCCATGATGATAAAGCGACAGTCCGCATCTGCTATTGCCATGAGCACTACAGAAAAATATTTTTTGTAGTTGAAGTACTCAGATCCAGTTCTGGCGGGTTTGATAATGCATATGTGCTTTCCATCCAAGGCTCCCAAACAGTTGGGGAAATCACACACACTCCTGAATTTTTCGGCAATTTCCATCCACATGTCCACGGTGGGTAGGGGGATACATTTATCCCAGAGAACGTTCCACAAAGCCCGGCAGGTGTCCGCAACTATTTCAGACAAGGTGGAAATTCCAAGCCGGTACTGAAAGTGGAGCGATGATAAGCTCTCTCCGGTAGCCAGGAATCTGAAATAAAAAAAAAATTACAAACAATTATATTTATGGTAGTGTTTAGCTAAAGGCATAAAGGAAAATACAAATAATACATGGCAGACCAACAAAAATTATGACTGGCATTTGTTTAGAATTATTACGTACCTCAATGTGACCAGGAGACATTCCTCTGCAGGAATCGCTCTATGGAGCTGGGTGTCCTGTCTCCGGATGGCTCCTTGGACACGACCAGGCAAATCCCGAAAAGACTCTTGAGACATCCTGGTATATTCTGGTAATTTGTCCGGGTTGACATTAAGCTCGCCATATAGCGTGTGGTAGGCTCCACGGCTCTCCCATAGTTCAATAATGGGGTGTCTCCAAAAACGCCTACGATGTGTCTTTCTCTGTCTTTCTCTATTTCTTTGTTGCTCCCAAGCAAACGCACAGGCAAGAAACAGCTTGATACTTAAATCCAGGTTGGAATAAAAGCTCTCCATGTGAAGATCCATCATGACACAGGATTCAGTAGCAAACTGAAGAGTCCAAGGGTCTATATATAGATATCCCATAATACACGCCCACTGTAGTCCCATTGGATTTTTCTCCTTTTAAATTTTCCACCATGCGCACAGAAAACGCAAACGCATGGAAAATGCATGAAAAAGCATGCAAACGCAGCATTTTTTTACCGCATGCGTTACTTTATGCGTCTACAAAAACGCTGTGTTTGCATGCGGTTTATCGTGCATTTCAGGTTGCGGATTAAACGCTGCGGATTCTACCGCAATTGTGAAACTAGCCTTAAAAAGACATATTGGGTACACCAGTAAGAATCCAGACCATGACTAAGACTATCTAGTTGAAACACGTCAGTTTCTGTACCATGTGGGATTCCTATTGGTGTACCCAATATGTCTTTTTTAAAAAGCATTCAACAAATGTGAAGTTTTATAATTTATATCAACGCTGGAGATCTTTCCCAGTTCCAGTATCTGTCCTGTCTGAACCAGCAGCTATATCTGTACCATCTGTTTACAGTCCTGCCTTGGACTTCTAGTCCATTGCTGCTGTCGTGACCCTTGGGGTCAGCTACCCGGGTACCTGGATCAGTCCTGGAGTAGCACCATGTGTCCACCTGGGCTAAGTTCTAACCCCACCATCAGGGGCACTAGATAAAACTCATTTGGTTGCTTAGTCACTCCCCCAGGCTCTCCCTGGTCCGTGGCGCAGTGGGTTCACGATCCACAAGATCTTTGTCATGACACAGCTGTCGGGAGACCCAGGACCAGGGGCTCCTTCCCTGTCTTTAACACTAGAGCGGCCCTAGCTCGCCCTGCTCCCCAGGATACTTCAGATGGCAAAGATGCTGGGGCCTCCACCCTTGCCTTATCTCCTGAGTTATTTCTCCGTCTGTTCTCTTCCCTCACCCAGGGAAGAGGAGCGGTACTGTGCACCGTAGTACACCAACCCGACAAACAAAGAAATACAAACAAGAGTTAACTGAAATCTCTAGGCATACAAAATATTCACTCGCATATAACAGAGGAATGCACCAGGGTGTGAAGGTAGGGGAACAAACGAAAACAGAGAAAGATATGAATTACCACACATACAAACCAAGCAACAGTCACTAATAACTCCTCCAGCTCTCCTTCCCATACAAACTCCTCTGCCTCCATTAGCCATGCAGCGATAAAGCTAGCTCTGACAAGGATTTATATTAGAGCACAGATTATATGGAGAAAAGAAGTGGCTAACCGAGCAGAGCTGTGAGCACAGGGATTTCCAATATGGCCGATTAACCGGTTCTGCCAGAAGGAATAAACACATTTAAAATGAAGGAGAAGTGCTTCTCCTCAGCGCCGGAGTAGGAGCAATCAGACGCTGCGGTCTTCTGGGTCCACACTGTCGCGGTAACCCCGTGACAATTTTGTTCGCAAAATATGGTGAATGAGTTTTTGGGCTCCTTTGTGCATCAGTGCCCAAATGCCATTACTACCTATGCACCTCTTATAGCTACATATCACTTGGTTCCAATTTCTCATAATATTAATGTTTCACTTTACAGATAAGTTAATGGTGAAGCTTGAATGTCACCATGGCAGAGGGAGATGATGATGAGAACAAATCGCAAGCTCTAGTATTTCGTCTTCATGTTAACACTCCACGAGTTGTACAGGAGGTGTTACTGGAGCGTGGTTGGGAGGAATTTGATGAAGAGAAACAAAGTGAATCAGAGTGGAACCTGTACTGGAGAACGTCAGCATTCCGAATATCCGAACATGATAATATAAAGCCTTGGCAACGACTTAATCATCATCCCAGGACAGCACAGATAACAAAAAAAGACTGTTTGGCCAGACATTTAAAACGAATGAGAGGAATATATGGATCATCCTACTTTGAGTTTAGCCCTGTTGTATTTATTTTGCCAAATGACTACACAAAGTTTTTAGCTGAATATACCAAAGGAAGATATGAAAAAAAATCAAACTATTGGATCTGTAAACCAACTGACATGTCAAGAGGTAGGGGAATATTTATTTTTCAAGACATCAAGGATTTGGCTTATGACTGCACTGTGATTGTTCAGAAATATATCACAAACCCACTACTAATATCTGGCTATAAATTTGACCTACGTATTTATGTATGTGTTACATGTTTCTGTCCACTGACTATATACATCTACCAAGAAGGACTAGTCAGATTCGCAACAGAGAAGTTCAATCTGCGTTCCCTTGATAATATTTTTGCTCATCTGACTAACACCAGTATTAACAAATACAGCACTTCCTACTCAGCGGACAAGGAGAGGGTTGGAAGTGGATGCAAATGGACGTTTAGTCAGTTTCGATCCTATCTCCGCAATTTAGAGATTGATGATGTTTTACTGTGGCAGAGAATATATAACATAGTAACCATGACCATGTTATCCATTTCTCCATCCATACCTCAGTATCCTAACTGCTTTGAGCTTTTTGGTTTTGATATTCTCATTGATGATACATTAAAGCCTTGGCTTTTAGAGGTGAACTATAGCCCTGCATTGTCTGTAGACTGTGCAAATGATGTAACTGTGAAAAAAAGTCTCATCAATGACATCATTGATCTTCTCAACTACAAACCGTCCGATTTAAGCAGAGACAACAGCAGAAAAGTCAGTACCAAGTCTCAGTTTTTACAGCCTTCTACAAAACATATACCACATGGCTATGACAACATTACACAGAACTCTGCCGAATTGAAAAAAAGCAGTTTGATGACTATTAGTAACTCTAAAGAAAACCTTATTCACTTTGAAGGCCCTAGAAGTGTTTCTTGTCAAAATTATGGCCTACACAATAATAGCGATGAAACATTAGTCCAAAAGGGACTCAAAAGGATATGTTGTAACTTCAGCTTGATGGAAAACTCATCAAATGAAGATATTGTGATCAGAGGAGCTGTGTCAAGTGGGAAGACAACAATGTGTCCTCGAATGACATTAACGTCTAGACTACGAGAAAAAATGAATATGCCTAAAAGACTGGGAGCTTCTAAACTGCCATTAGTCCTGAGCAGTTCAAGAGCCAAAGTATGTGGAAGCAATATGGTGAAGACTTTCCGATGCAAACAACATGCCACCTGCTCGTGTAGGTGATTTTCTTCTCATCTTCCCTTTCAGCCAATCTTCGTTCCTCGCATCAAAAACCGGAGCAAATGTTAAAATTATAATTCAAGAAATGTTAAAAATGATGCAAAAATTATCAGAAAATATTAAGCTGACCTGAATTTTAACACATTTTCTTATAGTTCAAAGTTTATGGGCTGCTATACAGAATCTCTTCCACTCCAGCATCATGACCAATGTAATACATTGACAGCTCTTTAATATGTAGCCTCTCTTACAGAACAGCCCTGTATTTTGACTCTCAGGCTTTACACATCAGTATTTTTGATCAGTATTTCATCAGTATTTGTATACCAAAAGCAGGAGCGTCTCCAAAACAAAGAACAGGTGTCAATCAATCAAATATAGAACTGTTTGGGGGACAAAAGTGGACACACATAAAGAAGCATCACCTGATAAGGATGGTGAAAGGTGGCAGTATGAGCTCACCTGGTGATGTGTGAAGGCACAACAGCTGTAGACGCGTGTGACTGTTGTTGCGGCCCCATGACTGGGGGAGAAAAACTTCACTCAGATGAATAATTGCGATATTGTCTTCCTCTACTAATCTATCAGTAATAGTTTTCTTTTTAAGCTCCATTCCTGGTTTTGATATACAAACACTGACCAAATACTGACATGTAAATAAGCCGTAAGAGTGGTAGTCAACCCCATGTCTGACGTCCACATACTCTAAAAGGCAGAAGATGTCTTTATGACAAAATTCTTTACTGAGTGTATCTCCTTGCTTATCACTATGCTGATGTCACGTCTGCAGGTGGTACAAGGCAACCAAATCACTGTTCTCCCCCAGGTTTTTGATTGATATTCTTTTAGCGGGAATAGAGGAGTGGAGGAACTGATCTGTGGACTGGAGGAGCGAGAGGGAGCCTAGGAAACAGATACTCCAAACCATAGCTGTGATATGAAAAAAAGAAACAAAAAGGGAGTCATAAGATTAAAGGGGTTATCCGGGATTTTTTATTTTTTTACTATGGATCTAAGAACTAACAGGCAGCCTGTTCTGCAAGCTGCCGATCTCTGCCGGCTCAGACTGCTCCTGCCGGCAATTCTGCTGCTTCTGCTGACATCACGTACATACAGCAGCTTATCTTCTGATCTACTCTGTTGATGTAAATATAGAAAAAGGACCAGCATATCTAAGCTAGTGTGAATGGATGCCAACCAAAGAAACCAAGTTGGTTGGTACCTATACAAGCTGTTGAGGTGGCATGATTACCGATGTCATGCTGATTGACATCCGGCTCCCTGCTGCCTAACTGTGGAAAGTAGGTTGTCGATCATCATGACGTAAGCAGTCACACACCCGTCAATAGGGCAGCCCAGAAGTTTAGAGCAGCTATGTTGACATCACATTGATCAGCAGAATCACTGGCAAAAGCGGTCCGTGACCACTCTGAGCTGGCGCTAGGTAGAACAGGTAGGTACTTAATAACTAACTGTCTGTTAGTTGTTGGCCTATAGTAAAAAAAATAGTTAAGGATAACCCCTTCAAGACATACTTTAGTTTTGCCAGTACCATTTTAATGAGTGGATGTTATTTCCTTTGCTTTGACTTAATTCTACAATTATTTTACTTTTTCTCAAGTTAAAATAAAAAGAAAGATTCATGGCTAAAGCGGTTTACTCATATACAATGGGCACAAAAAGTATTCATACCCCTTTAAATTTTTCACTCTTTGTTTCATTGCAGCCATTTGGTAAATTCAAAAAAGTTATTTTTTTTCTCATTAATGTGCACTCTGTACCCCATCTTATGAGGTCTTATATAGACTGGTGTGTGCCTTTACAAATCAAGTCCTATCAGTTTAATTTACCAGCTGGACTCCAATGAAGGAGTAGAACCATCTCAAGGAGGATCACAAGGAAATGAACAGCATGTGACTTAAATATGAGAGTCTGAGCAAAGCGTCTGAATATTTATGACCATGTGATATTTCAGGTTTTCTTTTTTAATAAAGATGCAACAATTTCTACATTTCTGTTTTTTTCAGTCAAGATGGGGTGCAGAGTGTACATTAATGAGAAAAAAAATTAACTTTTTTGCATTTACCAAATAGCTGCAATGAAACAAAGAGTGAAAAATTTAAAGAGGTCTGAATTCTTCCCGTACCCACTGTAAATACAATAAACAATTTTATAAATGCATAACAAAAAATCTAATTCTTATTCATAGCTGAACATAAGTGAAAATGACATACCCTCACCAAAACGTATGAGAAGAAAAAAATCACTATAAAAAAATAAACAAACTAATGCACTTCACTCACTTAAAGAGGTTGTCTCATCTTCGTAAATGCTTAAAACTGCAAAAATGCTTCACTGGTGGCCATAGTCTTAAAGAGTGCAGAATAAGGCATGCATATGGATTTACAAGCTTTTTCTATTTTTTTCTTTTTTTTTTAATGCTTGGATCTGCAAAACTTGCAGGCTAAACATTAGTTTGCAGTATGGGGCAGATTAGGAGAGCAGCTGAATTACAACAACCCTTTACTTTCTAGTGATTAATTGCCACTGGGATAGAGATATTATAAAAGAGAACAAAATACAGGAGACAGACAGACAAATTACTTTAGAAAGACATTGCTTGAGAAAGGCTCACAGTTTGAAGAGCCGAAATGTTGCACATACTGAACATGGAGGAATAAATTTTACTTCATTACTCATATCTGAATGTTGCTATTTTGCTGTGCCTAATCCAAGAAATAAAGATGTCCCATTGTGGCAGAACAAGGCGATTTTGATGATGAAGGGTCCTTTGTGCTCTAAAAGCTTATAAATATTTTCTGAATAGACAATAAAGGTGTCACTCCTAGAATATGTTTGTTTTTTTTACATAAAAGTACTTGCATGGATTATCCTTGTTGACACAAAACCACAATAATAATTTTTATTGCATATATCATAAATGCTACCGCTCTCTTGTGATTGGAAGAAATTCCTCTCAGACACATGGATTTCTTAAGAAAAATAAATTTCACTGCTCTAGTTGAGGGAGCTTTTAGGTCCCCCAGAGAGGAGATCTTCTCTGACCTATAGGCTAGAGATATTGTAGACTTGATCCACCTAGCTATAGTGGGCTTGGAAGGTTTCTTCTTCCATTCCGTTGGTATCCTATCTCCAATCCCATGTGGCCTCTATATACAGTGGGTACTGTGGTGTGACTGGTGGTCGCGTGGTTAATGGGAGGTATGTGTCACAGGGATGGATGCTCCCTGCGATGCAACCTGGAGTATTTTGTCTTTAGTGCACGTGAGCACTAAAGATGTCGTTTAGCGCACCTGGGTCCAGGTTGCGGGTAGCTATGAGAGATGGGAGGGTCTGGCTACCCACATCCCTCACCTCTGAGTAGGGGCGCTAACTGTACCCTTTTCCTTGCAGGAGTTTGAGGACCTGCAGTGATGTCATGATCACGTGACAGTGCATATGATGTTACCTCACCTGTGGGTGTGGTTACAGGCTACCTAAAGGAGGTGTGTTTAGCACATGGTAGTGAGTGTTTGGGAGTCTGTCAGTGTGGACAGATTTCCATGTGTCCAGGCTGGACACTACAGAGTGGTCTGTGTAAAGATAGGGAGAAGCCTTTCTGCGACCGTGGCTTCAGATAGAGCCTGGGTGCTGGACATTGCACAGCCTATGTGCCCTCAGGCCTGAGAAGAGTAAAGCTCTTCTATGGACATTAATGCTGTGTCGGCCTGATGTACAGACTGTTTACCTTTTTGTTGCTGCCTTGATGGTTTATGGAGCAAATAAACCCACATGGACATTGAAGAGAATGTGCCTCCTGTTTCCTCCTACGCATCTGAGTGAGTACATTCCTTACAGTACAGAAAGTATTCAGACCCCTTTACATTTTTCACTCTGTTTCATTGCAGCCATTTGGTAAATTCAAAAAAGTTCATTTTTTTCTCATTAATGTACACTCAACACCCCATCTTGACTGAAAAAATAGAAATGTAGTAATTTTTGCAAATTTATTAAAAAAGAAAAACTGAAATATCACATGGTCATAAGTATTCAGACCTTTTGCTCAGACACTCATATTTGTCACATGCTGTCCATTTCCTTGTGATCCTCCTTGAGATGGTTCTACTCCTTCATTGGAGTCCAGCTGTGTTTAATTAAACTGATAGTACTTGATTTGGAGAGGCACACACCTGTCTATATAAGACCTCACAGTGCATGTCAGACCAAATGGGAATCTTGAGGTCAAAGGAACTGGCCAAGGAGCTCAGAGACAGAATTGTGGCAATGTACAGATCTGGCCAAGGTTACAACAGAATTTTTGCAGTACTCAAGGTTCCTAAGAGCACCCACTGTAACTAATGACAGTCTGTCTTACATCCAAGGAACGGAAGAGGTACTCTTTTCAGTTCTTAGGGTGTGGAAAAAAGAAGGGTAAGACTAGTTCCTGATTTATGGCCTGGGTAGAGACTACTTTGGGAAAAAAAGGTGGAATGAATCTAAGGATTATTCGATCGTCCAGGATCTGAAGATAGGGATCCTGTAGAGAGTTCTGGAGCCGAGAGCCCCCCATCGGATGGAAGGGGCTCATGAGCCAAGAGCTCCTCCTGCTCCATTAGTTTGTGGCTAAGGAACCCACCATTTGGGGTGGCGGCCGCAACCTCTTGACAGGGGGAAGGAAAGGATGAATCAGACAATCCCCCTGAGCCTGATCAGGTAATTATACTTATGAAGCTTTCTTCTTCCGACGTCTCCTCTCATGTCTGTGCTTACAGGGTCAGGAAAAACACTGAGTGAGGTGGGTGGGAGAGGCCTTTTAACCTCTCATGTGTTTCCTGTCTCTAAAAGGATGAGAAGGATCACCTCCATGGTGCTGTAAGGAGAGACGTCTTGGAAATTTTTTTTTCCTTGTGAGAAAGTGGAATAAATCTGGTCAAGGACACGTTGAATGGAAATCCTCTTTATGGGAGTGAAATTCTTTGTGTGCCAACCATATTACTAAAATGATAGCAATCATGTAATTTAATTCACCTCCAAGTTGTAACAATGCTAATGTGACAATTGCAGTAATTTCTGTAACATATCTGCTATGTCACAACATAGCATTTCAGGCCTTAATCATTAATTCAATACTCAAATTATAGATAGATCATATAAAACGTAACTTTTAACCCCTTAGTGACAGCCAATTTTGTCCTTAATGACCACGCCAATTTTTACAATTCTGACCACTGTCACTTTATGAAGTTATAGCTCTGGAATGCGTCAACGGATCCCACTGTTTCTGAGATTGTTTTTTCGTGACATATTGTACTTCATGTTAGTGGAAAAATTTCTTTGATATGACTTGCATTTATTTATTTATAAAAATGGAAATTTGGCAAACATTTTGATAATTTTGCAAGTTTCAAACATTTTATTTTAGTGCCCTTAATTCAGAGAGTCAAATCGCACAAAAATAGTTAATAAATAACATTTCCCACATGTCTTCTTTACATCAGCACAATTTTGGAAACATAATTTTTTTTGTTAGGAAGTTATAAGGGTTAAAAGTTGACCTTCGATTTCTCATTTTTCCAACAAAATTTACAAAACAATTTTTTTAGGGACCACCTTACATTGGAAGTGAGTTTGAGGGGTCAATATGACAGAAAATACCCCAAGGTGACATCATTCTAAAAACTGTACCCCTCAAAACCACATTCAAGAAATTTAAAAAGCCCTTCAAGTTCTTCACGAGAACTAAAGCAATGTAGAAGGAAAAAAAAATAACATTTTTTATATTTGAACCAAACTTTTTTATTTTCACAAGGGTATCAGGAGAAAAAGGACCACAAAATTTGTTGGGCAATTTCTCCTGAGTACGCTGATACCCTGTATGTTGGGGAATGCCACTGTTTGGGCATATGGCATGGCTTAGAAGGGAGAGAACGCAAAATTGGCTGGAATCAAAGGCAGCGCCATGTCGCATTTGGAAACCCCTGATGTACCTAAACAGTGGAAACCCCTCAATTCTAACTCCAACCCTAACACAGCCCTATCCCTGACCCTAATCCCAACCCAAACCCCAACAACCCAACCGTAACACCAACACAACCATAACCCGTACAGAACCATATCCCAAACACAACCATATCCCCAACACAACCCTATCCCCATCACAACCCTAACCCTCAACCCCAAAACCATAACCGTAACCCCAACACCACAACCTAACCCCAACAGTAACCCCACCACAACCCTAGCCCCACCACATCCCTAGCCCCAACCCTAACCCTAGCTCTAACCCCAACCCTAACCCTAGCCCCAACCCTAACCCTAGCCCTAACCCTACCCCAACACTAACCCTAGCTCTAACCCCAACCCCAACCCTAAACCTAACTGCAAAGAATAAAAAAAATACATGACCTGCGATCACGTGACCTCCGGCTTGCACCGCTGTCTCTCCAGGCACTGCACAGAGAATCTCCACTCCACTAGCGGGGAATGCTGAAACTTTGCTTGGTCTTCACAGCAGATCATTTCATCATCACCTGTAGCTGTCAGCCTACTATTCCGTGGTTATTCCATCTCTCCCCACACACACACCGAGGTTATGCAGGGGTGCATAACCTCTTAAGGTTAGTGACTCCACAGCTCTGCTCAATAATCTCATAGCCCCACTGGTTCTGCTCATGCGTGTCTGTGGCGCCCAAGGGTCCTGGTCGTCACAGTGGCATTGCTTTCCTCATGGGGAGAGTGATGTCACGCTTGGAAGCGATGAAGGATAACTCTCACCAGGTAACACAAACATGCAACATGTTCACACCCCAGGCCACAAGAGGGAGCTTTTGATCCTATTTCTAGGTGATTCCCCTGCATATAGATATATATTGTGGTTTGGAGGGAAAGTTAGTGAAATAGTGCCGGAGAGCAGACTGGAGAAGTCTGAGGCAGGAAGAACGTATGAGGAGCCGTGCAGCCACGAGAAAGTGCTGCAGCTCCTGGACAGAGATAATACCGAAAGCCGAACAGATTATAGTGAGCATGTGGGAGAGTGAAGCACAGGAGAAGGAACACCAGTGGAGCAGAGCAGTGAATTAGCTACCTCCCTAGCAGGTGCAGATTACCAGTAGCCGGAACACCAAGGTTGTGAGGGACTCTAAGACTGACAGCAGAATGTGGCAGGACAGCTGGATTACATATCACCTGTCCCCCCTAACACCCAGGAGGCACAGTGACACATAGAGCCCGGTCATAATAGAGATCCTGTAAAAAGGCTCGAGTCACCTGCCATACAGGTTTATGTCCCACCTTTATGGAGGACAGAGAGAACTGTGAGGACTTAATCAGAAGCCATAGGCAGTAAGGGACTACAACACCACTGCACTATGAGGAAGGCTTTTAACTCCACCTGGTAAAGGGGACTGTGAATTCACTTCCAAGCCGGCCGGACCCTGCCTGTCCTGTGATCTGGTACCCTGGACTGTGGCTGCCTGAAGTCTTCAGTAAACTAGGTAAAGAGACTGCAAACCTGTGTCTTCGTTCTTCACTGCCCCGCTCACCAACTTCCATCTACACACCGGGAGCCCTGGGGATATACTTCACCTGTGGGAAGTTATACCATCTAGCTGCCATAACATCACCCCAGAGGACCCCTTAAAGCAGCGTCGGTCCTCACTGACCGAATACCACAGGTGGCATCACGAACATAAACTTTATTCAATTCCCCTTTTACATGGGCGCCCAGGGCCACGGACCGGGTCGCCGCTGTGACATCCCCCTGTGAATACCAGGTACCGGGTACCCCACAGCCCTGGCGGGCGACTCACATCCCTATCTTTTCTCTTTTTGCATACCAGCAGAGGTTGGCACCCTCAATCCTGTGGAGTGGCGCCTCCACTCAACGACAACTATCCCTCCCTCTCCCTGAACGCCCCTGTCAAGATAAAAGGTGCACAGAAACATAGTAGAAAAGTACCATCTATATATATAATTGTCTAAGGGTTTTTCTGTCTGTCTCTCTGTCTGTCTGTCTGTCCTGGAAATCCCGCATCTCTGATTGGCCCAATCAGCGACGGGCACAGCATGGCGACGATGATGTCATAAAGGTTGCCTCGACCAATCAGCGACGGGCACAGTCTGCCGCGAATTCGCCTCGACCAATCAGCGACGGGCACAGTATCGACGTAGATGTCATAATGGTTGCCATGGCGACGATGATGTCAAAAAGGTTGCTTCGACCAATCAGCGACGGGCACAGTCTGCCGCGAATTCTGGAATCATCATTGTCCATATACTACGGGGACATGCATATTCTAGAATACCCGATGCATTAGAATCGGGCCACAGTCTAGTATGTTAATAATCAGGTAAATGTGGTACCCTGTTTCTGATATACCATATGGCACATGTTATATATCAGAGAGGGAGGTTATTGAAGCCAAAAAGAACAGACACACAATATATTTTTGTATGAGAAAATAGAGGGTACAGGAAGATACTTGCATTGCACATATTTCCAGATCCTATATACAGTATATTGATGCAGATATGAATGGTACTTTTGTATATGCATCATAAGGGTTCCTTATTTGATTAATTATTTTATTCATTCTCGACTGGACTATTGTAACTTTCTACTAATCTATCTCCCTCTTACTAAAATCTCCTCTCTCCAATCTGTATTGAATCCTGCAGCCAGGGTCATATTCCCAAACAACTGTTACACTGATGCCTCTACCCTGTGCCAGTCATTGCACTGGTTACCCATCCACTCCAGGGTTCAATATAAACTTATCACTCTCACCCACAAAGCGCTCCACGGTTCAGCACCACCCTACATCTCCTCCCTTGTCTCAGTATATCACTCTCTGTGCCCTCTGTTCTGCTAATGACCTAAGATTAACATCCTCAATAATCCGAACCTCCCACTCCCGTCTCCAAGACTTCTCACACGTCATTAACTCCTCCCATCGTCGCCCCCATGACTTGATCGCGGGTCACCAATGAGTTGTCATGACAGCCAGGGGTCAGCTAATGACCCCCATGCCTGTCATTATGGAACTTCTTTGAAACCCTGCCTTTGACAAGGTTTCAAAAGAGACCATGATTTCTTTACAAACAGCGATGCTGTGGCATCGCTGTATATAGAACAAAAACAGTAAAAAATAAAAAAAAGAAAGTTTTGAAAAAAAATAAAAAATAAAATAAAAGTTCAAATCAACCCCTTCTCCACATACAAAATAAAAGTGTTTAAAAAATAAAAAAATACACATATTTGGTATTGCCGCAATTCAGAAAAGTCTGATCTATCAAAATATAAAAACAATTAACCCAATCGGTAAACACCATAGACAGAAAAAATTCAAGAATGCCAAAATTACGTTTTTGTGGTTGAGGCAAGTCCACAAAAAATTTTGTAACGAGCGATCTAAAAACCACATCTATCCCAAAATGGTACAAATAAAAACAATGTCTCGCCCCACAAAACATATGCTATCACACAGCTCCAGTGGATGAAAAATAAAAACGTTACGGGTCTCGGAAAATAGCAACACAATCCCGAATTTTTTATTTTTTTTTACAGACTTCAGATTTCTTTTTCACCACTAAAATAACAAAAAAACTGTACATGTTTGGTATCGCCATAATCGTATTGATGAGGAGAATCGTATTGCATGGTCATTTTTATGACAAAATGTACACCGTACAAACAATTCCCAAAAAGCAATGTAAGAATTGTGGGTTTTTTTTCAAAATGTTATTGCACTTGGATTTTTTTTCCTATTCTTGAGTACACTATGTGGTAAAATGAATAATGTCAACTCATCCCACAAAAGCAAGGCCTCATATGTCTATGTGGACATAAAAATAAAAGAGTTATGGCTCTGGGAAGAAGGGGAGGGAAAAACAGAAACACAAAAACAGAAATTGGCTGCGGCGTGAAGGGGATAAAAGAGTTGCAGGAATTTCTAGTAAGTACTGGGCCTGCATTGCATGTCACAACAATCTCCCATATTTTTCATATGTCTGGTCTTTGAGGTGGGACGGCAAGACAGAAACCTTTTCTTATAAAAAATGTTTTCCAATTCTGGCTATATTTTGCCAAAACTTACATTCTGTGTTGAGGTTTGATGAGATAATTGGTGAACTTTTTGACTTTAATTCTAAAAGGTATGTGTGGGGCAAAGCTAACACTGCACATCACCAAAAGAACATCATACACAGTGAAGCATGGTGGAGGAAGAATTGTGCCTTTGCACTATTCTTCAGCAGCTGGAACTGGAGCTTTTCTCAAGGTGGAGAAAATTATGAACAGTTCCAAATATCAGAAAATTCTGCATCAAAACTTTAAGGCTAATGCTAAAAAGTTGAAGATGAAGTGACATTTCATTTATTTAGCACAACAATGACACTAAGCATACCTCCAAATCAGAAAAAGAATGGAATCGCCAAAAGAAGATCAAAGTTATGGAATGGCCCAGCCAGACCCCAGACCTGAATCCAATTGAAAATCTGTGGGTGGAGCTGAAGTGGGCACTGTACACAGGAGCTGTTCTCTCAATCTGACAGATTTGGAGTGCTAATGCTGATAGAATCCAACCCAAAAAGACCAAATCCTGTTAAAAATTTAAAGGGTGCTTCACAAGGTATGTGTTTAAGGGTGTGCATATTTATACAACCACTTTATTTTACCTCTTTAGTTTTATTTTTCAACAAAAAAAAATTCCGTTTATTTTTCAATTTACTGTAATTGTACATATTATGGGTGACATTAAAGATGGAAAAAGTTCTGAAATGATTCTTCTTGGTATGATTCTTTTACATGACCCAATCCTGGCATTTTACAGTTGTATGTAGACTTTGTGTTTCTTCTGTATATACAGTATATAAATCTGAGCTTCCTCCTGAGCTTCCTCATAACAACTGTCTGTTATTGATATGCAAAATTAATAAGAATTGGTAGCACAACAAAAGCTACACAATGAGGGCTTTATTTTCTCCTAGGGCATGCACTCTTTTCTTTGTGTAGTCAGCTCCTTATACTTAGACCCTCCTGAATTATAAATAATGAGGCACTACTTCTCAGAAATTACCTTTGATGCATAATTTAAATTTGTGACATTGATGGTGGTAGAAATGGTACATATATATTATTTCAAAGTCCATGACAGTTTCAATGTTGACTGCACATGAAATCTCAAATACCTGTAACAAAAAGAATAGTAAGAAAGTTATTTGTTTCCAGTTGTCATGGCAATAAAAGGGTTGGTAAATACGAAAAGATGCATACAGGTATTGAAGATGGAGAGAAGCCTGGCAACCCTGGGGAGAGTATTTTACATTCACCTTCCTATTGTGTGAAGCTAACAGAAGACTTCTTCATGAGGATGCCTATCACTTAAAGGGGTTGTCTGGCCCCAGGCTTCAAGTTTGTGGTCACTTTATGTGACTGCAGACTTGTGAATATTCACATTGAGCGCTGGGATATGGCCACAAGTATGTGATTTGTATACAAGCAGTCATATGCTGACTAGACGTGTGCAATCTCTCTCACTGTAAGTGCATTGAGCGAGGCCAGACACAGTGTAGTCGGAACATGGCCGTAAGCATTCAAATCGCATACTCTTCCGGCATAGGAGAATCCTCACAGTGCATGCAATGTGAGAATTTACAAGTCTACTGTCACAAAAAGTCACATAAAGTAACTGCAGACTTGTAGCCTAAGACCGTACAACACCTTTAACCATATCTGTTCCTCAGCAACTCTGCCCACAATACTGAATAATCTCTGCCCAGCACTGTAATCTCCCCTACCTGACCAATAGTCATATTGTCATGGTGGTAACTCACATGCCTCCTGTTCTGAATTCCGTCTGGGCTCCCTCTGGTGGCCTTTAGCGTTACTGCGGGTCTGTAGCAGGGCTCAGCTGCCTCATTTCCTGCTATGCTGGTTCCTATTTAACTCCACCTGGACCTTTACTTGTTGCCTGCTGGCGTTGTATTCAGTACTGGTTCTGATCTCTCTGGACTTCCTTGTGACCTGTCTCCATCCGGAGAAGCTAAGTCTTGCTAGTTCTTGTTTGCTCATATTTCTCTTGAAAATGTTTCTCAATATATGATGAGTTCAGTCCAGCTTGCTTATATGTGATTTTTCGCTTGCTGGAAGTTCTGGGGTGCAGAGTGCGCCCCTCACATCGTGAGTCGGTGTGGGGGTTCTTGTATTTTCTGCGTGGATAGATTTTGATAGTTTTTGTACTGACCGCACAGATCCCTTGCTATCTTCAGTCTATTTAGTGTTAGCGGGCCTCATTTGCTTAAACCTGTTTTTCATTACTACGTTTGTATTTTCCCCTTAACTCACCGTTATTATTTGTGGGGGGCTGTCTAAAACTTTGGGGTTATTTCTCTGAGGCAAGTGAGGCTTTGCTTTCTCTCTAGGGGTAGTTAGTTCCTCAGGCTGTGAAGAGGCGTCTAGGTTTTTAGGTAACGCTCCACGGCTGCCTTTAGTGTGTTTGGATAGGATCAGGGTTGCGGTCAGTATAGTTTCCACATCCCCAGAGCTCGTCCTAATCTTCAGGTTTATTTATCAGGTCAGTTTTGTGATCCTACCACCGGATCATAACAGTACACCAGGCCCCAAAAGTGTTAATGCATCGCAAAAGAGGGATAAGAGAAATCCTGAGTTCATTTTTTTTTCCTCTGCAGTGGTCTAGCCTCTCTCCTCCCCTTAATCTCTGGGTGGTTCAGAATTCAGCTGCAGCTATGGACATTCAGAGTCTGTCTTCTAGTGTGGATCATCTCACTGCTAGGGTAAAAAGCATTCAGGACTTTGTAGTTCACAGTCCTATGTCTGAACCTAAAATACCAATTCCTGAGCTGTTCTCCAGAGACAGATCTAGGTTTTTGAACTTTAAAAATAATTGCAAATTATTCCATTCTCTGAGACCTCGTTCCTCTGGGGATTCTGTTCAGCAAGTTAAAATTGTTATCTCTTTGTTACGTGGTCACCCTCAAGATTGGGCATTCTCTCTGGCGCCAGGAGATCCTGCATTGCTAAATGTGGATGCGTTTTTTCTGGCGCTTGGATTGCTTTATGAGGAACCAAATCTTGTAGACCAAGCAGAAAAGGTTTTGCTGGCTCTCTCCCAGGGTCAGGATGATGCTGAGGTTTACTGTCAGAAGTTTAGAAATTGGTCTGTGCTCACTCAATGGAATGAGTGTGCCCTGGCAGCGATTTTCAGAAAGGGTCTTTCTGAAGCCCTTAAGGATGTTATGGTGGGGTTCCCCACGCCTGCGGGTCTGAATGAGTCAATGTCTTTGGCCATTCAGATTGATCGGCGTTTGCGGGAGCGCAAACCTGTGCACCATCTGATGGTATTTTCTGAGAAGAAGCCTGAGTCTATGCAATGTGACAGGATTCTGACCAGAATTGAATGGCAAAATCACAGACGTCAGAATGGGTTGTGCTTTTACTGTGGTGATTCTGCTCATGTTATCTCAGATTGTTCTAAGCGCACAAAAAACTCAGCTAAGTCTGTCACCATTGGTACTGTACAGCCTAAATTCATTTTGTCTGTTACTTTAATTTGCTCTCTGTCATCCTACTCAGTTATGGCTTTTGTGGATTCAGGTGCCGCCCTGAATTTGATGGATTTGTCTTTTGCCAGGCGCTGTGGTTTTATCTTGGAGCCTTTGCAATTCCCTATTCCACTAAAGGGAATTGATGCCACGCCATTGGCCAAGAATAAACCTCAGTACTGGGCTCAAGTGACCATGTGCATGACTCCTGTACATCAGGAGGTGATTCGCTTTCTTGTGTTACATAATTTGCATGATGTTGTCGTGTTGGGTCTGCCATGGCTGCAGGCTCATAATCCAGTCCTGGATTGGAAAGCAATGTCTGTGTCAAGTTGGGGTTGCCAGGGAATTCATGGCGATGCTCCTTTGGTGTCAATTGCTTCTTCTACTCCTTCTGAAGTCCCTGAATTTTTGTCGTACTACCAGGATGTATTTGATGAGCCCAAGTCCAGTGCCCTACCTCCTCATAGGGATTGTGACTGCGCTATAAATTTGATTCCTGGTAGTAAGTTCCCTAAGGGACGACTTTTTAATTTGTCTGTACCAGAGCATGCCGCTATGCGGAGTTATATCAAGGAGTCTTTGGAGAAGGGGCATATTCGCCCGTCCTCATCCCCTTTGGGTGCGGGGTTCTTTTTTGTGGCCAAGAAGGATGGTTCTCTGAGACCCTGTATAGATTATCGCCTTCTAAATAACATCACGGTCAAATTTCAGTATCCTTTGCCACTGTTGTCCGATCTGTTTGCTCGGATTAGGGGGGCCAGTTGGTTCACCAAGATAGATCTTCGTGGAGCGTATAATCTTGTGCGTATAAAGCAGGGCGATGAATGGAAAACAGCATTTAATACGCCCGAAGGCCATTTTGAGTACTTGGTGATGCCTTTTGGGCTTTCTAATGCCCCTTCTGTGTTCCAGTCCTTCATGCACGACATCTTCCGAGAGTATCTGGATAGATTTATGATTGTGTACCTGGATGATATTTTGGTCTTTTCTGATGATTGGGAATCTCATGTGAAGCAGGTCAGGATGGTATTTCAGGTCCTGCGAGCCAATGCCTTGTTTGTGAAGGGCTCTAAATGTCTCTTTGGAGTCCAGAAGCTTTCCTTTTTGGGCTTTATTTTTTCTCCTTCTACCATTGAGATGGACCCAGTCAAGGTCCAGGCTATCTATGACTGGACTCAAATTACATCGGTAAAGAGTCTTCAGAAGTTCTTGGGTTTTGCTAATTTTTACCGTCGCTTCATCACTAATTTTTCCAGTGTGGTTAAGCCTTTGACGGATTTGACCAAGAAGGGTTCTGATGTGACGAATTGGTCTCCTACGGTCGTGGAGGCCTTTCAGGAGCTGAAACGTCGGTTTTCTTCGGCTCCTGTCTTGCGTCAGCCGGATGTCTCTCTTCCCTTCCAGGTCGAAGTTGATGCTTCGGAGATTGGAGCAGGGGCTGTCTTGTCACAGAGAAGCTCTGATGGCTCTGTGATGAGGCCATGTGCTTTATTTTCAAGAAAGTTTTCGCCTGCCGAGCGGAATTATGATGTTGGTAATCGGGAGTTGTTGGCAATGAAGTGGGCATTTGAGGAGTGGCGACATTGGCTTGAGGGAGCCAAACATCGTGTGGTGGTCTTGACGGATCACAAGAATTTGACTTATCTTGAGTCTGCTAAACGGTTAAATCCTAGACAGGCTCGATGGTCGCTGTTTTTCTCCCGTTTCAATTTTGTGGTTTCATACCTTCCGGGTTCGAAGAACGTGAAGGCTGATGCCCTTTCTAGGAGCTTTGTGCCTGACTCTCCGGGAGTTTCTGAACCGGCTGGTATCCTCAGAGAAGGGGTGATTTTGTCTGCCATCTCCCCTGATTTGCGACGGGTGCTGCAGGAATTTCAGGCCAATAGACCTGACCGTTGTCCACCGGAGAGACTGTTTGTCCCGGATAGATGGACCAGTAGAGTCATTTCCGAGGTTCATTCTTCGGCGTTGGCGGGTCATCCGGGGATTTTTGGTACCAGGGATTTGGTGGCTAGGTCCTTCTGGTGGCCTTCCTTGTCGCGGGATGTGCGTTCCTTTGTGCAGTCCTGTGGGATTTGTGCTCGGGCCAAGCCTTGCTGTTCTCGTGCCAGTGGATTGCTTTTGCCCTTGCCTGTCCCGAAGAGGCCCTGGACGCATATTTCCATGGATTTTATTTTGGATCTTCCAGTCTCTCAGAGGATGTCTGTTATCTGGGTGGTTTGTGATCGTTTTTCTAAAATGGTCCATTTGGTGCCCTTGCCTAAGCTGCCTTCCTCCTCTGATTTGGTTCCACTGTTTTTTCAGAATGTGGTTCGTTTGCATGGTATTCCTGAGAACATTGTGTCTGACAGAGGATCCCAGTTTGTGTCCAGATTTTGGCGGTCCTTTTGTGCTAAGATGGGCATTGAATTATCTTTTTCATCGGCCTTCCATCCTCAGACGAATGGCCAAACCGAACGAACTAATCAGACCTTGGAGACTTATCTGAGATGTTTTGTTTCTGCTGATCAGGATGATTGGGTGACTTTTTTGCCATTGGCTGAGTTCGCCCTCAATAATCGGGCTAGTTCTGCTACTTTGGTTTCGCCTTTTTTTTGCAATTCTGGTTTTCATCCTCGTTTTTCCTCAGGTCAGGTTGAGCCTTCTGACTGTCCTGGGGTGGATTCTGTGGTGGATAGGTTGCAGCAGATTTGGAACCACGTGGTGGACAATTTGACGTTGTCACAAGAGAAAACTCAGCGCTTTGCTAACCGCCGTCGCTGTGTGGGTCCCCAACTTTGGGTGGGGGATTTGGTATGGTTGTCTTCTTGTTATGTTCCGATGAAGGTTTTCTCTCCTAAGTTCAAGCCTCGTTTCATCGGTCCTTATAAGATTTTGGAAATCCTCAACCCTGTGTCATTTCGTTTGGACCTCCCAGCATCGTTTGCCATTCACAATGTGTTCCATAGGTCATTATTGCGGAGATATGTGGTGCCTGTGGTTCCTTCTGTTGATCCTCCTGCTCCGGTCTTGGTCGAGGGAGAATTGGAGTATGTGGTGGAGAAGATCTTGGATTCTCATATTTCGAGACGGAAGCTTCAGTACTTGGTTAAGTGGAAGGGCTATGGTCAGGAGGATAATTCCTGGGTTGTCGCCTCTGATGTCCATGCGGCCGATTTGGTTCGTGCCTTTCATTCGGCTCGTCCTGATCGGCCTGGGGGCTCTGGTGAGGGTTCGGTGACCCCTCCTCAAGGGGGGGTGTTGTGAATTCCGTTCTCGGGCTCCCTCCTGTGGTCATGAGTGGTACTGTGTGAGTTTGTTCTTGGGCTCCCTCTGGTGGCCTTTAGCGATATGGCTGGGCTCAGCTGCTTCATTTCCTTCTATGTTGGGCCTATTTAACTCACCTGGACCTTCATTTGTTGCCTTCTGTTGGTGTATTCAGTCCTGATTCTCAGCTCTCCTGAATATTCCTTGTGACCAGTTTCCTGCTGGAGAAGCTAAGTTTGCTTGTTCATTTTGCTCATTATTTCCTTGAAAACGTTTCTCAGTATATGATGAGTTCAGTCCAGCTTGCTTTTATGTGATTTTTTGCTTGCTGGTTAGTTCTGGGGTGCAGAGTGCGCCCCTCACATCGTGAGTCGGTGTGGGGGTTCTTGTATTCTCTGCGTGGTTTATTTTTGATAGTTTTTGTACTGACCGCACAGACTCCTATCTATTTTCTGTTTATCTAGTGTTAGCGGGCCTCATTTGCTAAACCTGTTTCATTTCTACGTTTGTATTTTCCCCTTAACTCACCGTTATTATTTGTGGGGGGCTGTCTATAACTTTGGGGTTATTTCTCTGAGGCAAGTGAGGTCTTTGCTTTCTCTCTAGGGGCAGTCAGTTTCTCAGGCTGTGAAGAGGCGTCTAGGTTTTTAGGTAACGCTCCACGGCTGCCTTTAGTGTGTTGGATAGGATCAGGATTGCGGTCAGTATAGCTTCCACATCCCCAGAACTTGTCCTAACATTCTGGTTATATGTATCAGGTCAGTTTTGAGATCCTACCACCGGATCATAACAGTACAGCAGGCCAAAAAGTGTTAATGCAGCAGAAGAGGGAGAAGAGAAATCCTGAAGTCATTTTTTTTTTCTTCTCTGCACTGTGTTTAGCCTCTCTCCTCCCCTTAATCTCTGGGTGGTTCTGAACTCAGCTGCAGATATGGACATTCAGAGTCTGTCTTCTAGTGTGGATCATCTCACTGCAAGGGTACAGGGCATTCAGGATTATGTAGTCCGCAGTCCTATGTCAGAGCCTAAAATACCAATTCCTGAGCTGTTCTCCGGAGATAGATCTAGGTTTTTGAACTTTAAGAATAATTGTAAGTTATTCCTTTCTCTGAGACCTCGCTCCTCTGGTGATTCTGTTCAGCAAGTTAAAATTGTTATTTCTTTGTTACGTGGCGACCCTCAAGATTGGGCATTCTCTCTGGCGCCAGGAGATCCTGCATTGCTAAATGTGGATGCGTTTTTTCTGGCGCTTGGAGTGCTTTATGAGGAACCTAATCTGGTAGACCAAGCAGAGAAGGTTTTGCTGGCTCTCTCTCAGGGTCAAGATGAAGCAGAGGTTTACTGTCAGAAGTTTAGGAAGTGGTCTGTGCTCACTCAATGGAATGAGTGCGCCCTGGCGGCGATTTTCAGAAAGGGTCTTTCTGAAGCCCTTAAGGATGTTATGGTGGGGTTCCCCACGCCTGCGGGTCTGAATGAGTCTATGTCTTTGGCCATTCAGATTGATCGGCGTTTGTGGGAGCGCAAACCTGTGCACCATCTGGCGATATTTTCTGAGCCGAAACCTGAGCCTATGCAATGCGACAGGACTCTGACCAGAGTTGAACGGCAAAACCTCAGACGTCAGAAGGGGTTGTGCTTTTACTGTGGTGATTCTACTCATGTTATCTCAGAGTGTTCTAGGCGCACAAAAAGGTTCGCCAAGTCTGTCACCATTGGTACTGTACAACCTAAATTCATTTTGTCTGTTACTTTGATTTGCTCTCTGTCATTCTACTCAGTTATGGCCTTTGTGGATTCAGGTGCCGCCCTGAATTTGATGGATTTGTCATTTGCCAGGCGCTGTGGTTTTATCTTGGAGCCTTTACAATTCCCTATCCCACTAAAGGGAATTGATGCTACGCCATTGGCCAAGAATAAACCTCAGTACTCGACCCAAGTGACCATGTGCATGGCTCCTGCACATCAGGAGGTGATTCGCTTTCTTGTGCTACATAATTTGCATGATGTTGTAGTGTTGGGTCTGCCATGGCTGCAGGCTCATAATCCAGTCCTGGATTGGAAAGCAATGTCTGTGTCAAGTTGGGGTTGCCAGGGAATTCATGGCGATGCTCCTTTGGTGTCAATTGCTTCTTCTACTCCTTCTGAAGTCCCTGAATTTTTGTCAGACTACCAGGATGTATTTGATGAGCCCAAATCCAGTGCCCTACCTCCTCATAGGGATTGTGATTGTGCTATAAATCTGATTCCTGGTAGTAAGTTCCCTAAGGGATGACTTTTTAATTTGTCTGTACCAGAACATGCCGCTATGCAGAGTTATATAAAGGAGTCCTTGGAGAAGGGGCATATTCACCCGTCCTCGTCCCCTTTGGGTGCGGGGTTCTTTTTTGTGGCCAAGAAGGATGCTTCTCTGAGACCCTGTATTGATTATCGCCTTCTAAATAACATCACGGTCAAATTTCAGTACCCCTTGCCACTATTGTCCGATCTGTTTGCCCGGATTAGGGGGGCCAGTTGGTTCACCAAGATAGATCTTCGAGGAGCGTACAATCTTGTGCGCATAAAGCAGGGCGATGAATGGAAAACAGCATTTAATACGCCTGAAGGCCATTTTGAGTACTTGGTGATGCCTTTTGGGCTTTCTAATGCCCCCTCTGTGTTTCAGTCCTTCATGCATGACATCTTCCGAGAGTATCTGGATAGATTTATGATTGTGTACCTGGATGATATTTTGGTCTTTTCTGATGATTGGGAGTCTCATGTGAAGCAGGTCAGGATGGTATTTCAGGTCCTGCGTGCCAATGCCTTGCTTGTGAAGGGCTCTAAATGTCTCTTCGGAGTCCAGAAGGTTTCCTTTTTGGGCTTTATTTTTTCTCCTTCTACTATTGAGATGGATCCAGTCAAGGTCCAGGCAATTTATGACTGGACTCAACCTACATCTGTGAAGAGTCTTCAGAAGTTCTTGGGTTTTGCTAATTTTTACCGTCGCTTCATCACTAATTTTTCTAGTGTGGTTAAGCCTTTGACTGATTTGACCAAGAAGGGTTCTGATGTGACAAATTTGTCTCCTGCGGCCGTGGAGGCCTTTGAGGAGCTGAAACGTCGATTTTCTTCAGCTCCTGTCTTGCGCCAGCCCGATGTCTCTCTTCCCTTTCAGGTCGAGGTTGATGCTTCTGAGATTGGAGCAGGGGCTGTCATGTCGCAGAGAAGCTCTGATGGCTCTGTGATGAGACCATGTGCTTTCTTTTCAAGAAAGTTTTCGCCTCCCGAGCGGAATTATGATGTTGGTAATCGTGAGTTGTTGGCAATGAAGTGGGCATTTGAGGAGTGGCGACATTGGCATGAGGGGGCCAAGCATCGTGTGGTGGTCTTGATGGATCACAAGAATTTGACTTATCTCGAGTCTGCCAAACGGTTGAATCCGAGACAGGCTCGATGGTCGCTGTTTTTCTCTCGTTTCAATTTCGTGGTTTCATATCTTCCGGGTTCGAAAAACGTGAAGGCTGATGCCCTTTCTAGGAGTTTTGTACCTGACTCCCCGGATGTTTCTGAACCGACTGGTGTCCTCAAAGAGGGGGTGATTTTGTCTGCCATCTCTCCTGATCTGCGACGGGTGTTGCAGGAGTTTCAGGCCAATAGACCTGACCATTGTCCACCGGAGAGACTGTTTGTCCCGGACAGATGGACCAGTAGAGTTATTTCGGAGGTTCATTCTTCGGTGTTGGCGGGTCATCCTGGGATTTTTGGTACCAGGGATTTGGTGGCGAGGTCCTTTTGGTGGCCTTCCTTGTCGCGGGATGTGCGTTCCTTTGTGCAGTCCTGTGGGATTTGTGCTCGGGCCAAGCCTTGCTGTTCTCGTGCCAGTGGATTGCTTTTGCCTTTGCCTGTCCCGAAGAGGCCTTGGACGCATATTTCCATGGATTTTATTTCGGATTTTCCTGTCTCTCAGAGGATGTCTGTCATCTGGGTGGTTTGTGATCGTTTTTCTAAAATGGTCCATTTGGTACCTTTGCCTAAGCAGCCTTTCTCCTCCGATTTGGTGCCACTGTTTTTTCAGAATGTGGTTCGTTTACATGGTATTCCGGAGAACCTTGTGTCTGACAGAGGATCCCAGTTTGTGTCCAGATTTTGGCGGTCCTTTTGTGCTAAGATGGGCATTGAATTGTCTTTTTCGTCGGCCTTCCATCCTCAGACGAATTGCCAAACCGAACGAACTAATCAGACCTTGGAAACTTATTTGAGATGTTTTGTTTCTGCTGATCAGGATGATTGGGTGACTTTTTTGCCATTGGCTGAGTTCGCCCTCAATAATCGGGCTAGTTCTGCTACTTTGGTTTCACCTTTCTTTTGCAATTCTGGTTTTCATCCTCGTTTTTCCTCGGGTCAGGTTGAGCCCTCTGACTGTCCTGGGGTGGATTCTGTGGTGGATAGGTTGCAGCAGATTTGGAACCATGTGGTGGACAATTTGAAGTTGTCCCAAGAGAAGGCTCAGCGCTTTGCTAACCGCCGTCGCTGTGTGGGTCCCCGACTTCGTGTGGGGGATTTGGTGTGGTTGTCTTCTCGTTATGTCCCGATGAAGGTTTCCTCTCCTAAGTTCAAGCCTCATTTCATCGGTCCTTATAAGATTTTGGAAATCCTCAACCCTGTGTCATTTTGTTTGGACCTCCCAACATCGTTTGCCATTCATAATGTGTTCCATAGGTCATTGTTGCGGAGATATGTGGTGCCTGTGGTCCCTTCTGTTGATCCTCCTGCTTCTGTCTTGGTCGAGGGGGAGTTGGAGTATGTGGTGGAGAAGATCTTGGATTCTCGTATTTCGAGACAGAAGCTTCAGTACTTAGTTAAATGGAAGGGCTATGGTCAGGAGGATAATTCCTGGGTTGTCGCCTCCGATGTCCATGCGGCCGATTTGGTTCGTGCCTTTCATTCGGCTCGTCCTGATCGGCCTGGGAGCTCTGGCGAGGGTTCGGTGACCCCTCCTCAAGGGGGGGTACTGTTGTGAATTCCTTTCTCGGGCTCCCTCCTGTGGTCATGAGTGGTACATTCTGGTTATATGTATCAGGTCAGTTTTGAGATCCTACCACCGGATCATAACAGGGGGGGTACTGTTGTGAATTCCGTCTGGGCTCCCTCTGGTGGCCTTTAGCGTTACTGCGGGTCTGTAGCAGGGCTCAGCTGCCTCATTTCCTGCTATGCTGGTTCCTATTTAACTCCACCTGGACCTTTACTTGTTGCCTGCTGGCGTTGTATTCAGTACTGGTTCTGATCTCTCTGGACTTCCTTGTGACCTGTCTCCATCCGGAGAAGCTAAGTCTTGCTAGTTCTTGTTTGCTCATATTTCTCTTGAAAATGTTTCTCAATATATGATGAGTTCAGTCCAGCTTGCTTATATGTGATTTTTCGCTTGCTGGAAGTTCTGGGGTGCAGAGTGCGCCCCTCACATCGTAAGTTGGTGTGGGGATTCTTGTATTTTCTGCGTGGATAGTTTTTGATAGTTTTTGTACTGACCGCACAGATCCCTTGCTATCTTCAGTCTATTTAGTGTTAGCGGGCCTCATTTGCTTAAACCTGTTTTTCATTACTACGTTTGTATTTTCCCCTTAACTCACCGTTATTATTTGTGGGGGGCTGTCTAAAACTTTGGGGTTATTTCTCTGAGGCAAGTGAGGCTTTGCTTTCTCTCTAGGGGTAGTTAGTTCCTCAGGCTGTGAAGAGGAGTCTAGGTTTTTAGGTAACGCTCCACGGCTGCCTTTAGTGTGTTTGGATAGGATCAGGGTTGCGGTCAGTATAGTTTCCACATCCCCAGAGCTCGTCCTAATCTTCAGGTTTATTTATCAGGTCAGTTTTGTGATCCTACCACCGGATCATAACAGCCTCCACAGTCTTGCCCTACTCAACATAGTCACCGTGCGCTTCTCCTTGTGTCAGGCCATCTCACTGAGTTTGTCACTTGAAGCACTCCTCAGCACTGCTGCATCTGCATGTTGTTTCTATTTGAATTTAGTGGTATGTGGCCAGTTGCCACAGAGGTACTGTACCTCAGCCAGAGGGGTGGTACTCCGCTCTTGGGTAAGAAGGGGGCACTACCCGAGACTCACACACTAGCATCCAACAGTACACCACTCCAGGCCAGGGGATCTCGGCAGACCCTATTGAGGGAGGGCCCCATCTCAGGCTGGAGGGAGAACGAGGTAGAAGGTGTGGGTGGAGAGAGTGTCAGTTGTGAGGAGTCATTATGGAAACAAAAGGGAGCAGTTAGTAGTCAGTTAGGGAGTTGATGAGGATAACTGAATGAGAGCAGAAGTGGAGAGAGAATCTCCGGAGAGAGGTAGAAGGGGTCCTAGGGGCCAGGGAAGTGAGGAATCCACCCTGGGCACCCGAATCCACGCCGACCATAGTCGAGTGGAAGGACCTGGTCACAGTGGGGGAACCGGCCCCCAGTTTAGTAGAGGAACTGCAAGACTCAGCCAGCAATCAGGGTGTGGTAACTGTAGGTGCCACAGCCACATTCACACATATTCGCTGAAAAGAGATCCACATAGGATCAAGGGGACCAGGAGGACATTGCCAGACAGGATCCAAGGCTGCTAGCTTGGGACACTGTGTGTGAGGCGCAGCGCAGGAGGGTGAAGCCAGCGCAGAGATGGCAAGGAAAGAAAATAAGAAAGGGAGTCATGGGAAAGTGAACCCCAAATTACCTGAGAGCTGGCTGGACCACAGACCCTGAGCACCTGGCTGGGGATTGCATCTCAGAACTGTTAGTAAAGTGTGGAAACTGCACCCTGCTGTGTCCTCAGGATTATTTACTGCATCACCTGTCCTGCACTACAACATTCAACATCATTGACTTAACACTTTCACTGCCCTGGGGCCTAGCTCTACCCGTGCAGAGCTGTAACATCTCAGCTGCGTCACCAGTGTCGGCAATTTCCCTTATTTCCGAACATCACGGGTGGCGTCACGAAAAAATCTCCTAGAAACTTTATTTAACCTTTAATTCACTTTTATTTGATGCCCAGGGCCGAGTCCCCTTCGGCCCTAGTGGGTGCTCCACTAGCAACTGTTTATGCCTATCTCTGTATTCTGTCTCACGATATCAACCTGCCTGTTCACCTGCTCAGTGTGACTTTTCCATACTTGACCCCGGCTTCGTATTGTTAACGCGTGCCAGCCTCAGACTACCTGAATGCACTTCTGTCTCATCCTACTGTACCTCATACTCACACCTCTGACCCTCCGGTCAGCTGCTACAGTCCCAGGGACTGCACTTGAGTGGTACCTGGTGTCTATTGGCAAGGCAGCCTATCCTCACACTCAAAGGCCTTAGTGAAGACCCTATAGACACTTAGTCATGTCCCTCCAGGGTAAGCCCAACACATCCACACCCACCAGCGGTACTGTTCTGCCCATCTGAGTATAGGGCAATATGTTTGTACTTGTGTGCTGGTTTGTTGGTTATAGCACCATCTAGTGGTGGCTGAATTTATAACCTGTGTCTTTAACAGCAGACAGAGTGTTGCATTGTGGGATTAAAGCAAGGTATCTTGGGTAGAAGAAACTCCATTTTCTTCTGTGTTACTTCCTGGGACACACATGTTTATTTGTCCTCCTTTAACTGCTCCAACTTGAGTTTGATATCGTGGTAAAGCATATCTGGTAAGATTAATATCTATTATTGCAATGCAGTATTGTACAGAAATATGATTAACTGTATAGCAGCCAGTACAAAGGAGACGAGATTATTAGAGATCTGTGTATTTCCTGTTCAAGTTTGCATCACACTGTTTACTTTCCTGTTAATTGTAAAGTGTCAGTTGTGTGATTATTTGCCCAATACTTACCTATGTTGATTGTATTCTTATAGTTTTACCAAGTTCTATACCTGTTCACCAATAAACAAGTTAGACTACAGAGAATGGTCTGCTTATTTGGAAGACAGAAGTGGTTTATGCTGTATGTTAGATTGCACACCGTATCAACGTGTATGAAGACAGAACAGTAAAACAGACGCTAGATGCCTGCGATAGCAAATACGACTTACGGACCCGCTTGTACTCACACCGCACTGCCTGCGGATGTCGAGTCCCTTTATACTAATATCAAACATACCGATGGGTTGGCCGCAGTAAAATTCTTTTTGGGCGGCTCTTCTTTGCCCGTTGGGATTCAGGGCCTCCTGCTGGAACTATTGGAGTTCACCCTCACCCACAATTTTTTTGTGTTTAAGGGGTCCTTCTACCTTCAGCTCCAGGGGACCGCCATGGGGGCGGCGTTCACGCCGTCTTATGCCGGTCTTTTCCTGGGGTTGTGGGACAGGGACCTCTTCCTGTCAGACAGACTGGGGTCTATGGAGCGTGTCCCTTTTTGGACAGGCTACATAGACGATATCTTCTTTGTCTGGCAGGGCACTCTGATCGACCTTGCGCAACTTATTGAGATACTGAATAGCAACGACCTTAATATTCACCTCACATTTTCATCCAGTGCGGTATCCTTGGACTTCCTTGATGTTACTATTAGGAAGGACCCCTCTGGTATGCTACAGACAGACATTTTCAGAAAGGAAACATCCACAAACACATTGCTGCATGCATCATCTGGCCATCCACGACATATGATCCGTTCAGTGCCAACCGGTCAGTTCCTCCGGATTCGTAGAATCTGCTCATCTGATGCGGTTTTTGAACAAAGAGCAGAGGATCTGAAGGAACACTTTCGATCTCGTGGTTATAGCCAGAGGATGATCAAGCGTGCCTATCATAGGGCTAAACATGCCTCTCGCCACGATCTTCTCTATAATAATAGATAATCGGATAGATTGGGCGATAAGCAGTTACTGAGATTCATCACCACCTTTAATTCTCAGTCTGATCGGGTTCGATCCATCCTCCAGAACGCTTGGCGGATTCTGAAAGTGGATCTGGTTATCTCTAAATTTATCCCTGCCAATCCCTCTATTGCTTTTCGATGGGTCAAAAATTTGAGGGACCATCTCGTCTCCAGCCACTATTCTAATTATCATAAACCCCACATTCCTGGACAGATTTGTGAGAAGGGTGGGGTGTACTCCGTGTGGCTCCTGCGTAGCCTGCCCCAATATCGATCGTTGTGACACCTTTACTAACTCTGATGGGACCAAGAGCTACAAATCAGACAGCATATCAACTGCACTACGCGATATGTTCTATACTATGCGACGTGTCCATGCGGTCTGATTTATGTAGGACTCACTACAAGGCAGCTTAAAGTCCGCATCAGAGAAAATGTTCTGGGGATATTGGTGGCGGTCGGCCACACGGAGCCATCCACCCTTAAAACTATACCCAGACATTTCAAGGAAATGCATAACTGTGATGGTGCCCTATTGAGGGTACGGGGTATTGACGCCATCAGGATTAATATCCGTGGTGGCGATCTATCTAGGCGTCTGGGTAAACTGGAGACTAGATGGATTTGGCAACTTAACACTGTACATCCATTCGGCTTAAATAAATGTCTCTCTTTTGCACCTTTCCTTTAGATTTCCGGCTGCTTTAATTACATTACGTGTCACCAATAACAAGGTTGCTTTTTTATTTGTTTTTAACTTTGGGTTTATGTTTTAGTGTCTACTACCTTCTTGCCATGATACCCGTATTGTATCTACAATGAAACGCTTGGTTCCGGGACGTTACACTACTTACTGCTTTTTGAAGACATCTATAATCGTTATGAACATACATGAGCTATTTTTGTTATGCATTTTAGTCTGTGGTATATGATGTTCCTTTGTTGCTTTTATATATTGGCTATCTACCTATGTGTATATATATACATCTTATTATATGCTGATGGTCTATTGTGTTTTCTATATATGTTTACATGATACTGCGGTATTTAGCTTTGAATGGTGTTTTATTTGTCTTCTATTGTATATTAAGAGCAACTTCCGTGATTCGCTTTATACTATATATTTATTTTTATTGTAATATCACAATTATGAGTTACATCTGTGCGTATATATTTAATATGATCGATCGCCTGTTACATCATTGTTTCATACCATTTGTATGTCGTTGTTACGTTATGGATTGTCAAAACGTCCTTAACTGTAATGGCCGCGGGTGCATTTACAGTCATGCGCAGTTGCAGTTTTTGCTCCCTTGCCACTTCCGGTCTGCGGTCCTGCACTGGTGGACATGGGCGGATCGGTGTTGACAGGGGTAGCTGCGCATTGGTCGGCTTTACATCCCGGTCACTATATAATGCTGGAGGGATTATTCTTGGTACGCCCCCTGAAGAAGGACGATACCGAAACGCGCTTTGGGGTGGGTTCAAGTCGGTGTGGTTCCCTGCATATACCGGTATGTTCATATTGCTGCGCTACATGGCTTGTTTTCCACTTAGATTAACTCTTACTGTACTACTGTTTGTATAGACCTTGGTATTTATCTAGCCCATTATTTACCATCTGGCAGCACATACCCTAGTCATATGTAGTGGCTACCGCCTGACTTTTTGCTTCCATGTGTTATTTTGTTAAGTACCCCCCATATTTATGCACATAATCTTTGTTGTTTTGTAATTATAATAAACTTTTCATGATTTGCATTTACTTTGGACAATGGCACTAGTTTTATTTAGTGGTTTCATTTTCAGTTAGGTTAGTGTGTCCCACACATTTCCATGTACAGGCTCTTTTATATGGATATTTTTCTTCTTATATTATGATTTCATTTCTATACTACTGCCTGTTCTGTTTGCCTTGTTTTCAATTGCCTGCGGATACTGTAGCGGCCGTCATACAGTCACAAGTACCAAGTGTGCAGCCCTCCAACAAGCACGACACATCTCAGACCACGCTGAAGTTTATTTTTACCCGCTCTGAAACTCCCTGCAGTCTGCAAACAGACACACAATGTCCACAAGCCTGACATCTTCACTCAGGATGAGGTCCCAAACAAGCCGCTCTAGCAAATCTTCATCAAAGAATTCTGCTGCTCTCACCCATGCAGAAGCTGAGGTGGCAAAAGTAAGATCCTCCTTCGCTGCGCAAGAGATGCAGTTAAAACTAAGACAAGCAGCTCAAGATGCAGAATGAGCACACCTGCAAGCAGATCAAGTAGCAGATCATGCATGCCTGCAAGCAGATCGAGAAGCGGATCAAGCATACCTACAAGCGACTTTAGAAAGACTTACTGCAGAAAAAGAGGCAGCAGCCGCGATAGCCAAGGCTGAGTTCTTAGAAGCCATGGAGTTTCCTAAATCTGAGAGAGGCAGCGATGTACTTGGACCAGATCTAGATCGACAGGATCCAGCACAACGCATTTCAGAATATGTCTACCAACATCCTAGAATAGACGACAACTTTGATCCATTACACCAATCAGCAGATGCAGATTACCAGAGGTCCTTCCTTGAACCACAGTGCTGGAAGCAAGAAAGTATGCTACAAAATGACGTTGACCACAACTACCGCCCTACAGAACAGAAGGTACAGCCTCCACCCAGACTGAAAGGGACACCTTTCGCATCAGAACAGTATTTTACAGACTATCCTAAGCCAGAAGCTCCTACCAAGTATGAGGATGCACCACACACACCGCATGACAACAGCACACCAGCTCATGTTGGCGCTGACCAAACCACTATGAACTTTGCAAAGTTCTTTGCTTGCAGGGAGCTGGTGACCAAGGGACATGTAAAATTCACCAATCCAGCTGAGAGCTGTAGAGCATGGTGAGCCTTTTTCCGGAACGCCATCAGAGACTTGGATCTTTCCAGTAGTGAGAGTTAGATCTAATGGTAAAATGGCTTGAGTCTGCCGAACACGCCAAAAGAATGGGTAACATTAACATAAAGTACCCACACACAGGCCTTCATATGGTGTGGGAAAGACTCGATGAATGTTATGGGTCAGTAGAAGCTATAGATAATGCTATGTATAAAAGAATTAATGTTTTTTCCAAAATAGTGAATAAGGGTTATCAAAAGCTCAGGGAACTGAGTGACTTGTTAATGGAGGTACAGGTTGCTTAGGAAGAAGGAGACCTGCCAGGATTGGCATTCCTGGACACTGCCAGAGGTGTCAACCCAATTGTTCAAAAACTCCCTTACAACCTACAAGAGAAGTGGGTCAGTCATGGGTCCCGTTACAAAAAGACTCATAAGGTATCATTTCCCTTTGAAGACTTTGTAGACTTTGTTGCTCAGCAGGCAAGAGTTAGAAATGACCCCAGTTTTGATTTCACTATGTCATGTGTTATGACCCCAATGGCGAGGGTCTCAGAGGAACGTGGAAGTCTGCAGAGTACAAAAATCCAGCTCATAGGGCAGTGGTAACTGGGTTGACCATATATCTACTCCTAACGCCAACACTAGAAGTAGCCGGGGATCATTCCTACGTTGATTCTAGATGACACGCGCCAGCCGGAGATTCTAGCTACCCCTAGTAGAGGAAAACAAAGACCTTTCTTGCCTCCAGAGAAGGGGACCCCAAAGCTGGATAGAAGCCCCCCACAAATAATGACGGTTAGGTAAGAGGAAATGACAAACACAGAAATGAACCAGGTATAGCACAGAGAGGCCCGCTTACTGATAGCAGAATAAAGAAAGGTAACTTATATGGTCAACAAAAACCCTATCAAAATCCACACTGGAAATTCAAGAACCCCCGAACCGTCTAACGGTCCGGGGGGAGAACACCAGCCCCCTAGAGCTTCCAGCAAAGGTCAGGATATAGATTAGGAACAAGCTGGACAAAAATACAAAACCAAAACAAATAGCAAAAAGCCAAAAGGCAGACTTAGCTGATATAACTGGAATCAGGATCAGTAGACAAGAGCACAGCAGACTAGCTCTGATAACTACGTTGCCAGGCATAGAACTGAAGGTCCAGGGAGCTTAAATAGCAACACCCCTAACTAACGACCCAGGTGCGGATAAAAGGAATGACAGAAAAACCAGAGTCAAAAAACTAGTAACCACTAGAGGGAGCAAAAAGCAAAATCACAACAGTACCCCCCCCTTAGTGAGGGGTCACCGAACCCTCACCACGACCACCAGGGCGATCAGGATGAGCGGCATGAAAGGCACGAACTAAATCGGCCGCATGAACATCAGAGGCGACCACCCAGGAATTATCCTCCTGACCATAGCCCTTCCACTTGACCAGGTACTGAAGCCTCCGCCTGGAGAGGCGAGAATCCAAGATCTTCTCCACCACGTACTCCAACTCGCCCTCAACCAACACCGGAGCAGGAGGCTCAACAGAAGGAACTACAGGCACAATGTACCGCCGCAACAAGGACCTATGAAATACATTGTGAATAGCAAACGACACAGGAAGATCCAGACGAAAAGATACAGGATTAAGGATTTCCAATATCTTGTAAGGCCCAATAAAACGAGGTTTAAATTTGGGAGAGGAGACCTTCATCGGAACAAAGCGGGAAGAAAGCCATACCAAATCCCCAACGCGTAGTCGGGGACCCACACCGCGGCGGCGGTTGGCAAAGCGCTGAGCCTTCTCCTGTGACAACTTCAAGTTGTCCACCACATGATTCCAGATCTGCTGCAACCTATCCACCACAGAATCCACCCCAGGACAGTCAGAAGGCTCCACATGACCCGAAGAAAAGCGAGGATGGAAACCAGAGTTGCAGAAAAAAGGCGAAACCAAGGTGGCGGAACTAGCCCGATTATTAAGGGCAAACTCAGCCAACGGCAAGAATGTCACCCAATCGTCCTGATCAGCAGAGACAAAACACCTCAAATAAGCCTCCAAAGTCTGATTGGTTCGCTCCGTCTGTCCATTAGTCTGAGGATGGAAAGCAGACGAAAACGACAAATCAATGCCCATCCTACTACAAAAGGATCGCCAGAACCTGGAAACGAACTGGGATCCTCTGTCTGACACAATATTCTCAGGGATGCCGTGCAAACGAACCACGTTCTGGAAAAACACAGGAACCAGATCGGAAGAGGAAGGCAGCTTAGGCAAAGGAACCAAATGGACCATCTTGGAGAAGCGATCACATATCACCCAGATAACGGACATGCCCTGAGATAGCGGAAGATCAGAAATGAAATCCATGGAGATATGTGTCCAAGGTCTCTTCGGGACAGGCAAGGGCAAGAGCAAACCGCTGGCACGAGAACAGCAAGGCTTAGCTCGAGCACAAGTCCCACAGGACTGCACAAATGACCGCACATCCCTTGACAAGGAAGGCCACCAAAAGGACCTGGCCACCAGATCTCTGGTGCCAAAAATTCCCGGGTGACCTGCCAACACCGAGGAATGAACCTCGGAAATGACTCTGCTGGTCCACTTATCCGGGACAAACAGTCTGTCAGGTGGACAAGACTCAGGCCTATCAGCCTGAAATCTCTGCAACACACGTCGCAGATCCGGAGAAATAGCTGACAAGATAACTCCATCTTTAAGAATACCAACAGGATCAGCGACTCCAGGAGCATCATGCACAAAGCTCCTAGAAAGAGCATCGGCCTTCACATTCTTTGAACCTGGTAAATACGAGACAACAAAATCAAAGCGGGAGAAAAACAATGACCAGCGGGCCTGTCTCGGATTAAGGCGTTTAGCAGACTCGAGATACATCAGATTTTTGTGATCAGTCAAGACCACCACACGATGCTTAGCACCCTCGAGCCAATGACGCCACTCCTCAAATGCCCATTTCATGGCCAACAACTCCCGATTGCCCACATCATAATTTCGCTCGGCAGGCGAAAACTTCCTAGAGAAAAAGGCACAAGGTTTCATAACAGAGCAACCAGGGCCTCTCTGCGACAAAACGGCCCCTGCCCCAATCTCCGAAGCATCCACCTCAACCTGAAAGGGAAGTGAGACGTCAGGCTGGCACAAAACAGGCGCCGAAGTAAACCGGCGTTTCAACTCCTGGAAAGCCTCCACGGCAGCAGGAGCCCAGTTAGCTACATCGGAGCCCTTCTTGGTCATATCCGTCAAAGGTTTCACAATGCTAGAAAAATTAGCGATAAAACGACGGTAGAAGTTAGCGAAACCCAAGAACTTCTGAAGACTCTTAACTGACGAGGGCTGAGTCCAATCAAGAATAGCTCGGACCTTGACTGGGTCCATCTCCACAGCAGAAGGGGAAAAAATGAACCCCAAAAAGGGAACCTTCTGTACACCAAAGAGACACTTTGAGCCCTTGACAAACAAAGAATTTTCACGCAAAATTTTAAAGACCAACCTGACCTGCTCCACATGCGAATCCCAATTATCAGAAAAAACCAAAATATCATCCAGATAAACAATCAAAAATTTATCCAGATACTTCCGGAAAATGTCATGCATAAAGGACTGAAAAACTGAAGGCGCATTGGAGAGCCCAAAAGGCATCACCAAGTACTCAAAATGACCTTCGGGCGTATTGAATGCGGTTTTCCATTCATCACCTTGCTTAATGCGCACAAGGTTGTACGCACCACGAAGGTCTATCTTGGTGAACCACTTGGCACCCTTAATCCGGGCAAACAAGTCAGACAACAGCGGTAAAGGATACTGAAATTTGACAGTGATCTTATTTAAAAGCCGATAATCAATACAAGGTCTCAAAGATCCGTCCTTTTTTGCCACAAAAAAGAATCCCGCACCAAGAGGGGAAGAAGACGGACGAATATGTCCTTTCTCCAGAGACTCCTTGATATATGAACGCATAGCGGTATGTTCAGGTACCGACAGATTAAACAGTCTTCCCTTAGGAAATTTACTGCCTGGGATCAAATCTATAGCACAGTCACAGTCCCTATGAGGAGGCAGTGCACTGGACTCAGACTCACTGAAGACATCCTGATAATCAGACAAATACTCCGGAACTTCCGAAGGCGTAGAAGAAGCAATAGACACAGGCAGGGAATCCCCATGAATACCACGACAGCCCCAACTTGAGACTGACATAGCCTTCCAGTCCAGGACTGGATTATGGGTCTGTAACCATGGCAGCCCTAAAACAACCAAATCATGCATTTTATGTAAAACCAGGAAACGTATCACCTCGCGGTGTTCAGGAGTCATGCACATGGTAACCTGTGTCCAATACTGCGGTTTATTTGCTGCCAATGGTGTAGCATCAATACCCCTAAGAGGAATAGGATTTTCTAATGGTTCAAGAGTAAAACCACAGCGCTTAGCAAATGAGAGATCCATGAGACTCAGGGCAGCACCTGAATCTACAAACGCCATGACAGGATAAGATGACAGTGAGCAAATCAAAGTTACAGACAGAATAAATTTAGGTTGCAAATTACCAACGGTGACAGGACTAACAACCTTAGCTATACGTTTAGAGCATGCTGAGATAACATGTGTAGAATCACCACAGTAGTAGCACAAGCCATTCCGGCGTCTATGAATTTTCCGCTCATTTCTAGTCAGGATTCTATCACATTGCATTAAATCAGGTGTCTGTTCAGACAACACCATGAGGGAATTTGCGGTTTTTCTATCACATTGCACCGAATTAGGTGTCTGTTCAGACAACACCATGAGGGAATTTGCGGTTTTGCGCTCCCGCAACCGCCGGTCAACTTGAATAGCCAGTGCCATAGTATCATTCAGACCTGTGGGAATGGGAAAACCCACCATAACATTCTTAATGGCTTCAGAAAGGCCATTTCTAAAATTAGCGGCCAGTGCACACTCGTTCCAATGTGTCAGCACGGACCATTTCCGAAATTTTTGGCAATACACTTCAGCCTCGTCCTGCCCCTGAGACATAGCCAGCAAGGCCTTTTCTGCCTGAATCTCAAGATTGGGTTCCTCATAAAGTAAACCGAGCGCCAGAAAAAACGCATCAAGATCAGCCAATGCCGGATCTCCTGGCGCCAGCGAAAAAGCCCAATCCTGAGGGTCGCCCCGTAAGAACGAAATAACAATTTTTACTTGCTGAGCAGAATCTCCAGATGAACAGGGTCTCAGGGACAAAAACAATTTACAATTATTCACGAAATTCCTAAACTTAAACCTGTCTCCGGAAAACAGTTCAGGAATCGGTATTTTAGGTTCTGACCTAGGATTTCTGATAACATAGTCTTGTATGCCCTGCACACGAGTAGCCAGCTGGTCCACACTTGTAATCAAGGTCTGGACATTCATGTCTGCAGCAAGCATAGCCACTCTGAGGTAAAGGGGAAGAAGAAAAAAAAAACTCAGAATCTTCTTTCTTATAATCCCTCTTCTGCAATGCATTAAACATTTAATACTGGCCTGGCAAACTGTTATGACCCCAATGGCGAGGGTCTCAGAGGAACGTGGAAGTCTGCAGAGTACAAAAATCCAGCTCATAGGGCAGTGGTAACTGGGTTGACCATATATCTACTCCTAACGCCAACACTAGAAGTAGCCGGGGATCATTCCTACGTTGATTCTAGATGACACGCGCCAGCCGGAGAATCTAGCTACCCCTAGTAGAGGAAAACAAAGACCTTTCTTGCCTCCAGAGAAGGGGACCCCAAAGCTGGATAGAAGCCCCCCACAAATAATGACGGTTAGGTAAGAGGAAATGACAAACACAGAAATGAACCAGGTATAGCACAGAGAGGCCCGCTTACTGATAGCAGAATAAAGAAAGGTAACTTATATGGTCAACAAAAACCCTATCAAAATCCACACTGGAAATTCAAGAACCCCCGAACCGTCTAACGGTCCGGGGGGAGAACACCAGCCCCCTAGAGCTTCCAGCAAAGGTCAGGATATAGATTAGGAACAAGCTGGACAAAAATACAAAACCAAAACAAATAGCAAAAAGCCAAAAGGCAGACTTAGCTGATATAACTGGAACCAGGATCAGTAGACAAGAGCACAGCAGACTAGCTCTGATAACTACGTTGCCAGGCATAGAACTGAAGGTCCAGGGAGCTTAAATAGCAACACCCCTAACTAACGACCCAGGTGCGGATAAAAGGAATGACAGAAAAACCAGAGTCAAAAAACTAGTAACCACTAGAGGGAGCAAAAAGCAAAATCACAACAGTCATGTACCACTGTGTAATGATTATAAGGGATAACTCAGGAGACTCTTTGCATGGAACAAGACAACTACAGGACACAGTTTTATAAGTGGTAAAGTGTATATTATCACACGGTGATTCAAACAGGTAATCAAAATGTTCAGAGTCCTGACATTACTCCCTCCTTAGAAGCGGCCTCAGGACGATCCTGGACCTGGTTTCTCAGGGAATCTTTGATGAAAACGAGAGATCTTCTGTTGGGCATTGATGTTTTCCACAGGTTCCCAAGAGTCTTCCTCAGGGGAATATCCCTGCCATCTTATAAGATATTGAAGCCGATTCCTGCGAATCCTGGAATCAATAATTTCCTCCACCACAAATTGTTCTTGCCCATCAATCACCACAGGCTGCGGAGGTGGCACAACACATCCCTGGAAGGTATTAGGAGATACAGGCTTTAGTAAAGATACATGAAAAACTGGGTGTACCTTCATAGTCCTAGGCAGCTTCAGACGGCAGGCCACAGAGCTCACAATACCTTTGATCGTCAAAAGGGCCAATGAATTTCTGTCCAAGTTTTTGTGAAGGAACGTTTAACTTCAGATTCTTAGTTGATAACCACACGGAATCTCCTACCTTGAACATGGGTGCAGGTTTACGGAATCTATCACCCGATCTCTTATAACGTTCTTGAGCCGTGGTCAGGGATTCCTTCAGAACCTCCAGATTTTGCCTCATCTCAGTCAGCCTTTCCTCCACTGCCGGAACCGGAGAATTAATCGGAGACCTAGGTAAGATACATGGATGATAACCCAGATTGGCAAAGAAAGGAGTGAACTTAGTGGAGGCGCTCTGAGAATTGTATGAAAATTCGGCTAACGGCAGTAATTCCAACCAATCATCTTGGAGATGGCTAACATAGCATCTTAGATATTGTTCCAACGTCTGGTTGGTACGCTCAGTCTGACCATTTGTCTGGGGATGGTAAGCGGAAGAGAGACAGACATTAATAATGAGTGCAGAGCAAAACCCCTTCCAGAATCTTGAAGTGAACTGTACGCCACGGTCAGAGATGATCTCATCCAGGACCCCATGCAGCCGGAAGACATTCTGAATAACCAAGTTCACTGTATCCTTAGCTGAGGGGAGGCCGGTGCATGGAACAAAATGAGCAGCTTTAGTAAGGCGATCAACTACTACCATGATCGCATTCATGCCCCCCCGATGTAGGCAGCTCCACAATAAAGTCCATTGATATAGACCCCCAAGGTCGGGATGGAATAGGTAATGGTTGCAGGAGACCCGTAGGTGCCACACGAGGAGTCTTGTAACGAGCACATACCTCGCAAGAGAGAACATAGTCCTTAGTATCCTTCAGGCAAGTTGGCCACCAGAAAAATTGGCTTAGGAACTCTTGTGTCTTCTGTACCCCCCTGTGACCAGCCAACTTGGAGTCATGTACTAACTTGAGGATCTGCAGACGGACGACCTCAGGGACGTAGATACGTCGATCTCTGAACCACATGCCACCCTTAAAGACAAGATTAATATCAACAGGTGGGTTGGCCAGAAATATATCACCGTCATAGGCCTCCCTGCACTCCTTCCACAAGTCCTGATCATGGATAACTCCGATGAAATTGGCATCAGATAGAATGGTCTTGGACGGGGCTCCAGGTACGGAATCCGCAGCATGGATTCGGGATAAAGTATCAGCCTTCCCATTACGAGAACCTGGACGGTACGAGATAACAAAATTAAATTGATTTAAAAATAAATTCCAACGAGCCTGACGAGGAGAAAGACATCTAGCAGATCTGAGGAACTCTAAATTGCGATGGTCAGTAAGCACTACGATCTGTTGTGCAGCTCCTTGCAGATGATGCCTCCATTCCTTGAAAGCCGCAATAATAGCCAGCAATTCCTTGTCTCCCACATCGTAATTCTTCTCTGCTGAGGTTAGTCTACGGGAAAAGAAAGCACAAGGATATAGCAGACCCTTCTCTCCAGTTCTTTGGGAGAGAATAGCCCCCAAAGCATTATCAGAAGTGTCCACCTCCACAATGAAAGAAAGTGTTGGATCTGGGTGTATCAACAGCGGTGCTGAGGTGAAACAGATCTTAAGCCGATCAAAAGCTTCTTGAGCCTGTGATGACCACTTAAAGGGCTTTTCCTTCTTTGTCAAGGAAGTAATGGGACGGACAATATCAGAAAAATTTCGAATGAAGCGTCTGTAGAAATTTGCAAAACCAATAAAACGTTGCACCTCCTTAACGTTCTTGGGTACCGGCCAGTCAAGGATAGCCTGAATCTTACCAGATTCCATGTTCAGCCCCTGGGGAGAGATGATATAACCTAAGAATTGTATCTCAGAACGATGGAACTCGCATTTCTCCAGCTTGATATACAGATGGTTCTCTTTCAGACGTCTTAAAACAGCTTTGACATGTTCTTCATGTTCCTGTAGAGAGTCAGAAAAGATTAGAATATCGTCCAAATAGATCACCACAAACTGGTCCAACAAATCTCTGAAAATGTAATTAGCAAGGTGTTGAAACGTTGCAGGGGCATTACAAAGCCCGAAGGGCATCACGAGATATTCAAAGTGTCCATACCGGCATCGGAATGCTGTCTTCCACTCATCCCCTGGACGAATATGCACCAAATTATAAGCCCCACGAAGATCCAGTTTAGAGAACACCTTAGCATGGCGCACTCTTTCCAGTAATTCAGGAATCAGAGGCAAAGGGTAACGATTCTGTACGGTTACCTTATTGAGCTCTTGATAGTCCACACAGGGTCTCAGGGACCCATCCTTTTTCTTTACAAAAAATATAGGTGCCCCTGCTGGTGAAGAAGAAGGACGTATGAAGCCTTTGGCCAGATTTTCATCAATATACTCCTTTAAGGCTTGAAGCTCAGGTGCCGCCAAAGGATACATTACCAAAAGGAATAGCTGCCCCAGGAAGCAACTTAATGGGACAGTCATAATGCCTGTGTGGAGGAAGCTGATCTGCATTCTTCTTGTCACAGATGTCAGAGAACTCTTTATATGCTGAAGGTAAAGTAAATACCTGTACCGGTGGTTCCGTAGCTGAGGACTCGGGGACAGCTTCAGTTAATGCTGAGTTGCTCCTTGTTGGAAAGATAATCTCCTTGGTCTCCCAGTTGATATTTGGATTCTGAGAACGCAGCCAAGGGATGCTTAAAATCACAGGAAAATGAGGAGAAGAAATTAACAAGAAAGAGAGTTGCTCTTGATGATTAGGCTCCAACAAAATCTCAAGGGGTGCGGTCTCCTGATCCACAGGCCCGGAGATTAAAGGTGACCCATCCACTGTTTCCATGGTAATTGGAGAGGCTCTTTGCTGAATTTCAATACCATGTTCCTTGGCAAATGCGATATCCATAAAATTGCCACCTGCACCAAAGTCAATCATAGCTGCACTGGAAATCCACTGTCCTGTACACAGGACCTTAATTGGGAGAGAACAGTGAGAGTTCTTTTCATTTAGCTCCTTGGCTGGTGAAGTATAGAAAGTGAATGAAATACAGCGTTTAAAGGCAGGCTACATTCAGAGATGTAAGATTCATCATCATAGTTGTCATACTCCCCTACTGCTGCTAGCACCTTGTTAGGCCGCTTGGGACACTTGGGACAGTTGATTAGAAAGTGGTCAGACTGTCCGCAGTAGAAACATAGACTTTCTCGAAGGCGATGCTCCGGCGCTCATTACTCTCGCGCCTCTGAACAGAATCAATTTGCATGGGCACCTCCTCTACCTCTCGAGATGTTTTACCTGCAGGCTTTTTGGAAGGAAGGGAAAAGTTAGAAATACGGTTATATGCAGCAAATTTCTCCTGCCTACGCTCAGTAAGGCGAATGTCTATGCGCACACAATGCTGTATAAATGTCTCTAGCTCTTGTGGTGATTCAGAGCGAGCTAATTCATCTTTACAATGCTAGACAGACCCCTTTTAAAAATAGGTAATTGTGTATAACTGTCCCAATTAGTATCTACCGCTAATCTCCTGAATTCAGTAGCATACTCAATAACAGAACGTTTAGCCTGGCGTAAAGACAATAAAGCAGATTCAGCAGTTGCACGGCGATTAGGATCATCAAACATTAATGCCATAGCGGCCAAGAAATCATCCAAGTTATTTAACTGTGGGTCACGAGACTTAATCATCGGATTCGCCCAGGCGAGCGCTCGTGCGGTCAGCAGCATTATTACACACAATACTTTGGATCTATCATTAGGAAAACGGTCAGCATGCACATCAAAATATAGCATACATTGATTCACAAAGCCACGAAATTTGTCGCGATCACCATTAAATCTGAATGGGGGCAACCTAGGTGGGCTAGCTGGTGGCGGTTGCCCAGATGGTAAAGTCGCTTGTGCAGCCATTTGTGTGCTTATGCCCTGAAAAGCCCATCCATACTGGGACTCTATGCCAGCAAGTTTGTTTTCCTGGGCTGCCATGCGGGTGCTTAAGTCCTGCAAAGTTTGTCCAAACACTTGATGATTGTGTTCAAAGCTTCCAAACTTCTTTTGCAGACGTTCCACATCTTTCTGCAGTGATCTAATTATGGAGAACACCTGCTCTAGTCTGCTTTCTGCAGTCATTGTTCCAGCAGTCTCCTTTTTTGAGGCTAGAGTATCCTGTAATGATTATAAGGGATAACTCAGGAGACTCTTTGTGTAGCGCCCCCACCGCCACAGGGCCGAGGAGTACCCAGTACCGGGCCTGCGAGTCTCTGCTCTGGGGTTGTCACGGCGGCTAGGCCCAGTCCGTGACCCTGCCGTGGGGCGCGCAGTAAAGGATGAGATGGATGAATGATATTAGTGATGCTGTAGTGGTGCGGTGCAGTAAATAACGAGGACACCAGGTTGCAGTCTCTTTACCTCTTTACTGAAGATCTCTGGGTCCTCAGTCCGGAACACGGTTCACCAGGCTGCGCAAGTCCGGCCGGTCCAATGGCACCTCCAGAGTTCTCTTCACAGGTGGAAATCGGTGCCTTCCTACTAGCGCTATGTGTTGTGGTCCTTCCCTGCTGTGCTTACGGAAAGTCCCCCACAACTGTTGTGTCTGTTTCTTAAGTTCCCTCACAACTCGATTAGATGATGTTCTGCTAATCCTCCGTCCCTCCCTGATGTTCTGGTTGGAACGGCACCCGTTTGACGGGTAGGCTCGGAGCTTTTCCGGGACCCTAGAGTCGCCCCTCTCCACAGGTTGCCCCCCAAGACTGCATAGGTGATTTAAGGTAGACAGCCCGCCTTAAACTGACTGTCCTGCCGCTGTTTGGAGTATTGCTTGAAGCTGAATGTTATGATACTCCCTCGGCGTTCCGGCCACCGGTAGTGCGCCTCAGTAGGATGTTGCTTCGGTCTTACAGCACGACTCCTACTGGTATTTCTCCTTTTGCGTGATCTCGTTTCTCACTCAGCACAATCTATCTCGCTTCTATTCCTTCCTTGGGCACCGCCGCTACCCGGAGCAGGCGCGGTCCCGTTACGTTCGTTCAAGTTGCCAAGCCTCTGTCAGGATCCCACCCCTGACAGAGACCCTACTGTATCTTCCCCCCACAACACCCTCTGCCACAAGGTGTTGCCTGGTTCCAACCCAGTCAGCTTTCTGATCTAACTTCCTGCCTGACCCCCAGTTTACCCACTATGGTGGGGAGTGGCCTAGTGAATAGAACCTTTAGCTCCCCCCGGGGGCCCGACTGTGAAATGTATTGGTGTCTGTGATACCTGATCAGATGAACTCCTTCAGTGCCATCAGACGCACCATAGCTCCCCATAGTGGCGGAGCCACAGTACTGCAACGACCAGGACTCTGGGGCGCTGCACTCCCCCCTGGTTAAACACAGTACTCCGGGACTGGGAAGAAAACAACAATACAAGTTAGCAAAAAGACATACAGTTTTGTTGAGTGCAATAACAATAAGCATATTTAAACAGGCTTCCCTTTATGGGAGGTGAGAACACTTGAACGTTACAAACATAGTTAAATATCATAGCAACATGCTACAATTAACTTTTCTTACCCAACCGGGTATTCTACTAAGTGCAAAATTGTGGAACAATAATTTAACATTGCCTTTAAGGACATACACTCGGAATCCACTAAAGACCTTCTTATAATCACATTATAAGGCAATTTAACTTTTTCATTCTCCTTCTTAAATCTGCAGGACCGCCTGTCCTAACGGCACCAGACCTACTGCCTCTCCTTTCTATGCAGGACCGCCCCGTTCAGCCCGGGCCTACTGCCTTTTCAACTACTATACACAGTATAGAGCATAACATTACTTTCAGTTTAAGAGCACTGAGCCATCCCTACATGACTCCTATGAGGACTCAGGGTTTACCTTCTATCCTAACTATCTATCAACATTATCAAAAACATTTTCTATTGAACATTAAGCCTTCTCATTATTTTTCTCTCTATCATGCATGCTGGACACCACGTCTATCCCTACGGGCCCACTGCATCCTTCTGCTATCTTTCACTTTTTCTTTTCAGAGAACATCATCAGCATTTCTTCACAATTAACTAGTTAAATACATATAACTTACTCATGTAAACATTATCATCACTTTCTTTCGTCAAAACATTATTGCTACCTGTCTTAAAGCAATATAATCGTTTAAGTGCGACAAATGAACATCCCCTTTAAGAGAGGAACAAGTCTCTATGAGGTAGCGTGTCTTCTCAAGCTACCAGTCCATACTCAGCAAAGGTTCCAGTGTGGTATCTTCACAAGGAGTCCTTCTTTAAGTAAAACCAGTAGGGAGCACCTTTAAGAAGGTGCAAACTATATACAAAAAGTTCGCATCATGCACTGTTCATGATTTCAGCAGTTCTTTTCAACTATAAACTTGTGCAAAAACTTCAGAAAAACAAACAAAAACAAAACAATAGGGATCCCGGGTCAACAGAAGGATCCCTTTAAGAGTTAACCCTGGACGGGTTTAGCAGCAAACAGGAAACCAACAAACAGTCAGAGAACTATTTACATATTTAAAGCGGTCATGCTTACTCGTTCTTCGGGGAGGAAGGTGGTTCCCTCCCGGGCCTCACCAGACCAACGGGTCGTCCTGCTGGTTCAAGGATCGGGTCCCGCCCCAACAACGACAGGATCCCTCGCCGGGATGTTCTTTTCACCGAGGCTCCGGCACGCCCCCAAGGTACATGGTGGGTCCGGGTTCTCCGCTGTTCTTCAGGGTCAGGTTCTGCGGCTTTTCCAGCAGGAGATTTATCCTCTGATGCCCCGGCAGTGGCTTGGAGGGCGACGCACCGCTGCACGCCCCGCGCCATCCAGCCGGCCTCTCCCGTAGCCCTCCTCCATCTGGTGTAAGTTACCGCATCACCTGGCTCCAGGTCGCGAGGGAATCTTCCTCCGCAGGGCTCCACCTCCTCCCGGTCTACGTGGACTTGTAGCGGCTCCCCGATCTCTTGTATAACCCCGCGTCCATGTCGGGGGTTGAAGGAGACCACTACACCCCAGTGGGACAAGGGGACCTCTGCAACGGTGGTCAGATCAACCTGGGTTGCCGGTTGTGGTCGGTCTCGCCATGCAGCCACCAAGCGCCGCAGGTGTTCAGCCTCTGGCATGAGCTTCAGGCCCTGCGTCTGCAGCGCACTTTCAGCCGCGGCCGGGTTTGGAGGAGCAGGGGACACTGGAGACAAGCAGACCTCCGTGGGCTGGCCCAGCCTAGCGATCACGCGGGCATCGGCCTCCAAGCAGGCAGCGATCCGCCGGGCCTCGGCCGCGGCCATGCACTCCTCTGACGGCGGCCGAGGAGGTCGGCCCATCGTTGGCTCTGCAAGGGTCAGCTCCCGCAGTGACGGCGTACCCTGGGCCACATCGGGCTGTTCAGCCTCTCTCCCAGTCCGATCATTCCCATGCGGTGCTTCCGGCGTCGCCATCTTTATCTCCTCTCCAGTGTCTTCTTCCCGCGGTCTCTTTCGTGGGCGGCCCCGGCTCCATGGTCTCCACCCTCCAAACAGGATCAGGAGGCGGACCTCAGCTGTTGACGGACACGTCCGCAGGACACAGAAATATTTAGACTGGGCGGCCATTGCTGTTCGCGCTTTCCAGCTTGCCCACGCCTACTCCACGCCCCTCCTTTTCTCCTGCGCTCTCCTCAGCGCTGTAATGGCGACGGATTTTTGGCGGCAAATGGCGCAGCACACAGTCTCTCAATAAAGTACAGTAAATCACAGTTCCAAGGCACACATGACCTGATTCTTCAGGCTTAAGTAGATCCTGTTCGTGACGCCAAGTTGTAGCGCCCCCACCGCCACAGGGCCGAGGAGTACCCGGTACCGGGCCTGCGAGTCTCTGCTCTGGGGTTGTCACGGCGGCTAGGCCCAGTCCGTGACCCTGCCGTGGGGCGCGCAGTAAAGGATGAGATGGATGAATGATATTAGTGATGCTGTAGTGGTGCGGTGCAGTAAATAACGAGGACACCAGGTTGCAGTCTCTTTACCTCTTTACTGAAGATCTCTGGGTCCTCAGTCCGGAACACGGTTCACCAGGCTGCGCAAGTCCGGCCGGTCCAATGGCACCTCCAGAGTTCTCTTCACAGGTGGAAATCGGTGCCTTCCTACTAGCGCTATGTGTTGTGGTCCTTCCCTGCTGTGCTTACGGAAAGTCCCCCACAACTGTTGTGTCTGTTTCTTAAGTTCCCTCACAACTCGATTAGATGATGTTCTGCTAATCCTCCGTCCCTCCCTGATGTTCTGGTTGGAACGGCACCCGTTTTACGGGTAGGCTCGGAGCTCTTCCGGGACCCTAGAGTCGCCCCTCTCCACAGGTTGCCCCCAAGACTGCATAGGTGATTTAAGGTAGACAGCCCGCCTTAAACTGACTGTCCTGCCGCTGTTTGGAGTATTGCTTGAAGCTGAATGTTATGATACTCCCTCGGCGTTCCGGCCACCGGTAGTGCGCCTCAGTAGGATGTTGCTTCGGTCTTACAGCACGACTCCTACTGGTATTTCTCTTTTTGCGTGATCTCGTTTCTCACTCAGCACAATCTATCTCGCTTCTATTCCTTCCTTGGGCACCGCCGCTACCCGGAGCAGGCGCGGTCCCGTTACGTTCGTTCAAGTTGCCAAGCCTCTGTCAGGATCCCACCCCTGACAGAGACCCTACTGTAGCTTCCCCCCCACAACACCCTCTGCCACAAGGTGTTGCCTGGTTCCAACCCAGTCAGCTTTCTGATCTAACTTCCTGCCTGACCCCCAGTTTACCCACTATGGTGGGGAGTGGCCTAGTGAATAGAACCTTTAGCTCCCCCCGGGGGCCCGACTGTGAAATGTATTGGTGTCTGTGATACCTGATCAGATGAACTCCTTCAGTGCCATCAGACGCACCATAGCTCCCCATAGTGGCGGAGCCACAGTACTGCAACGACCAGGACTCTGGGGCGCTGCACTTGCATGGAACAAGACAACTACAGGACACAGTTTTATAAGTGGTAAAGTCTATATTATCACACGGTTATTCAAACAGGTGCAGAGAGAAACTCAAGTCCACAACACTTGGTGTAAATATTAAACGCAGCTTATCAGTCTATAGGAAACTTCAGATGAAAATGCAATCACACAGAAAGTCTATGAAGCACAATTATTCTTTAGGAAACTTGACACGAATAAGTCCTTGGTAGTCCAAACACAGATAGATATGTATAAGGCAGTTCAAATAATATCTTAGCACAACCAGGGAAGCCTGGGTAAAAGTCTCAGGTTTAAGCAGAGCAGCAACAGCTTACATGTCCAGTAAATGCAGATGGAAAAAAACACAAGCAGCCAGATGGAGGAGGATTACTGGTAACCGGTGTATGCAGCAGGAACTCAGAGCAGAATAGCAGGATCTCCACACAGGTTCACAGGAGCAGGTGCAGGTGCAGGTGGAAAGCCAGGGAGTCATCAGTAGCTGGATGCAAGGCAGAATACTCTAGCACAGACTAAAGGCTGGGGTGGGGTTATATAGCAGGAAGACACAGTGCACATGAGACCAAAGACGCCATCTTGGAAAAGGGCAGTAATGCACAAAAGGTAATCAAAATGTTCAGAGTCCTGACACACTGCCTCTGGAGTCAAACCCTGTAAAACACCACAGTCCACAAAACTAATGTAGCCTCCACTGGGTATCCTTACACGGCAAGTAAGTCCTTTCCAGAGGAAGACAACCCTCAGGATATCAGCAAACACTGACCCTACACAAGAAACCACATCCTCTGCTAAAATGTGGAGCCTTCATGGAGAAGTCTCTAGAAGACTGCAAAGGTCTCCTCAAAGAAAACAAGATATGTTTCAGATGCTGCGTGATGACCTCACACGTCCCCAAGAACTATGAAACCAGTGTGAAAACAGAAGATTGTGGTAGCGTGGAGCACAACATAGCCTTGCACCCTGGACCACCCTCAGGGGTATCGTCGCAAGTAGAAGAGTGTGACGAAAGGCCGATGGGCACTGACATAGACACTCTTGTAGTCACTTCTCAGTGTACAAAGATCTGTAAAGAACTTGTAGCAGGGAGATCCTGCTCGAAGATCTGCCTTGTCAGAGTCTACCCAGCGAGCCACCGGGATAAGGCAATCAAGGTACAGTATATTTAGTATTGCCGCATTCAGAATTGCCCGATCTATCAATAAAAAAAGGATTAACCTGATCGCTAAATGGAGTAGCGAGAAAAAAGGTCAAAATGCCAGAATTACTTCTTTTGGTCGCCACATTGCATTAAAATGCAATAACGGCCCATCAAAAGAGGGAGCCCCCTCTGCACTCTGTTCGGGGTCTGATCATTCCCATGAAGACACCCGGGTCACTAGGCACTAGCAAGTTAGTTAGATCATCCACAGTACATCGTACTTATGACTGAGCCGTAAATCTTGTCCCTGGGGCCAAGCTGCCAAAGAGTGGACTATATAATCTGGTCCAGAGAGGCAGGCCACGAAGGACTATGTCGTTGAAAGTTTGGCAAAGGGTCATATCAGACCATCCTCATCCCCCATTGCTGTGGGGTGTTGTCATCCAATTGTCGCTGTATCTCTTGGATATAATCCGATCGGTTCATCACCACTATAGCACCACCCTTATCAATGCTTCACATGCTTATATACTCTGTAAGGCACCGGTAGCAGTGAAGAGGCAGTGACCCACAAAGTTCAAACATAAAAGTCTCTTTAATGCATTATCTTCACACAGAAAAGGTTCCAAGCATATAACTTAAATCCACATAACTTCAGTGTTCAGTTCACACCAGTTCATAACAGCATCCTTTAGATTGCAGTCACTACACACGCTAGTCCTCCTCTGACTAGTTCCGTGGGTTTCCTGCACTGCTGTATCACAGTCTCTAGTCACAGCCGTACACAGACCTTGACATCCTCCTGCCTGCAGCTGTGACACACGCTGGTCCGTCCTTCGGGCACAGGACAGTCTACCTCCGGTTCACCTCCGGGCAAAAGACCTGTCCACATCCATGAACAGTCATCATGGACAGCAGCACCACTGTGTATGCTGTGGGTTGTCAGGCTTCACTCTGGCCCTGACACACCTGAGACTCCTCAGACTCAAATCTAAAACCTCTCTATACTACAGGGCTTTTAACAATTGTAATCACAGCCACACCAGTGACTGTAACACCCCCTCATGGCCTCACTAAACCTCTGTGCGCATCCTGGGGAGAACAAACAGCGTCCTCTAGCTGTATCAGGGGTCACTGTCTCACATCTCGTGCAACATAACAACATCATGTTCCATTTATTTTTATATGAGTAATATATTGCAGTTTAAATGCGTGGTGTTTCACATGCTTACACACATATATGTCAAATTTCATGGTAAGAGTTAACAATTAGCCACCACTTAAATAGTTTCTTATAATGTCATGATACTAACTTTAATTATCCTTGTTACAGAGATGTCTATACAGAGTGTCATCATGCAAATCCCTGCCACATGATCTACCCCCTCGGACCTTCCCTTTCCCAACCTTCCTGTTTGACTTCCAGATAGATATCCCTTTTCGTCCTGCTCTAATCTTCAGAATAGACCACCACAGGGTTAATATACACCCACTACAATGGAACGTATGTTCAATTACTGCTGTTTACACCTCCCCTTGATTTTGGAATGCACCAATTTCTGGTTTTGGAACGCATCCATCCCCGTCTCTATACAGGTGGAACGCAGGCGCCAGGCACTTCTGGTCCTCGCCGCAGACCGGGACATCACATCCGTCTACGTCACTACCAGTCTCCGGACCTTTCTGATTGGACCACACGCTGCGAACAGTCCCACCCCCACCTTTTTTCACCCAGTGCCACATCCACAGGCTCTCCCAACCAGTGGTGGACACCATGTCTGGGTAACATTCGAACACACAGCGCACGGATAGGCAACTCTTTTTCTAAAGGAACACCACTTTATCACCACCGTTTACCTATAGTGCTTTATGAGTACTTTATCATATTGCAGATAAACCTTAACTCAACGGTGGATACCTGATTTACTGCCACGAATAGCAACTATTCTCCTTAGTACTTTTTCTTTTATGCCTTAGGTGGATCCACATCTTTTATAAGTATTTTTATACATATTCACTACTTTGGCAGCATACTTTAGAAACAAAGTAAAAATCAACCACTGCATATACTTTATATTTTGTTATGGAATAATCCACCATATGATCATCCATCTTGAAAACCTCTCATGTTAGACTACAACTTGCATTAATTTTTTTTTTGCATAATACTGATGTAAATATGTTCAAAGATAAGATATCGGTATGTACTACTGAGGAATCATAATACCATTTATATTGCCCTGACTTGAGTCACTCCTTGTAATGGGCATTGACTTTTCATCTTTGGGCTTTTCTTCCCCACCTTTACAGGAGAGTCCACTTATGGAGATTTAATGATTTAATGTTGGAATAACCTCCCTTATGATATTATCATGTCATGATGTATTACAATATTGGATGCACACTTCTTTTAATTACCTTAATTTTTTTGTTTATATCTCAATATAGTACACAGATGAAGGTCATTAAATGACCGAAACGTCTGCACTGTATATACTATATACATAACAAAAATCCAAACTATGAGGCAACATCCCCCACACCTATAATCACTAATCAACACCCCCCATCAATTATGGGAGATATAGAGGCAACAGCCAAAGAGTGAATATATAATATAAAATTTATTGATTTATTACAGAGACAAAAATAAAATTAAAATAAACAAGGGAATATCACAAAAATCCGAGGATAGTACAAAAAGTAGCACTCAAGGCAAAAGTACACACATAATGTTATTTAGCAATAATACAGCACCCAGTTAGCCCAATATCTATATGCCTAAAAACCAAAAAGAAATGGAAACTGCTCAATGACAGGATCCTATTTATAAAGTGGCAATGCAAAAAATAGGGCAGACCATGCTATGCATGTATGTGCCAATAACTCTAAATGGAAACTGCTCTATGCCAGGATCCTAGTTATGGAAAAAGCAATGCTTTAGTGCAGAAAACACCAATCATACATAAGCCTAGACCAGGTTGACATTATTTCCAGCGTGCTACTTACATGTGACCTTCAGACCTGGTGTGTACTCCCTCGGACACCCCGACAGCGCCGTTTCGCCATATAGCTTCCTCAACAAGGGGCATAAATTTTATATTATATATTCACTCTTTGGCTGTTGCCTCTATATCTCCCATAATTGATGGGGGGTGTTGATTAGTGACTGTATATACTATACTAGCTATTGAACCCGTTCTACGCCCGGGTGGTGAGCATTTATATTGGTATATGGTCTCCATCCTGGTATGTGCTGCTCCCATCTTGCTCTCCCATCCTGTCATGTGCTGCTCCATCCTGCACCCCCATCCTGTCATGTGCTTTTCCATCCCGTGTCCCCATCCTGTCATGTGCTCCCATCCTGCGCCCCCATCCTGTCATATGCTGCTCCATCCTACACCCCCATCATGTCATGTGTGTGCCCCCATTCTGTCATGTGCTGCTCCCATCCTGCGCCCCATGCTGTCATGTGCTCCCATCCTGCACCCCCATCCTGCCATGTGTGCGCCCCCATTCTGTCATGTGCTGCTCCCATCGTGCACAATCATTCTGTCATGTGCTGCTCCCATCCCGCGCCCCCATTCTGTCATGTGCTGCTCCCATCCCGTGCCCCATTCTATCATGTGCTGCTCCCATCCTGCGCCCCCATTCTGTTGTAATGTGCTGCAACCATTCTGCCTGTTCCTGTTTCCATTCTGCCATATGTTGCTCCGATCTTTCTTTCTCCGGCTCTACTGCCCGAGTGTGGCTGTGCTGAGTGCGGGCGGTTGTACTGAGTGCGGGCGGCTGTGCTGAGTGCGGGTGGCTGTGCTGAGTGCGGGCGGCTGTGCGTGGCGGTGCTGACTGCGGGCGGTTGTGCATGGCGGTGCTGAGTGCGGGCGGCTGTGCGTGGCGGTGCTGAGTGCGGGTGGCTGCGCGTGGCGGTGCTGAGTGCGGGCGGCTGTGCGTGGCGGTGCTGAGTGAAGGCGGCTGTGGTGAGAGCGGGCGGCTGTGCGTGGCGGTGCTGAGTGCGGGCGGCTGTGGTGAGTGCGGGTGGCTGTGCGAGGCGGTGCTGAGTGCAGGCGGCTGTGGTGAGTGGGGGCGGCTGTGCGTGGCGGTGCTGAGTGCGGGCGGCTGTGCGTGGCGGTGCTGAGTGCGGGCGGCTGTGCGTGGCTGTGCTGAGTGCGGGCGGCTGTGCGTGGCGGTGCTGAGTGCGGGCGGCTGTGCGTGGCGGTGCTGAGTGCGAGCGGCTGTGCGTGGCGGTGCTGAGTGGCGGCGGCTGTGCGTGGCTGTGCTGAGTGCCGGCGGCTGTGCGTGGCTGTGCTGAGTGGCGGCGGCTGTGCGTGGCTCTGCTGAGTGCCGGCGGCTGTGCGTGGCTGTACTGAGTGCCGGCGGCTGTGCGTGGCGGTGCTGACTGCGGGCGGTTGTGCGTGGCGGTGCTGAGTGAGGGCGGCTGTGCGTGGCGGTGCTGAGTGCGGGCGGCTGCGCGTGGCGGTGCTGAGTGCGGGCGGCTGTGCGTGGCGGTGCTGAGTGCGGGCGGCTGTGGTGAGAGCGGGTGGCTGTGCGTGGTGGTGCTGAGTGCGGGCGGCTGTGGTGAGTGTGGGCGGCTGTGCGTGGCGGTGCTGAGTGCAGGCGGCTGTGGTGAGTGTGGGCGGCTGTGCGTGGCGGTGCTGAGTGCGGGTGGCTGTGCGTGGTGGTGCTGAGTGCGGGCGGCTGTGCGTGGCTGTGCTGAGTGTGGGCACTGTGCATGGCGGTGCTGTGTGCGGGCGGCTTTGCGTGGCGGTGCTGAGTGCGGGCGGCTGTGCGTGGCGGTGCTGAGTGGCGGCCGAGCGTGGCGGTGCTGAGTGCGGGCGGCTGTGCGTGGCTGTGCTGAGTGCCGGCGGCTGTGCTGAGTGCCGGTGGCTGTGCTGAGTGCGGGCGGCTGTGGTGAGAGCGGGTGGCTGTGCGTGGCGGTGCTGAGTGCGGGCGGCTGTGGTGAGTGTGGGCGGCTGTGCGTGGCGGTGCTGAGTGCAGGCGGCTGTGGTGAGTGCGGGCGGCTGTGCGTGGCGGTGCTGAGTGGCGGCGGCTGTGCATGGCTGTGCTGAGTGCCGGCGGCTGTGCGTGGCTGTGCTGAGTGGCGGCGGCTGTGCGTGGCTCTGCTGAGTGCCGGCGGCTGTGCGTGGCTGTACTGAGTGCCGGCGGCTGTGCGTGGCGGTGCTGACTGCGGGCGGTTGTGCGTGGCGGTGCTGAGTGAGGGTGGCTGTGCGTGGCGGTGCTGAGTGCGGGCGGCTGCGCGTGGCGGTGCTGAGTGCGGGCGGCTGTGCGTGGCGGTGCTGAGTGCGGGCGGCTGTGGTGAGAGCGGGTGGCTGTGCGTGGCGGTGCTGAGTGCGGGCGGCTGTGGTGAGTGTGGGCGGCTGTGCGTGGTGGTGCTGAGTGCAGGCGGCTGTGGTGAGTGTGGGCGGCTGTGCGTGGCGGTGCTGAGTGCGGGTGGCTGTGCGTGGCGGTGCTGAGTGCGGGCGGCTGTGCGTGGCTGTGCTGAGTGCGGGCACTGTGCATGGCGGTGCTGTGTGCGGGCGGCTTTGCGTGGCGGTGCTGAGTGCGGGCGGCTGTGCGTGGCGGTGCTGAGTGCGGGCGGCTGTGCGTGGCTGTGCTGAGTGCCAGCGGCTGTGCGTGGCTGTGCTGAGTGCCGGTGGCTGTGCTGAGTGCCGGCGGCTGTGCGTGGCTGTGCTGAGTGCCGGCGGCTGTGGTGAGTGCGGGCGGCTGTGCGTGGCGGTGCTGAGTGGCGGCGGCTGTGCATGGCTGTGCTGAGTGCCGGCGGCTGTGCGTGGCGGTGCTGAGTGCGGGCGGCTGTGGTGAGAGCGGGTGGCTGTGCGTGGCGGTGCTGAGTGCGGGCGGCTGTGGTGAGTGTGGGCGGCTGTGCGTGGCGGTGCTGAGTGCAGGCGGCTGTGGTGAGTGCGGGCGGCTGTGCGTGGCGGTGCTGAGTGGCGGCGGCTGTGCATGGCTGTGCTGAGTGCCGGCGGCTGTGCGTGGCTGTGCTGAGTGGCGGCGGCTGTGCGTGGCTCTGCTGAGTGCCGGCGGCTGTGCGTGGCTGTACTGAGTGCCGGCGGCTGTGCGTGGCGGTGCTGACTGCGGGCGGTTGTGCGTGGCGGTGCTGAGTGAGGGTGGCTGTGCGTGGCGGTGCTGAGTGCGGGCGGCTGCGCGTGGCGGTGCTGAGTGCGGGCGGCTGTGCGTGGCGGTGCTGAGTGCGGGCGGCTGTGGTGAGAGCGGGTGGCTGTGCGTGGCGGTGCTGAGTGCGGGCGGCTGTGGTGAGTGTGGGCGGCTGTGCGTGGTGGTGCTGAGTGCAGGCGGCTGTGGTGAGTGTGGGCGGCTGTGCGTGGCGGTGCTGAGTGCGGGTGGCTGTGCGTGGCGGTGCTGAGTGCGGGCGGCTGTGCGTGGCTGTGCTGAGTGCGGGCACTGTGCATGGCGGTGCTGTGTGCGGGCGGCTTTGCGTGGCGGTGCTGAGTGCGGGCGGCTGTGCGTGGCGGTGCTGAGTGCGGGCGGCTGTGCGTGGCTGTGCTGAGTGCCAGCGGCTGTGCGTGGCTGTGCTGAGTGCCGGTGGCTGTGCTGAGTGCCGGCGGCTGTGCGTGGCTGTGCTGAGTGCCGGCGGCTGTGCGTGGCTGTGCTGAGTGCCGGTGGCTGTGCTGAGTGCCGGCGGCTGTGCGTGGCTGTGCTGAGTGCTGGCGGCTGTGCTGAGTGCCGGCGGCTGTGCTGAGTGCCGGCGGCTGTGCGTGGCTGTGGTGAGTGCCGGCGGCTGTGCGTGGCTGTGCTGAGTGCCGGCGGCTGTGCGTGGCTGTGCTGAGTGCCGGCGGCTGTGCGTGGCTGTGCTGAGTGCGGGCGGCTGTGCTGAGTGCGGGCAGCTGTGCGTGGCTGTGCTGAGTGCCGGCGGCTGTGCGTGGCTGTGCTGAGTGCCGGCAGCTGTGCTGAGTGCTGGTGGCTGTGGTGAGTGTGGGCGGCTGTGCGTGGCTGTGCTGGGGGCCTGAGCAGGCGGTGACACTGGCGCGCTGTGGGGGTCAGGTGCCGGAGTCGCCGCTAGCTCAGGCCCCCAGCACTTGCTATATTTACCTGTCCTCCATTCCATCGATGCGCGCTGCTCTGTCCTCCACATCCTGTGGCTGTGACTGTTCAGTCAGAGGGTGGCGCGCAATAAGCGCGTCATCGTGCCCTCTGAACTGAACGTCACAGGCAGAGGATGTGAAGGACAGCATACTCACCCTCCTGGCTCGATCCTGCTTCTCCGTTGGAGATCGCGGTGTGCGTTATATTATAGATCTTGGACTGCATTAAAATAATTTCCTATTAACCTGACTCCCGGAGCTAAACTACCCAAGTACAAACTCCACAATCTTTCCGGTTCTGAGAGACAAGCCATTAAAGGTTTTCTCCAAGTGGGATTTCAGGGGGGCCTATAATAAACTGGTTAGAATCAGGGAAGGGGATGAATGGAAAACAGCGTTCAATACCCACGAGGGACATTTCGAGAGTCGGGTTATGCCTTTCGGTCTGACCAATGCACTGGCGGTCTTGCATCTCTGTTGTGGAGTGATATCCTTCTCCCTATAGGACCTAGCGGTTATCTCCATCATCTGCTGCTGATTAACACACCCTTGATGGATGTTTAAATACCTGTAGTTGCTACCCTCTGTTTGGTAGGAAGTACTAGTAGTCGACTAGTTCGTTCTTGGAGTCCTCTTGGAGGATAGCTGGTGTGATCTCGTTGGCGTGTTATCGCCTCTCACTAGGCGCAGTCAGGGATTGGCACCTGCTCTGCAATAGGTGCGGATGTTAGGGGAGACAGAGTGTTGTCAGATCTGCCTAGGGGTTTCCACTCCCCCCCATCCTAGTGTTTGGGCTTCCCCACCCCCTTCCCGTTGTTGTGCACCTAGCTTCTCAGTCACCCAAGTGTGACAGCTGTATTGTCACAGGGTGCGTCTCATCGTGAATGGTGTCTATGTGCATACTTTTCTAAAAAACAGCAAAGTCTATGAGATTTCAGAAATCTCATGCGCACACATTGGTTTTATATTCCTGACTGATTTGGAAAACTGCTGCATTTTTTAAAACTGCAGCATGTCACTTCTTTCAGCGTGTTTTCAGCATTTTGTCACCCATAGAAAACAATGGGTAAGTGCAAAAACACAGCAAAAAAGCAGGTATCAGTTTTTGCTGCATTTTTGTTGCAAAAACCCAAGGAATTAAATCAGGATTTTGGGGGGGGTCCACTAAGCTTCATCAAAAACACAGCAATAAAAAAAAGCAGCAAAAAAACTGCTTGCTTTTTGCAAGCAGCTTAAACGCAGCTTAAAATTTGCATTATAAAAATGCAGCAAAAACGCAGCGTGAACATACAGCAGGGGAAATAAGTATTTGATCCCTTGCTGATTTTGAAAGTTTGCCCACTGACAAAGACATGAACAGTCTATAATGTTAAGCGTAGGTTAAATTTAACGTTAGTGCAGCGCCCCAGAGTCCTGGTCGTTGCAGTACTGTTGCTCTGCCACTAAGGGGAGTGATGGTACGTCTGATTGCACTAAAGGAGTTCACCTGACCAGGTAACACACACCCACCATACACTTCACACTCCGGCCACCAGGGGGGGTGGTTCTATCTATTAGACCACTCCTCACACTTGGGTAAAACTGGGGGTTGGACAGGAAGTTAGGGAGAAAGGAGCGGGGAAGAGCTCGAGAGAGGACCTGTCAGAGGTGGGATCCTGGCAGAGCCCTAGTGAACAAGAAAGAACGTTACGGAGCCGTGCCTGTGCTTACAGCAGCAGTCTCCTAGGAAAGGACAAGAAGCGAGGGGTATTGTGAAGGAGTCAAACGGGAATACAGCGCAGAGGTGATAGGACCAGAAGGAGTCGTGCTGTAAGATCGAGGCAACATCCTTCTGAAGCGCAAAGTCACGGTGGCTGGAACGCCGAGAAAGTAAGAGACTTTAAGCATTACTTCAAACCACGGCAGGACAGTCAGTTATAGGCGGGCTGTCTCACCTAAAACACCTAAGCAGACAACGGAGGCAGCTGTGGGAGAGGGGCGACTCTAGGGTCCCAGAAGAACTCCAGGCCTACCCCGTCATACGGGTGCGTCCTAACCATATCATCTGGGGGACGTAGAGAACGAACATCAGAGACAGACAGAATCAGTTGTGAGGACTATCCCGGGGTGCTCAGCAGGGAAGGACTACAACACACAAGCACTAGAAGGTAGACACTGATTCCCACCTGCTAAGGGAACTTCGGATGTGCCTTTGGACCGGCCGGTCTCAGCCAGCCCTGTTAACAGTGCTCTGGATTGAGAATCTCGAAACCTTCAGTAAAGAGGTAAAGAGACTGCAACCTTGTGTCCTCGTTATTCATCGCACCCTGCACCACACATCATCACCCTCAACTTTCACTGGACGCCCCTCAGCAGGGTCACGGACCGGGTCTAGCCACCGTGACAATCCCCAAATCGAGACAGAGAGGCCCGGTACCGGGTACTCCTCGGCCCTGCGACAGTGGGGGCGCTCCAACTTGGCGTCACGAACAGGATCTAATAAAGCCTGAAGAATCAGGTCATGTGTGCCTTGGAACTGTGATTTATTGTGCTTGGACTGTGACTTGTTGCAAATACTGTGCATTGCTATTGCTGCCAAGAGTTCCCGCCACAATTCGCCATTGCCGCGCACAAAGGGAGGAGCCTTAACTTTGTGGGCAGAACCGGTCAAAAGGAGCGCGGAACGAGAAAGCGCGGTAAAGCGCCAACCCCGTAAGAGGAACCCCGACCTCCAGCAGGTTAGTAGGAGGAAGGGACGGCCATGTCTGAGTCGGGAGGAGCGGAGGCGGCGGTCGCAGCCGTGGACACAGAGGCAGCTCCGGTCCCCGCAGCGGATGTAGCCGCGGCCCTCATACCACCAACGGTTGCCGCAGAGCCCGCTGCCCCCATCAGCCAGTCGGAGACTGCCGCCGCCACAACGGCCATAATGCCCTTCGCTATGCCGTACCTGCCCGGAGCAGCCTGGCTCCCGCGATACTCCGGGGAGTCGCATACATTAACTGACTTTAAAGAAGGGATCTGCAGCCAGCTCGAGTTCTACCCCTTGACAGAGCCTCAGAAAGTTCATATGATTATAGGCCAACTCTTTGGAGCGGCTTTGAGAGAAGTGAAGTCTTGGCCCGCCGCGGATAAGGGAACTGCACAGCAGGTTTTTGAAAAGCTTAAAGCCACCTTCGATACCCATACTGCTACAGAAATTAAATTGACTTTCTATGGATGCAAACAGAGACCGCAGGATAGCTTACGGGACTATGCCCTTAATCTCCAGGAGGCACTGCGGGCCATTAAGCAGAGTGACCCCGGCAGCATGCAAGATGAGGATAAACTCCTGAAAGAGCAGTTCATTGAGGGGCTCCTGTGCAGTCACCAAAGGGGCCAGTTGCACTTCCTGGCCATGTAAAATCCAGACCTGACTTTCGCGCAATTCAAGGATAAAGCCATCCAGGCGCTGCAGGAGCGACAGTCCAGCCGTGCGGTACCCCCCAGGCGTCAAGCCCTCACGTACCACCAGGAGGTGGCGCCAGATGCTCCAGTCGCCGCTGAGGCCGATGCCCAGAGCTTAGAGGACGACTCCCCCGCAGGACTCCGCCTCCAGATGCAGGAGCTGACCAAGAGCGTTGCTGCCCTAGCCCGGACCGTGCAGTCCCTACAGGAGGCCCCCAAGGAGAAGATCCAGCTGGCCTCCAGGCCAGAGGATGTCCCCTGGATGCGACAGAGGAGGACTCCGCCGACCAGAGGCCGGGACGACGATCGCTTCCATCGGGACGGACGACCTATCTGCCGCCGCTGTCACCAGGTGGGCCACCTTGCAAGGTACTGTCCTTTAAACCAGCAACCCCTGGGGCAAAGGGCCAACCCCCAGGAGTAGGACGGTCAGGCCCGCAGCATTGGAGAGCCAAGTACGTTGGAGGGCGACCAGTTCTTCCTGTTGTGATCGACGGTATCCCCATGAACGTTCTACTGGACACCGGTTCTCAGGTGACGACTTACGTGCTTTATAAACGGTATTGGGAGGACACTGATATTACTCGTGGCCCCGATGACGATTTCACCATAATAGCCAGTAATGGTCAGCCATTGCCACAAGTGGGGTATAAAGAGGTCACCATCAAGGTGGGGCGGGTGGAATTGAAGGCCCAGGGGATTGTAATTGTTGATATTGACCGCCGTGAATGTAATCCCATGATGACTATCAGTACCAATGTTATAGAAAATTGTCTTGCAGAAGTTATTGTCTTGTTACAACAGGTAGCAGAAACCGCTGGCTACAGTGAACAACGCGCCCTGCAAAAAGAAATCAGAGCTCTGATGCAGAGACAGCAGGTAGAGCTGACTGGTGCAGATACCTTATTTGACAGAAATACATGGTAACAATAATTTACCCCAAACACATAGTAGGGCCATGTATGACAACCTGGGATTTTAGTGACCCATCATCATTACAGATGCAAACACTAACGAAATATTCAGAGGCACTAGCTCAGATGCATGGGGATAGTGCCTTATATAAGATGCCTCTCAGCTATTGGCTGGGAGCCATCTTGCAGGTTAACACTTTTACTGAAATGCCTCTGAGCTGTTGGCTGGGGGTATTTTACTATGTGTGCACACTGCCTCTTTAAGAGCAGGGGAGCGTGCGCGCACCAAGAATGCCACCTAAAGACAGTATGGCATACACAGAAAGGAAGGGAGGCACGTAAAGATGCCGCTGGGGCAGTGAATATGCCGGCGTAGGAGTAGAGGAACCATGCGAGGGCGCTGGCCATGGACGTTGCACACAACTAAATACACTTCCTCGGACCTGGCTCCCTAAAAGGCTGCAGAGCAGTTTCTTGTACCTGTTGAGGAATCAGAAGGGAGGTTGCAACACAAATCCAACAAAGGTAGAGGAAAGCATGAAGGGAGACACAAGAACCCAGGGTGAAAACCTAAAACACGTTCACAAAGGATATACATTGATAAATAATAGAAGAATAAAAACACAAACAGAAAAAGTGAAACCTCACAGAAGAAGGGAAAGGTGCTGTGGAGGAAAACTCACAGATCTGTAGCAGGAAAAACAACTGGGGCTTACCAGACAAGGTATACTCCCCGCTGACGATCTGGAACTCCAAACACCAATAAATATGGAAGTATAGCCAGCAAGTGAGGTAAGTGGAAGGTGAAAAAAAAAAGTCCATCCCAAAATGTGGTAAGATAAAGCCAAAAGGAAAAATGGGAAACATCGGACGAGAATCCAACCAAGAAAGGAAAACCAAGACAACAGAATCCATTAGCATAGACTAAAATGACTGTAGCTTGGCAGAGAGAAAAACCAACCAGGCAACAAAAGGTCATCTGATCGAATCCCGAAACTTATCTGTGACAAACTCTGAGAAAGTTGCCTCAGGGCAGAGAAAACGGAGAGGGCCTGAGGACAAAGAGGAGGTTTAAGGAGGTGACCTGTGAGCAATGAGAGGAGTGCTGAAGACATGGCCTGAGAGCATAGTGGAGTGCTGAAGATATGGCCTGAGAGCAGAGTGGAGTGCTGAAGATGAGTCACCTGCCAGGGCCGTGGGGTACTTGGTATCGGGTCCAGTACTTAAAGGGGATGTCACGGTGGCGGCGACCCGGTCCATGGCCCTGGGCGCCCAAGTAAAAGGAAATGTCCTTAAAGGGGTTTTGAATAAAGTTTGTGCTCATGACGCCACCTGTGGTGTTCGGTCAGTGGGGACCGACGCTGCTTAAAAGGGTCCTCTGGAGTGATGATATGGCAGCTAAGGTGGTATAACTTCCCACAGGAGAAGTTGGGTCCCCAGGGCTCCCAGTGTGTAGATGAAGATGGTAAATGGTGCGGTAAGAAACGGAGGACACAGGTTTGCAGTCTCTTTACCTCTTTACCTGGTTTATTGAAGACTTCAGGCAACCACAGTCCAGGGCACCAGATCACAGGTACAGGCAGGGTCCGGCCGGCCTGGAAGCGAGTTCAGAGTCCACCTTTACCAGGTGGAGCTAAAAGCCTTCCTACTAGCGCGGTGGTGTAATCCCTTGCTGTCAAAGTCCTCACGGTTCTCTCTGTCCTCCTTAAAGGGTAGGACACTAACCCATATGACAGGTGGTTCGAGCCTTTTTACAGGGTCTCTATCACGACCTGGGCTCTATGCGCCACTGTGTATCCTGGGTATTAGGGTGGACAGGTGACGTGTAGTCCAGCTGTTCTGCCGGTTTCTGCTGTGCATGGTGGAGTCTGACACAACCTCTTTCTTCCGGCTACCGGTGTCTGCGCTCTGCTGGGAGGTAGCTCAGTTGCAGCTATTCTCCCAAGTTGTCACTCTCCTGTGCTACGCTCTCCTGCACGCTCTCTACAATGTGTTCTTCCATCTATGTTCTCTCTATCTAGGAGCTGCAGCACACTCATGGCTGCATGGCCCCTTTAGTCCTTCCGACTCTCTCCTCTCTGTCTCTCTGATAGGAACTGACTGACTTTCCCTCCTGACCAGAATATATATATATATATATATTTCTCCAGAATATCCCCCATCCTCTGGAATTCCATGCCTCAACACGTCCGATTATCCACCATCCTCGGATCCTTCAGACGGAACCTGAAAACCCATCTCTTCAGGAAAGCCTACAGCCTACAATAACCGAGCCGCCGCCTCACCACCGCCAGAGCCGCCACCTCACCCCTACCTTCTGTCTCTTCCCCACTATCCCATAGAATGTAAGTCCGCAAGGACAGGGTCCTCTCCCCTCTGTACCAGTGTGTCACTGTAAACCTGTTTGCTGTAAATGATATCTATAACTCTGTATGTAACCCCTTTCTCATGTACAGCACCATGGAATTAATGGTGCTATATAAATAAATAATAATAATAATAATAATATAGGGGAGCCATCCACAAGCTGGATCAGAGGTCCCCCTTCTGGCATGGAGTATGAACATGTTGTATGCTTGTGTTCACCTGATAAAGAAGATCATCCTTCGCTTCCAAGTGTGACATAACTCTCCCCGTGAGGAAAGCAATGCCACTGTAACAACCAGGACCCTGGGATGTTACAAAGACACGGCCTGAGAGCAGAGTGGATTGCTGAGGACATGGCAGAAACAAGTGCTGAAGACATGGCCTGAGAGAAGAGTGCATTGCTGAGGAGATGGCCTTGAGTATTGAAGACATAAGACATAGCCTGATAGCAGAGTGCAATGCTGAAAACATGGCCTGAGAGCAGAGTGGAGTGCTGAGAACATGGCCTGAGAGCAGAGTGGATTGCTGAGGAGATGGCCTTGAGTGCTGAAGACATAAAACATAGCCTGAGAGCAGAGTGCAATGCTGAAAACATGGCCTGAGAGAAGAGTGGAGTGCTGAGGACATGGCCTGAGAGCAGAGTGCATTGCTGAGGAGATGGCCTTGAGTGTTGAAGACATAAGACATAGCCTGAGAGCAGAGTTGAGTGCTGAAGACATAGCCTGAGAGCAGAGTGGAGAACTGAGGACAAAGTCTGAGAGTGGACAGCGCAGCAGCCAATCAGTGAGCTCAGCAGCTTCAGCCGGGTGTACCACTGTAGACTGATAGCAGAGTGCAATGCTGAAAACATGGCCTGAGAGCAGAGTGGAGTGCTGAGAACATGGCCTGAGAGCAGAGTGGATTGCTGAGGAGATGGCCTTGAGTGCTGAAGACATAAAACATAGCCTGAGAGCAGAGTGCAATGCTGAAAACATGGCCTGAGAGAAGAGTGGAGTGCTGAAGACATGGCCTGAGAGCAGAGTGCATTGCTGAGGAGATGGCCTTGAGTGTTGAAGACATAAGACATAGCCTGATAGCAGAGTGCAATGCTGAAAACATGGCCTGAGAGCAGAGTGGAGTGCTGAGAACATGGCCTGAGAGCAGAGTGGATTGCTGAGGAGATGGCCTTGAGTGCTGAAGACATAAAACATAGCCTGAGAGCAGAGTGCAATGCTGAAAACATGGCCTGAGAGAAGAGTGGAGTGCTGAGGACATGGCCTGAGAGCAGAGTGCATTGCTGAGGAGATGGCCTTGAGTGTTGAAGACATAAGACATAGCCTGAGAGCAGAGTTGAGTGCTGAAGACAGCCTGAGAGCAGAGTGGAGAGCTGAGGACAAGGTCTGAGAGTGGACAGCGCAGCAGCCAATCAGTGAGCTCAGCAGCTTCAGCCGGGTGTACCACTGTAGACTGAGTGCCCCATTCAGTACTGCTGAGCTCACTGACTACTGAGCTGGTGATACTGGGAACCAGAGGCGTAGCTAGGGTTTTGGATCAGGGGCGCGAAGCTTCTGAGTGGGCCCCTAACCAGGTATCCTTGATTAGAATTCGGTGACGCGCCCTTATAGTGGAGGAGTGGAGGAGAACAAACATAGATATTACCACCATACGGTCAGTGGTAAATACAGTCCTACAGAACATATAAGAGATCACAGCACAGTTACAGATAATGTCTTACCGCTTATGTTTTCTGATGGAGTTGTTCACTTTTCCCATCTTTTCCATCTGACCCAGACCGACATGACAACTTCTTACAGCCAGGACTCGTCTGCAGAGAATACAACAAAGACTCATTTCATTTCTCACATTCCAGCCCCATCATCATCTATTCCCAACCTGCACAAACTCCTCATCCTGCTGATACCCCAATACTGAGCCGCTACTTCCATATGTGTCCCTATTACTGCACCTGATACCCCAATACTGAGCCACTGCTGCCGTATGTGTCCCTATTACTGCACCTGATACCCAAACACTGAGCCACTGCTGTCATATGTGTCCCTATTACTGCACCTGATATCCCAATACTGAGACGCTGCTGCCGTATGTGTCCCTATTACTACACCTGATACCCCAATACTGAGTCGCTGCTGCCATATGTGTCCGTATTACTGCACCTGATACCCAAATACTGAGCCGCTGCTGCCATATGTGTCCCTATTACTGCACCTGATATCCCAATACTGAGCCTCTGCTGTCGTATGTGTCCTTATTACTGCACCTGATACCCCAATACTGAACCGCTGCTACCGTATGTGTCCCTATTACTGCACCTGCTGTGTCAATTCGAAAACACCCCCTCTATAATATAGTAATGCCAGGTGCAAGTGCCCTAGAAAACACTGCCCATATTTTGCCCCCTAGAAAGTAATATTGCCCTGTGTGCCCCTTTGATAGTCACAGTAACCCAAGTTCCCCTATAACAATAAGTGCCCACTTTGCATTTAATAATGTCCCGAGTCTCCCCCTGTACAGCTCCCCTATACAAAGCATGATGCTCCTTCACTGTATAGTACCACCCACACAGTATACTGACCCCTTAGTAGACTCCAAACTGTTTGATGGCTCCAATACTGTATGATGGCCCCTTCACTGTAATCCCCACACTGTATGATGGCCCCATAGATAACCTCCTAATAGTATAATGTGCCCCGATAGTCCTCAATATAGTACAAGACAGTACCCCTATAGGCAAACCCTGTAGTATAAGGCAGTTCCCCTAAAGGCAGACCCTGTGGTATAAGGCAGCACCCCCCATAGGCAGATCCTGTAGTGTATAAGCCAGCGCCCCCATAGGCAGATCCTGTAGTATTAGGCAACACCCCCCATAGGCAGATCCTGTAGTATTAGGCAACACCCCCCATAGGCAGATCCTGTAGTGTATTAGGCAGCACCCCCCCATAGGCAGATCCTGTAGTGTATTAGGCAGCACCCCCCCATAGGCAGATCCTGTAGTGTATTAGGCAGCAGCCCCCCATAGTCAGATCCTGTAATGTATAAGGCAGCACCCCCCATAGTCAGATCCTGTAGTGTATTAGGCAGCAGCCCCCCATAGTCAGATCCTGTAATGTATAAGGCAGCACCCCCCATAGTCAGATCCTGTAGTGTATTAGGCAGCAACCCCCCATAGTCAGATCCTGTAGTGTATTAGGCAGCAGCCCCCCCATAGTCAGATCCTGTAGTGTATTAGGCAGCAGCCCCCCTTAGTCAGATCCTGTAGTGTATTAGGCAGCAGCCCCCCCATATTCAGATCCTGTAGTGTATTAGGCAGCAGCCCCCCTATAGTCAGATTCTGTAGTATTAGGCAGCAGCCCCCCCCATAGTCAGATCCTCTAGTGTATTAGGCAGCCCCCATTTTAAAAAAAACCACGATACTCACCTTTCTTCCTCCTTGTTCCAGCGGCGCTCCCTGCTCCCGCTCTTGTCCTGACAGTGGGCGCAGGGCGGTGACGTCACCACACCCACTGTCAGTGTCGGCGTCTGCAAGTGACGTCAGACGCTGACAGGGGGATGATGGGGGAAGGAGTGCAGCGCAGCGCTCCTTCCCTCATCAATGCGGTGAGCTGTATCGGTTACTTGCCGATACAGCTCACCTTGCGATGACGGCGGGAGGCCCACTGCTGGCATCGGGCCCTCCCTGCCTGCTCAGGGGCCCCATAGCGGCAGACCAGGGAGATTGATTCTTCCTGCTTTGCCACAGAATGTAACTGCATCGGCGCGCTGGTGGGCCACCTCAGAGCACCGGGCCCGGGGCGATGGCCCCCTCTTCCCCCCCCCGGTAGCTACGCTACTGCTGGGAACAGTGGCAGGGACTGCACCAGTAAATCGGGACCAAAGGAGGATCGCGTGGTTTGTTTCTTATAACTAAGGAGAAATTTAATTGAATTTTTTATAGGCTGACTAAAGACATGGGGGGGTTGGAGGCTGGGAAAGATGGCAGGTTCCCTCTAAATCACTTTCTAAGGGTATGTGCACACGTTGCAGATTTGCCTGCGGATTTTTCTGCACTAAATCCGCAGGTCTTGGCAGAAAACGCAGGTACTTTGAACTGCGCAGGTGCGGCCGGAACTCCACCCCCTCCTCCCTGGGACTTCACAATGGGCAGCGGACGCGTTGAAACACTGCGTCCACTGCCCACGTTGTGCAAAAAATCACCACTGTCCGTCGGTACGTCGCGCCGACGCTTTGTGATGGCCCCGTACCAACGGAAGTGTGAAAGAAGCCTTAGCGACCGGATTGCGCCAGATGGCCACATGTTTCATCCGTTTTTTGCTGGATCCGTAAAAAAAACTGTTTCCGGTGGACAGAGAAAATGTGCAGAGGAAAGTTTTTTCTGTCCGGTGAAAAAACGAACAGCGATGGATCCAGCAAAAAATGTATGAAACTGAGATGTGAAATGATGAATCCGGCCTCCGAATCCGGTTTTTCATGAACTTTTTCCATTGAAATCATGCACATTTTCTGTTCTCTCTCTAAAAAACGGATCAGTTGCATCAGTTTTTCACTATTTGCAATGGATCCGTTTTTTTACAAGTTCACCGGATCCTGCCTGACGGAAACAAACTGATGTGTGAAGGTAGCCTAACTATCCATATATCTATCTACATCTATCCATCAGGCAGGATCTGGCGAATTTTTGAAAAAACGGATCCGTTGCAAATAGTGAAAAACTGATGCAACGGATCCGTTTTTTTTTTCTTTAGAGAGAGAGAATGAAAGATGTGCATGATTTCAATCGTAATCAAACGGACACAATAGTGACACCCGGATATAATATATAAAGAAATACTTTGTGCAATTCCACAAGTAAGGCCTCTTTCACACTAGCGTACGACGCACGTCGCAATGCGACGTTGCGACGTACCGACGCAAACTGTGATAGCGCGGCACAACGTTGGCAGCGGATGTAGTTTTACAACGCATCCGCTGCCCCATTGTGATGTGCGGAGAGGCGGGGGCGGAGTTCCGGCCGCGCATGCGCGGTCGGAAAAGACGGTCACGACGCACCAAAAAACGTTACATGTAACGTTTTTTGGTGGCGACGGTCCGACGCAACACGACGCAACCGTCGCACGACGGTTGCGACGTGTGGCAAAGCAACGCACTGCGTCGCTAATGCAAGTCTAAGGGTATGTGTCCACGTTCAGGAAACGCTGCGTTTTTGACGCAGCGTTGAGCCGCAGCATCAAAAACGCAGCGTCCAGATGTTACAGAATAGTGGAGGGGATTTAATGAAATCCCGTCTCCACTGTGCATTAAAAAACGCATGCGTTTTTCCCGCAAAAACGCACATGCGTTGCGTTTTTTCAGAATGCAGCATGTTGCTACAATGAGCAAAACACGCAGGAACACCGCAGGTGACCTGCCAGTGACCTCAGGTGCATTTTTGGTCAGGATTTTACCTGCATAAAATCCTGACCAAAGCCTGAAGCAAGCCTGAACGTGGACACATACCCTTAGGAGAAAAAACGCATCCTGCAAGCACTTTTGCAGGATGCGTTTTTTCTGCAAAACAACGCATAGCGACGTGCAGTGCACGACGCTAATATGAAAGTAGCCTAAGTGGGTCCAATCCTGTCAATAAACCCAAGGTCACCACATGTGTCTAAGTTATAGTGAAACCACTAATTACAAGGAGCAAAAAAAGCATGCACTAAGCATAGACCGAATCCATGAGAAAGTGACAGGAGATAATTTATTAATTATAACAAATTTATTTAATGGCAATAGAGAACATTAAAATATTACAATAAAATCATGTAAATATATATAGCGTGCACCCCTATCAAGTATCTGGCGGTCTTGGAATATCTCCCCCATCTTTATGAGTAAGTGGCATTTTGGTCGCATTTGCATACAGCACTTTTTTCATGCACTTGTTTGCACTACATGCACTTTCTAAGCAGGTAGCATTTGTATAAATTTTGCACATAGCACTTTTTACCCTCTTTCAAATATGGAATTTGGGGACATTATATGATTGATTTTTTAGTTTTGCACAGGTGCATTGTTTATATATTTTTTTTATATTTTTTGTATAGCACATGCAACATAAGTTTTTCTCTTGTGATACGAAATTTGCCCACTCGGGGTATATGGTATATACTAGAAAATTGACTTGCCTTGTGGATATTGTATCTTGATTTGTGCACAATCTGAAGATATATACATATATTTACATGATTTTATTTTAATATTTTAATGTTCTCTATTGCCATTAAATAAATATGTTATAATTAATAAATTATCTCCTGTCACTTTCTCATGGATTCAGTCTATGCTTAGTGCATGCTTTTTTTATGATTTCAATGGAAAAAATGCATGAAAAACCGGACTCGGAGGCCGGATTCTTCATTTCACATCTCAGTTTCATACATTTTTCGCCGGATCCGTCGCTGTTCGTTTTTTCGCCGAACAGAAAAAACGTTCTTCTGTATGTTTTCTCCGTCCACCGGAAACAGCTTTTCTGAAGGATCCGGCAAAAAACGGATGAAGCGTGTGGCCATCAGGCACAATCCGGCGCTAATACAACTCTATGAGAAAAAAACGGATCTGGCAGAAAAAAACGGATCCTTTTTTTCAAAACTCGCCGGATTGTGCCTGACGGCAAAAACCTGATGTGTGAAAGCAGTCAGATAAATGGATAGATATATCTATGTATCTATAGATATATCTATCTATAAATATATCTATAGATAGATATAGCCATAGTTATATCTATAGATATATCCGTAGATATATAATAGAAAAGCCGATGTTTCTTAATGAGAGTTTAATTTTAAAAAAAAAGCGGAAAAAAATGGCGTGGGCTCCCGCGCAATTTTCTGCGCCAGAGGGGGAAAGCCGACAGCCGGGGGCCAATATTTGTAGCCTGGGAAGGGGGTAATACCCATGGCCCCTCCCAGGCTATGAATATCAGCCCGCAGCTGTCTGCGTAACCTTTACTGGCTATTAAAATAGGGGGACCCCCCCAAAAAAATGACGTGGGGTCCCCCTATATTTTATAGCCAGAAAGGCTATGCAGACAGCTGCGGGCTGATATTCATAGCCTAGAGTGGGGCCATGGATATTTGCCCCCCCCACCGGCTACAAATACCGGCCCGCAGTCGCCCCAGAAATGGCGCATCTGTGAGACCAGTGGAAATCTGTGCTTTGGTCTGATGAGTCCAAATTTGAGATCTTTGGTTCCAATGACCGTGTCTTTGTGCGACGCAAAAAAGGTGAACGGATGGACTCTACATGCCTGGTTCCCACCGTGAAGCATGGAGGAGGAGATGTGATGGTGTGGGCGTGGTTTGGTGGTGACACTGTTGGGGATGTATTCAAAATAGAAGGCATGCTGAACCAGCATGACTACCACAGCATCTTGCAGCGGCATGCTATTCCATCCGGTTTGCGTTTACTTGGACCATCATTTAATTATTTTTCAACAGGACAATGACCCCAAACACACCTCCAGGCTGTGTAAGGGCTATTTGACCAAGAAGGAGAGTGATGGGGTGCAGTCACCAGACCCGAACCCAATCGAGATGGTTTGGGGTGAGCTGGACGCAGAGTGAAGGCAAGAGGGCCAACAAGTGCTGAGCATCTCTGGGAACTCCTTCAAGACTGTTGGAAGATCATTTCTGGTGACTACCTCTTTAACCCCTTTCTGACATCTGACGTACTATCCCGTCGAGGTGGGGTGGGCCCGTATGACCACCGACGGGATAGTACGTCATACGCGATCGGCCGCGCTCACGGGGGGAGCGCGGCCGATCGCGGCCGGGTGTCAGCTGCATATCGCAGCTGACATCCGGCACTATGTGCCAGGAGCGGTCACGGACCGCCCCCGGCACATTAACCCTCGGCACACCGCGATCAAACATGATCGCGGTGTACCGGCGGTATAGGGAAGCATCGCGCAGGGAGGGGCCTCCCTGCGGGCTTCCCTGAGACCCCCGGAGCAACGCGATGTGATCACGTTGCTCCGAGGGTCTCCTACCTCCCTCTTCGCCGCAGGTCCCGGATCCAAGATGGCCGCGGCATCCGGGTCCTGCAGGGAGGGAGGTGGCTTACCGAGTGTCTGCTCAGAGCAGACACTTGGTAAGCCTGCAGCCCTGCACAGCAGATCGCAGATCTGGCAGAGTGCTGTGCACACTGCCAGATCAATGATCTGTGATGTCCCCCCCCGGGACAAAGTAAAAAAGTAAAAAAAAAATTCCCCACATGTGTGTAAAAAAAAAATAAAAAAAATATCCTAAATAAAGAAAAAAAAAATATATTATTCCCATAAATACATTTCTTTAGCTAAATAAAATAAAAAAAACAATAAAAGTACACATATTTAGTATCGCCGCGTCCGTAACGACCCAACCTATAAAACTGCCCCACTAGTTAACCCCTTCAGTAAACACCGTAAGAAAGAAAAAAAAAAAACGAGGCAAAAAACAACGCTTTATTATCATACCACCGAACAAAAAGTGGAATAACACGCGATCAAAAAGACTGATATAAATAACCATGGTACCGCTAAAAACGTCATCTTGTCCCGCAAAAAACGAGCCACCAAACAGCATCATCAGCAAAAAAATAAAAAAGTTATAGTCCTGAGAATAAAGCGATACCAAAATAATTATTTTTTCTATAAAATAGTTTTTATCGGATAAAAGCGCCAAAACATAAAAAAAATGATATAAATGAGATATCGCTGTAATCGTACTGACCCAATGAATAAAACTGCTTTATCAATTTTACCAAACGCGGAACGGTATAAACGCCTCCCCCAAAAGAAATTCATGAATAGCTGGTTTTTGATCACTCTGCCTCACAAAAATCGGAATAAAAAGCGATCAAAAAATGTCACGTGTCCGAAAATGTTACCAATAAAAACGTCAACTCGTCCCGCAAAAAACAAGATCTCACATGACTCTGTGGACTCAAATATGGAAAAATTACAGCTCTCAAAATGTGGTAACGCAAAAAATATTTTTTGCAATGAAAAGCGTCTTTCAGTGTGTGACAGCTACCAATCATAAAAATCCGCTAAATAACCCCTCTATAAAAGTAAATCAAACCCCCCTTCATCACCCCCTTAGTTAGGGAAAAATAAAAAAATTAAAAAATGTATTTATTTCCATTTTTCCATTAGGGTTAGGGTTAGGGTTAGGGCTAGAGTTAGGACTAGAGTTAGGGCTAGGGTTAGGGTTAGGGCAAGGGTTAGGGCTAGGGTTAGGGTTAGGGCTAGGGTTGGGGCTAGGGTTAGGGCTAGGGTTAGGGCTAGGGTTGGGGCTAGGGTTAGGGCTAGGGTTAGGGCTAGGGTTGGGGCTAGGGTTAGGGCTAGGGTTAGGGCTAGGGTTAGGGCTAGTGTTACGGCTAGTGTTAGGGCTAGTGATAGGGCTAGGGTTATTGCTAGGGTTAGGGCTAGGGTTAGGGCTAGGGTTGGGGCTAGGGTTGGGGCTACAGTTAGGGTTGGGGCTAAAGATAGGGTTAGGGTTTGGATTACATTTACGGTTGGGAATAGGGTTGGGTGTTGTGAATTTGCTTTTTGCTCCCTCTAGTGGTTACTAGTTTTTTGACTCTGGTTTTTCTGTCATTCCTTTTATCCGCACCTGGGTCGTTAGTTAGGGGTGTTGCTATATAAGCTCCCTGGACCTTCAGTTCAATGCCTGGCAACGTAGTTATCAGAGCTAGTCTGCTGTGCTCTTGTCTACTGATCCTGGTTCCAGTTATATCAGCTAAGTCTGCCTTTTGCTTTTTGCTATTTGTTTTGGTTTTGTATTTTTGTCCAGCTTGTTCCAAATCTATATCCTGACCTTTGCTGGAAGCTCTAGGGGGCTGGTGTTCTCCCCCCGGACCGTTAGACGGTTCGGGGGTTCTTGAATTTCCAGTGTGGATTTTGATAGGGTTTTTGTTGACCATATAAGTTACCTTTCTTTATTCTGCTATCAGTAAGCGGGCCTCTCTGTGCTAAACCTGGTTCATTTCTGTGTTTGTCATTTCCTCTTACCTCACCGTCATTATTTGTGGGGGGCTTCTATCCAGCTTTGGGGTCCCCTTCTCTGGAGGCAAGAAAGGTCTTTGTTTTCCTCTACTAGGGGTAGCTAGATTCTCCGGCTGGCGCGTGTCATCTAGAATCAACGTAGGAATGATCCCCGGCTACTTCTAGTGTTGGCATTAGGAGTAGATATATGGTCAACCCAGTTACCACTGCCCTATGAGCTGGATTTTTGTATTCTGCAGACTTCCACGTTCCTCTGAGACCCTCGCCATTGGGGTCATAACAGTTTGCCAGGCCCGTATTAAATGTTTAATGCATTGCAGAAGAGGGATTATAAGAAAGAAGATTCTGAGTTTTTTTTTTTTTTTTTTTTTCTTCTTCCCCTTTACCTCAGAGTGGCTATGCTTGCTGCAGACATGAATGTCCAGACCTTGATTACAAGTGTGGACCAGCTGGCTACTCGTGTGCAGGGCATACAAGACTATGTTATCAGAAATCCTAGGTCAGAACCTAAAATACCGATTCCTGAACTGTTTTCCGGAGACAGGTTTAAGTTTAGGAATTTCGTGAATAATTGTAAATTGTTTTTGTCCCTGAGACCCTGTTCATCTGGAGATTCTGCTCAGCAAGTGAAAATTGTTATTTCGTTCTTACGGGGCGACCCTCAGGATTGGGCTTTTTCGCTGGCGCCAGGAGATCCGGCATTGGCTGATCTTGATGCGTTTTTTCTGGCGCTCGGTTTACTTTATGAGGAACCCAATCTTGAGATTCAGGCAGAAAAGGCCTTGCTGGCTATGTGTCAGGGGCAGGACGAGGCTGAAGTTTATTGCCAAAAATTTCGGAAATGGTCCGTGCTGACACATTGGAACGAGTGTGCACTGGCCGCTAATTTTAGAAATGGCCTTTCTGAAGCCATTAAGAATGTTATGGTGGGTTTTCCCATTCCCACAGGTCTGAATGATACTATGGCACTGGCTATTCAAATTGACCGGCGGTTGCGGGAGCGCAAAACCGCAAATTCCCTCATGGTGTTGTCTGAACAGACACCTAATTCGGTGCAATGTGATAGAAAAACCGCAAATTCCCTCATGGTGTTGTCTGAACAGACACCTGATTTAATGCAATGTGATAGAATCCTGACTAGAAATGAGCGGAAAATTCATAGACGCCGGAATGGCTTGTGCTACTACTGTGGTGATTCTACACATGTTATCTCAGCATGCTCTAAACGTATAGCTAAGGTTGTTAGTCCTGTCACCGTTGGTAATTTGCAACCTAAATTTATTCTGTCTGTAACTTTGATTTGCTCACTGTCATCTTATCCTGTCATGGCGTTTGTAGATTCAGGTGCTGCCCTGAGTCTCATGCATCTCTCATTTGCTAAGCGCTGTGGTTTTACTCTTGAACCATTAGAAAATCCTATTCCTCTTAGGGGTATTGATGCTACACCATTGGCAGCAAATAAACCGCAGTATTGGACACAGGTTACCATGTGCATGACTCCTGAACACCGCGAGGTGATACGTTTCCTGGTTTTACATAAAATGCATGATTTGGTTGTTTTAGGGCTGCCATGGTTACAGACCCATAATCCAGTCCTGGACTGGAAGGCTATGTCAGTCTCAAGTTGGGGCTGTCGTGGTATTCATGGGGATTCCCTGCCTGTGTCTATTGCTTCTTCTACGCCTTCGGAAGTTCCGGAGTATTTGTCTGATTATCAGGATGTCTTCAGTGAGTCTGAGTCCAGTGCACTGCCTCCTCATAGGGACTGTGACTGTGCTATAGATTTGATCCCAGGCAGTAAATTTCCTAAGGGAAGACTGTTTAATCTGTCGGTACCTGAACATACCGCTATGCGTTCATATATCAAGGAGTCTCTGGAGAAGGGACATATTCGTCCGTCTTCTTCCCCTCTTGGTGCGGGATTCTTTTTTGTGGCAAAAAAGGACGGATCTTTGAGACCTTGTATTGATTATCGGCTTTTAAATAAGATCACTGTCAAATTTCAGTATCCTTTACCGCTGTTGTCTGACTTGTTTGCCCGGATTAAGGGTGCCAAGTGGTTCACCAAGATAGACCTTCGTGGTGCGTACAACCTTGTGCGCATTAAGCAAGGTGATGAATGGAAAACCGCATTCAATACGCCCGAAGGTCATTTTGAGTACTTGGTGATGCCTTTTGGGCTCTCCAATGCGCCTTCAGTTTTTCAGTCCTTTATGCATGACATTTTCCGGAAGTATCTGGATAAATTTTTCATTGTTTATCTGGATGATATTTTGTTTTTTTCTGATAATTGGGATTCGCATGTGGAGCAGGTCAGGTTGGTCTTTAAAATTTTGCGTGAAAATTCTTTGTTTGTCAAGGGCTCAAAGTGTCTCTTTGGTGTGCAGAAGGTTCCCTTTTTGGGGTTCATTTTTTCCCCTTCTGCTGTGGAGATGGACCCAGTCAAGGTCCGAGCTATTCTTGATTGGACTCAGCCCTCGTCAGTTAAGAGTCTTCAGAAGTTCTTGGGCTTCGCTAACTTCTACCGTCGTTTTATCGCTAATTTTTCTAGCATTGTGAAACCTTTGACGGATATGACCAAGAAGGGCTCCGATGTAGCTAACTGGGCTCCGGCTGCCGTGGAGGCTTTCCAGGAGTTGAAACGCCGGTTTACTTCGGCGCCTGTTTTGTGCCAGCCTGACGTCTCACTTCCCTTTCAGGTTGAGGTGGATGCTTCGGAGATTGGGGCAGGGGCCGTTTTGTCGCAGAGAGGCCCTGGTTGCTCTGTTATGAAGCCTTGTGCCTTTTTCTCTAGGAAGTTTTCGCCTGCCGAGCGAAATTATGATGTGGGCAATCGGGAGTTGTTGGCCATGAAATGGGCATTTGAGGAGTGGCGTCATTGGCTCGAGGGTGCTAAGCATCGTGTGGTGGTCTTGACTGATCACAAAAATCTTTTCGTCTGGATCTTCCTGTGTCGTTTGCTATTCACAATGTATTTCATAGGTCCTTGTTGCGGCGGTACATTGTGCCTGTAGTTCCTTCTGCTGAGCCTCCTGCTCCGGTGTTGGTTGAGGGCGAGTTGGAGTATGTGGTGGAGAAGATCTTGGATTCTCGCCTCTCCAGGTGGAGGCTTCAGTACCTGGTCAAGTGGAAGGGCTATGGTCAGGAGGATAATTCCTGGGTGGTCGCCTCTGATGTTCATGCGGCCGATTTAGTTCGTGCCTTTCATGCCGCTCATCCTGATCGCCCTGGTGGTCGTGGTGAGGGTTCGGTGACCCCTCACTAAGGGGGGGGGGTACTGTTGTGAATTTGCTTTTTGCTCCCTCTAGTGGTTACTAGTTTTTTGACTCTGGTTTTTCTGTCATTCCTTTTATCCGCACCTGGGTCGTTAGTTAGGGGTGTTGCTATATAAGCTCCCTGGACCTTCAGTTCAATGCCTGGCAACGTAGTTATCAGAGCTAGTCTGCTGTGCTCTTGTCTACTGATCCTGGTTCCAGTTATATCAGCTAAGTCTGCCTTTTACTTTTTGCTTTTTGCTATTTGTTTTGGTTTTGTATTTTTGTCCAGCTTGTTCCAAATCTATATCCTGACCTTTGCTGGAAGCTCTAGGGGGCTGGTGTTCTCCCCCCAGACCGTTAGACGGTTCGGGGGTTCTTGAATTTCCAGTGTGGATTTTGATAGGGTTTTTGTTGACCATATAAGTTACCTTTCTTTATTCTGCTATCAGTAAGCGGGCCTCTCTGTGCTAAACCTGGTTCATTTCTGTGTTTGTCATTTCCTCTTACCTCACTGTCATTATTTGTGGGGGGCTTCTATCCAGCTTTGGGGTCCCCTTCTCTGGAGGCAAGAAAGGTCTTTGTTTTCCTCTACTAGGGGTAGCTAGATTCTCCGGCTGGCGCGTGTCATCTAGAATCAACGTAGGAATGATCCCCGGCTACTTCTAGTGTTGGCATTAGGAGTAGATATATGGTCAACCCAGTTACCACTGCCCTATGAGCTGGATTTTTGTATTCTGCAGACTTCCACGTTCCTCTGAGACCCTCGCCATTGGGGTCATAACAGTTGGGTGTGTCTGGGTTAGAGGAGTGGTTAGGGTTTCTGTTGGGATTAGGGTAAGGGGTGTGTTTGGATTAGGGTTTCAGTTATAATTGAGGGGTTTCCACTGTTTAGGCACATCAGGGGCTCTCCAAACGGGACATGGCATCCGATCTGAATTCCAGCCAATTCTGCGTTGAAAAAGGAAAACAGTGCTCCTTCCCTTCAGAGCTCTCCCGTGTGCCCAAACAGGGGTTTACCCCAACATATGGGGTATCAGCGTACTCAGGACAAATTGGACATCATCTTTTGGGGTCCAATTTATCCTGCTACCCTTGGGAAAATACAAAACTGGGGGCCAAAAAATAAGTTTTGTGGGAAAAAAAAGATTTTTTATTTTCACGGCTCTGCGTTGTAAACTGTAGTGAAACACTTGGGGGTTCAAAGTTCTCACAACACATCTAGATAAGTTCCTTGGGGGGTCTAGTTTCCGATATTGGGTCACTTGTGGGGGGTTTGTACTGTTTGGGTACATCAGGGGCTCTGCAAATGCAACGTGACGCCTGCAGACCAATCCATTTAAGTCTGCATTCCAAATGGCGCTCCTTCCCTTCCGAGCTCTGTCATGCGCCCAAACAGTGGTTCCCCCCCACATATGGGGTATCAGCGTACTCAGGACAAATTGGACAACAACGTTTGGGGTCCAATTTATCCTGATACCCTTGTGAAAATACAAAACTGGGGGCTAAAAATCATTTTTGTGAAAAAAAAAAGAATTTTTATTTTCACGGCTCTGCGTTATAAACTGTAGTGAAACACTTGGGGGTTCAAAGCTATCAAAACACATCTAGATAAGTTCCTTAGGGGGTCTACTTTCCAAAATGGTGTCACTTGTGGGGGTTTTTAATGTTTAGGCACATCAGGGGCTCTCCAAACGCAACATGGCATCCCATCTTAATTCCAGTCAATTTTGCATTGAAAAGTAAAATAGCGCTCCTTCCCTTCCGAGCTCTGCTATGCGCCCAAACAGTGGTTTACCCCCACATATGGGGTATCGTCGTACTCAGGACAAATTGCACAACATCTTTTGTGGTCTAATTTCTTCTCTTACCCTTGGGGAAATAAGAAAATGGGGGCGAAAAGATCATTTTTGTGAAAAAATATGATTTTTTATTTTTATGGCTCTGCATTATAAACTTCTGTGAAGCACTTGTTGGGTTAAAGTGCTCAACACACATCTAGATAAGATCCTTAGGGGGTCTACTTTCCAAAATGGTGTCACTTGTGGGGGGTTTCAATGTTTAGGCACATCAGGGGCTCTCCAAACGCAAAATGGCGTCCCATCTCAATTACAGTCAATTTTGCATTGAAAAGTCAAATGGCGCTCCTTCCCTTCCGAGCTCTGCCCTGCGCCCAAACAATGGTTTACACCCACATATGGGGTATCAGCGTACTCAGGACAAATTGCACAACAATTTTTGGGGTCCAATTTCTTCTCTTACCCTTGGGAAAATAAAAAATTGGGGGCGAAAAGATCATTTTTGTGAAAAAATATGATTTTTTATTTTTACGGCTCTGCATTATAAACTTCTGTGAACTTCAGTGGTTTACCCCCACATATGGGGTATCAGCGTACTCAGGACAAATTGTGCAACAAATTTTGGGGTCTATTTTCTCCTGTTACCCTTGGTAAAATAAAACAAATTGGAGCTGAAATAAATTTTGTGTGAAAAAAATGTAAATGTTTATTTTTATTTAAACATTCCAAAAATTCCTGTGAAACACCTGAAGGGTTAATAAACTTCTTGAAAGTGGTTTTGAGTACCTTGAGGGGTGCAGTTTTTAGAATGGTGTCACACTTGGGTATTTTCTATCATATAGACCCCTCAAAATGACTTCAAATGAGATGTGGTCCCTAAAAAAAAATGGTGTTGTAAAAATGAGAAATTGCTGGTCAACTTTTAACCCTTATAACTCCGTCACAAAAAAAAATTTTGGTTCCAAAATTGTGCTGATGTAAAGTAGACATGTGGGAAATGTTACTTATTAAGTATTTTGTGTGACATATGTCTGTGATTTAAGGGCATAAAAATTCAAATTTGGAAAATTTCGAAATTTTCAAAATTTTCGCCAAATATTCGTTTTTTTCACAAATAAACGCAAGTTATATCGAAGAAATTTTAACACTATCATGAAGTACAATATGTCACGAGAAAACAATGTCAGAATCGCCAAGATCCGTTGAAGCGTTCCAGAGTTATAACCTCATAAAGGGACAGTGGTCAGAATTGTAAAAATTGGCCCGGTCATTAACGTGCAAACCACCCTTGGGGGTGAAGGGGTTAAGGCTACTTTCACACTAGCGTTAACTGCAATCCGTCACAATGCGTCGTTTTGCAGAAAAAACGCATCCTGCAAAAGTGCTTGCAGGATGCGTTTTTTCTCCATTGACTAACATTAGCGACGCATTGCGACGGATTGCCACACGTTGCAACCGTCTTGAGACGGTTGTGCTGTGTTGTGGCGGTCCGCTGGGAGCAAAAAATGTTACATGTAACGTTTTTTGCTCCCGACGGTCCGCTTTGCGCGTCCGGAACTCCGCCCCCACCTCCCCGCACTTCCCCGCACCTCACAATGGGGCAGCGGATGCGCTGGAAAAATGCATCCGCTGCCCCCGTTGTGCGGCGGAGACAACGCTAGCATCGGTGACCTCGGCCCGAACGGGCCGAGCCCGACGCTAGTGTGAAAGTAGCCTTAGCTCATCAAGAGAATGCCAAGAGTGTGCAAGCAGTAATCAAAGCAAAAGGTGGCTACTGTGAAGAACCTAGAATTTAAGGCATATTTTCAATTGTTTCACACTTTTTTGCTAAGTATATAATTCCACATGTGTTAATTCATAGTTTTGATGCCTTCAGTGTGAATGTACAATTTTCATAGTCATGAAAATACAGAAAAATCTTTAAATGAGAAGGTGTGTCCAAACTTTTGGTCTGTACTGTATATGTAGTATGTATGTAGTATGTATGTATGTTGTATGTATGTAGTATGTTGTATGTAGTATGTATGTAGTATGTTGTATGTATATATTCACATCAAGATGCACAAATTAATTAACCCGTCACCTTATGGGTACAGTACTATTTAATACGGCCGTCGTCCCGTCTCCTCACTCTCCCGCTCCCTCATTCACTCCTGTCGTTGCCACAAAATGTCTATTATTGCGTAAGTGCTAAATAAAGGACACAAATTTAGCTGAAGACAAGGGTGAGTGCCGCATTTTTTCTTTCTGCTTGCACTATTTGGATTGTGGACTTCTCATGTAGAGCACCACCCACTTCATTTATGAAACCAAGTTTATCCTATCCTCAGAAGATCACACGTTAATAGATCAGTACTTTACACAGCTTTCAGTGCCGGTTTTACCGTTTTTCTCTTGGATGTGAACTTGTTGTATAACACAATATAAAGAAGGGTGCTCAATCCTATGACGACTGACTGTATAGCCAGAGTCTAACCAAAAGGCATGGGCTGTTAACACAATAAAGGTAAATTGTTCCTATTGAAGCTGAAAAGCATCAATCATATGCAGACATGGCTTGCAAAAAATGCAGTGCCTGGACGTTCCCATAGTTTGGTACTGCAATCTAACCATAATTGCTGACATATGTAAAGTGCCAAGTGCTACAGCAACAAGTATTGTAAAATCACTATTACCTGGTGTTTTAGCCACGTGAAATCCTCTCGGCGTCCCTCTGCCCTGACGCGCGTTTCGCAACTGCTTCTTCAGGACTCAGAAGTATGTTGTATGTAGTATGTTTGTGTTTGTTTTTTTTACATTCAACACATTAGCCGGATGATGGGACTGCTACTGTCCCATCATTGGCTAATGTGTCAATCACTGTCATTGTAGCAGGCATAGCCCGATGGGACTTGTAGTCCCATTGGACGATGCCTGCACACACACAAAAAGACCCCAGAGAGACCCGCACAGACCCCCGAGAGGCCCGCACAGATCCCCGGCAGGCCCGCACAGACCCCTGGCAGGCCCGCACAGACCCCCGGCAGCCCGCACAGACGCCCTGGCAGACCCGCACAGACCCCTGGCAGCCCGCACAGACCCCCGGCAGGCCCGCACAGACCCCCGGCAGCCCGCACAGACCCCCGACAGGCCCGCACAGACCCACAGCAGGCCCGCACAGACCACCGGCAGGCCCACACAGACCCCCGGCAGCCCGTACACCCCCCCGACGGTCCCGCACAGACCTCTGGCAGCCCGCACAGACTCCCAAGAGGCCCGCACAGACCCCCGACGCTCCCGCATAGACACGCGTTTCGCAACTGCTTCTTCGGGACACAGAAGTATGTTGTATGTAGTATGTTTGTGATTGTTTTTTTTACATTCAACACATTAGCCGGATGATGGGACTGCTACTGTCCCATCATTGGCTAATGTGTCAATCACTGTCACTGTAGCAGGCATAGCCGATGGGACTTGTAATCCCATTGGACGATGCCTGCACACACACACAAAGAGAGGCCCACACAGACCCCCAAGAGGCCCGCACAGATCCCCGACAGCCCGCACAGACCCCCGGCGGCAGCCCGCACAGACCCCCGGCAGGCCCGCACAGACCCCCTGGCAGCCCGCACAGACCCCCGGCAGGCCCGCACAGACCCCCGACAGGCCCGCACAGACCCCCGGCGGCAGCCCGCACAGACCCCCGGCAGGCCCGCACAGACCCCCCGGCAGCCCGCACAGACCCCCGGCAGGCCCGCACAGACCCCCGACAGGCCCGCACAGACCCCCGGCAGCCCGCACAGACCCCCGGTAAGCCCGCACAGACCCCTGGCAGGCCCGCACAGATGCCCCGGCAGGCCCGCACAGACCCCTGGCAGCCCGCACAGACCCCCAGCAGGCCCGCACAGACCCCCGGCAGTCCGCACAGACCCCCGACAGGCCCGCACAGACCCCCGATGGTCCCGCAAAGACTCCACCCGCACACACAGATACGCACAGTCTCCGCCCACACTCTTCCCCCCTCCCGATCTGCAGCGTTTCCCCCGCAGCTACACCGCAGATCTTTTTTATTTCTGCGGTTTTGCTGCGGAAGTGCCCGACCCAATACAAGTCAATGGGTGCAGAAACGCAGCAGATCCGCACAAAGAATTGACATGCTGCGGAAAAAACAATGCTGCGTTTCCGTGTGTTTTTTTTCTGCAGCATGTGCACAGCGGATTTGGTTTTCGATAGGTTTACATGGTACATGCAGACCACATGGAAAACTGCTGCAGATCCGCAGCGTCAAAAACGCGGTAAAAACTGCAACGTGTGAACATAGCCTAACATTTTCTTCATGTGGACAGGGGAGAATAAGGGTATGTGTCCACGTTCAGGATTGCATCAGGATTTTTCATCAGTATTTGTAAGCCAAAACCAGGAGTGGGTGATAAATGCAAAAGTGGAGCATATGTTTCTATTATACTTTTCCTCTAATTGTTCCACTCCTGGTTTTGGCTTAAGGTACCGTCACACTAAACGATATCGCTAGCAATCCGTAACGTTGCAGCCTCCTGGATAGCGATATCGTTGTGTTTGACACGCTGCAGCGATCAGGATCCTGCTGTGATATCGCTGGTCGTTGATTAAAGTTCAGAACTTTATTTGGTCGTCAGATCGCCGTGTATCGTTGTGTTTGACAGCAAAAGCAACGATACCACAGGGCCGCGCTTAGTAACCCGATGTGTACCCTGGTTACTAGTGTAAAATGTAAAAAAACAAACACTACATACTCACCCTCTGATGTCTGTCACACGTCCCTCGCCGTCCGCTTCCTGCACTGACTGTGAGCTCCGGCCGGCCGCAAAGTGAAAGTACAGCACAGCGGTGACGTCACCGCTCTGCTGTTAGGGCCGGCGCTCAGTCAGTGCAGGAAGCGGACGCCGGGGGACGTGTGACAGACATCAGAGGGTGAGTATGTAGTGTTTGTTTTTTTACATTTTACACTGGTAACCAGGGTAAACATCGGGTTACTAAGCGCGGCCCTGCGCTTAGCAACCCGATGTTTACCCTGGTTACCCGGGGACCTCGGCATCGTTGTCGATATCACTGCAGCGTCGCTTAGTGTGAAGGTACCTTTAGGGTATGTGCACACGTTGCGGATTAGCCTTAGGAATTTCTGCTGCAGATTCTTCCCTCTCTTGCCAGAAAACGCAGGTGCGGTTTTGTTGCGTTTTTGATACGTTTTTTCCATGAGGATTTGTATGCGTTTTTGAAAGCTAAATAAAGATCTATTATTGACAAAAAAAAAAGATTTGTGATGTCATTTCTTGTCCAACCTCCTCTTTTACATTTGTCCAACCCACACTCCATTACACACAGATAGACAGACAGATAGATAGAAAGAATGACACACATCAGTTTGTTTCCATCAGGCAGGATCCGGCGAATTTTTGAAAAAAGGATCCGTTGCAAATAGTGAAAAACAGATGCAACTGATCCGTTTTTGTTTTTTTTTTTAAAAGCGAGAGCGAACGGAAAATGTGCATGATTTGAATGGAAACATGCATGAAAAAATGGATTCAGAGGCCGGATTCATAATTTAACATCTCAGTTTCATACGTTTTTCGCCGGATCCGTCGCTGTGCGTTTTTTCGCCGGACAGAAAAACCATTCCTCTGTATGTGTTTTCCGTGTAGCGGAAACAGCTTTTTTGACTGATCCGGGAAAAAACGGATGAAACGTGTGGCCATCAGGCGCAATCCGGCGCTAATACAACTCTATGAGAAAAAACAGATCCAGCAGAAAAAAAAACGGATCGGTTTTTAAAAAACTCGCCGGATTGTGCCTGACGGCAAAAACCTGATGTGTGAAATTAGCCAGATAGATATATGGATAGAAATATCTATGTATCTACTATATAATTGTCTAAGGGTCACTTCCGTCTTTCTGTCTGTCACGGAAATCCTAAGTCGCTGATTGGTCGCGGCCAGGGGCCGCGACAATCAGCGATGGGCACAGTCCGGCCGTGAAATGGCCGCTCCCTACTCCCCTGCCGTCAGTGCTTGCTCCATACTCCGCCCCCAGTTAGCGCCTGCTGCCCACATAGCGTTGTAGCAGTCCGTTAAACCGACTGCGTTACACCGCGGCATAACGCGGTGTAACGCAGTCTGTTAACGCTGCTATTAACCCTATGTGACAAACTTTTTACTATTGATCAATCAATCAATAGTAAAAAGATCTAATGTTAAAAATAATAACAAAAATAAAAAATCGTGATATACTCACCTTCCGGGGCCTTTCCCGCTCCTCGCGAGGCTCCGGGCCATGCATTGCGGTCTCACGAGATGATGACGTAGCGCTCTCGCGTGACCGCTACGTCATCATCTCACGAGACCGCAATGCATTCTTGGGACCGGAACGTCGCGAGGAGCATCGCTGAACGCCTTGCCTGGATACGGGGGCCGACGGAAGGTGAGTATATAACTATTTTTTATTTTAATTTTTTTTTTAACGGGGATATGGTGCTCACACTGCTACATAGTACTTGGACTGTGTTATATACTACGTGGGCTGCGTTATACACTGCATGGGCTGTGATATATACTACGTGGGCAGTGTTATATACTGTGTGGGCTGTGCTATATACTACGTGGGCAGTGTTATATAATACGTGGCTGTGCTATATACTACGTGCTGTGCTATATACTACGTGGGCAGTGTTATATACTACGTGGGCAGTGTTATATACTACGTGCCTGTGTTATATACTACGTGGGCTGTGTTATATACTGCGTGGGCAGTGTTATATACTACGTGGGCTGTGTTATACACTAAAACCAAAACAATACAGGAAGAATCCAACACCAGTTGGAAAAACAAAGCAGGAATTATTATTAAAATATGCCTTTATTTGTGGGTATGGCAGTGGCTACAGAAAAAACATTTATTTACAAATTAATACAAATATATATAAAATAGCGCGGCACCAGGATTATAAGGTATGTCTAATATTCCTATTCCCCCTCCTACATCAGGATAATCTCAAATGTGCTACATATAAATCAATCCATTTTACGTGGTAAAATTCATTAGTGAACAATAAATCAGTGGAAAAAATAAATAGATAAAAAGGATATAATAAAGTGCACCAGTATAACTCTCTGCATAAAGTGACCAAGTGCATCAAATCCAAATATTGATCGTTTAAAGTGCCAGTGTGAAAAGGAGTTTAGGAACCACTCAATGGGTACAAGTAGTGACAGCCTGTGCTGAAACCCGCGTGTATAGATAGCCTATATAGCAGCAATATGTTCGTATCTACCTGAGGGGGATAAAGCCTGTGCCAGCGTCTCGCCCGACGCGCGTTTCGGAAAACCGTTGTCCTTCGTCAGGGGGAGTAACAGTGTCAATTGTGGGGGGCTTTTTATAGTATCTTGTCTCCTAACGCCGCGGTCCGGGTATAATCGGCGCATGCGCGATCAAGAGAAACAGCACTTCCGGTCCCCGCGTCACATGACCGGCTGCATGGGAGCGGAGTACCCAGCGTAGCCAAGGTAACATGGACGCAGAGATACCGGAACTGCCGAGCGCACAGACCGCGCATGCGCACAGCCAGGGGCGCAGCGTAGGAGAAATTACAGCCAGAAGAGGCTGAAAATACAAAGGTATATGGCTGAAACAGAATATAAGAAATAACAACAAATATAAATAAAAAATATACATGTGTGTAGGATTATAAATACGGGACTGCCCAGTGTATACCGCGCATGCGCGCAGATAGAAGTGCTACAAAGAAATAATTAATTAAATTAATTATTATATCACAGCCTAAAGTGCTGTAAATGAAAAATAAATAACTTTTTAAACAAAGGGAGAAATTGGGGAAATTGAATAGTGAATAATAAGTGCGAGTGGGATCATAGATGATGAAATAAATCCCATATATGGAATAATTTCCTAACATCCTAAGAGATATTACATTATATATAAACATCATAATATATATAGGACAAAATATCAAGATTAAAGCTACATGCTAACCCTAATAACCTATGTGCTTCATAAACAATTCTATAAATAAAATAATTTTACATTATTAGAGTTACGTTCTATCTATATAACCTCCAAACATTAATTAAATTGTTTCACATATATGCTTTGAATTGTGAAGCAAAACAAAATATTTTTTATATATGTATATCTCTAATATAGTCTATTAAATATATTTGTTGTATATAGATGATTCCCAGAAGAATTCTTCCTTTTTCTTCCGCAGATTCAGACCTCCTCATTCAGAGCCCTGACATCAAAAATCCGCACAAGGTAAGTTGAACGATTATCTGGGTCACAAATCCAATCACAAAAAAATATAAAATAAAAAAAGAGAAAATATTAGTGCCAATAACACTTATCAAAATATAGCCATATATATACATCCAAACATATAAAAACAGTACATAAAAACCCTAAAATAATTAAAATATAAAATAGATAAAAATGAATGATGGTTGTTATAAAAATGGTACAAAACTTAGATTTTCATTTAAACCCTTTGGGGATACGGTATCAAGTGTCCAGATCCATTTAGTTTCTTTGTTTTTCCAACTGGTGTTGGATTCTTCCTGTATTGTTTTGGTTTTAGCTCGGTTTATACTGTGGTTACCACAGAAGTTGTCACACAGCGCACCCTGGTGGCTTATGGTGTCTGAATAATAATATAAAAAAATTTTTTTCTTTATATATATATGTAAATTGATTGTTATTGGAATATATTGCCACCAACTGGTGTACTGTGATATTTATTATGTGTTATACACTGCATGGGCTGTGCTATATACTACATGGGCAGTGTTATATACTGCGTGGGCTGTGCTATATACTATGTGGGCAGTGTTATATAATACGTGGCTGTGCTATATGCTACGTGGCTGTGCTATATACTATGTGGGCAGTGTTATATACTACGTGGGCAGTGTTATATACTACGTGCCTGTGTTATATACTACGTGGGCTGTGTTATATACTGCGTGGGCAGTGCTATATACTACGTGGGCTGTGTTATACACTACATGGGCTGTGCTATATACTACGTGGGCAGTGTTATATACTGTGTGGGCTGTGCTATATACTATGTGGGCAGTGTTATATAATACGTGGCTGTGCTATATACTACGTGGCAGTGCTATATACTAAGTGGGCAGTGTTATATACTACGTGGGCAGTGTTAATACTACATGGGCAGTGTTATATACTGCGTGGGCAGTGTTATATACTACGTGCCTGTGTTATATACTACGTGGGCTGTGTTATATACTGTGTGGGCAGTGTTATATACTACGTGGGCTGTGTTATACACTGCGTGGGCTGTGCTATATACTACGTGGGCAGTGTTATATACTACATGGGCTGTGTTTTATACTGCGTGGGCTATGCTATATTCTGCATGGGCTGTGTTATATACTACGTGGCAGTGCTATATACTACGTGGCTCCTATATACTACATGGCTGTGTTATATACTATGTGGCTGATATATATTACGTGGGCTGTGTTATATAGTACGCGGCTGTGTTATATACTACGTGGCTGTGTTATATACTACGTGGCTTGTTGTGAACTCTATTTCTGGGCTCCCTCTTGTGGTCACAAGTGGTACTGTGTGAGTGCTGTCTTTCTGCAGGTTTGTGACTGGCATCAGCTGTATCGTTATCTGTGGGCTGGTTTTCTATTTAAGCTCACTTGGACTCTCAGTCTATGCCTGCTGTCAATGTATTCAGTGCTATTCTGGTTCCTTCTGACTACCTTGCTCCCAGTCTCTTCAAGAGAAGCTAAGTTTCCGTTTTGTTCATTTTTTGATCATCAGTGTTCTGTTTCTTGTCCAGCTTGCTAATATGTGATTTCCCAGCTTGCTGGTAGCTCTAGGGGGCTGAGTTTCTCCCCCCACACCGTTAGTTGGTGTGGGGGTCCTTGAATTCTCAGCGTGGATATTTTGGTAGGGTTTTTTGCTGACCGCACAGTTCGCTACCTGTCTTCTGCTATCTAGTATTAGCGGGCCTCATTTGCTGAATCTGTTTTCATTCCTACGTGTGTCTTTTCTCCTTACCTCACCGTTATTATTTGTTGGGGGCTTCCTATATCTTTGGGGTTATTTCTCTTGAGGCAAGTGAGGTCTTGCTTTCTCTTTAGGGGTAGTCAGTTTCTCAGGCTGCGTCGAGACGTCCAGGATTTTAGGCACGTTCACCGGCTACCTTTAGTGTGTTTGGATAGGATCAGGTTTTGCGGTCAGTCCAGTTACCATCTCCCTAGAGCTCGTGTCTATGTTTAGTTACTTAGCTAGTATTTCCTGTGATCCCCAGACACTGGGATCATAACAGTGGCTGCTATAAACTACGTGGCTGTGTTATATACTGTGTGGATGTGTTATATACTACATGGCTATGCTATATACTACGTGGCTGTGCTATATACTACGTGGCTCCTATATACTACATGGATGTGTTATATACTACGTGGCTGCTATATATTACGTGGGCTGTGTTATATAGTACGTGGCTGTGTTATATACTACGTGGCTGTGCTATATACTATGTGGCTGGGTTATATACTACGTGGCTGCTATATATTACGTGGGCTGTTACATACTACGTGGCTGTGTTATATACTACGTGGCTGTGCTATATACTATGTGGCTGTCTGTGTTACGTGGGCTGTGCTATATACTATGTGGCTGCTATTTACATACATACATACATATTCTAGAATACCCAATGTGTTAGAATAGGGCCACCATCTAGTCTATAGATATATCTGTAGATATAATCATAGATAGGTGTTGTGAATTCAGCTTTTGGGCTCCCTCCGGTGGTTGTAGGTGGTAATGCAGTTGCCCCTGAGTTGCAGCCCTGGTCAGGTGTATCTGCTGATTGCAGATCTGACTGGGGTATTTAGGCGTGCAGGATTCATTAGTCCTTGCCAGTTGTCAATTGTTGTTGGGAGGTGTAGGACCTCTGCCTGGTTCCTCCTGCCTTTCTGCCAAATCAGCAAAGATAAGTGTCTGGTTCTTTTTCCCTGTGGCACATATGTTGTGTGCTTCACAGTTCAGTGCTATTCTTTGTGTTTTCTTGTCCAGCTTAGATTGTGTCAGTATTTTCTCAGTCTTGTTGGATTCTCTGGAGTGGCAGATATACATTCCATGTCTTTAGTTAGATTGTGGAACTTTTTGTATTATCTGCTGTGGATATTTTTGGAAGGGTTTTAATACTGACCGCCTAGTTATCTGTCCTATCCTTTCCTATTTAGCTAGAGTGGCCTCTTCTGCTAAATCCTGTTTTCTACCTGCGTGTGTCTATTCTTCTCCTACTCACAGTCATTATTTGTGGGGGCTGCCTATCCTTTGGGGGTCTGCTCTGAGGCAAGATAGCATTCCCATTTCCATCTATAGGGGTATTTAGTCCTCCGGCTGTGTCGAGGTGTCTAGGGAGTGTTAGGCACACCCCACGGCTACTTCTAGTTGCGGTGTTAGTTCAGGATTGCGGTCAGTACAGGTTCCACCGTCTCCAGAGAAAGTTTCATGCGGCTCCAAGGTCACCAGATCATAACAGATAGGCCGTTGTTGATTAATGAACATAAAGAAAAAAACGGGAAAAAAATTGGCGTGGGCTCCCGCGCAATTTTCTGCACCAGAGGGGGAAAGCCGATGGCCGGGGGCCAATATTTGTAGCCTGGGAAGGGGTTAATGCCCATGGCCCCTTTCCAGGCTATGAATATCAACACGCAGCTGTCTGTGTAACCTTTACTATTAAAATAGGGGGACCCCCCCAAAAAAATGACGTGGGGTCCCCCTATATTTTATAGCCAGAAAGGCTACGCAGACAGCTGTGGGCTGATATTCATAGCTTCATAGCCTAGAGAGGGGCCATGGATATTAGCCCCCCCCCCCGGCTACAAATACCAGTCCGCAGCCGCCCCAGAAATTGCGCATCTGTAAGATGTGCCAATTCTGGCACTTAGCCCCTCTCTTCCCACTCCCGTGTAGTGGTGGGATATAAGACGCCTATCCATTATTAATCCTAGAGTAGTGAAAGGGTTAAAAAAAAATACACAGCCAGAAAAAAGTATTTCATTATTCTTAATTTAACCATACTTACCGTACTTCAGCGCCTGCAAAAAACGTAAAATAATAAACCGTATACTCCCTGTCTGCCGTAGTCCAATTAATAACGAGTGTCCCATGACGATCTCCCCTATAGAACAGTGACATCGGGTGATGTCACTGCTCTATAGAACCTTCAGTGACACACTGACAGGAGACAATGGCTCCTGCAGTGCATCACTGAGAGGTTACCTTAGTTCACTGGTCTCACTTTAGGGCAAAAGCTGCGTGGGAACTTTCTCACACAGCAGTGCCAAAAGTGAGACTAGGGACTATTTTTTACAGTGGCGGAGGAATACAGTGCGGAAGGATATCTTCTTCCCCTCATTGTATTCCTGGAACTCCTAGAGTGCGATCACATCAGCTGATGCTGCTGCTCTCCACGGGAGATCGTCGTGGGACACTCGTGGATTTCTGCGGGAGGGAGAAATAGGGAGTATAGTGTTTGTTTGTTATTTTAATATTTTTTACAGGTGACACTGGCTTCGGGGAACAAAGTGACAAGTGATGGTGAGTATGTACTCTATGTTATATGTACTGTATGTCTGCATGTATGTATTGTATGTAATGTATGAATGTACTGTATGTATTGTATGTCTATATGTATGTATGTTGTATGTTCTGTTATATGTTGTATGTTCTGTCATATGTTGTATGTTCTGTCATATGTTATATGTTGTATGTTGTATGTACTGTCATATGTTGTATGTACTGTCATATGTTGTATGTTCTGTCATATGTTGTATGTACTGTCATATGTTGTATGTACTGTCATATGTTGTATGTACTGTCATATGTTATATGCTGTATGTACTGTCATATGTTGTATGTGTTATGTACTGTCATATGTTGTATGTTCTGTTGTATGTTCGTGTTTTTTGTTTTTTTTTTACATTCAACACATTGGCCGGATGATGGGACTACTACTGTCCCATCATTGGCTAATGTGTCAATCACTGTCACTGTAGCAGGCATACCCCGATGGGACTTGTAGTCCCATCGGACGATGCCTGCACGCGCACACACCCCCAAGGACCCCCCACAGCCCGGCACAGACCCCCGACAGCCCAACGCAGACCCCCCACAGCCCGGCATAAACCCCCCACAGCCCGACACAGTTCCCCCCCACAGCCCGGCACAGACCCCCCCACAGCCCCCCCACAGCCCAGCGCAGACACCCCACAGCCCGGCGCAGACCCCCCACAGCCCGCCGCAGACCCCCCACAGCCCGGCACAGACCCCCCACAAACCGCCGCAGCAGACCCCCCACAGCCCGGCACAGACCCCCCCCCCCACAGCCTGGCACAGACCCCCCACAGCCCGCCGCAGACCCCCCACAGCCCGGCACAGACCCCCCACAGCCCGGCGCAGACCCCCCACAGCCCGGCGCAGACCCCCCCACAGCCCGGCACAGACCCCCCACAGCCCGGCACAGACCCCCACAGCCCGCCGCAGACCCCCCACAGCCCGGCACAGACCCCCCACAGCCCGCCGCAGACCCACCACAGCCCGCAGCAGACCCCCCACAGCCCGCCGCAGACCCCCCACAGCTCGGCACAGACCCCCCCCACAGCCCGCCGCAGACCCCCACAGCCCAGCGCAGACCCCCAGCAGCCCCAAAGACCCTCGCGATCGCCGCACACAGACATCTTCCCCACACACACAGTCTCCGCCCACACACATTCTCCGCCCACACTCCGCCCATACACTCTTCCCCCCTCCTGATCTGCAGCATTTCTCCCAGCAAAACCGCAGATCATCTTTTTTAGATCTATGGTTTTGCTGCGGATGTGCCCGACTCAATGCAAGTCAATGGGTGCAGAAACCCTGCAGATCCGCAATTGATTTACAGTACAATGTAAATCAATGAGAAAATAAAAGCTGTGCTAATGGTGCGGAAAATCCGCTGCGGAAACGCTGTGGTTTAAAAGAAGTAGCATGTCACTTATTTTTTGCGAATCTGCAGCGTTTTTGTACCCATTCCATTATAGAAAACCGCAGGGGTAAAAAACCCAGCAAATCCACACAAAAAAACGCAGCAGAATGCACAAAAAAACGCTGCGGATCCGCACAAAAAACGTGACAAATCCGCAGCTGCGTTTTCTGCCAAGACATGCAGAATCCGCAGCAGAAATTCCTAAGGCTAATCCGCAACGTGTGCACATAGTCTTAGGGTATGTGCACACGCTGCTGATTTTGCTGCGGATCCGCAGCGTTTCTGCAGGTGCGGATCCGCAGCAGTTTCACATGAGTTTACAGTTCAATGTAAACCTATGGGAAACCGAAAACGCTGTGCACATGCTGCGGAAAAAAACGCGCGGGAACGCAGCGGTTTACAATTGGCAGCATGTCACTTCTTTGTGCGGAATCGCGGCGATTCTGCACACATAGGAATGCATTGATTTGCTTACTTCCCGCATGGGGCTATGCCCACGATGCGGGAAGTAAGCGGATAATGTGCAGATGGTACCCGGGGTGGACGAGAGGAGACTCTCCTCCAGGCCCTGGGAACCATATTTGTGTAAAAAAAATAATTAAAATAAAAAATAATGATATACTCACCTTCTGATGGCCCCTGAAGTCCTCCCGCCTCTCAGCGCTTCACGCGGCCGTCCGGTCTCAGGGTTGCTGTGCGAGCAGGACCTGCGATGACGTTGCGGTCACATGACCATGACGTCACGAAGGTCCTTCTTGCACAGCATCTTTGGAACCGGACTGCCGCGTGCAGCACCGAGGAGATCGGGACGTCGGAGGGTGAGTATAACAATTTTTTTAATTATTTTTAACATTAGATCTTTGCAGCATCAATAGTAAAACAAGTGCAGGAGTAAACCCGCAGCGGAAACCGCAAGACAAACCGCAATAAATCTGCAGGGATAACCGCAGCGGTTTTGCCCTGCAGATTTATCAAATCCGCTGTGGGAGAACCCGCAGAGGACCCTCCCTACGTGTGCACATAGCCTTAATGACATGCTCCTGCTTTTAACCCCCAGCGTTTTCAGTGCGGAGTTTTCCGCACCATTAGCACAGCATTTTTTTTGTCCATTGATTTACATTCATCACTTGCGGATCTGCAGCGTTTCTGCGCGGTAAACAGCGCTGCGGATGAGCAGGAAATCCGCAACGTGTGCACTTGGCCTAAAATGGTAAAAGGGTGTGGCTAGGGGTGTGGTTAAAGGCGTGGCCTGACATTTTGCAGCCACACTGTCCATTCTAACCATGTTTAACTTGGGAGATTTGCAAACAGAATGATGTTTGCACCAAGAAAAATAGGAGAGCGGAGCTGGCAGACGGTACACTATGCGCCATTTCTGAGCTTCTACGTGCGCCACTGCAGCAGCAACAATCACAGTGCCCGTGCTAGTGTGAATCACAGACCGGGCTGGGGAGCAGCAGCCACTGTAGAGCCCGCCCACTTTGTGACGTCACTCTCGTTCCCGGGTCAGCCTCGGATACGCTGACTTCCACTGGAAGGTACCTCCTCGGCTTCCGTAAGTGGCCACCACTTGGTAGCAATAGTGATCTCCTAAGCGGCGGAAGGAGAGGCAGCAGCTGCGCCGGAACTACTTTGACGTATCATTGTTTAATCGCAGTCATGTTTCTATAACGGGAGCGGCAGTGCTGTATCGGAAGAGGATGCGGCGGACACTGCTCAGCTGCCTGGAGTGCTACCGTAGTGCCGCTTCCGCCAGTGCTGTCCGGGCTCCTCCACTCCTCTGTGACTTCTGTCCGGTCATGACCCGTTTAGTAGTCCCAACCTCGCTGTAACCGGCGGAGCCGCACTAGAAGAGGGGGCCGCTCCGGAGGAGGTAGAGTGTGCGGTGGGAAGAGGCTGAGACCCGGCGTGTAAGAGGAGAGAGATGGCCAACCAGCCGGTGATACTGAATGTGTATGATATGGTGAGTACCGGGGCTCCTCCCAGGCTGCACCGAGCGTGAGATACGGTGGGTAATCGGGGCTTGTCCCAGCCTTCACCTCATCATGTATGTGTGTATAAATGATATGGTGAGTACCCGGGGCACATCCCGCCCTGCACCTGCTATGTGTGATATGGTGAGTACCCGGGCACATCCCACCCTGCACCTGCTATGTGTGTGTGATATGGTGAGTACCCGGGCACATCCCGCCCTGCACCTGCTGTGTGTGTGATATGGTGAGTACCCGGGGCACATCTCACCCTGCACCTGCTGTGTGTGATATGGTGAGTACCCGGGCACATCCCGCCCTGCACCTGCTGTGTGTGTGATATGGTGAGTACCCGGGCACATCCCACCCTGCACCTGCTATGTGTGTGTGATATGGTGAGTACCCGGGCACATCCCACCCTGCACCTGCTATGTGTGTGTGATATGGTGAGTACCCGGGCACATCCCACCCTGCACCTGCTATGTGTGTGTGATATGGTGAGTACCCGGGCACATCCCGCCCTGCACCTGCTGTGTGTGTGATATGGTGAGTACCCGGGCACATCCCACCCTGCACCTGCTATGTGTGTGTGATATGGTGAGTACCCGGGCACATCCCACCCTGCACCTGCTATGTGTGTGTGATATGGTGAGTACCCGGGCACATCCCGCCCTGCACCTGCTGTGTGTGTGATATGGTGAGTACCCGGGCACATCCCACCCTGCACCTGCTATGTGTGTGTGATATGGTGAGTACCCGGGCACATCCCACCCTGCACCTGCTATGTGTGTGTGATATGGTGAGTACCCGGGCACATCCCACCCTGCACCTGCTATGTGTGTGTGATATGGTGAGTACCCGGGCACATCCCGCCCTGCACCTGCTGTGTGTGTGATATGGTGAGTACCCGGGCACATCCCACCCTGCACCTGCTATGTGTGTGTGATATGGTGAGTACCCGGGCACATCCCACCCTGCACCTGCTATGTGTGTGTGATATGGTGAGTACCCGGGCACATCCCGCCCTGCACCTGCTGTGTGTGTGATATGGTGAGTACCCGGGCACATCCCACCCTGCACCTGCTATGTGTGTGTGATATGGTGAGTACCCGGGCACATCCCACCCTGCACCTGCTATGTGTGTGTGATATGGTGAGTACCCGGGCACATCTCACCCTGCACCTGCTGTGTGTGTGTGTGATATGGTGAGTACCCGGGGCACATCTCACCCTGCACCTGCTGTGTGTGTGATATGGTGAGTACCCGGGGTACATCCCACCCTGCACCTGCTGTGTGTGTGTGTGATATGGTGAGTACCCGGGCACATCTCACCCTGCACCTGCTGTGTGTGTGTGTGATATGGTGAGTACCCGGGGTACATCCCACCCTGCACCTGCTGTGTGTGTATAAATGATATGGTGAGTACCCGGGCACATCTCACCCTGCACCTGCTGTGTGTGTGTGTGATATGGTGAGTACCCGGGCACATCTCATCCTGCACCTGCTATGTGTGTGTGATATGATGAGTACCCGGGGCACATCTCCCCCTGCACCTGCTATGTGTGTGATATGGTGAGTACCCGGGGCACATCTCACCCTGCACCTGCTGTGTGTGTGTGTGTGTGATATGGTGAGTACCCGGGGCACATCTCCCCCTGCACCTGCTATGTGTGTGATATGGTGAGTACCCGGGGCACATCTCATCCTGCACCTGCTATGTGTGTGTGATATGGTGAGTACCCGGGGCACATCTCATCCTGCACGTGCTATGTGTGTGTGTGATATGGTGAGTACCCGGGGCACATCCCGCCCTGCACCTGCTATGTGTGTGAGATATGGTGAGTACCCGGGGCACATCCCGCCCTGCACCTGCTATGTGTGTGAGATATGGTGAGTACCCGGGGCACATCCCGCCCTGCACCTGCTATGTGTGTGAGATATGGTGAGTACCCGGGGCACATCCCGCCCTGCACCTGCTATGTGTGTGAGATATGGTGAGTACCCGGGGCACATCCCGCCCTGCACCTGCTATGTGTGTGTGATATGGTGAGTACCCGGGGCACATCCCGCCCTGCACCTGCTATGTGTGTGTGATATGGTGAGTACCCGGGGCACATCCCGCCCTGCACCTGCTATGTGTGTGAGATATGGTGAGTACCCGGGGCACATCCCGCCCTGCACCTGCTATGTGTGTGAGATATGGTGAGTACCCGGGGCACATCCCGCCCTGCACCTGCTATGTGTGTGTGATATGGTGAGTACCCGGGGCACATCTCACCCTGCACCTGCTGTGTGTGTGATATGGTGAGTACCCGGGGCACATCCTGCCCTGCACCTGCTGTGTGTGTGTGTGTGTGTGTTATGGTGAGTACCCGGGGCACATCTCATCCTGCACCTGCTATGTGTGTGTGATATGGTGAGTACCCGGGGCACATCTCACCCTGCACCTGCTATGTGTGTGTGATATGGTGAGTACCCGGGGCACATCTCACCCTGCACCTGCTATATGTGTGTGTGATATGGTGAGTACCCGGGGCACATCCCACCCTGCACCTGCTGTGTGTGATATGGTGAGTACCCGGGGCACATCTCGCCCTGCACCTGCTGTGTGTGTGATATGGTGAGTACCCGGGGCACATCTCACCCTGAACCTGCTGTGTGTGTGTGTGTGTGAGACATGGTGAGTACCCGGGGCACATCCCACCCTGCACCTGCTGTGTGTGATATGGTGAGTACCCGGGGCACATCCCACCCTTCACCTGCTGCGTGTGTGATATGGTGAGTACCCGGGGCACATCCCGCCCTGCACCTGCTATGTGTGTGATGTGGTGAGTACCCGGGGTACATCCCACCCTGCACCTGCTATGTGTGTGATATGATGAGTACCCGAGGCACATCTCGCCCTGCACCTGCTGTGTGTGTGATATGGTGAGTACCCGGGGCACATCTCGCCCTGCACCTGCTGTGTGTGTGTGTGTGTGTGTGTGTGTGTGATATGGTGAGTACCCGGGGCACATCTCACAGTGAACCTGCTGTGTGTGTGATATGGTGAGTACCCGGGGCACATCCCACCCTGCACCTGCTGTGTGTGTGATATGGTGAGTACCCGGGGCATATCTCGCCCTGCACCTGCTGTGTGTGTGATATGGTGAGTACCCGGGCTACATCCCACCCTGCACCTGCTGTGTGTGTGTGATATGGTGAGTACCCGGGGCACATCTCACCCTGCACCTGCTGTGTGTGTGTGATATGGTGAGTACCCGGGCACATCTCACCCGGCACCTGCTGTGTGTGTGATATGGTGAGTACCCGGGGTACATCCCACCCTGCACCTGCTGTGTGTGTATAAATGATATGGTGAGTACCCGGGCACATCTCACCCTGCACCTGCTGTGTGTGTGTGTGATATGGTGAGTACCCGGGGTACATCCCACCCTGCACCTGCTGTGTGTGTATAAATGATATGGTGAGTACCCGGGCACATCTCATCCTGCACCTGCTATGTGTGTGTGATATGATGAGTACCCGGGGCACATCTCCCCCTGCACCTGCTATGTGTGTGATATGGTGAGTACCCGGGGCACATCTCACCCTGCACCTGCTGTGTGTGTGTGTGTGATATGGTGAGTACCCGGGGCACATCTCCCCCTGCACCTGCTATGTGTGTGATATGGTGAGTACCCGGGGCACATCTCATCCTGCACCTGCTATGTGTGTGTGATATGGTGAGTACCCGGGGCACATCTCATCCTGCACGTGCTATGTGTGTGTGTGATATGGTGAGTACCCGGGGCACATCCCGCCCTGCACCTGCTATGTGTGTGAGATATGGTGAGTACCCGGGGCACATCCCGCCCTGCACCTGCTATGTGTGTGAGATATGGTGAGTACCCGGGGCACATCCCGCCCTGCACCTGCTATGTGTGTGTGATATGGTGAGTACCCGGGGCACATCCCGCCCTGCACCTGCTATGTGTGTGTGATATGGTGAGTACCCGGGGCACATCTCACCCTGCACCTGCTATGTGTGTGAGATATGGTGAGTACCCGGGGCACATCCCGCCCTGCACCTGCTGTGTGTGTGATATGGTGAGTACCCGGGCACATCCCACCCTGCACCTGCTATGTGTGTGTGATATGGTGAGTACCCGGGCACATCCCACCCTGCACCTGCTATGTGTGTGTGATATGGTGAGTACCCGGGCACATCTCACCCTGCACCTGCTGTGTGTGTGTGATATGGTGAGTACCCGGGGCACATCTCACCCTGCACCTGCTGTGTGTGTGATATGGTGAGTACCCGGGGTACATCCCACCCTGCACCTGCTGTGTGTGTGTGTGATATGGTGAGTACCCGGGCACATCTCACCCTGCACCTGCTGTGTGTGTGTGTGATATGGTGAGTACCCGGGGTACATCCCACCCTGCACCTGCTGTGTGTGTATAAATGATATGGTGAGTACCCGGGCACATCTCACCCTGCACCTGCTGTGTGTGTGTGTGATATGGTGAGTACCCGGGCACATCTCATCCTGCACCTGCTATGTGTGTGTGATATGATGAGTACCCGGGGCACATCTCCCCCTGCACCTGCTATGTGTGTGATATGGTGAGTACCCGGGGCACATCTCACCCTGCACCTGCTGTGTGTGTGTGTGTGTGTGTGTGATATGGTGAGTACCCGGGGCACATCTCCCCCTGCACCTGCTATGTGTGTGATATGGTGAGTACCCGGGGCACATCTCATCCTGCACCTGCTATGTGTGTGTGATATGGTGAGTACCCGGGGCACATCTCATCCTGCACGTGCTATGTGTGTGAGATATGGTGAGTACCCGGGGCACATCCCGCCCTGCACCTGCTATGTGTGTGAGATATGGTGAGTACCCGGGGCACATCCCGCCCTGCACCTGCTATGTGTGTGAGATATGGTGAGTACCCGGGGCACATCCCGCCCTGCACCTGCTATGTGTGTGAGATATGGTGAGTACCCGGGGCACATCCCGCCCTGCACCTGCTATGTGTGTGAGATATGGTGAGTACCCGGGGCACATCCCGCCCTGCACCTGCTATGTGTGTGTGATATGGTGAGTACCCGGGGCACATCCCGCCCTGCACCTGCTATGTGTGTGTGATATGGTGAGTACCCGGGGCACATCTCACCCTGCACCTGCTATGTGTGTGAGATATGGTGAGTACCCGGGGCACATCCCGCCCTGCACCTGCTATGTGTGTGTGATATGGTGAGTACCCGGGGCACATCTCACCCTGCACCTGCTGTGTGTGTGATATGGTGAGTATTCGGGGCACATCCTGCCCTGCACCTGCTGTGTGTGTGTGTGTGTGTTATGGTGAGTACCCGGGGCACATCTCATCCTGCACCTGCTATGTGTGTGTGATATGGTGAGTACCCGGGGCACATCTCACCCTGCACCTGCTATGTGTGTGTGATATGGTGAGTACCCGGGGCACATCTCACCCTGCACCTGCTATGTGTGTGTGATATGGTGAGTACCCGGGGCACATCCCACCCTGCACCTGCTGTGTGTGATATGGTGAGTACCCGGGGCACATCTCGCCCTGCACCTGCTGTGTGTGTGATATGGTGAGTACCCGGGGCACATCTCACCCTGAACCTGCTGTGTGTGTGTGTGTGTGAGACATGGTGAGTACCCGGGGCACATCCCACCCTGCACCTGCTGTGTGTGATATGGTGAGTACCCGGGGCACATCCCACCCTTCACCTGCTGCGTGTGTGATATGGTGAGTACCCGGGGCACATCTCGCCCTGCACCTGCTGTGTGTGTGATATGGTGAGTACCCGGGGCACATCTCACCCTGCACCTGCTATGTGTGTGTGATATGGTGAGTACCCAGGGCACATCCCACCCTGCACCTGCTGTGTGTAATATGGTGAGTACCCGGGGCACATCTCGCCCTGCACCTGCTGTGTGTGTGATATGGTGAGTACCCGGGGCACATCTCACCCTGAACCTGCTGTGTGTGTGTGTGTGAGACATGGTGAGTACCCGGGGCACATCCCACCCTGCACCTGCTGTGTGTGATATGGTGAGTACCCGGGGCACATCCCACCCTTCACCTGCTGCGTGTGTGATATGGTGAGTACCCGGGGCACATCCCGCCCTGCACCTGCTATGTGTGTGATATGGTGAGTACCCGGGGCACATCTCGCCCTGCACCTGCTGTGTGTGTGTGTGTGTGTGTGTGTGTGTGATATGGTGAGTACCCGGGGCACATCTCACAGTGAACCTGCTGTGTGTGTGATATGGTGAGTACCCGGGGCACATCCCACCCTGCACCTGCTGTGTGTGTGATATGGTGAGTACCCGGGGCATATCTCGCCCTGCACCTGCTGTGTGTGTGATATGGTGAGTACCCGGGGTACATCCCACCCTGCACCTGCTGTGTGTGTGTGATATGGTGAGTACCCGGGGCACATCTCACCCTGCACCTGCTGTGTGTGTGTGATATGGTGAGTACCCGGGGTACATCCCACCCTGCACCTGCTGTGTGTGTATAAATGATATGGTGAGTACCCGGGCACATCTCACCCTGCACCTGCTGTGTGTGTGTGTGTGTGATATGGTGAGTACCCGGGGTACATCCCACCCTGCACCTGCTGTGTGTGTATAAATGATATGGTGAGTACCCGGGCACATCTCACCCTGCACCTGCTGTGTGTGTGATATGGTGAGTACCCGGGGCACATCTCACCCTGCACCTGCTGTGTGTGTGTGTGTGTGTGATATGGTGAGTACCCGGGGCACATGTCACCCTGCACCTGCTGTGTGTGTGTGATATGGTGAGTACCCGGGGCATATCTCGCCCTGCACCTGCTGTGTGTGTTATATGGTGAGTACCCGGGGCACATCTCGCCCTGCACCTGCTGTGTGTGTGATATGATGAGTACCCGGGGCACATCTCGCCCTGCACCTGCTGTGTGTGTGATATGATGAGTACCCGGGGCACATCTCACCCTGAACCTGCTGTGTGTGTGTGATATGGTGAGTACCCGGGGCACATCTCACCCTGAACCTGCTGTGAGTCTATATATCTATGTACACTGACATTGGTGGTTCTCCATATATGCCGCACTGCATTAGTTCCCCCCCCCCCCCCCCTCCCCCATGTATTACATGGAAGCTATGGGGGAGGGTGTATTGTATCTATTGTTCTAATAATATGGTTCATTGTATTATCAGCCCTTGGTCTTTATTGTTTACAATGTATCATGTTTCCAACTACGTGTCCTATTTTACTTATTAGAATATTTTCTAGACAGGACACTATATAGGATGGAGACTCTGGTTGTGACTTCTGGCGTCCCCTTTTGTTTGTTGTGGTCACTGTCGTTATGAATGAACAGACAGAAGCTAAAGTGCTGATGCTGTGGATGGCTGATAGATCTGTCTGCTAGGTTTGGCTTTCAGTAAAGTGATTGCATTTTGTAAGTTGTCTGATTCCAAGAGTCGCCTCTTTACAAGAAACCCAGAGAACAAAAGAGAATGTGCAGTGTCTCCCTATGTAGTTATTATGCTGCTGAGAGCCAGTGCAAAGGCTTGGGCAGGAATTCCATTACAACATTGATTGCAGACATTGGAGGATTTAGTCCTTCCCAAACTCATTTCTGTCGTATTTCTGGAGTCCACCAATCACACTGACCGGGATTGTTGTTTGAATACAATGTCTCTGTTTTGCTTGCTGCTATTATCACTAGTAATGATCAGTCAATGATATCAGATCACACTGAGCTGACACACGGATCTGAGTGTCCTCAGCATAACTGCCCTGATTCTCTGGGATGAGAGACTGGATTTTTGTATGGTCAGGTTAAAAAAAAAAAAAAACATTTCCCATTTATACAATCCTGATGTACTCAAGAAACCCAACCCAAAGTGTTTGTAGTAAATACTTTAGGGTGTATGATTTTATTCGTGCATATAATTCGGACAGTATAACCATGTAACAAAAAAAGTTTTCTAGGTATAAATCTTGAGGTGTTCTTAAAAAAACTCTCTGAAGAGTTTGTAACACTTTTACACGTTCAGTATTATGTGATTTATTTATTTTTTTATTTTTTCCTTCAGTGTAACAGGAGTGGGTGATAAATCCAGAAGTGGTGACGTGTTCCTATTACACTTATCCTCTGATTGTTCCACTCCTGATTTTGGCTGACAGATGCTAAACCTGTGACCGTGACCTTAAACTAAAGGTACCTTCACACGAAACGACATTATAACGATATCGCTAGCAATCCGTGACGTTGCAGCGTTCTCGCTAGCGATATCGTTTCGTTTGACACGCAGCAGCGATCAGGATCCTGCTGTGATGTCGCTGGTCGCTGAATAAAGTCCAGAACTTTATTTGGTCGTCCGATCGCTGTGTATCGTTGTGTTTGAAAGCAAAAGCAACGATACCAGCGATATTTTACACTGGTAACCAGGGTAAACATCGGGTTACTAAGCGCAGGGCCGCGCTTAGTTACCCGATGTTTACCCTGGTTACTAGCGTAAAATGTAAAAAAAACAAACAGCACATACTCACATTGCGTCCCCTGCAGTCTGCTTCCTCCTCTGACTCAGCGCCGCAAAGTGAAAGTGAAAGCAGCACAGCGGTGACGTCACCGCTCTGCTCTCACTGTACGGCGCTCAGTCAGTCAGGAAGTGGACGCAGGGGGACGTGAATGTAAGTATGTGCTGTTTGGTTTTTTTAGATTTTACGCTGGTAACCAGGGTAAACATCGGGTTACTAAGCGCGGCCCTGCGCTTAGTTACCCGATGTTTACCCTGGTTACCCGGGGGCCTCGGCATAGTTGATCGCTGGAGAGCGGTCTGTGTGACAGCTCTCCAGCGACCAAACAGCGACGCTGCAGCGATCGACATCGTTGTCGCTATCGCTGCAGCGTCGCTTCGTGTGAAGGTACCTTTAGACTACATGGTGACTTGTGTTGCGTGACAGCAATTTTTCAGACAATGTGTGCTGTTTGTAGTTGAAGCAAAATCGCGGTCCAATTCAGTAATATGCCATAAATATGCATCATAATGGGAAAACCATATAGGAATGGGGTCCGGAATATATTGATCTCATATGTGCACCTATGTATAATAGAAAAGGTCTGTTTTAGGCTGGCGTCACACTGGCGAGTTTTACGGACGTATGAGCGCAGAAAATACACTCGTAAAATATGCATAACACACGGCCCAATGATTCTCTATGGCCCAGCTCCTATCAGCCGTATTTTACTGATCCATATTATACGGTCTTCTACGGCCGTACAAAATCGCAGCAGGCTGCGTTTGTCACCGTAATGCGCAAAAAAATCGCCAATGAAAGTCTATGGGGCGAGAAAAATACGGATTCCACACGGACCAGCAGTGTGACTTGCGAGAAATACGCAGCGGTGTTCTATAGAAAAGCCGGTAATTCAATTGCCGGCTTTTCATTTCTCCTTCACAAACCCGACATGATATGAGACATGGTTTACATACAGTAAACCATCTCATATCCCTTTTTTTTCTTTTTGCATATTCCACACTACTAATGTTAGTAGTGTGTGCAAAATTTGGGCGCTGTAGCTTGTAAAATAAAGATTTAAATGGCTGAAAAAATTGGCGTGGGCTCCCGCGCAATTTTCTCCGCCAGAGCGGTAAAGCCAGTGACTGAGGGCAGATATTAATAGCCTAGAGAGGGTCCATGGTTATTGGCCCCCCTGGCTACAAACATCTGCCCCCAGCCACCCCAGAAAAGGCGCATCTGGAAGAAAAAAAACGGACCGTATTTACATACGCTGAGTGTGACGCCGGCCTTAGGGGGTGATGTGTACAATGGGTGATGAAAGGACAGTATGTGCAAGACTGCAGTGGTCCCAAGAGGATGACGGCTGCTGTCTGTGGGATATGTGCACGTACAGGCGCAAAGATAGTACCACTGAGACGTCGCATTTTCCTATCGCCACGACGGCACCCTACGAGAGAGGGGATCCGCCCACCATCTTGGACAGGAACCTACAGGATTTAAAGGGTCGGTCCCCCTCACCACTCCAGTTTGGGTTCCTGTCCTAGATGGGAACAGACAGGTGCTGAAGCACGAAGCTTTTACCCAGCTCCATGAGCCTCTTTGCAGTGTCTGCGGGAACGACAGAGACTGGGATGCTGGAAGCAGCGTCGGGGGGTGTCCTGCTTGCAGACCTCTCCTCGTCTGGCCATGTGGAGACCGTGTCCCAGGGGTCGGGCAGAGCCGCCCTGGGTTGCGTGAGCGTGGCGCCGGCTCGGCGTCTCATCAGCGCTGGAGACCCGGAAGTAGTTGATACACTTCCGGTGGAGGAGGCGCGGCTGCAGCTATTAAACAGCGGTGGCTGTGGAATGAGTGTGCGGCAACATGTCCTCAGTAGGGGACGCAGAGCACCTTCAGGTGGAGGTGCCTGAACAGCGCAGCAAGAGCGGTAGCCGCTCAAGGAGTAGCAGCAGTGTGGTACGGGGGCAACAGCGTGCGAGCGCCCCAGCGTCACGTGTGGATTTACCTCCTCCGAAACCGGTACCTTTGGGGTCAGCCTTTGGTGAGTGTTAAAGTTACACCTAGTGCTGATATGGCCCGTTTTTTTCTTGTGCTGCTTTGTAGGTCAAAAAGACATCAAAATCTAAACATAAGCAGTGTGCATTATGCACAGTACCCTTGCCTGATAGCTATAATAAAAGGCTTTGCCAGGCTTGTATTTGTCAGACCTTAGAAAAATTACCCAAATAAAAGGACCAACAAATGAATATGGTGTACCGCCAAAAGATAATATAAACCCGAAAAAAGGGGAAGTACAAACCAACTATTTAAAATATAAAATATTTTATTAATGCATGTTAAAAGACAAAAAATGATGGAATGTGTACGATACTTAAATACAAAGGGACAAGGCAAAGTAAGCCAAAACAATCCAAAAGTTAATCATATACAAATCCGAGGACCGGGTTGTACCTTATGTATGCTAAATATACCAGCAGATGTCAGTAGACCTCACATAAACATATTATATTAGTTATACCTATGCCAAGGTTGAAAATAGTTGTATAGTGGTAAAGTATGCCACAACAATTAAGCTATACCACAAGGAGGTGTAAATATATCCTCCATTATAATGGATACGTATCCTATATCACTGCATGTGCAGATTTAGGAGTCATATAGACCTGGTGCAAAGACAAACAAAGGGAGGCATAGGAACCACTAGTGAGGCAAAGCATAAATACCTGCTAGTATAAGGATTGTGATGGGCAGGAAAACCCCGACGCGCGTTTCGCAACGTAGCTTCTTCCTGGGGGCTGTGGTAATGTGGGGAGCATAGTACGGACCTTATATGTGCGGCGGTTGTCATGGCGCTGGCGTCCATCGTGCTCAGAGCAGGAAGCGGTAGGTCCGGCGTCCCACGTCACCAAGTCCCGCCCCCCTCCGAGGCGTCAGAGGTGGGGAACGAGGAGACGTGGAGGGACACGTTACCACGGCAACCCGCAATGGCCGAAGGGCGCAAGCGCACCACGCTGCAACTAAGGATATATCAGAAAAGTGATGAACTTAATGATAGAACATAAACTAAAGACAATGGGAACATGACATGTGGCAAATAGATGTATAGGCGGTAGTAAGGACTGAAAACATTAAATAAAAATGAAAATACAAACAGGAGAACAATTAACTACATGATACATTGCTGTGCAAACTTAGCAGCAAAAGAGTGCCATAATGACAGTAAGTATGCATAATAAATAGATAAATAGATACATACATATTTGATAAATTACTAGAATCAATAAATACAAAAAATTTTACAGGAAAAACACAGTGATGTATACAAGTAAAAATCAATTTACCAGAGTGCCAAGAATAAAACATACAAAATAAGGACTGGAGAGTAAAGACAAACCAGTCAAACATATGTGAAACATGAGAACATAAAAATTAAAGACGATGCAGTCCATAAAGTGCGTTCAGTGAAGTCTGGACGAGGCATCACGTGCAGGAAAGGGAAAAAGGTAAGTAGCAGCATCCGGTCACATCTTAATCACATGTCATGAGTACAATATGCTATAAAAGAAAAGACAACAAACAATGTTAGCCACACAAATAGGATATAAAACAACAAGTTAAAAATTGATGCGCCACATGCGTAAGTATGCATGCACACATACAATAGATTAAAATAAACAAGTTAAAAAATGAAGCACTACGTAATTACTCAAATAGTATCATATTCAAAGGAAAGGAGCGAAGCTCATAACCTCATTTAGGCCTCCTGGTTGAAGTGACCCTATCCTTGAGATCCACTTGGTCTCAAGTTGAGCCAGTCTGGTTTTGAAATTTCCACCTCTAGAATCTTTCAGTATCCTGTCGATGCCAATTACCCTCAATACACTGGGATCACAGTTGTGGGTAGACTTAAAATGCAGTGGTATTGGCTTTAACAGAGTCAGATCAGTCACCCCACACGCTTTAGTTATGTCCAGGACGTGTTCCCTAGTCCTGATTCTCAGTTGTCTGGAAGTCATGCCTATATAAATGAGATGACATGGGCAAGTGGCATAATAGACTACACAGTCTGTAGCACATGTGATGTTATGGGTGATCCGGAAGATCTTACCCTGTGTATCCCTGAATTCCATGGCCCTGTCCATATTCCTACAGGCCAGACATTTCTTACAGGGGAAGAAGCCCCAGTTAGGTCCACGAGAGTTAAAAATATTGCGTGCAGTGGTGCCCCTATATTGGCTATGAACCAGCAAATCCTTCAGGTTCCGTGATCTCCTGTATGTGATCATTGGTGTTGCAGGGATATTCTTTGCCAGGACAGGGTCACTCATGATAATAGGCCAAAACTTGGCAAGCGCCTGTCTCATGGGTTTCCATTTATCGTTGTAATCAGAGATGAATCTCACCACTGGTGGCCCATTCGTCGGACTTTTTGGTTTCCGTTTTAATAATTCACATCTTGACTTCTTCCTAGCTTTAGACCAGCCCTGATGGATAGTTCGATTCGAGTATCCCCTCTGAGAAAAACGTTGGGCCAGTTCCAGAGACTGAGTTTCAAATGAAGTCTCAGTAGAACAAATCCTCCTGTATCTCAGGAACTGCCCATACGGAATACTATCCTTCAAAGGTCTTGGATGTGATGAGTGGGCGTGTAATACTGAGTTCACAGAGGTCTCCTTTCTGAATATTTCAGTGTGTAGAAATCCATCTTCACCCTTGAAAATTTTAGTATCCAAAAAGTCAATACACGTTTGACTGTATTTGTAAGTCAATTTTATATTTAGTGTATTGTTGTTCAGCAATTGAATAAAGGAAGTTAAATCAGCCTCTGAGCCCTGCCAGATGACAAAAATGTCATCTATAAAACGTACCCAGGTACACACCTTCTCAATCAAAGGGATGGTATCAGTAAGGAAGATCGTACGCTCCCATGACCAGTGGTGAGATTCATCTCTGATTACAACGATAAATGGAAACCCATGAGACAGGCGCTTGCCAAGTTTTGGCCTATTATCATGAGTGACCCTGTCCTGGCAAAGAATATCCCTGCAACACCAATGATCACATACAGGAGATCACGGAACCTGAAGGATTTGCTGGTTCATAGCCAATATAGGGGCACCACTGCACGCAATATTTTTAACTCTCGTGGACCTAACTGGGGCTTCTTCCCCTGTAAGAAATGTCTGGCCTGTAGGAATATGGACAGGGCCATGGAATTCAGGGATACACAGGGTAAGATCTTCCGGATCACCCATAACATCACATGTGCTACAGACTGTGTAGTCTATTATGCCACTTGCCCATGTCATCTCATTTATATAGGCATGACTTCCAGACAACTGAGAATCAGGACTAGGGAACACGTCCTGGACATAACTAAAGCGTGTGGGGTGACTGATCTGACTCTGTTAAAGCCAATACCACGGCATTTTAAGTCTACCCACAACTGTGATCCCAGTGTATTGAGGGTAATTGGCATCGACAGGATACTGAAAGATTCTAGAGGTGGAAATTTCAAAACCAGACTGGCTCAACTTGAGACCAAGTGGATCTCAAGGATAGGGTCACTTCAACCAGGAGGCCTAAATGAGGTTATGAGCTTCGCTCCTTTCCTTTGAATATGATACTATTTGAGTAATTACGTAGTGCTTCATTTTTTAACTTGTTTATTTTAATCTATTGTATGTGTGCATGCATACTTACGCATGTGGCGCATCAATTTTTAACTTGTTGTTTTATATCCTATTTGTGTGGCTAACATTGTTTGTTGTCTTTTCTTTTATAGCATATTGTACTCATGACATGTGATTAAGATGTGACCGGATGCTGCTACTTACCTTTTTCCCTTTCCTGCACGTGATGCCTCGTCCAGACTTCACTGAACGCACTTTATGGACTGCATCGTCTTTAATTTTTATGTTCTCATGTTTCACATATGTTTGACTGGTTTGTCTTTACTCTCCAGTCCTTATTTTGTATGTGTTATTCTTGGCACTCTGGTAAATTGATTTTTACTTGTATACATCACTGTGTTTTTCCTGTAAAATTTTTTGTATTTATTGATTCTAGTAATTTATCAAATATGTATGTATCTATTTATCTATTTATTATGCATACTTACTGTCATTATGGCACTCTTTTGCTGCTAAGTTTGCACAGCAATGTATCATGTAGTTAATTGTTCTCCTGTTTGTATTTTCATTTTTATTTAATGTTTTCAGTCCTTACTACCGCCTAAACATCTATTTGCCACATGTCATGTTCCCATTGTCTTTAGTTTATGTTCTATCATTAAGTTCATCACTTTTCTGATATATCCTTAGTTGCAGCGTGGTGCGCTTGCGCCCTTCGGCCATTGCGGGTTGCCGTGGTAACGTGTCCCTCCGCGTCTCCTCGTTCCCCACCTCTCTGACGCCTCGGAGGGGGGCGGGACTTGGTGACGTGGGACGCCGGACCTACCGCTTCCTGCTCTGAGCACGATGGACGCCAGCGCCATGACAACCGCCGCACATATAAGGTCCGTACTATGCTCCCCACATTACCACAGCCCCCAGGAAGAAGCTACGTTGCGAAACGCGCGTCGGGGTTTTCCTGCCCATCACAATCCTTATACTAGCAGGTATTTATGCTTTGCCTCACTAGTGGTTCCTATGCCTCCCTTTGTTTGTCTTTGCACCAGGTCTATATGACTCCTAAATCTGCACATGCAGTGATATAGGATACGTATCCATTATAATGGAGGATATATTTACACCTCCTTGTGGTATAGCTTAATTGTTGTGGCATACTTTACCACTATACAACTATTTTCAACCTTGGCATAGGTATAACTAATATAATATGTTTATGTGAGGTCTACTGACATCTGCTGGTATATTTAGCATACATAAGGTACAACCCGGTCCTCGGATTTGTATATGATTAACTTTTGGATTGTTTTGGCTTACTTTGCCTTGTCCCTTTGTATTTAAGTATCGTACACATTCCATCATTTTTTGTCTTTTAACATGCATTAATAAAATATTTTATATTTTAAATAGTTGGTTTGTACTTCCCCTTTTTTCGGGTTTATAGACCTTAGAGGAAGCGGCTCCCCTTCGTTCATCAGACCTCAGGGCGGTCATCAGGGAAGAAATAAATTATTCCCTTAAAGGCAGTCGCCATGAGAGGTCTATGAGGGACTTATCACCTGGATCTAGCCCGTCTTTACAGGAGGGCGAATGTTCAGGCTCCTCATCACCATCCTCCTAGGATGAAGAGGGAAGGCCATGGTTTTTCGTTGGATAATATGGATGTATTGGTTAAGGTGGTTCGCACAACCATGGGGGTTGCGGAGAACAAGGAGCCAAGATCCACTCAGGATATAATGTTTGCGGGCTTGTGTCAGAAGAATCGTAGGTCATTTCCGGTAGTATACACAGTTAAGGACCTTATTAAGCGTGAATGGGATAAGCAGGACAAAGGTTTTTTCCCGTCTCCCATGACAGCACACCTGAGAGAGAGAGAGAGGGATCCGCCCAGTCAGGACAGGAAACCTACTGAAATAAAAGGGCGGTACCTCTCCCTCGCTTCAGTTGGGTTTCCTGTCCTGATGGAAACCCTTGTGCTGAATCACGGCGGTTTTGATAGAAGATCCACTTGCCCGCTCCTGTCCCAGCACTGGAAGCACAGGCAAGGGGCGCCTGTATGTCGGCCTTCAGGAGACGGTAGCGCCGTTCGCAGATCCCGTGGGGCTCTTGTGCACGTGCGGGCGTCGGTCCAGCACAGTCCGGACTCTTGGGGCCGTTCTGTGTCTGCCACGCCACTGTCTCCCCCTCGCTGGGCGACTTCCGGGTGCGCGGCTGACGTTGCGCGCAAGGTACGCTGGGAATGGGCGTGCCTGCGTGACGTCAGACCGGCGCGCCGGATCTAAGATGGCGGCGCCCATGGAACGAACGCCGGAGAGATTGCAGAACCAGAAAACAAGCTGGTCAAAATTCAAAATCTTGTAGAGGCAGCAATTCAACACCCTGTAATGACATTGAGGAAGGCAATGTCCTTGTTGGGTTCTCTGACGTCCTGTATACCCGCAGTAAGATGGGCTCCGTTCTATCTAAGACTGTTGCAGTGGGAAGTCCTGTCTGCACAAAAATGGTTAAAAGGGCATTTAGAGGGGAAGCTACGTCTTTCATTGGAGGTATCAGATTCCCTAAAATGGTGGGGAAAAGACCTTGGTTCTCCCTCCTGAGACAAATGTCTATAACCATTCCATGGATTCTACCAGAGATTCCGGACCTGCTTACCCAGGGCCCAATATGCCACTTTCAAGTGAAGGGCTTCCATCTTGCAGCCTGGAATTTGAGAGGGCATTACTGAGTAGGCGGGGGTTTTTACCAGGGCTAGTCTCCACCTTGTTAAAAAGTAGAAAACCAGTAACATCGAGAATTTATGGTAGAACATGGAAAAAGTTTCTGGATTTTTCAGGGCAACCTTTGGGGGATGAGGCTCCTGTGGGTACTATTTTAGAATTTTTACAAGCGGGTTTACAACTGGGGTTGGCAACTAATACACTTAAGGTTCAGGTGTCGGCATAAGGAGCCTTATATAATTGCAATCTTGCCTCCAATAGGTGGGTGTCCCGCTTTATTAAATCCTGTAGTAGGTCTAGACCAGTGGTAATTCAGAGAGTTCCCCCGTGGGATTTAAATCTGGTGTTAGATGCCCTAACCAAAGGTCCATTTGAACCCTTGCAGGAATCATCGATAAAGATACTCACTCTTAAAACGGTGCTTCTGGTAGCATTAACATCAGCCCGTAGAGTGAGTGACTTGCAGGCCCTGTCTGTCTCCCCTCCTTACACGCAAATTTTTGATGACAGAGTAGTACTCAGACCAGATCCGGCATACCTTCCGAAAGTTGTACTTAAATTCCATAGAAGTCAAGAGATTGTGTTACCCTCTTTTTGTAATAATCCTAAGAACCCAGGGGAGGCGAAGTTTCATACACTGGATGTAAGGAGAACTATTTTGCATTACATATCCTTGACTAGTCAGTGGAGGAAGGATCAATCCCTATTTGTAGCCTTCCAGGGTAGTAGAAAGGGATATGGGGTATCCAAGGGTACTATTGCCAGGTGGATTAGGGAGGCTATTTCCTTATCCTATGCTTCAATGGCATCAAGGCTCACTCCACCAGAGCTGTGGCTACTTCCTGGGCAGAAAAAGCAGAGGTATAGATAGATCAAATTTGTAAGGCCGTTACCTGGTCCTCTCCGTCTACCTTCTTTAGACACTACCGGCTAGATCTATCCTCCTCGACTGACCTTACCTTTGGTAGAAGGGTGCTACAATCGGTGGTCCCTCCCTAAGGTGGTTCTTTCTCCAAAAATCTCTCAGGTGTGCTGTCATGGGAGACGGGAAAACACCAAGGTTACTTACCGGTAGCCGGTTTTTCCGGAGCCCATGACAGCACCTGTATATTCCCTCCCTTCTTTTTTCACCCTTTGGTGTGCACTTTTTAGCTGGGTGTGTTTTGTTATAATTATGATGTGGTGTTGGATTACCATGTACTAACCAAGGGGGCCTCTCATGCTCTGAAAACCAACTGAAGCGAGGGAGAGGTACCGCCCTTTTATTTCAGTAGGTTTCCTGTCCTGACTGGGCGGATCCCTCTCTCTCTCTCTCAGGTGTGCTGTCATGGGCTCCGGAAAAACCGGCTACCGGTAAGTAACCTTGGTGTTTTGCCGTCATCTGCAAAGAGAAGATATCCCTTTTGGTGATAAGGATTTAGCTGAGTGGGTGGAGGTCCCTAAAGTGGACGCAAACGTGGCTTCTACATCTAAGTCAGGTACTTTACCACTAGAGGATGTAGGTCTTCTAAAGGATCCGTCAGATAGAAAAGCGGATATTTTTCTGAAAAAGGTTTGGGAGTCGTCGTCGGGAGCATTCAAACCTGCAATCTCTAGTACTTGCACTGCCAGATCAGTTATGGTCTGGGTAACCCAGCTGGAGGAGCAGCTGACATCTAAGGTGCCTAGAGACAAATTACTGAACTCCCTGTCTCAGATTTGTGAGGCGCCGGATTTAAGAAGCAACAGCGCTGAGGGGGCGGGTACCATCGGCCCTGAAGAGAAGAGTGACGGCAGTTGGAAGATTGATAGAGGACGATTCGGACCGCCTCCTGGTACAATATCTGGTATGTGTGGCCAATTTTTAAAATGCTTTATTGAGGTAATAACTTAATCAAAAACTAAGAGACACCTTGTTAGACTGCAGCATTACTGCTGCACAAGGTGGCTCTTTTAGTTTATAACGGCCGGAGGGGGTGACAGTGGCCCTTTAAAATGGAATCCATTGAATCAGCGACTAAACTTCTTTTTCCCAGGTGTTATATGACAGTCCTGGATCTAAAAGATGCGTACTACCATCTGCCCATTCACAAGGATCACCAGCGGATCCTCAGAATGGCGGTGCTCTTGAACAATCAGGTCAGACACTTTCAATTTATGGCAATGCCATTTGGATTGTCTATGGGACCGAGGGTGTTAACTAAGATCATTGTGGAAGTAATGGCCTATATCAGAGAACAAGATACATTAGTTATACCCTACTTGGATGACTTCCTGGTAGTGGGAAATTCATTTTTCCAGTGTAAGATTCGCCTAAACTGTATAATATCATCTCTGCAGGACCTGGGTTGGCTGGTCAACCTAAAGAAATCAAAACTAGAGCCATCAACGAGTCAGACTTTCATCGGTATTCTACTAAATTCAGAGGATCAGTTATGTCTCCTTCCAGAAGAGAAAAAGCAGAGGATTATGCACAAAGTCAGGACTGTAAGAAAATATCCAGATCTGACCTTGAGAGACGCAGTGTCCCTTCTGGGGTCGTTCAGTGGGCTCAATTCCACACTCGGGTGTTGCAAACTCAGATCTTAGATGCGGAAAGAAGTCTTCAAGGTCGCCTGAACGGAAGACTCAGACTATCCACCGCCACTCTTTACAGTCTGAAATGGTGGCTAAATATGGGACATTTGTCAAAAGGGGTACATTGGGGAATAGTACCAGACAACAGGGTCACAACCGATGGCAGCCCGATAGGATGGGGAGCTCATATAGGAGATATTTGGACACAAGGGCAATGGTCTCTCCTAGAAATCCAAAGATCCTCAAATTGGAAGGAGCTTACAGCAGTAAAATATACCCTACTCAGGTGGCTACCGATCTTGCGGAATTCGCATGTAAGGGTACAGTCAGACAACATGACAGTAGTGGCATATTATTATTATTTATTATAGCGCCATTTATTCCATAGCGCTTTACATGTGAGGAAGGGTATACATAATATCTCAACCATCAGGGAGGGACAAGGTCAAGATCTCTAATGAACACCACCGCAGACATAATTGGCATAGCTGAAGCTCACTTCCTCTCTATCAGCAGTCCACATAAGGGGAGAACACCATACAGAGGCAGATTACCTCAGCCGTTATTCTCTCTCTACGTCAAGGAGAATGGTCTCTAAACCGACTAGTGTTCAAACAGATAGTGGGTCTTTGGGGGTTACCCATTATAGACCTATTTGCTACAAGGGATAACCGACAGACCAGGAAGTTTGCATCCCTTCGGGTAGCAGACAAACCTTGTATAGTGGACTCCCTTCAGGTCCGGAACTTCTCTCTCAAGGTCCATTTCGTTACCCCAATGTGGAGTCTGACGGCGTGGAATTTGAGAGGGATTGCTAGAGAGAAGGGGTTTTTGAAACGCCTTAATATCTACCCTTTTAAGTAGGCGAAAAGAAGTTACTACTAAAATTTATTCTAAGGTCTGGAAGAAGTTCCTTGCCTTTCATCAACATCCATTAACAGACAAGGTTACAATTCTGGAGTTCTTACAGAAAGGCCGAGAATTGGGGTTGGCGGTAAATACCCTTAGAGTTCAGGTATCAGCCCTGGAGCATTATATAACAGCAATGTGGCGGGAAATAGATGGGTATCTAGATTTATTAAAGCTAGTGAACGTAGTAACCCGGTTCATATTGTTAGATTACCGCCATGGGATCTAAATTTGGTTTTGGATGCTTTAACAGAACCCCCCTTTGAGCCGTTAGATTCTGTCTCCATTAAAATTTTAACTTTAAAGACTGTTCTTCTAGTAGCTTTGACTTCTGCTAGAAGAGTGAGTGATATGCAAGCATTGTCAGTAGACCCTCCCTATCTAATGGTCTTTCAGGATAGGATTGTTTTAAAACCAGATCCAGCATATTTACCAAAAGTAGCTTCTAAGTTCCACAGAAGTCAGGAGATATATTTACCATCATTTTGTGACAATCCAGTTTCAGCAGAAGAACAGAAATGTCATATGCTAGATGTTAGAAGAACAGTATTAGAATACTTGTACAAGACAGAACCTTGGAGTAAGAGTAGGGCTCTGTTTGTTTCCTTCCAGAATCCAAGGAAAGGGATGAGTGTAACAAAAGGTTCTATCGCCAAATGGATCAGAGATGCAATATGTCTTGCCTATTCTGCTAAAGGTCAAATACCACCGGAAGGCATCAAGGCCCACTCCACTCGAGCCATGGCCTCATCCTTGGCGGAGAAAACAGACGTCTCCATAGACATGATATGTAAGGTGGCAACTTGGTCATCTCCTTCGACCTTTTATAAACATTACCGTCTTGATCTATCATCTAAGGCCAACTTGGAGTTTGGCCGTTCAGTACTTAGTGCTGTAGTCCCTCCCAGGTGATTAGTCTTTGAAAGTCTCTCGTAGGGTGCTGTCGTGGCGATAGGAAAATCGGTTTTTGCTTACCGGTAATAGGATTTTAGAGTCCACGACAGCACCCGCACATTCCCCCCCTGGTAGTTAATCACTGGATTCCTGCACTCTGTTGGAAGGTGTGCCTTTAGTTGTCACTCTTTAGAGGTGATGGTATTTAGTAATGTTTAAGTATATATGATTGTGTACTAACTCAATGGCGGTGTCCCTTATACTCTGAAACACAAACTGGAGTGATGAGGGGGACCGCCCCTTTAAATCCTGTAGGTTCCTGTCCAAGATGGTGGGCGGATCCCCTCTCTCGTAGGGTGCTGTCGTGGACTCTGTAAAATCCTATTACCGCTAAGTAAAAACCGGTTTTGTGCCCACACCAGAGTTGACTTGGCTGTAATTGGTAGTGGATGGCACAGAGGAGACCTGTATGAACAGTACAATATGGCATTATTTCTTCACGTATTTTTGCATTCCTCTCTTGGTCTGTTGACATTTTTCTGCCATGATTGTATCCGCTGCTTCGTTATGTATTCACCATTACCAAACATGTCTTTTACCCCTTTTTTTTTTTTTTTTTTCCCCCACTGTATGTTTGATGGTCAGTTTGACCGAAACAGTACATGATTTATACATTATATACTGGATAACACCATCAAAGCGTTTCCTAATTACCGTATGTTTTAAGAAGTATTTACTTTCCTTAATCCTGCTTTCCTGTTCACTCCAGAAGTTCTGAGATGAATGTAAGCTTTCCTTCCCTTTTTTTTTTCCTTTTCCCCTTATCTGTAGAGGAGGAGCTTCACTACTTATCATGAACATAAACTGCAGCACAGATTCATCTCCGCTAAAAGTCTAGACCTTAGATCAGGAGTAGGACATTTATAAGAAATTTAATAACTTTCCCAAATTCTTATGAAAACAATATTCCCCACAAACTGCATTGAACTACTGTACCTAATTTATTATATATTGTTGAGTCTGTCCATTTTATTCCGACTACGACTCCACAGCCCTGCTGTAAAGTATGGTGAACAAAGATTGTCACTTATTTTAACTGCTTCAGCTTTTCAGAACCTTGAAGCAATGAAAAGTGATATAAGACGGAGCACCTGGAAAAAAAATGTTGTGCACATATTCTAACCGTGATTTCTTCTTCTATGGTTTTTGGCCATCTTGCACATGTAGTACGACAGCTATGTGCGGCGGCAGTCTAGATGGTTCCAATAAACTATCTACCTGTGGAGTGGGGCCATTATATTAGTTTTGACAAGGATGAAATGTAAATTTGCAGGTTTGATTTTGATAATGCTCTTGTCAAATGCTGCTGTTATGGCAACTATTTTATGAAGAGCATATAATGGAGCATGTATTAATTCCTATCAATACTATACCAGTGTTAGGTTATTGTAATGTGCGCCATAAATATCAAATTACCACATGCTGATGTATACAGTGGGGAAGTTTTTCCACCTACGAAGAATGGAGAGGTCTGTAATTTTTATCGCAGGTACACTTCAACTGTGAGAAACGGAATCTAAAAATAAAAAAACAGAAAACCACATTGTATGATTTTTACATAATTTGCATTTTGTTGCATTAAATATTTGATACAATAGAAAAGCAGAACTCAATATTTGATGCACATACATTTGTTTGCATTTAGAGGTCAGATGTTTCCTGTGGTTCTTGACCAAGTTTTCACACAACGCAGCAGGGATTTTTGCCCACTCCTCCATACAGATCTTCTCCGGGTCTTTCAGGTTTCGGCACTGTCGCTGGGAAGCATTGAGTTTCAGCTCCCTCCAAAGATTTTCTATAGGGTTCAGCTAGGCCACTCCAGGACCGTGAAATGCTTTACGGAGCCACATCCTACTTGCCTTGGCTGTGTGTTTCAGGCCATTGTCATGCTGCAAATAATAAAAGACTGACCGTCACTTCCAAACAGAAATCAGGTGTGAACAGGTGCTTACTAAGAGTAGCCATCTCCATACACAACTAAACAAATAAAGTAGCACTCTGTAGCGCTATAACATGCAAACATGAATTCGCTCATCTCTAATAAGGGCTAATACAAACTGTAGTTGGTAGGCAAATCCAGGGACTGGCAACAAAAGATCAGAATGTCTGTGCTCAGACTACAAAGCACAGAGAAAACACCACACTGAGTTGAAAACTAAGACTGGCATCTATCTGAGACATTCAGCTTGGCTAAATAGCTGGGTAGTCGCTAAGAACAGGGAACGCCTAAAGTAAGCTTAGCACCTTCTAGTCTCAGATTGGACAGCTGAACTGTCAATCATAATACATTCAGCTCAGCATGTCCCTGCACAAGATAGGATGACTGAGCAGTCACTCACTGCTTCCAATACACACTGGGCGGTGTATATAATGGTGAATCCTGGATAACTCTGGAGATCAGACTCTGAGTAGTCACACCAACGCCTCACAAAAAACGTGCTGACTTTCTTCCTGAAACCGCTTACCGTATATACTCGAGTATAAGCCGAGATTTTCAGCCCAAATTTTTGGGCTGAAAGTGCCCCTCTCTGCTTATACTCGAGTCATGATCGGTGGTGGGGTCAGCGGGTGAGGACTGTCATATACTCACCTAGTTCCGGTGTCCCTGTCGCTCCCCCTGCCCGTCACACGGTCTCCGGGTGCCGCAGCCTCTTCCCCTGAGCGGTCACGTGGGACCGCTCATTAGAGAAATGAATATGGACTCCACTCCCATAGGGGCAGAGCCGCCTATTCATTTCTCTAATGACGGTAACGGTGACCGCTGATAGAGGAAGAGGCTGCGGCACCGAAGACCAGCTGTCCGGGGGAAGGAGCGGGACGCCGGGAGCAGGTAAGTATGTCATATTTACCTTCCCTCGTTCCACACGCCGGGCGTCGCGCCATCTTCCCGGCGTCTCTCCGCTCTGACTGTGCAGGTCAGAGGGCGCGATGACGCATATAGGGTGCGCGCCGCCCTCTGCCTGATCAGTCAGTGCGGAGAGACGCCGGGACGGGACGCTGAGGAGCTGCAAGCAAGAGAGGTGAGTATGTCGTTTTTTTTTTATTGCAGCAGCAGCAATGGCACAGATTTATGTGGAGTATCTATGGGGCAACTGTGCAGAGCACTATACATGGCACAGATTTATATGGCACATCTATGGGGCAACGGTGCACAGCAATATATGGCACAGCTATGGGGCAACGGTGCACAGCACTATATGGCACAGCTATGGGGCAACGGTGCACAGCACTATATGGCACAGCTATGGGGCAACGGTGCACAGCACTATATGGCACAGCTATGGGGCAACGGTGCAGAGCACTATATGGCACAGCTATGGGGCAACGGTGCAGAGCACTATATGGCACAGCTATGGGGCAACGGTGCAGAGCACTATATGGCACAGCTATGGGGCAACGGTGCAGAGCACTATATGGCACAGCTATGGGGCAACGGTGCAGAGCACTATATGGCACAGCTATGGGGCAACGGTGCACAGCACTATATGGCACAGCTATGGGGCAACGGTGCACAGCACTATATGGCACAGCTATGGGGCAACGGTGCACAGCACTATATGGCACAGCTATGGGGCAACGGTGCAGAGCATTATATATGGCACAGCTTTATGTGGAGCATCTATGGGGCCATAATGAACGGTGCAGAGCATTATATGTGGCACAGCTTTATGTGGAGCATCTATGGGGCCATAATGAACGGTGCAGAGCATTATATATGGCACAGCTTTATATGGAGCATCTATGGGGCCATAATGAACGGTATGGAGTATCTATTTTTAATTTTGAAATTCACCGGTACCTGCTGCATTTTCCACCCTAGGCTTATACTTGAGTCAATAAGTTTTCCCAGTTTTTTGTGGCAAAATTAAGGGGGTCGGCTTATACTCGAGTATATACGGTACTTATTGTTGTGTGACAAATAGTGATGAGCAAGTGTACTTGTTGCTCGGGTGATCTCCGAGTATTTGTTGGTGTTCTGAGATTTAGTTTTCATCGTGGCAGCTGAATGATTTACAGCTACTAGACAGCTTGATTACATGTGAGGATTCCCTAGCAACCAGGCAACCCCCACATGTACTTAGGCAGGCTAATAGCTGTAAATCATTCAGCTGCAGCGATGAAAACTAAATCTCCGAGCAGTCATAAATACTTGGAGGACACTCGAGCAACAAGTACACTCGCTCATCACTAGTGACAAACACTCGACATGGCAACCAGAGTGGAATCCTAAGTGTCTTTCACATTGTTGGGATTCTGCATGATGGTCACTTGCTGAAGTTGCTGTCTGACCCAGAAATCCCTTTTTTAAACAAAAAAAAAAAAAAAAAAAAATTTACATATTTGGTATCACTGTGTCCGTAAAAGACAAACTGTACAATTTGTATGATGTATCCAACCGAGTATATAACGTGTTAAACTGAATTGCAGAGTTTAGTTTGCTTCCCGAAAAATTGGATAAAAAGCTATATATTTTAATAAGGGATCTATTGATCAAAAATATGCATATTGTAATATATTTTACTGCATGTGTAACACAAATTAAAATTGTTTTGGGTTTTTTTTTTTGCAAGTGTTTCCACACTAGTTATTGGTTCATCTTGCGTTTAAAAAATGAATAAATCAAAACCTTAACATTGCATGCACCCCACTATAAAGTTAAACTACAATATATAAATGTATTATCTCCATAATCATACTGGCCCACAGAATAAAGTGATTGTCAGTTATACCACAGTCAACTGTTTAAAAAAAAAAAAAAAAATCCTAAGGCATTATTCAGACATGATTCTTGGTACATAGCAAGTTTTCACCATCAGTGTGACTTCTGTTTTTAGGGGGGTTTTTTTGTTTTTTTTCTTGTATGCAGAGAAGAAATCCACCTTTCTTTTAGCAATTAAACTGGCGTCCAAGAGATCTATCTATCTATCTATCTATCTCTTATCTATCTATATTCTTTCTTCCCTTATAGACCTATTCACTTCAACGGCCAAATTAGACCTGTAAGAAACTGATGGTAAAATAGATGAAAATTGAATCGAGCACACCATTGAAAAAACTACCCCCTTTTTTTTTTTTCCCAATTGTGGGGAAAAAAATATACGGTATATTTTCACTTTTTGCCACTTCAGCACGTTCGTTTCTGGAAAATACTATCAAAGTCCTCACATACCCCATGCCTTGAGAGGTTCACTTTCCAATATTGGGTTATATATCTGTTATAATTTTTTTTTTTTCACCATATAACATCAGCAATTGTCGTAAAACCTTTTGTAAATCCCCAAAGGTTATGCTTTCCATTAAAGAATCACTCCTCCCATCGATATTTTTCAACCTCTTAAAATATTGCAATCATCAGATTATGCAGCACTGTGTACTTTCAGTTGCTCATTTTACCTTTTCACCTAGCTAATTCTTCTCCTTTCTCTGCTCTGTGTAGAAACAGGAAGTCTCTTGTCCCTGCATTTATTATCCATTTAAAGGAATTTTCAGTTTTGTGTTAATGATATGGGGGAAGGGGGTCTTTATGTGGTGCTTTGCTTACATATTCAACTGTATGGCTTGTGATCCCTCACTGACCTGCCGCCTAGTTTAATAAATAGATATAGATAGATATAGATAGATATATACATATATAGAGAGAGATAGAGATCGAGATAATCTGTATCTATATATCTCCCCTGTGGCACCATCTTGGAGGAGGACTTCTTTTTTTTTTTTTTTTTTTCGCTACAAAAATGGCACCAATGGCTGTTACTGAAAATCGCTCAGCGACAGATCCTGCGCTGTCCGTCGTTGGCTATAATGGAAGCCTATGGACACAGGATCCATCGCTGTGTCAAAAGCAGGAATCCAGCGACGGGTTCCATCTTTTGAAACTGAGCATGTGCGGAAGAATTTCCAGTCAGGGAAATTCTCTTTTTTTTTTTTTTTTTTTTTTTTTTTTTACTATTGATGCTGCCTATGCAGCATCAATAGTAAAAAAGATATAATGTTAAAAATAAAAAATCTTGATATTCTCACCTTCCGGCATCCCTCGCAGCCTTCCCAATGCTCCCGTTTCCAGTAATGCCTTGCGAGACAATGACCTGTAATGACGTAGCTGTCTCGCGAGACCGCTACGTCATTGGGTCATTTTGCAAGGCATTACTGGGAACTGGAGCATTGCGAGCATCGGGAAGGCTGCGAGGGATGCCGGAAGGTGAGAATATCAAGATTTTTTATTTTTAACATTATATCTTTTTACTATTGATGCTGCATAGAGGCAGCATCAATAGTAAAAAAGTTGGTCACACTTGTCAAACACTGACAGGTTGGTCACACTTGACAAACAATCAGTTTTCCAAGCGATGCTACAGATTGCTTGTAAAACGCTACGGATCTGTAAAAAAAAAAAAAAACGGAAGTGTGAAAGAGGCCTAACCAGTTCCTTCATCCTCCACCTGCCTGTGACTTATGACTCATACAGGAAAAATTAACCTGTTTCTACATAGAGCTTAGGATTCATCTAGTCAGTTTTTCTAATCACGTAGTGTCAGAGCTAATGGTAAAGAGACAAATAAGCTGGATAGAAAGGCAAAATGAGCAATTACGGTATATTAAGTATACAGTGCTATATAATGATTGCAATCTACAGTGAGGAAAATAAGTATTTGATACACAGCTGATCTTGCCTACTTTTCCCACCTACAAAGAATTGACAGGCCTGTAAAATCATACAATGTTAGGCCTGTAAAATCATACAATGTTTTTATTTTTAGATTCTGTCTCTCAGTTGAGGTGTACATAAAATAAAAATTACAGATGTCTCCATTCTTTGTAGGTGAGAGAACTTGCAAAATTAGCATTATGTCAAATGCTTATTCCCCCCTGTATTAAGGCCAGTCTCACACGTCCAGATTATTCTGGTACGTGAAGAAACTGTCCCGGAGCTATCCGTGTGCTGTCTGTGTATTGAAACAATTTGTTTCAATTTTAACCCTATGACTTTAAAAAAAAAAAAGCACACGGACGGGATCTGTGTGCCGTATGTGTTTACACGCACCCGTTGACTTTAATGGGTCCGTGTGATCCGTGCGCTCCCATGAACACTGACATGTCTCCGTGTTTTGCACACAGACACACGGTCCGTGAAACACGCTAATATCTGCAGAGACACATTCATTTTAATGTGTCTACGTGTGTCAGTGTCTCCGGTACGTGAGGAAACTGTTACCACACATACCAGAGCCACTAACGTGTGAAACCGGCCTTATGAGGAGAAACATGGTGATGGGAGTGAATCTTTAACCCCTACACCCCCGGAGCTGTTTTCGTTTTTCGCTCCCCTCCTTCCCAGAGCCATAACTCTTTTTTTATTTTTCCGTCAATATGGCCATATGGGGGCTTATTTTTTGTGGGATGAGTTGTACTTTTGAATGATACCATTGGTTTTACCATGTCATGTAACTGAAAAAAAATTACAAGTGCGATGAAATTGCAAAAAAAAGTGCAATCCCACACTTGTTTTTTGTTTGACTTTTTTTGCTATGTTAACTAAATGCTAAAACTGATATGATTCTCCAGGTCATTACGAGTTCATAGACACCAAACGTGTCTAGGTTCTCTTTTTATCTAAGTGGTAAAAAAAATAATGAAATAAATAAAATAAAATAAAAAATTTTCCGATAACTGTAGCATCTCCATTTTTCTGGGGTCGGGTGAAGGCTTATTTTTTGCGTGCCGAGCTGACATTTTTAATGATACCATTTTGGTGCAGATACGTCCTTTTGATCGCCCATTTTGCATTTTAATGCAATGTCGCGGCGACCAAAAAAAACCTATTTTTTTTATATTTTTAAACTTTTTTTTTTTTTTTTTTCTTTTATTTATTTTGGCATGCTTCAGTAGCCTCATGGGAGGCTAGAAGCATGCACTACTCGATCGCTTCTTCTACATAGAGGTGAAGCACAGATCACCTTTATGCAGCAGAATTACAGGGTGGCGCTCATAGCAATCTGCAATCAACAACCATAGAGGTCTCGAAGAGACCTCTGGTTGTGATGGCAACGCACCGATGACCCCCGATCACGTGACAGAGGTCAGCGGTGCGACTACTTCCGGACGCGCGCTTGTTAAATGCCATTGTCAGAGTTTGACAGTGGCATTTACCTAGTTAGTGGGAACAGGCGGATCGCAAGCGGAGCCCACCTCAAAGCAGGGGATACTGCCAGCTGATGTACTATTCCGTCAGCTGGCAGAAAGGGGTTAAAGCACATGACTACCTGCCATTGTATACAATCGTTCCAAGGTTTGTTTGTTTTTTTCTCTCTTCCATTAGGCCCAATGATCTGGTCCCGCTGTAGTCTGGCTCTTTTTCTTTACTAAGGTACTGCATGCCAATAGCAGACACTTCTGCGCTGTTCCCCTGCGCTGTTCTCCCAGTCACACACAGGGCTGGGTGTCAGTAAGCCAAGCCTCCAATAACTTCTCAATTTCCCTGACTCGACCCCACAGCGCTGGTCACTACTGAGCATGTACATAAAGTGCAGCACAGATTCGTCTCGGCTAAAAGCCAAGATCCTTAGATCAGGAACAGAACAGACATTTATAGGACATTTCATAACTTTCCCAAATTCTTATGTAAAAATTTACAGCACATCCTGCACTGAACTACTGTACACAATGTATTATGTATTGTCAGTCAGTCCATTTAATTTCAAACCCTCCAAAATGGATTCAGATTTCACAGCCCTGCAGTCACATTCACGATCTATGGACGTGACTAGTGATAAGCGAATGTGCTCGAATAAGGTGTTCTCCGAGCATGAGCGGGTGTTAACCAAGCGTCTTCGGCGTGCTCGAAAAGCAGGTTTGAGTCCCCGTGGTTGCATGTCTCGTGGCTTTTCAACAGCGGCAACACATGCAGGGATTGTCATAATAATATTAATAATCTTTATTTTTATATAGCGCTAACATATTCTGCAGCTCTTTACACACATTATCATCACTGTCCCCAATGGGGCTCACAATCTAGAATCCCTATCAGTATGTCTTTGCGTGGGTTTCCTCCAGGTTCCTCCCACATTCCAAACACGGGGAGAACATACAAACTCCTTGCAGATGTTGTCCTTGATGGGATTTGAACCCAGAACTCCAGCGCTGCAAGGCACTTTGTTAGCACCCGAGCAGTCTCAGAACACCTTATCCAAGCACATTCACTCATCACTAGACGTAACTGACCCAAGCTTTTGTACCACCCTGTAAATCCGTCCTCAAATGTTTCTGGTGCTTTTTCAATCCTGAGCGCAGTTGTTTTTTTTGTTTTTTTTTAAACTAGAAAAAGATTAGGGTCACATGTTGGGTATTTCTCAAACCAGGAGCACTTCACTGGGCACTGAAGTTGCTTGTCTATGGATGGAGTCCAATTTTCAGTCTGAAAAATCCCATTCCCAGCTGTTGGGTCAAAATGTTCACTAAACATCTTGATCATTGTCTTAGCGGGCGTGGTTTACAAAATGCAAGTTCGTTTTAGTAACGGCTGTTTAGGCTATGTGCACAAGCTGCGGAATGGTGTGCGGATTTTTCCGCACTGATTTTGATAAATCCGCAGGGCAAAAACACTGCGTTTTTCCTGCGGATTTATTGTGGATTTACCGCAGTTTTTGTGCGGATTCTACTGCAGTTTTACACCTGCGACTTTCTATTATGGAGCAAGTGTAAAACCGCTGCGGAATCCGCACAAAGAATTAACATGCTGCGGAAAATAAACCGCTGCGTTTCTGCGTGTTTTTTTCTGCAGCATGTGCACAGCGGTTTTTATTTTCCATAGGTTTACATGGTACTGTACACCGCATGGAAAAACACTGCGGATCCACAGTAAAAACCGCAACGTGTGAACATGGCCTTATATTTTAAATGTCACAATCTTTCTCTAACAGTGGCTATTAACTGGATACAATTGGGTCCTGTCGTGTGTTCGCCTAAAGAATCTATGTCTTACCATAGATCTATCTGGTTCAGTTTGAATTGAATGAAATTTGTGTCCATCGGATAAGACCCTATTGCGCTGATCTCTCCTACAGCTTACACCTGAGGAATGAGGCATTCCTTGGGTTAAGAACTAGATGGGTTCTGTAGGATTGTTCATAACCTGAATTTGTATAGAAATTGGAACAGGCCCAGCCAAAAAAACCTATTTCTTAGATTACCTGTCTGCCACCTTGATGCCCACCATCCAGTCCTCTTCATTCCACTGTTGAGTGCCAAATCTCCATCCTCTTCACTCTAGGCTAGGACTTTTGGCTCCGTCCAGACCTTATAGGTCAATGCTTGTTTGTAAGATGTGCACCGCGACCTTATGACTTGCAGTGACCTCTGAGATATGGACGTGGCTGAAATTCCTGGTCTATAGTGAAGAGGCCAGAGATATGGTGTGGAGTAAGAGGACTGGACATCGGGCATTGAGGTAGCGGGAAAGATCAGCGAAGAGGTGATACTTAGTGGGTGGGTTGTTTGGGTTTTTTTTTTGTGTATATATAAATATCTCTTGCTTCGTAACTAGGAGATATTCGTAAGTCGGTGACTACCTTTTAAAAGGAATTGGTCAGTAGGAACAACCTTCCTAAGCTGTCTATATGGGTATGTAAATCATAGGAAGCTGAATAAAATGCCTTGATAGCCATTGTCTTACTCCAGATAAATACCGTACTTGTTTTTCTCATATGTAAGTGAGCTGTTAAGATCTATGGGCCGATCATGGCTGTATTTGAGAATCTGCCTCCAGAGCTTACCTTCAGCCCATAGATCTTTAATAGCTCACTTGCATATAAAAAAAATTGTTGTATGGAAATGCAGTTCATTGGATTACAGATATCAAAGTATTATTTTATATAACTTAATATAGAGGGCTGTTTAGATGGGTTGTTCCTACTGATGGTCTCTTAAGATTTTGTTAGATGACCATGTCTTCCTTCAGTGAGCAGGGGTAAGTAAAATTAGTTTCCAAGACCGCTGAGACTCTTGCTATATAGAAGTCATAGGCGGTGACACGCCTAATCTTGTCGCTTATGACAACATTAGCATTTATTCCAATTATAGTGATCTTCCTACCAATGTCTATAGAGACAGGGCCATATCTTCCACTGGAGGTCCAGCGCCTAGGACAATGGGTTATAGTAGAGGTGTAGCTAGCTTTCCTCCGCATTCCCCCCCTCCTCCTGCTGGATGAGCCATGAAGACCATTATCTTTTCAAGAGGGCTTGGATGAAAAAAAGGTAGCACTACAAGGCAGAGGTGGAGAGGAGAAACATTGCTGCTAGCTCTCCTCTCCAATGCAAGTCCTGATTGGTGGGAAACCACAAGACTCCTCTGTGCCCACTAATCAGGGCTTGCAGGAGTGAAAGGCTGCTCCTTCTGCCTTACCAGCCAGATCTGCCACAGCTGGACTCCATATAGTATGGTCTGCATCCCACACTGCTTTATGATGTGTGGGGGGAGGGAGGAATTTGCAGGGAACAAGGAACATGCTGTCTGCAGAACATCATAGGGCAGTGTGCTGAGCTGTGCAGTGTGCACACAGTCTATTAAATAGACTTACTTTGCTCCAAATTGCAAACACAGCTCTGCACATGCATTTTCACATCAGTGCACGTAGTGTGTGCATAGCAGAGCTGTGTGTTAATGGCAGTGCATGTATAATATGGAAATGGTGGTGCTACATGTATTGTATATTCTATCTCTACTGCTACTCAGAATACAGATACTTCTTCAAAATATCCAAATTACAACACAAGACCTAGTTCCGACTTATCCTGTACACTAAACTGAGCACCGTCATGGTTTCCTTCTCTAAATCCCAGGAAAATGGATTCAGATGGAATGCCATTAGCTATAATAAGGAGATGGAAGCACTGTGGACTCTTATCTGGCCTCTGTTGCAGCGGTGTTTTCAGATGGGCAGAAAAGCAGTCAACTCATGCAGGAACCCAGCTTCACATATGCGACAATGGAAAACCAAGCTCCTTCTTTCATATTACTTACAGAAGCTACTGGTTATTTTAAGCTGTAGACAGAGGGAGAACTTCCTAACAAGCAGCAGATTGATGGGGGGTTCTGAAACCCTCTGGAATTGCTCTGAAAGCTGCTCCACAATGCTCTGTTCACTGGCCAGTAGTGCTGGGCTTCTGCCTGAGCGTGCACACAGAGCGGTATACAGGCTCAATAGAAAGCCTATGGTTCTGTGCACCGCTCTCCCAGAATGGTATCTGTACCTACCTGACTCTATTAAAAGTGAGCACTAAGTTTGGATTCATATGTTGCATTGTTTTGTTTTTTGGGGTTTTTGTGGGGTTTTTTTTGCTGTAATTTTCAAAACCTGCAGCAAATGGTGCAAAATAAAATCTCACGGATTAGTGCTTAGCGTAGCATAAACTCTCTAAATTTGGTCGTGCATGAAGGCTGTACTTACGCTTAGGGTATGTGCACACGTCAGGATTTCTTGCAGAAATTTTCCTGACAAAATCCGGAAATTTCTGCCAGAAATCTGCATGCGTAAAAAACGCAACCCCCCCCCCCAAAAAAAAAAAAAAAACGCAAATTTTCCGCAAAAAAAACACGGGGTTTTTTTTTGCGGAAAATTTGCGGATTTTTTGCGTTTTTCTCCAGACACTCCAAAATCATGGGAAATCCGCAGATAGAATGAACATGTTCATTCTTTTTGCGGATTGTTTTTTTTTTTTGCGGAAAAAAACGCAACATCTGCACAAAAAATGCGGAATGCATTCTAAATGATAGGATGCATCATCATTAAGCGTTTTTTGTGCATCATTATAGCGTTTTTATCGGGAAAATCCGCAAAAAAATGCTAAAATTCCTGAAGAAATCCTGACGTGTGCACATACCCTTAAAGTTACTTTCACATATCCGTTTTTTTGCCATCAGTCACAATCCATCGAATGTTGAAAAAAAAAAAAAAATGGATTGCAGATTGTGGAAAAACTGATGCGACGGATCCGTTTTTTCACCGGATCCAACTAGCTGATTCAGCTAATTGGAACTTAAAAAAAATAAGAGCAATCTCAGTTTAAAAAAAATGGAATCCGTCGCTGGATTCCGTCATTTGACGGATCTGGCGCTATGGGGTTCCATTATAGCAAACGACGGATGGTGACGGATCGTTTTTTCGACGGACACAAAAAAAGTTACTATGTCCTTTTTCTCTGGCCACCGGATAAACCATTTTTGACTGATCCGGCGAATGACGGATGAAATGTGAGGCCATCCGTCGCTAATACAAGTCTGAGAAAAAACTGATCCGGCAGCCACATTCGCCGCATCCGTTTTTTTTCAACATTCGCCGGATTGAGACTGACGGCAAAAGACTGATGTGTGAAAGGGGCCTAAGAGTCTAGGTTAACCCAGCACAAGAGTGCAAAACAGTTGGCCATCTATTTGCATATCTAACATCCTTGAGGGCGGGTGGGTACACTTGGTATAAGGCTTCTATGATGCTTACCCATCCCTGAATGGTAGATATGTGAGTAGTTGTCCATCAGTGGTTTGCACCTTTCTGACCTCAGCCATGCAACCGGATAAGGTCTCGTACCAAGGTCTTCTTCCGCCCCTGTTTTTCCAGCCTGTGCACAGACACTGTGGCAGAGGGCTAAGCAGTTCTAACATGGTACCAGTGTCGCTCTACTTGTTAGTTTATTGGGCTAAGTTCAGAACTTCAGAACTTGAGGACCTGATTTTGTGTCCAAAACCTCATCAGATCGTCTGACCTTCCACATCCAGGCTGTTCATTGCCCCATTCTCATGAAGTCTGACATGACCATGTTCTACAGGTAATACAGTTCAGTTGACAGCCTTGTGTACATCTATACAAAGCCTTTGTTGTACTAGACAATGTAATGTGTCAGAAGGCTTTTGGGATACTGGCGCCCAGCAGTACAATAGGCTTATCCTGTGGGCAGGGTGCTGCTGTGGAAGGCAGCATTGTGGCAGCCAACCAATGTGACGTTATGTAGTATAGACTAGGCACCACATAACTTATAGATGGAGCTTCAGGCCTATGTGATTACTGACCCAACGCTCAGCAAGCAGGGTTTTATTCCTAGAGTCTATCAGCTGCCACTAGTTGCATCCGTTACACTGCTGACTGCAAGCACACTAATAAAGTGAATGTACAGTCTAGAATCATTAGCACGGCAGACGTATCAGTGCCTAGTGTAAGAAAGGTGACCTGGGAATAATAACTACGGTAATCCAGAAAAAACTCACCCGCTCCCTCGTTGGCTGTCGGTGCTTCCTGGTCTGGCCGCGGCTTCCACTGTATGCGGTCACGTGGGGCCGCTCATTTACACTCATGAATAGGCGGCTCCACCCCTATGGGAGTCTAATCGGCGGCCCCACGTGACCGCATACAGTAGAAGGGGCGGCTGGCACAGAACACTGCGAGGGAGGCGGGTGAGTATTTTCTGAACAGCGGGGGGCACACGGGGTGGGGGGGCGGCGGACACATAGATCTTTATTTTAAACAATATCCATATTTTCTCTGCAGCAAACGCTGCTGCAGGGAAGATATGAATGGCGGCTTCAGCACCATGTGGTTGGGGACAGCGCTTACTGTAGCGCTGTCTCCTGCACGCACACGGACTGCAGACGGACAATGTCCGTGTGCGGTCCGTGTTTTACACGGACCCATTGACTTTAATGGGTCCGTGTAATACGTGCGCTCCCACGAACACTGACATGTCTCCGTGTTTGGCACACGGAGACACGGTCTGCAAAAAAATCAATGACATCTGCACAGATGCATTGATTTTTTATGGGTCTACGTGTGTCAGTGTCTCCGGTACGTGAGGAAACTGTCACCTCACGTACCGGAGCCACTGACGTGTGAAACCGGCCTTAGATATACAGGTCCTTCTCAAAAAATTAGCATATAGTGTTAAATTTCATTATTTACCATAATGTAATGATTACAATTAAACTTTCATATATTATAGATTCATTATCCACCAACTGAAATTTGTCAGGTCTTTTATTGTTTTAATACTGATGATTTTGGCCTACAACTCCTGATAACCCAAAAAGCCTGTCTCAATAAATTAGCATATTTCACCCGTCCAATCAAATAAAAGTGTTTTTTAATAACAAACAAAAAAACCATCAAATAATAATGTTCAGTTATGCACTGAATACTTGGTCGGGAATCCTTTGGCAGAAATGACTGCTTCAATGCGGCGTGGCATGGAGGCAATCAGCCTGTGACACTGCTGAGATGTTATGGAGGCCCAGGATGCTTCAATAGCGGCCTTAAGCTCATCCAGAGTGTTGGGTCTTGCGTCTCTCAACTTTCTCTTCACAATATCCCACAGATTCTCTATGGGGTTCAGGTCAGGAGAGTTGGCAGGCCAATTGAGCACAGTAATACCATGGTCAGTAAACCATTTACCAGTGGTTTTGGCACTGTGAGCAGGTGCCAGGTCGTGCTGAAAAATGAAATCTTCATCTCCATAAAGCATTTCAGCCGATGGAAGCATGAAGTGCTCCAAAATCTCCTGATAGCTAGCTGCATTGACCCTGCCCTTGATGAAACACAGTGGACCAACACCAGCAGCTGACATGGCACCCCACACCATCACTGACTGTGGGTACTTGACACTGGACTTCAGGCATTTTGGCATTTCCTTCTCCCCAGTCTTCCTCCAGACTCTGGCACCTTGATTTCCGAATGACATGCAAAATTTGCTTTCATCAGAAAAAAGTACTTGGGACCACTTAGCAACAGTCCAGTGCTGCTTCTCTGTAGCCCAGGTCAGGCGCTTCTGCCGCTGTTTATGGTTCAAAAGTGGCTTTACCTGGGGAATGCGGCACCTGTAGCCCATTTCCTGCACACGCCTTTCCACACCAGACTCAGTCCACTGCTTCCTCAGGTTCCCCAAGGTCTGGAATCGGTCCTTCTCCACAATCTTCCTCAGGGTCCGGTCACCTCTTCTCGTTGTACAGCGTTTTCTGCCACATTGTTTCCTTCCAACAGACTTACCATTGAGGTGCCTTGATACAGCACTCTGGGAACAGCCTATTTGTTGAGAAATTTCTTTCTGGGTCTTAAGGCCCCGTCTCACATAGCGAGATCGCTAGCGAGATCGCTGCTGAGTCACAAGTTTTGTGACGCAACAGCGACCTCCATAGCGATCTCGCTATGTGTGACACGTACCAGCGATCAGGCCCCTGCTGCGAGATCGCTGGTCGTGTCGGAATGGCCTGGACCTTTTTTTGGTCGTTGAGGCCCCGCTGACATCGCTGAATCGGTGTGTGTGACACCGATCCAGCGATGTCTTCACTGGTAACCAGGGTAAACATCGGGTTACTAAGTGCAGGGCCGCGCTTAGTAACCCGATGTTTACCCTGGTTACCAGCGTAAATGTAAAAAAAACCAAACAATACATACTCGCCTTCTGATGTCCGTCAGGTCCCTTGCCGTCTGCTTCCTGCTCTCACTGACTGCCGGCCGTACAGTGAGAAGTGAGAGCACAGCAGTGACGTCACCGCTGCGCTCTGCTCTCACTGTACGGCCGGATCTCAGTCAGAGCAGGAAGCAGACGGCAAGGGACCTGGACACCGAAAGGCGAGTATGTACTGTTTGTTTTTTTTTGGTAACCAGGGTAAACATCGGGTTACTAAGCGCGGCCCTGCGCTTAGTAACCCGATGTTTACCCTGGTTACCCGGGTGCTGCAGGGGGACTTCGGCATCGTTGAAGACAGTTTCAACGATGCCGAAGTCGTTCCCCTGATCGTTGGTCGCTGGAGAGAGCTGTCTGTGTGACAGCTCCCCAGCGACCACACAGCGACTTACCAACGATCACGGCCAGGTCGTATCGCTGGTCGTGATCGTTGGTAAATTGCTTAGTGAGACGGGGCCTTTACCCTCTTGCTTGAGGGTGTCAATGATGGCCTTCTTGACATCTGTCAGGTCGCTAGTCTTACCCATGATGGGGGTTTTGAGTAATGAACCAGGCAGGGAGTTTTTAAAAGCCTCAGGTATCTTTTGCATGTGTTTAGAGTTAATTAGTTGATTCAGAAGATTAGGGTAATAGGTCGTTTAGAGAACCTTTTCTTGATATGCTAATTTATTGAGACAGGTTTTTTGGGTTATCAGGAGTTGTAGGCCAAAATCATCAGTATTAAAACAATAAAAGACCTGACAAATTTCAGTTGGTGGATAATGAATCTATAATATATGAAAGTTTAATTGTAATCATTACATTATGGTAAATAATGAAATTTAACACTATATGCTAATTTTTTGAGAAGGACCTGTATGTGAATATAACAAATACAAACAATCAAATGTCTTGTTAGCATAACATGCTTCACATGTCTAGTTAATAAAGAGCTAACATAATATTACTGTTATTACTTATGTTTTGGCTCTATTTGATTGTCAGGATAACTTTATCATATAACAAGAAAAGTAAAGAGAGAGGAGGAGGGGAGGGGGGTGTGGGAAGGGTAAGGACAGGTTTGGTGACACCTTGGGGTCATTTTCTGTTATATTGACCCCTTCCAACTCTCTTCAAATGTGAGGTGGTCCCTAAAAAGAAAATGGTTTTGTAAATTTTGTTTGAAAAATGAAAACACTGGTCAACTTTTAACCCTTATAATTTCCTACCAAAAAAAAAATTTGTTACCAAAATTGTGCTGATGTAAAGTAGACATGTGGGAAATGTTAACTATTTTGTGTGACACCACTTTCCAATTTAAGGATACTGAAATTAAGTTTGAAAATTGCAAAATTATAACAAAAATTGCCAAATTTCCATTTTTAAAAAAATAAACAAATTATACCCCTAACATGAAGTACAATATGTCACGAATAAAATCTCAATCGGTGGGATACATTCAAGCATTCCAGAGCTGTAACTTCATAAAGTGACAGTGGTCAGAATTGGAAAAATTGGCTTGATCATTAAGTACCAAATTGGCTCTGTCACTAACAGGGTAAGTCCTGGACAACCTGTTTAACAATTTGTGATGCTTGTCTCCAAAAGTACAATTTGGGTACTAACCCCTTCAAGTCGCGGCCCTTTTTCGTTTTTCCGTGTTCGTTTTTCGCTCCTCTCCTTCCCAGAGCCATAACTTTTTTTATTTTTCCGTCAATATGGCCATGTGAGGGCTTATTTTTTGCGGGACGAGTTGTACTTTTGAACGACGCCATTGGTTTTACCATGTCTTTTACTAGAAAACGGGAAAAAAATTCCAGGTGTGGTGAAATTGCAAAAAAAGTGCAATCCCACACTTGTTTTTTGTTTGGCTTTTTTGCTACGTTCACTAAATGCTAAAACTGACCTGCCATTTTGATTCTCTAGGTCATTACGAGTTCATAGACATCTAACATGTCTAGGTTATTTTTTATCCAAGTGGTGAAAAAAAAATTCAAAACTTTGCTGAAAAAAAAAAAGTGCCATTTTCCGATACCCGAAGCGTCTCCATTTTTCGTGATCTGGGGTCGGGTGAGGGCTTATTTTTTGCGTGCCGAGCTGACGTTTTTAATATCAGTATTGTGCAGATACGTTCTTTTGATCGCCCGTTATTGCATTTTAATGCAATGTCGCGGCGACCAAAAAAACGTAATTCTGGCGTTTTGAATTTTTTTCTCGCTACGCTGTTTAGCGATCAGGTTAATGCTTTTTTTTTATTGATCGGGCGATTCTGAACGCGGCAATACCAAATACGTGTAGGTTTGATTTTTTTTTATTATTATTATTTTATTTAGGATGGGGTGAAAGGGGGTGATTTAAACTTATGTTTTTTACATTTTTTTCATATTTTTAAAAACATTTTTTTTTTACCTGTGCCATGCTTCAATAGCCTCCATGGGAGGCTAGAAGCTGGCACAACTCGATTGGCTCAGCTACATAGCAGCGATCATCAGATCGCTGCTATGTAGCTGAAATGCAGGTGTGCTGTGAGCGCCGACCACAGGGGGGCGCTCACAGAAGGCCGGCATCAGTAACCATAGAGGTCTCAAGGACCTCCTATGGTTACTGTCCTTGACACATCGCCGACCCCCGATCATGTGACAGGCGATGAAGTCATTTCCGGCCGCCCGGCCGGAACCTTTAGTTAAATGCCGCTGTCTGCGTTTAACAGTGGCATTTAACAGGTTAATAGCGGCGGGTGAATAGCGATTTCACCCGCCGCTATTGCGCGCACATGTCAGCTGTACAAAACAGCTGACATGTCGCGACTTTGATGTGGGCTCAGCGCCGGAGCCCACATCAAAGGGGGAGACACGGCATGTGCAGTACATGTACGGCGCATGTCGTGAAAGGGTTAAAGGGAACCTGTCACCACGTTTTTGGAAGATGGGATAAAAATAGCGTTAAATAGGGGCAGAGGTGGGCGTTACATTAGTGTGTTTGTTATGCGTTTATTACCCACCTAAGTTGCCGAAATACCTTTGCAAAGTCTCCGTTTTCGCCTGTCAATCAGGCTGGTCTGGTCAAAAGGGCGTTGTCTTCCCCCAGATTTTGCGTAGTTTTCCGTTGGTGGCGTAGTGGTGTGCGCATGCCCAAGGTCCCGAATCCTCTGCCAGGGGATTTAAAAGAGCGCGCTGTTCGTTATTTCATTGGTGATCGGTGGGCGCGGCCATCTTCCTTTGGCCGCGCGTGCGCAGAAGCGGCGCTCTGCTGGCCGCGGCTTCAGGAAAATGGCCGCTGCGATATCCATCTGCGCACGCGCGGCATCCCGCAGCCATTTTCCTGAAGCCGCGGCCAGCAGAGCGCTGCTTCTGCGCACGCGCGGCCAAAGGAAGATGGCCGCGCCCACCGATCACCAATGAAATCACGAACAGCGCGCTTTTTTAAATCCCCTGGCAGAGGATTCGGGACCTTGGGCATGCGCACACCACTACGCCACCAACGGAAAACTACGCAAAATCTGGGGGAAGACAAGACGCCATTTTAACCTGTTTAACAATTTGTGATGCTTGTCTCCAAAAGTACAATTTGGGTACTAACCCCTTCAAGTCGCGGCCCTTTTTCGTTTTTCCGTGTTCGTTTTTCGCTCCTCTCCTTCCCAGAGCCATAACTTTTTTTATTTTTCCGTCAATATGGCCATGTGAGGGCTTATTTTTTGCGGGACGAGTTGTACTTTTGAACGACGCCATTGGTTTTACCATGTCTTTTACTAGAAAACGGGGAAAAAATTCCAGGTGTGGTGAAATTGCAAAAAAAGTGCAATCCCACACTTGTTTTTTGTTTGGCTTTTTTGCTACGTTCACTAAATGCTAAAACTGACCTGCCATTTTGATTCTCTAGGTCATTACGAGTTCATAGACATCTAACATGTCTAGGTTATTTTTTATCCAAGTGGTGAAAAAAAAATTCAAAACTTTGCTGAAAAAAAAAAAGTGCCATTTTCCGATACCCGAAGCGTCTCCATTTTTCGTGATCTGGGGTCGGGTGAGGGCTTATTTTTTGCGTGCCGAGCTGACGTTTTTAATATCAGTATTGTGCAGATACGTTCTTTTGATCGCCCGTTATTGCATTTTAATGCAATGTCGCGGCGACCAAAAAAACGTAATTCTGGCGTTTTGAATTTTTTTCTCGCTACGCTGTTTAGCGATCAGGTTAATGCTTTTTTTTTATTGATCGGGCGATTCTGAACGCGGCAATACCAAATACGTGTAGGTTTGATTTTTTTTTATTATTATTATTTTATTTAGGATGGGGTGAAAGGGGGTGATTTAAACTTATGTTTTTTACATTTTTTTCATATTTTTAAAAACATTTTTTTTTTACCTGTGCCATGCTTCAATAGCCTCCATGGGAGGCTAGAAGCTGGCACAACTCGATTGGCTCAGCTACATAGCAGCGATCATCAGATCGCTGCTATGTAGCTGAAATGCAGGTGTGCTGTGAGCGCCGACCACAGGGGGGCGCTCACAGAAGGCCGGCATCAGTAACCATAGAGGTCTCAAGGACCTCCTATGGTTACTGTCCTTGACACATCGCCGACCCCCGATCATGTGACAGGCGATGAAGTCATTTCCGGCCGCCCGGCCGGAACCTTTAGTTAAATGCCGCTGTCTGCGTTTAACAGTGGCATTTAACAGGTTAATAGCGGCGGGTGAATAGCGATTTCACCCGCCGCTATTGCGCGCACATGTCAGCTGTACAAAACAGCTGACATGTCGCGACTTTGATGTGGGCTCAGCGCCGGAGCCCACATCAAAGGGGGAGACACGGCATGTGCAGTACATGTACGGCGCATGTCGTGAAAGGGTTAAAGGGAACCTGTCACCACGTTTTTGGAAGATGGGATAAAAATAGCGTTAAATAGGGGCAGAGGTGGGCGTTACATTAGTGTGTTTGTTATGCGTTTATTACCCACCTAAGTTGCCGAAATACCTTTGCAAAGTCTCCGTTTTCGCCTGTCAATCAGGCTGGTCTGGTCAAAAGGGCGTTGTCTTCCCCCAGATTTTGCGTAGTTTTCCGTTGGTGGCGTAGTGGTGTGCGCATGCCCAAGGTCCCGAATCCTCTGCCAGGGGATTTAAAAGAGCGCGCTGTTCGTTATTTCATTGGTGATCGGTGGGCGCGGCCATCTTCCTTTGGCCGCGCGTGCGCAGAAGCGGCGCTCTGCTGGCCGCGGCTTCAGGAAAATGGCCGCTGCGATATCCATCTGCGCACGCGCGGCATCCCGCAGCCATTTTCCTGAAGCCGCGGCCAGCAGAGCGCTGCTTCTGCGCACGCGCGGCCAAAGGAAGATGGCCGCGCCCACCGATCACCAATGAAATCACGAACAGCGCGCTTTTTTAAATCCCCTGGCAGAGGATTCGGGACCTTGGGCATGCGCACACCACTACGCCACCAACGGAAAACTACGCAAAATCTGGGGGAAGACAAGACGCCATTTTGACCAGACCAGCCTGATTGACAGGCGAAAACGGAGACTTTGCAAAGGTATTTCGGCAACTTAGGTGGGTAATAAACGCATAACAAACACACTAATGTAACGCCCACCTCTGCCCCTATTTAACGCTGTTTTTATCCCATCTTCCAAAAACGTGGTGACAGGTTCCCTTTAAAATGGCAAATTTGCAATTTTCACACTACAACATCTGCCTCGCACTAGTTTATGGAAACACCGGTGGAGTCATTAGTCACTACATGTATCGGTGAGTTCCCTGCAAAATGGGGTCACTTTTGAGGGATTTCTAGAACCTTAGGGACTACTCTAGCAAGTGTGCACCCCCAAAATGCAAATGGTGCTCTCTCTTCTGAGCCCTGTCGTGTGCCCTAACAATAGGTTCTGACCACATAAGGGGTTTTGTTGTGTTGGTACAAGTTGCATAGCAAATTAGTGTCTATTTTCTCCTGTTCTTCCTTGTGAAAATGAAAGTTTTGGAATAAATCAATGTTTTAGGCTATGTGCACACGAAGGAAAAGAGGTGCAGAATTTTCTGCACAAAATCCGCATCTCCTGGCAGAATCCGCAGCAGCGGATTTGCCTCGGATTTTGTGCTGTTTTGCGGAATTGATGTGGATTTTGTGTGGATTTTCTGCGGATTTTGCCACTGCGGATTTCTATCATGGAGGGGTGCAGAAAAGCTGCAGATCCGCACAAAAGAAGTGACATGCTCTTCTTTTAAATCCACAGCAATTCCACACTGATTTTTCCGCACCATCTGCACAGCTTTTTTTTATCCCATTGCTTTACATTGTACTGTACATCACAGTGCGGATCTGCAGCGTATATGCGCGGAAAAATCCGCTGCGGATCCGCAGCAAATCCGCATCGTGTGCGCACAGCCTGAGTGGGAAAAATATCATTTTCATTTTTACAGCCTGCGGTTAGAAAAATAAAAAAAATTATTCTGTGAAGCACCTGTGGGTTCAAAATGACTACTGCACTTATAGATGACCCTGTTTTAGAAACTATATACTCCAAAGAATTGTGGTGGGAGGGAAGGGGGTTTCTTCTGTTTTGGCTCTACTCTACAAAATGCGACATGGCGTCTGCAATCTATTCCAGCCAAACGTTCTCCCCAAAAATCAAATAATGCTCCTTACTTTCCGAGTCCTGCCGTGCGCCCAAACAGTACTTTCTGACCACGGATGATGAAATGTAGGCTCCATTTTCTCGTATTAACCCTTCTGAAAATGAAACCTTTTAAGCTAAACAACATTTTATTGGGGTAAAGAAAAAATGTAATTTTTGCAGTTTTTCCTTCTAGTTGGCATTATCCCATACACATGCTATACAGGAATTGTCAAAATTCCTGAATGCTTTGGAGTACTGTTAGGGGTGCTGTTTTTAAAAGGGGATCGTGTTGGCGGAGCTTGTAGGTAAGTAATGGGCAGATTCTGGTTGTACTATGGCAGATGTATCAGTGCCTTTTATATATAGTATTTGTTCACATAAAATAAAAAATCTGCTCTGGAGTAGACTCATTTCAAGTAATAACAAATTGTTTTATTTTTGTCTTGTGGTTCTATCACTTAGAAATGGTAAACTCCTGCACCTTTTTCTTTTAGTATTGGATCAATGAGTACACATCATCCCTGGGAATTGGTGTCTTCCACTCTGGTATTCAGGTGTATGGGAGAGGTAGGTCACTTTACAAGACCTTATTCTAATATTGCAATGATTAGGAGTGATTGTGAAGTGTCCGTCCCATGCATTCATGGCAGCCCCTTTTTCTGTCTCTGCATTAGGTGTTACAGAGAAGGAGGCTGCCTGTATGTCGATGTGACCACTGCAGCCAATCACTGCCTAGATACTTGTAGCTAGCATGTGTAGTGCAATAATACTGAGCTCTGTGTTTGGCTGCAGTGGCAACCTATCGGCACACTGATCATGTTGTACGGGTGTTAAAGGCTCGATGGCTGTTGCAGCTAGATGTCCTCTGTATGCTACAGCTTGCAATTAATGCTGATAACATGAGTGCGGGAGCGTGTACAGTGCTTGCCTCAAATGCCATCCATGTGCTGTGGCCGGGAAGGTGTTGAGTGTGTGAAAATACTGATTTCAGTTACCAAATTTTACAAAATCCTGTCACTCTGTAAGAAAAGTGCCAATGTCCCCTCGTCAATACTCTATATGATGGCACTGACCTGTCAGAAAGCAGGAGCAGACAATGGTGAGACAAGCACAGGAGGAATTATCAGAATTCTTAATGCCAAAACCATGAGTAGATTAACATATAGACAAAGCAGAAAAATTATCTTCTCTCCAGAAATGGAGACATTAAGTGGACTGAAGGAAATATCTCACCAGGTTTCTGCCACGTAATCCAAGAGCAGCATAATGTAGCGTCAGAGGCCCTGATTCCAGTGAGATGATCACTAGAGGTCTAGTAAACCTGTAGCTATGTAGTACTCCATATTCATGAGCTCTGTTTAACCCCACCTCCACCACTGCTGAGCAGCTTTCTGTGTGCATAGGCAGAAAGCTGTCACTCATTGGTGTTGGAGGGGTTATCCAGCGCTCTGCATCCAGAGAACTGGTCATTTTGCAACATGTAGAACTTTTTTTTTTTTTTTTTTTTAAGTCAAAATTGCAGTTGGCAACCCAGCAAGTGATGCATTACTGGAATTGGGGTCTCTGCTCCTACATCTTGCTGCTCTTAGATAAAATCCTGGCGCTGTATACCCTTTTAGAGAGGTTGTCAACTACTTGGACAATCCATACTTAAATCTGTGCAATCTCCCCTGTAAAATAATAAAAAAAATGTAAAAAAGTACATTCACCTTTCTCATCGGCACTGTTCCAGCGATGTTCTTATTCGGTCTCCTGTATCTCTTATGACAATGTTATACCATGTGAGCACTGCAGCCAATCCATGGCCACTGATGGAACTCTGACATCCAAGGGAAATGTGACACTCATCATGTCAGTGACTGCTGATTGGCTGCAGCGCTTATACAACCTAATGTTGCATGAGTGCCATCAGACCCAGTGCCGACATTGCTGGTATGGTGCGGGAAGTACGGTATGTTTTTATTACACACAAGTAAATGGTGAAACAACCCCTCCTTCTACGGGGTGTCATCGGGATCGACACACATGAGCCTTATTTTAACTTTAAAATTTGTTGTCTGATCTATCGTCATCGTTCTCTTGCATCATGAGGAGAAAATGGGGTTATTAAGGTGATATCCCAATGTTTGACTGAACAACTAATGTTCCCATGTGAAATATTTTTAGATTATTGTATTACACCCTTCAGTCCAGTAATATTTAAAGGTGTTGTCCACTACCTGGAGAAAATGTGAAATAAAAATAAGATGGTCGCCTCCTGCAGCGGTGCTGTTTTATTGATCTCTGCACTGGGACTGTCGGGCCATTGCCTGCATGACTCCCTTGGGTTAACAATGAGTGGCTGCTATTAGGCTGCTACCATCTTACTTCTGCTTGTCCGAGGAAAGTGAGTACACAGCAACCCAGTAGTGGCCACTGATTGCGTCCCGTGGCATAGCAATGTCGGGGGAGATCCAGCCCTGATAGAACTGTAACCATGCGAATGGGGCGGTGACTATATGCTTATAGTTTACATGGGGCAGTTAACAGGTGTTTTGGCCAAGTAGTGGACAATCCCCTTACCAATCTAAGAGAGTGACCATTAATGAGATCCTCTCGGCCCTCTTTGTGCTCCCTAAACTACAATCATCTCTAAATGGATTTCCCACAGTTTTAAAAAAAAAAAAGTGTGTAATATATATGCACATGAATTTATGACCGATTATAACCCGAGGCATAATCTCCTCTCGGTGCCCTTGCGGGCCCAGCACCTACAGATCTGGAGGTATGCGCCAGCTCTATAAAGCAGTTCTGCACCATTCGTCAGCCTGTAATTCGTTGCCACATGGCTAGGAGCACACGTCAGCGGATGTTGCTCTGCCATGCTCTTCTCGTCACCTGACTTGCTGCCAACTACAGGCTGCAGCCGTGCAGTGAATTCAAAACTGGACAGACCTCCACAGCTGGATTCATGGGGGATGCTGCAAGGTTGGACAACCCAATTTCAATAAACTGTCTTTAGTGCCAACGCCAATCAAGCTAAATTACAAAACTAGACTAGTCATCTGGATGGCATCCATATCGAGAGCAGGAACAGTCAGTGCTCCAGCAGCACCTGTCATGGCTTGCTGAAAATCTCTGGTGGAGCCTACTGGCCTCGAACATGTCCGTCCAGCCTACTGGGGTTGGAGTATACACTGCATGACTGTTTCTTATTTGGACCATACATAGCCACACGGTATGTACTTTACCCAAATGCTTTTTTTCCCCTCCCTGATTAGGATAGATTGGTGTTAACACTTACACATGTTTACAAACATTGGTTTATGTAATAAGGCAAGATAGTAATTTAGGGGCAAAAAAAAGCTGACTGGTTCCCTTTTTAAGAGTATTTCCAGGAAATAAAAATTATTCAAAGCGTGTAGACTTCTTAAAAATCTAGAAAGTTAAGTGATACACAAACGGACACCCCACAGATCCTGGTCTGAACCTTCCTTGGCCCTTGGTCCTTTTCTCGACATGCCAGGTGGGTGAGCGTTTGTTCAATCTGAACCCTTGGAATAATTTATTTCATAGAAAATGACTTTGCATAGTTTGTATGATTCCCTATCTGTATTGATGTGTAGTATCCTGTCTAACAATATGCTTGTATTTACAATGAAACTTTTCTATCTCTGTCCATGCAGAATTTGCTTATGGTGGTCACCCATATCCATTTTCTGGTGTGTTCGAAATCTCACCTGGAGATTCTTCAGAACTTGGAGACACATTTAAGTTTAAGTGAGTAGATTACTTTGTGATTATAGCACAAATTTACACTACAGTAAGGCCAATGAAAATGAAGGATGGGGCAACAGAAATCCCCCAAACACAGCTTTTGATTGTGTATTGCAGTAGTTAAAGATGGCTAGAGGTTTCTGTGGCACAATAAGACTGTCAACACACACGTTAGATGGTGGTCCTTCAGCTTTGCTCCATACACATGCACGGCCAGCCTTGGCCAGTGTGCACATTGCTCTCATTAATGAGAGGAAAGTAGGCTGCTGCAAAACCTCTTACAGGTCACTTCATGAACAAAGAGCAGAAGATTCAGACAAGATACATTTAATGGAGCAGCTCTTTAAAGGGAACCTGTCACCCCGTTTTTTCAGTATGAGATAAAAATACCACTAAATAGGGCCTGAGCTGTGCTGGACAATAGTGTATTTTGTGTACCCTGATTCCCCACCTATGCTGCCGAAATACCTTACCAGTGTCGCCGTTTTCGCCTGTCAATCAAGGTGGTCTGGTCAAATGGGCGTGGTGACATCGCTTCTTCTCCCCCAGATCTTGCTTATCTTTCCGTTGGTGGCGTAGTGGTTTGCGCATGCTCAACAGCGAAATGCACTGCGCAGCTAAAGAAAGAGCGCGATCTGCGCTATTCACCGCAATATCGCTGGCGGCGGCCATCTTCCTGAGGCCGCGCGTGCGCAGATGGAGCGATCTGCTGCCCGGGGCTTCAGGAAAATGGTCGCGGGATGCCGCGCGTGCGCAGATGGAGATCGTGGCGGCCATTTTCCTGAAGCCGAGTTCGCATATCGGCTTCAGGAAAATGGGCACCGCAATACAATACAATGCAATATAAATAAATACACTATTGTCCAGCACAGCTCAGGCCCTATTTAATGGTATTTTTATCTCATACTGAAAAAACGGGGTGACAGGGTTCCCTTTAAAGTTTAGCGAGAAGATATGTTTGTTTGGATTTCGTTTTGCACATGACAAGGTAAAGCTGGTAAGTGCATGTACTAGTAATGACTTCTAATGGATGAAGAACCGTCTGGCATACAAGCCCTTATTGTAGGTGATGGTGTTCCTACAATATTATTTGTGGGAATAAATTTAGTTTTTGTAGAAAAATCCGTTATAATTCACTCATTCATTGCAATCTAATCGTGCACTGCATTGATTACTGGAAATGTAGCGAGATCTGTGTTGAATGTTAGCACTCTCATTACTACGTGATGCGGGCAGGGATGTAATTATGTGCTTGCCTCATGGTGGGAAGCCTTTTGTGTGGCTGCTGAACAAAGCATGGAAAAAAGCAAAGCATGACAGTGTGAGCATGTATGTGGGAGGAGAGCTGCTACCCGCCTTATCATTTCTTCTTGTGCAGATCACCAGGTTTCTAGTGTTTTTTTTTTTTTTTGATGTGTCCCATTTTCGGTCAGACTGCCGAGCTGTCTTGCTCTCTTTAAGATAATTGGTCAGCAGGATTCTAAGTAAAGAACAGACATGGCCGCATTAACATTGTTATACTGATTAAAATGATACAGTACTTGCGGTGAAGAAATCACTTTTATGATTTTTGTGTAATCATCGGGCGGGACTTTGGGCAGGGTCTTATGTTGGTGCTCTGGCCCCTCCGGTCATCTTTCTGTGTGAATGACGGGGCATTGATCTGTCAGTGACCTGCCTCCTAGTTCACTATCGCTCTGACTGAGTAATTTCTCTGGTCTCTCTAAAAATAAAAAAAATTAGAGCTTCAGCAAAAAGGCACCATCAGTGGCACATGCGCAGTTGTATCTGTTCCGATGTTGCTTTCACTGGTAGAATCAGAGTAGCTCAGGATATCTTGAGCGTCGGTTGACTAGATCATTATTCAGAAAAAGATGTATTTTCTTCTTTTAACAAACACACACAAAAAAAAATCTCTGCCCTTTTTGAAAGCGTCAATGTTTCCCACTGTGACCAGCTCCTGAGGTTGGCTGTTCTAAATTGCAGTACCTGGAGGAAAGCCACACACGGGGAGAACGTACAATCTCTTTGCAGATGTTGTCCCTGGTGGGATTTGACTCCAGCGCTGCAAAGCAACAATGCTAAACATGTCCCTTCCCTAGACTAAATGTAATTGTTTTAATCTTTCCTCATAACGAAGATCACTTATTCCTCTTATCCGTTTTGTGGCATGTTGCACTTATTCTACCTCCAGGGCATCTTTTCTGAAAGGTGGGGCCCAAAACTGAACTTTATACCGATGAAATCTCATTAACACTTTTGTAAAGTAGTGTCTTGTCCCTGGAGTCCATGCCTCTTCATACATAATCTGCTGGACTAATTCTACTCAGATGCTAATCTTCTAGTGATTCTCCTAGTATTACTACCCTTAAAATGTGTGATGCCCTCATATTATTAGTGGCCAGATGGATAACTTTCCATTTCTCCACATTGAACCTCATCTGTGACATCCATGCCCAAACACTCACTCTGTCCAAGTCAGCTGGTAACTGGTGAACAGCTTCCATAAACTGCCCTACATTACATAGCTTGGTGTCTTCTGCAAAAATAGAAATAAATTGGTTAAATAACGGCAGTAAAAACTGTGTGAAATCTGTGGTAATACTCGGCAGCATTTACAGCTGTGTGCAGTGCCACTCATTCTACACTGGACTTTCTCTGTGGATGAGATTCTGTAGTTCTCTGAATGGACCTCTGCTGGGTATTCATCATGTGTACTTTAAAGGAACTGTCTTAGAGCAATAACCTGTTCATTTCATGCAATCATAGAATGTTACAGTTGGAAGGGATCTCCTGGGTCATCACATCCAACCCCTGCTCATTGCAGGATTCACTAAATCATCTCGGACAGATGTCTGTCTCTTAGAAGAATTCCATTGAAGGAGAACTCACCACCTCTTATGGCAGCCTGCTCCACTCATTGATCACACTTACTGTCAAAACATTTTTTCTACTATATAATTTGCATCTTTCCCTTTCAGTTTCATTCCATGCTTCTCATTTTTCCACGTGCAAATGACAATAAAGATTATCCTTCTACACTGGGACATCCCTTCAGATATTTGTAGACAGCGATTTCAGTCTCCTCTGTCTTCTTTTTTGCAAGCCATACATTTCCAGATCCTTCAAACCGTTCCGCGTAAGACATACTTTGTAGTCCGCTCACAATCCTGATAGCTTTTCTCTGAACTTGCTACAGTTTTTCAATGTCTTTTTTTTTTCTATTAAAAAAAAATAAAAAAAATGTGCCCAGAACTGGACACAGTATTTAATTGGGACTCCCCTCCTTTGAATTTAGACCCTCATTATGGGAAAATGGAGAGCTGTTCTTTTGAACCTAGCGCATGCACAAATTGCATTAATGGCTTTTTGTGTAATGCTACTTTCCTTTGCCTTGACCAGACATGGTTTCCACAAAAGTAATAGCTGGTCGCTGGAGGTTATGATCTAGAGCAGCATGTGACTTCTCTATTTCACCCCTTAACAACCGGAGATGCACATTAAAATAGCGGCCGCTAAGGAGCCTTATTCGCTCATTGTCATTTTAAAATAGTGATATGGAATAAGCCACCCATTTAAAAACTTTTTTCTCCTGACATGACACACATGTAAGAAGAGCGAGAAATGACGCCACACACACACACACACACACACACACACACACACACACACACACACACACACACACACACACACACACACACACACACACACACACACACACACACACACACACCCACACACACACCCACCCCTCCGGTACCTCTGCCATCCAATATATACCCTTCACTGCCTCTTCCTCCTGAAAAAATAATAATTCCAGTGTTTAGTCCTCATTTAGTGTTTAGTCTCACATCACGAGACTCCCGGTCCCCCACATTCCCTGACCCCTTACTTTGTGTTTGCCTAATGGCAGCAACCGTTGGTGGTGGTCACGAATGGTGCCGATATCACTTAACTTGTGGAAAGTTGGTAAAGCTATCAACATTCCTGTTCTAGCAGCTAATTATCATGGTGGGCACAGATTTATTTATTTTTTTCCCTTAGGGTTGTGCAGCAGTCTGTTTTAATGTGTTTCCCAGATCTGATAAGTGGGAGAATTGAAATGTCTAATTTGTTTCTTTTAGGGAAGCTATAGCTTTGGGAAGCACAGATTTCACCGAAAATGACATAGAAAAAATTGTTGAAGAACTTGGAAAGGAATTCAAAGGGAATGCCTATCATCTCATGCACAAAAACTGCAACCATTTTTCATCTGCTTTATCTGAGGTAAATTAGTATTTACATGCATTGCAATAATAAAGTAAAGCATTATTCCAATCGAAGATCTACAGTGGCTTGAAAAAGTCCCCGTGATCTTTTCCACAAACGTTACTCACACAAACTTACATAAGATCCCAATAAACTTAATTTGATATACCAACACAAAGCAGCAAGTATTTGTGAAGTGTAAAGAAATGGCGCATGGCTTTCTAAATAGTTTAAAAATATAAATCTGAAAACTATAATGTGCATTTATATTCACCCCCAGAGTTAATACTTTTTAGGACCACCTTTTGCTGCAATTACTGCTGCAAGTCTTTTGGCATATGGATCTACCAGCTTTGCACATCTAGAGGCTGACACTATGCACTTTTTTTTTTTTTTTTTTTTTTTTTTTTACAAACTAACTCTAGCTCTGAGATTGGATGGAGGCGTCTGTGAAATCCAATTTTCAAGTTTTGTCATATTCTCAATGGGATTTGGGTCTGGAATGTGACTGGGCCATTCACACACGGGAATATGTTTTGATGTAAACCATCCATTGTAGATTTAGGGTGGTTGTTTTGCTAGAAGGTGAACTTACTCCCAGTCTCCTGTCTTTTGCAGCCTCCAGCAGGTTTCCCTCCAGGATTGCCTTGTATTTAGCTTCATCCATCTTTCCATGAAATCTGACTAGTTTTCCCTGCCCTTGCTGAAGAAAAGCATACCCTCAGCATGCTGCTACCACCACCATTTTTGACTATGGGGATGGTGTTTTCAGGGAGCTATGCAGTGTTCATTTTCTGCCACACATGACTTTTTATATTTAGCCCAAAAATATCTACCTTGGTCTTATTTGCTCCCAGCACTTTCTTCCATATGTTTGCAAAAAGCCATGTAGGGGACATAGCTAACTGAAGATAGGACTTCTTATGGCTTGGTTTCAAAACTGGCTTTCTTCTTGCCACTCTTCTATAAAGGCCAGATTTGTGGTGTATATGACGAATAGGTGTCCTGCTTCTCTAACGCTCTATATGCCTGAATGTCAGTTTAGGTGGACGGCAGTGGCTTGATAGGTTTGCCATTGTGCCACATTGCTTAGATTTTTGAATGATGGATTGAGCGGTGCTCTGTGACATGTTCAGAATATGGGCTATTTTGTTTTTTTATAATAACCTAACCCTTCTTTAGGCATTTCCATAACTTTATCCCTGACCTGTCTGGTGTATTCCTTGGTTTTCATCATGCGGTTTGATCCCCAGGCTTCTCAAACAAGCCTCTGAGGCCTTCACAGAACAGCTTTAGTTATACTGAGAATTTATTACATACAGTTGGACTTAATTTACTTATGTGACTTCCGAGTGAAAAATTGCATTCAGGTTTTAATTTAGAGGTGTCAAACTACAAGGGGCTGGATACAAATGCACATCACAATTTTTAGATTTCTTTCTAAATATTTAGAAAACATGTATCACTTCATTTACTTGTTACTAATGCTTGCTACTTTATGTTGATGTGTCACATAAAATCCCAATAAAGTACATCTAAGGCTACGTTCACATTTGCGGCCAGCGCCGCAGCGTCGGGCGCCGCAGCGGCGCCGCATGCGTCATGCGCCCCTATATTTAACATGGGGGCGCATGGACATGCGGCGCACTTGCGTTTTGCGCCGCATGCGTCGCTGCGGCGCCCGCGTCGGGGCGCAGAGGACGCAGCAAGTTGCATTTTTGCTGCGTCCAAATTCAATGAAAAAAACGACGCATGCGGCGCAAAACGCAGCGTTGTGCATGCGTTTTGCTGCGTTTTTGTTTGCGTTGTGCGCTGCGGCGCCGACGCTGCGGCGCACAACGCAAATGTGAACGTAGCCTAAGTTTGTGGGAAAGAATTTGGAAACGTTCCTGGGGTATGGATTTTTTTTTTTTTGACCATTGACTACCAAGATAATGGTATGGTATGGGTCCTACCAGCCAGACAGAGACCAGAAAATTGCCCACACGGAAAATTGCCCACACGGAAAATTCCCCATTACAGCATCACAAAAGTTTCAGATCTATGATATTTCAGGTGCAAGGTGAGGATGTTCACATAATATGTGATCAACTTGTGATTTACAGTTGACCTAGTGCAAAACTGCAAAAATGATGATCTGTGGTTTGCAGCAGTCTGTCATTCTCAGCAATAGATAGATCTAGTCTGCTCTCTTCTCTCACTGATTCTGCCTTACTCCTCCCACCAGCCCAGAGCAGCAGCACATGCAGAACCAGCAGCAGTGTGATCCAGAGGAGCCATCACTGCTATCAGTGCCATACCTCCCAACTTTTGAAGATGGGAAAGAGGGACAAAGTTTGCGGCGTGCAAATTTTAGGCCACGCCTCTGACCACACCCATTCATAATTAGTCACACCCATATCCACGTCCCAAGCACACCCATTTAGCACTGCTGATCACACTGTTTCATATACAATAGTTATAAACAAAAAAATATGGCCACACAGTGCTCCATACTGTATAATGGCCACACATGAGGCTCCATACTGTATAATGAACACACATGACGCTCCATACTGTATAATGACCGCATGCATACTGTATAATGGCCGCACATGATGCTCCATACTGTATAATGGCCGCACATGATGCTCCATACTGTATAATGGCCGCACATGATGCTCCATACTGTATAATGACCGCACATGATGCTCCATACTGTATAATGACCGCATGCATACTGTATAATGGCCGCACATGATGCTCCATACTGTATAATGAACGCACATGATGCTCCATACTGTATAATGACCGCACATGATGCTCCATATTGTATAATGACCGCACATGATGCTCCATACTGTATACTGGCTGCACATGATGCTCCATACTGTATAATGACCGCACATGATGCTCCATATTGTATAATGACCGCACATGATGCTCCATACTGTATACTGGCTGCACATGATGCTCCATACTGTATAATGGCCACACATGATGCTCCATACTGTATAATGGCCACACATGATGCTCCATATTGTATAATGACCGCACATGATGCTCCATACTGTATAATGACCGCACATGATGCTCCATACTGTATAATGACCGCACATGATGCTCCATACTGTATAATGACCGCACATGATGCTCCATATTGTATAATGACCGCACATGATGCTCCATACTGTATAATGACTGCACATGATGCTCCATATTGTATAATGACCACACATGATGCTCCATACTGTATACTGGCTGCACATGATGCTCCATATTGTATAATGACTGCACATGATGCTCCATACTGTATAATGACTGCACATGATGCTCCATACTGTATAATGACCCCACATGATGCTCCATACTGTATTATGGCCACAGTTCTCCATACTGTATAATGACATACAGGCACGCAGCTCACACACATGCAGCATCACACACACAGTATCACACATACACACGCAGCATCACAAACGCAGCTCACAAACACATGCAGCTTTGACACAAATGCATCACACATGCAGCCATCACACACACAGCCATCACACACACACGCAGTCATCACACACACACACGCAGCCATCACACACACACACACACACACACACAGCCATCACACACACACGCAGTCATCACACACATGCAGCCATCACACACACACGCAGCCATCACACACACACGCAGCCATCACACACACACACACGCAGCCATCACACACACACACACACGCAGCCATCACACACATGCAGCCATCACACACACCCAGCCATCACACACACACACACGCAGCCATCACACACACACGCAGCCATCACACACACACGCAGCCATCACACACACACGCAGCCATCACACACACACACACGCAGCCATCACACACACACACACACACACGCGCAGCCATCACACACATGCAGCCATCACACACACCCAGCCATCACACACACACACCCAGCCATCACACACACACCCAGCCATCACACACACACCCAGCCATCACACACACACACCCAGCCATCACACACACACTCAGCCATCACACACACACACCCAGCCATCACACACACACACCCAGCCATCACACACACACCCAGCCATCACACACACCAGATACCTCATACACACATGACACACACACAAATGCAGCATCACACATCTCACACACACACACACATCACACACACACACAATCTCCTCTGTGGTGCAGGGGCGGCTGATCTGTCCATGTGCAGCTCTTCAGTTTCTCCGGCTGCTCACAGCTCTGCACTGTCCCGGCACCTCCCCCGTCTCTCCTTCTCTGCCGGGATAGCAGCTAAGAGCAGGAGACGCCAGAGCTCTGTGCACACACCTCAGGTAGTGAGTCGCTGACCTCTCATCTTGATCGCTGCTGGCTCTCTTCCTCAGCGTGGCAGCGCCGCACACACAGGGGGCGGGGGCGGGGGAGGGATCGGTCGGGAGGAGACCCAGCATGTATAAGAAAAAAAAAAACAGCCACAAACCTAATCGGGCTCTCTCTACGTCCCGGAAGTGGGCGGGGCTTCACCGGCGGCCGCAAATTCGGGATTTTAAATGCCCGAAGCGGGACAGCGGGACCCCGGTGCCAAAGCGGGACTGTCACGCTGAAATCGGGACGGTTGGGAGGTATGATCAGTGCTCACAAAAGTATCACTGCTGCTGGCAGAGATATTTGGTCCTGGAAGCCCAGAAGGCACAGCAGAAAGGTGAGATTCTGTCACTTGTACCACTTTGTGTTCTTGCTGAGAATGTATGATATGCTTTTGCAGTGGAGTCCGATGGGCCCCAGTGCGAAATTTGGCCCTCCCCACACATACACACACACATACACACACACGTTGGTCAGATGTATGGGCCCCTGTAGTGTTCTAAATTCTATAAAGACGTATGAATTGCCCCCCTTCATTATGTAGTAATGTCCCCCATACTGGTATATATGCCCATCATCCTGGTGAATATGTCTGCATCCTGGTATATATGTCCTAATGCTGGTATATATGGTCCCCATCCTAGTATGTATGGTCCACATGATCTCCATCCTGGTATTTATGCCCCCTTTCTGGTATATATGTCCCTATCCTGGTTTACATGGTCCCCAATCCTAGGCTATGTGCACACGCAGGAAATGTGGTGCAGAATTTTCTGCACTAAATCTGCATCTCCTGGCAGAATCCGCAGGTGCGTTTTTTATGCGTTTTTAGTGCGTTTTTTGTGCAGATTTTACCACTGCAGATTTCTATTAATGGAGGGGTGCAGAAACGCTGCAGAAACGCACAAAAGAAGTGACATGCACTTCTTTGAAATCTGCAGCGTTTCTGCACAGATTTTTCTGCACCATGTGCACAGCTTTTTTTTTTTTCACATTGATGTACATTGTACTGTAAATCACAGCGCAGTTCTGCAGCGTTTCTGCAGCAGAAAAATCTGCTGCAGTTCTGCACCAATTCTGCACTAAATCTGCATCGTGTGCACATACCCTTATTGTGTTTAATTATGCAATAGGGTCAGAACGGGGACACATAAATAGGGTATGTGCATACGATGCAGATTTAGTGCAGAATTGGTGCAGAACTGCAGCAGATTTTTCTGCTGCAGAAACGCTGCAGAACTGCGCTGTGATTTACAGTACAATGTAAATCAATGTGAAAAAAAAAGCTGTGCTAATGGTGCAGAAAAATCTCCATTAATAGAAATCTGCAGTGGTAAAATCTGCACAAAAAACGCACTAAAAACGCATAAAAAACGCACCTGTGGATTCTGCCAGGAGATGCAGATTTAGTGCAGAAAATTCTGCACCACATTTCCTGCGTGTGCACATAGCCTAGGATTGGGGACCATGTAAACCAGGATAGGGACATATATACCAGGAAGGGGGCATAAATACCAGGATGGAGATCATGTGGACCATACATACTAGGATGGGGACCATATATACCAGCATTAGGACATATATATACCAGGATGCAGACACATTCACCAGGATGATGGGCATATATACCAGTATGGGGGACATTACTACATAATGAAGGGGGAGGGGGGCAATTCATACGTCCTTATAGAATTTAGAACACTACAGGAGCCCATACATCTGACCAACGTGTGTGTATGTGTGTGTGTATGTGTGGGGAGGGCCAAATTTCGCACTGGGGCCCATCGGACTCCACTGCAAAAGCATATCATACATTCTCAGCAAGAACACAAAGTGGTACAAGTGACAGAATCTCACCTTTCTGCTGTGCCTTCTGGGCTTCCAGGACCAAATATCTCTGCCAGCAGCAGTGATTCTTTTGTGTGTACTGACAGCAGTGATGGCTCCTCTGGATCCCACTGCTGCTGGTTCTGCATGTGCTGCTGCTCTGGGCTGGTGGGAGGAGTAAGGCAGAATCAGTGAGAGATGAGAGCAGACTAGATCTATCTATTGCTGAGAATGACAGACTGCTGCAAACCACAGATCATCATTTTTGCAGTTTTGCACTAGGTCAACTGTAAATCACAAGTTGATCACATATTATGTGAACATCCTCACCTTACACCTGAAATATAATAGATCTGAAACTTTTGTGATGCTGTAATGGGGAATTTTCCGTGTGGGGAATTTTCCTGTGGGGAATTTTCCTGTGGGGAATTTTCCTGTGGGGAATTTTCCTGTGGGCAATTTTCCTGTGGGCAATTTTCAGGGAACCGTCTTACACTATATATGTATAATAAATATTAATGCATTTCTTGCTGCCTCTTAAAGACACGAGTTTCGGCAATTAATATTTGTTCAGTCTTACTTTTGTTAAGCAGGACTCTTGCAATGTTTTTTTCTTTTTTTTTTCTTTGCAGATCCTATGTGGTAAGGAGATTCCCCGTTGGGTAAACCGGTTGGCATACTTTAGTTCTTGTGTTCCTTTTCTACAAAGCTGTCTACCTAAGGAATGGTTGACGCCTGCTGCCCTCCAATCCAGTGTCAGCCAGGAGCTGCAGGAAGAACTGGAAGAAGCAGAGGATGCAGCCGCCTCAGCCACAGCCTCAACCTCCACATCCCTAATGCCCAGGCCTGGACGACACACCAAGCTATAGGAGAATATTTATAGAGTACTTCTAAGACAACTGACAACAATGTGTTTTCTTTTTGCAAATAAGTGTTTCGATTTGATCTCCAGCAACTGACACTGCTGTTCTTCAGTGATTCTTCCACATCATGACATAAGAGGCACATTCTTTTGACACATTTCTGCTCAGGATCTTGTTTGTATTCAGACAAGGCCACATACAAGGACATATGAACAGTTACCACGTTCCTAAATCTCTGCCCAACATTACAATTTGGCTTCAGTTTGGCTTTCTTTCTTCTTCTTCTTTTTTTTTTTTTTTTTTTTGTTTTTGTACTATTTTTTTTTTTTCTACTATTCAGGAATTTATTGTAAATTTTCTTTTCACCCACATTAAAATATTTCAGCTTATAACTGACAAAGAAGAACCTTTTATGTGATGGGTAACTGACAGGATGGAAAATGTGCTTTCCCTTAACAGTCCAGTCCAGTAGCACCTATATGCAGCACCTACTTCTCAGAAGTGTCCACAAGCTTCTCATAGAAGTATTTTACTGAATTCTACCTGAATATTTGTGGGTAATGAGAAATCTAGTCATTGATCATGTATGTATTGTAACACTAGCCACAGATAGGGTGCTGTGGATTGATTTAGAATGCATCAGCTTTGTGACTTGTTGCATAGTTCTGTATGGCCAGTTATGAATGGAGCTGCAGTAGTATTGATTAGCTTTAGATGTTATCCTAATTTTGGATGGCTGCTGGGGTTCAAAAGGGGTTAAACCAGTTCTACAGTTTGAGATGCATTATAGAGACATCAAAATTCGTCTTAGTCTGAGCTTTGGACCCATCAGATTTTTCAGCTGGAAGTGTTGGAGATGGCAAGTGGACTTTAAGGAGTCTGTATCTTCAGCTGAGCCATCTTCAGCTCTGAGCCCCATGTTAAATCTGCGAAATATCAAGTTTCTGTAACTAGAAGACCACTTTTGTGACTAGTAAATGTTTGAGGGTTTTGTTTCTTACTTAAAATGAACCCCTCATAATCCTCCACTTTGAGTGAAACGAACATGTACTGCGTGTGTTTGGTTTTTTTCTACTCGATCAGGGAATTTTGCTGACATTTTACACCATGGTCGTCTTCAGTGATATTTCCTCATATAATGTGCAGTCTAGCTGGTGGTGAGCGTCACATGTAGTATGCACCTAGTGCGATTTTGTAATAAATTCGGCCCATCTTACTCCAATGGCCCGGTTCATTAAGACTGGCATGTACAACACTGGTCTTAATGAATCAAGGCCTAAGTGTATCTAGTAGCCAGAAAATGATCAGCTTCTTGTAAGCCTTTTAATATACCTTTTCAGATAATTTTTGTCTTTATGTATGAAAAAGGGCATAAACTCCTTAAGGAGTTATTCTGGCTCCACTCACTTTTGTATGGGGAGGTAAGTGGGGCCATTGATGTCATGCCTGCTGAATCCTGCAATCGGCACTTGTCCATGAGTAAGTTTTGTTGTGCTATCACCAACCCTAATCACCTTCTGATATGGAAGAGCCAGGACAATTCTTTAACTGCTCTAGAGCAAAAAACATCTGATTTGGTTTCACAGCATATATGAGGCCTGGTGGACCATGTTTTGAGAAGGTTTGGTCCACACTAGACCTTCTTTTTTTAAAGCAGTTCTCCAATTTTGACAATAACTGTGAAAGGAATCATTATAATAGCTAAACTGATCACAAAATGTTCCTCCTGGGGCCTCTAGAGATGAGCTGTAATTTTTGGGGAAACCTGTCTGAACATGAATGAATTGTTATATCCTGTTGCCTCATTGTGTCACATGGAATAGATCTGTTAGGCTACGTTCACATTTGCGTTGTGCGCCGCAGCGTCGGCGCCGCAACGCACAACACAAACAAAAACGCGGCAAAACGCATGCACAACGCTGCGTTTTGCGCCGCATACGTCCTTTTTTCTATTGATTTTGGACGCAGCAAAAATGCAACTTGCTGCGTCCTCTGCGCCCGGACGCGTGCGCCGCAGGGACGCATGCGGCGCAAAACGCAAGTGCACCGCATGTCCATGCGCCCCCATGTTAAATATAGGGGCGCATGACGCATGCGGCGCCGCTGCGGCGCGGACCGCAAATGTGAACGTAGCCTTAGTGCGATACAAGCTACAGCACATAACACTTCCTGGGATGAATTACAGCATGGCAATCTTGTTCCAGTGGAGAATAATAGATTTAACATATGAATGAGTGTTGGTGCAGTTAGCCATGATCCCTAGTAACTATTTCATTATTCACCCATGGTTGTCCAATGTGTAAGATTAAAGTAATCATTGAAAAATCCAATTTTATGTTAGCCACTTCTAGTTTTTCTCCATGTCCCTGTACGGTCAGACACAGCCATTACACATACATGTGCCCCTGCTGTGTACTAAGATTATCTCAGCACAGGAACATTATTTTTAATCACATCCAATTGTGGATCTTATTTTTGTTCCAAGATCTAGTGGATACATGGAACTTTTGTTCGTGGGAAAACCTCTTTAAAGGGACTCTGTCACCTGAATTTGGTGGGCCCTGTTTACGGTCCGATGGGCGGTGTTTTCTGTTCCTTCATTCACCCCTTCCTTTCCCGCTGGCCGCAATATTGTCTTGAATTTGATTAGGTTTCCTCCGTAGAACACGCGTGCGCAATGCAATCTTGCCTTGTGCAGTATGCTTTGCCCAACTGCGGGCAAAGCCGAAAAGCATTAGTGGCATGCTCCGGCGCACTATGCCCCGGAACACAGCGAAATACTTCCGGGACATAGTGCGCCGGCAACGTGGAAGAAAAAAAAAAAGCTAAACATTTTATTTTGCTATACTGCCGCTTTTACATCCAGTGTCCAGTTTAACATGAAAAATTTGACAGATTCTCTTTAAATTCTTTGTTGATCCCTCTGTTATCATTTTGATCTACTTTCATAAAGATTGTTATGATACAAAATATAGGATTAATATTACGCACTAGACTAAAAACAAAAAATTGCATGACTTGTAACTTACCGTAATTCCCTAATGGCCACCCATTTTGTTTAAAACCCTTTCCATTGGTTAAAATTGATGTTATCATACACTTAATGATTGAGGCTTTTAGTTATTCTTCCATCCATTGCCATGTATAGGGAAGCTTCATATGGGGCATAATTTTCTGACTCAGTTTGCATGTAGGTTTCAATCCTATGCACTGAAGGAGGTGAAGTCCACAATGCAGATGCAGGTCCATTTTGGCTTGGAAAATCTCTCCAGTGTGGAAACGAGTTTTGCTAAAATTCTCTTGTACATGGATTGTACTGTAATATGCTGTGGAGTTTCTGTGAGCAAGTCTGTGGCTCTATATGATGCAGTCCCATGTAGAGCTGATCTCAGAGGGAAAATACAGTCCGCATATAGATACATGGAAGAGGCGGCTTCAGCGCATCCGAAGATTTGGGTGGAAAATGCACGAGAGCCCAGTCGGGTTTATTTATTGTGATTACACTACAGAATGGCACAGGTGGTGCCGGATCTGACTAAGTGAGAAGTGCTGCTTTATTCTGTGTATAAAAAATAGCCGTTAATGATTTAATGAGGGTAATTCGTAGTCTTCTGAGGCTCATATTGAAAGAATTGTTCCTAGTAGTAAGTTATTATGGGGTGTTGCGCTGTTACAGGGTTTAATGGTGGTATATTAGCTGCTGATGTGGCACTGTGGTCATGTTTTGTGTGTGTATCCTTTTGGTCTGGTCATAATTTCTGTAAAGGGAGCATAGTGACCGCCAGCTGTCCAGCCTTTTGTGCATAGTCATTAGTGAATGTGCTCGGACAAGGTGTTATCCGAGCACGCTTCTATGCTAATAGAGTATCTTCGGCGTGCTCGGATACTATGCTTGAGTCACCATGGCTGTTCGACAGCCCAAACACATGCTGGGACTACCTAACAAACAGGCTATCCATGCCGTTGTTGCGGCTGTCGATCAGCTGCGTTGCGAAACATGAAGCCGTGGGGACTAACATAGTATTCAAGCACGCCGAAGGCACACTATTAGCATTGCTCTTCATTGGCCTGCTTAGCACAGTATATTTTTAGGGCTGGAGAGAGTTGTCACATCTTTTTTTTGGCAAGTTGATTTATAGCACTTTTTTTTTTATTTTGTTCAAATATGTTGTTTACGTATCTTCGCATTTATATATCTGAAATGTTATACTTTCCATGTGTAACCCAGTGCATTAATTTGTGAATATAATTATAACAAGGTTTTAGCTTTTATAAATGAGGGTTTTTCTTATTTTATTTTTGCACATGGTATTTATTGGAATATCTACCAAAGGTGAGTATTTTTCCCAGGCTTAGCAGACATTTGTTCAATATAAAATATATATTTTTTAAATTTCGGCACAATTGCGCAGGGTATTCATCAAAACATAGCTTTCCTGACAAGTGCGTGACACATCTTGCATCCTGTATGTATGATCATTCGGGGTATATAAAACAAGTTTCCATAGATTTGGGATAAGCGGGGCATACAGTATACACATTTGGGTAATTTTTATAGGATATGTTCTACTCCCTACCAAATAATATGCATGTTTGCGCTGGTGTCAGGGCTGCCATGGAGCAGTACGGTGGTGCAGTAAAAAGCCATTTGTCAGGGATAGTGACCCAAGCTTTATATTTGAGCACCACACATTGACATAGTCTAGTATCTATTAGTTTTTGTGTCTCCGATCACTGGTGAGGGTTAGCTACTTATTACCTATCCTATTATGTAACCTGCATGGTAGTTAGTGTTTTTACTCATTTGTGTGACCGTCCAAATGGCTTTTTGTTAAATCAATTCTATGGCCCATAACACTCAGGATACAAAGTTATATAATTTCAGTGATGAATGCAGTTTGGTAAAGCAAGCCTAAGAAGTAATGGTGAGAAGTGTCTATTTTTGTTCAGTCGAGAGCCTAGGTCAATTATGATGAACGGCCGAGAAGTGCCCAAGTTATTGTGAGACTGTTGGTTAATAGTAAGCGTGGTGCAATAGGAGCTGTAAAGATACTTCTTGCAACCCAGACAATCTGGTGTGTGTGTGTGTGTGTGTGTGTGTGTGTGTGTGTGTGTGTGTGTGTGTGTGTGTGTGTGTATATTAGATTTTTTTTAAACTCTTTAAAATTTGTTTTCAGTATTACAGTGTAACGAGTTTACGCAGCATTAATCCATCCAGATCAGAAACGAGTGCATTTCCGAATGTCAGCATTCTTGCCCTCAGAAACTTGGTTGTGTTGGGGACAGTTGGCTACTTCCAGAACTAGATCTACTGTACTAGATGATAAATCACACTGCCATGTGTAGCTTTTCAAGTTTCAGACGATACAGCAGGTTTACAGTTGTTACCTTTTTATTCAAGTCTTTTTACTCAATGTATTGAACCCATTTCATAATCTTCTGTTTTGCTTTGGTGTGTTTTGTGTCCAGAAAATGGAATCTGTCAGCAGGTTTTTGCTATGTAATCTGAGGACAGCATGAGGTAGTGGTTTTGTCGAGATGTGTACTATCTAGTTACTCTGAAAGCCTTATTACCTTGTGATTTATCATTCTCTGGACTCCAGGAGCATGTGCATCTTCGCCCAGCTCTGCCCCTCCTGTGATAAGCAGCTCCCTGTCTATAGACATTGCATACACAGATCCTGGTGGGGGCTGGGTTACCTTTCTGAGCTCTGTTTCATTCTAAATCTAAGGCTACGTTCACATTTGCGTTGTGCGCCGCAGCGTCGGCGCCGCAGCGCACAACGCAAACAAAAACGCGGCAAAACGCACGCTAAAACGCTGCGTTTTGCGCCGCATGCGTCGTTTTTGCCCGCAAGTTGGACGCAAAAAAAATGCAACTTGAAGCGTTTCTTGCGTCCAACGCTTGCGGCCATGCGGCGCAAAACGCAGCACAACGCATGTCCATGCGCCCCCATGTTAAGTATAGGGGCGCATGACGCATGCGGCGCCGCTGCGGCGCCCGACGCTGCGGCCCTGACCGCAAATGTGAACGTAGCCTAAGAATGGAGATTTTGTCATAACAACTGCACTCAGTAATCTAAGTGATACATCATGGGATTCAGGATATCTTTGCTTACATAGTGCTGCTCTCAGATGAGGTAGCAAAAACCTGCTGACAGATTCCCTTTGTGGTCCTAAGTGATCTGGGCTTTTTTTTTTTTTACAAGACAATGTTGCATTTATTCTCAAACCTTGTGATTATCTGTGATACCAAAAGGCCAAGTTCCCGTTTTACAAGAAAAAAACCCCCACATAAATTGCTGTGACATAATCTTGGTGCAGACACGTGTGGGGAAAATGCAGTGTTTCCACAAGTGGGAACATGGCTTTATTGGTTATCAATGTAAACCAGCCATAGTAATGGAAATGTTGTACTTTTTTTTTTTTTTTTTTTTTTTTTAAATGTTACAAAGAATATTTTGAAAATGAAGAAAGCCCATACGGGCCTTGTTCAGACAATGCAGCTTTAATGCAAATTTAACTAGCCAATAGAGGGTCCTAAATTAAGAAAGTATGAATGAGACCTCTCCTACACAAAAACTGCATTATGTGAACAAGTCGTCTATCGAAGTTGAGTTATACTATTACGTGATTACAATGTTTTACTTTTGTTTTGTTTCGTTCACATGGAGATTTCTTTGATGTTTTCACTCATGGCTTTATTACCTGTTACCTTTTTGCTGTATTTCTTTAAATTTAACAGACTTTTTTGATAAAATGGTGCAGATACTGCCTTTTATGGGCTCTTTTTCCACCTTCAGAGAAAATAAAACTGTATTTTTTTAAACAATAAAAGAATTGTGTTGGATAAATAAATTTAAATGCAGTTTAAAACCGTTTAGTGTTTTTATTCTGGGCAAACTGCATCTAGTATAATGTTCTGGGGGTCTTTATGGTTTACATGTTTAACTCTTTACAGTCAGGTTTGGTGTGTCTAATATGGTGGACAAAAGCTTGGGAATATGGTAGCCATATTATTCCCCTAGAAGGTCTCTGGGAAAATATGACCTAAATTAGAATAATGCCTTTGTCCCATCCTCTTATCTGGCTAGGAGGAAGATGTGTGAAGGGTGTGAGGTGAGACCTTCATGACATCCCATATAAACTCCTTGACAGATCCCAGGAAGGATCAAGTGAATTGTAGAGCTGTCCTAACTTCTGCTGTGAACTCCTCTGCAAAGAATTGCTCATGAATCTAATCGTATAAGGCTACGTTCACACGATCCGTTTTTTCATCCTTTTTTTTTCCGGTCCTGTTTTGAAAAACCGCAGCTAAATTCAGCGCTGATTTTAGCTGCGGTTTTTTATCCTTTTTCTTCTGCGGATTCCACTGCGGGTTTCCAAATGCAGTTTCCTATTGGTGCTGCTGGAAACCCGCAGCGGAATCTGCAGAAAGAAGTGACATGCTACTTCTTTTTTCTGCAGGCAAAACCGCTGCGGATTTGCCTGTTGAAAAAAGGATCGTCGGCACAGCGGGTCCTTTTTTCCATTGGGTTACATTGTACTGTAACCTACATGGAAAACTGCTGCGGATCCGCAGTGCAATTCCGCTGCGGATCCGCAGCAAAAAACGCACCGTGTGAACATAGCCTAAGAGTTTTATTTATGTATGCTGTTTTTCCTTGTTTTATGCCTTATTTTGTATTTTTGTAAGCACTTTTCTTTTTTTCTTGTATGAAATCTAATAGGTTTGTTCTGTGCTTCTTTTAAACGTACACACATGGACAAAATTGTTGGTTCCCTTCTGTCACTGAAAACTTGAAACTGACAATTTTCAATTTAAATTCACCTGAAGATCAAATAAATAGAAACACTTTTGAATTGTGGTTCAACAGAAAAAAAAAAAGCAAACTAATGAAAACAGCCTGCACAAAAATGATGGTACCCAGAGAGAAGATTAAATATGACTTGACCTTGGGAACATATTACCCTTTTCCAGGACGTCCCCCTGACAGCACAATGGAGGACGTCCTCCTCCTCCTTGCAGGGACAGGAAACACAACACGAGAGGTTAAAAGGTCCCACTCCTCCCCCTTTCCCTCAGTGTTTTTCCTGTCCCTGCATGGAGGGACACACGAGAGGAACAGCGCTATACAGCGTGAAGACTCACCAGACCGGAGGGCTCGGGGGATCGTGCGGCTAGGCCAATATCCTTCCCCCGCCGTATTAAGCCCCAGGCAAGAAACTCCCTGGTGGGGAGTCCCTCTGCCCAGAGACCAGTCGAGCGGACGAGCTCCTGGGTTGAACCGCTTCCTCCCGGGGGGAGGCTCTCGGTTCAGGCGCCAGGAGAAGAGGCGCCGCATGAGAATTATCCGGCGCCAGCAGCAGGCGTGACGGGCGTTCCACAGCGTGGAACGCTGCAATAGGAATCATATACCGGACAGTGCTTCCGGTATCAGCACAGGTAAGGTGACGTCACATCCGGGGCGCGCCTGACGCCCTCTCCTCCTGGCATCTCAGCGTGCGTTCCACTTGGTGGAACGCGGAAGTGAGCGTCCTTAAGGGCGCCGAGCACAGAGCGCCGCAGCGTCTCATTCAGCGTTCCTTCTGGAGTAAGGGGCGCCAGATTTGAAGTGTGGAGGAGCGTTTGAGCTACAGGACACGAGTTGTGGTCTATGCTAGCCAGACGGTCGGAAAGAATGCTGGAGACTAAGGGTGAGTGCGGCAGATGCTGCTATATCCCGCAATTGGTTGCTTATATTTAAAAAAGCTTATTTTATATACGGGGCATTTCTCAACAGAGAATGCGGAGGACAGAAATGAGGAGACTGGGGTAAGTGCGCAGTGCGCATATTACTTACATAAGACCGCATGCAGTCTGAGCCATTCTTATTCTTATTATAGGATAAAGAGGCCACTCAAACTCCCCTTTCTCAGGCAAAAAAGTCGGGCAAAGTGGGAGCAAAATCTAGGAGATGCTCCATGTGCAACATGAAGCTTTCAGAAGCATACAAGAAAGCTCTCTGCAGTTCTTGTATCACTAAGGTTGTCAGGGATGAACAACCAGCAATGTTGTCGGAGATGAGGAGTCTAATCCGAGAAGAAATCCAAAACTCACTGGCCTCTATGTCCCAACGGAATAGGAGCAGTCCAAGTCCGGCTCGTAAGAGACCAAGAAGGGATCCAGAACAGGAAGACCAGGAGGTTTCTTCAGAAGCAGAGTCGGAATACGGAGAGTTTGACCAGGAAGAAGGAGAATTGCCATTGGAACAGGAACAAGGCAGAAGGTATTACTTTCCGGTAGAAGATACAGAAGAGTTGGTTCAAGCGGTCAGGAATACCATGCAGATAAAGGAAGATCCACGTCCAAGATCTAGACAGGATCAGATGTTCGGAGGTCTCACACATCAAGAACAAACAGTGTTCCCGGTGAGCGACCATATTCGCCGTATGATATCTCAGGAATGGAGAGATGCGGAACGAAGGTTGGTGATGTCTAGAGAATTTAAGAACGGTCTTCCATTTAATCCAGACGAGATCAAGACATGGGAAGAAATTCCTAAGGTAGATGTTCCCATAGCCAAAGTGGCAAAGAAGACTTCCATACCTTTCGAAGATTCATCTAGCCTCAAGGATGCCATGGACCGTAAGGCGGATATTCTGTTACGCCGAACCTGGGAGACTTCTGCAGCTCTGATAAAGACTAATATCGCAGCCACGTCGGTGGCAAGATCCATGTTCCTGTGGGTGGAACAATTGGAAGAACATTTAATTAATAAGACTCCAAGGGCTGATATAATTTCTTCCCTGCCTATCATAAAGTCAGCCACGGCTTTCATGGCAGACACCTCAGCCGAATCTGTTAGATTTGCGGCCAGAAATAGCTCTTTGTCAAACGCAACCCGTAGGGCCATTTGGCTTAGATCTTGGTCGGGGGATAATGCATCCAAAAACAAATTGTGTGCCATTCCATTCACAGGTTCTAGGATATTTGGTCAGGCTCTAGACGACATACTAGAATCGGCAGCTGATAGTAAAAAAGGGTTCCCTGAGGATAAACCTAGGAGATTTCAGCCCTTTCGGAGGAGGCCACTTCCCCCCCCCCTCCCCCCCGCAGACAACCGGAGTATAGAGAGCAGTGGAGATCAGGCAGAGGAACATTTAGGAACTCTTACACCCAGAACAAAAGGGGAAGATCCTCCCTTTTTGGTTCAAGTTATAGACCAAGAAAGCAATGACGCCATGGGAATAGGCGGGAGACTAAGATTCTTTTTAAGTCACTGGAGTCAGATCTCAGTCAACAGTTATGTCCTCAAAATAATCTCAGACGGTTACAGAATAGAACTGGTCTCTCATGTACCGCAGAGGGTTATAGCACCAACAGTGGTAGCTACAAATTCCCCTATGTTCTCAGACCTGCAAGATCTGTACAAATCCCAGGTCATAGTTCAAGTTCCCTTTCCAGAATTAAACACAGGTCATTATTCCTCCCTATTCTCGATTCCAAAGGCGTCGGGAGAATCCCGTACAATAATAAATTTGAAACCTCTGAACGTATACGTCAGGTACAAAAAATTCAGAATGGAGTCAATCAGGTCAACCATTCATCTGATAAACAAGGATTCGATGATGTGCACTCTCGACCTGAAGAGTGCGTATTATCAGGTTCCGATTCACCCCTCTTCTCAGGAGCTTCTGAGATTCTCAGTGAGTTTTCCGGACCAAACCTGCCACTTCCAATTTCAATGCCTCCCATTCGGTCTAGCATCTGCTCCAAGAATCTTCACAAAATTAGTAGCAGAAGTAGTGGCGTTCCTAAGAAACCAAGGAATAACAATAATTCCGTACTTGGACGATTTTCTCATCGTAGCACAGTCCGAGATCATTCTGCGGCAACACACAGATCGGGTCATAGCAGTATTGGAACAACTAGGATGGGTCGTAAACCAAAGAAAGTCCCATCTAAGACCAGAGACCCGAAAAAATTTTTTGGGAGTACTTTTGGATTCTACAACCAGACAATCCTTCTTGCCAAGGGACAAACGAAGCCCATTAATAAAGATGGTGCTACAGTTTCAAAGAAAGCCAGTTACGATAAGAATGGCCATGGAAATCTTGGGGAAGATGACAGCGTGCATCCCTTGTGTCAGATGGGCTCAAGCGCACTCAAGACCCTTACAAGAACAAGTACTCTCGGTATGGGATCGTTCCCGGTCATCATTAGACAAGAAGATGCTTCTATCAATGAAGGTAAGAAGTTCACTGCGATGGTGGACCCGGGACGACAATCTAAGAAGTGGAGTTCCTTGGATATCTTCCCCTTGTGTGGTAATCACCACAGACGCAAGTCAGTGGGGATGGGGAGCACACCTAGGAGGAAAATTCTTTCAGGGCAAGTGGCCCAAAGAAATCAGTCAGATGTCGTCGAATTACAGAGAACTATACGCAGTTTGGGAAGCTCTCAGAAGAAACTATTCATGCCTAAAAGGCAAGCACGTAAAAATCCTGTCAGACAACGTGACAGCAGTATCCTTTTTAAGACATCAAGGAGGTTCCAGACACAGGGCGCTTCAAATTCTAGCGCAAACAATATTCACATGGGCAGAAAACGTGGTCCTGTCGATAACAGCGGTTCATCTAGAAGGTTCCCAAAACATTCTAGCCGACTATTTAAGCAGAAAGAAGGTTTGTCCGACCGAATGGGAACTAAATCAAGAGATGTTCCAGATACTATGCCACCGTTGGGGAACGCCCAGGATAGATTTATTCGCCACAAGGAAAAATTCAAAGGTGTCCAGGTTTTACTCTCTCAACCCTTCAGACATACCAGAAGCAGTCGATGCCTTAAGCCAAACATGGAACGAGCCTCTTTCTTACGCATTTCCCCCAATAGCACTTATTCCAATAGTGCTGAGGAAGATTCAAGAGGACCGGGCAACGGTGCTCACGATTGTACCATTCTGGCCAAAGAGAAGTTGGTTCCCGTTATTGGGGGCCATGTCAGTGGAAGACCCTATCAAACTCCCGTTATGGAGGGATATCATTCACCAAGGACCAGTATTGCACCAGGATCCGGAGAGGCTACACCTGTCAGCGTGGATCCTGAAAGGGACATCTTGAAATCCAGAGGTCTTTCGGACGAAGTAATCACAACCATACAGGCTAGTAAGAAGCCTGTGACCACAGCCATCTACCACAAAATCTGGAGGAAATTTTGTTTGGAAAGTGGCAGGTCGGCCGTGATACCGGGGGTTTTGGATGTTCCTAGAGTCTTAAATTTTTTACAGACTGGGTTTAACTTGGGGCTCAGGCCGAGTACAATTAAAGTCCAGATCTCGGCCCTTAGTACCTTTTTAGATTATCCATTGGCCTCCCACCCCTGGATAATTAGATTTGTGAGGGCTATCCAAAGATTACGGCCTACGTTAAGACAACTAGCTCCTACATGGGACTTAAATCTGGTCCTCAGGGCGCTGTGTAAAGATCCTTATACTCTTGAGGAAGACATGCCCATTTCAATACGTACCTGGAAGACTGCCTTTTTAGTTGCAATTACAACTGCTAAACGCATAGGGGAAATTCAAGCCCTATCTATTAAGGATCCATATCTTCAGGTTCGAGAAGACCATATTATTCTAAAACTAGATCCAGCATTTATCCCTAAAATAGCCTCAGTTAAAAACCGGGACCAGGAGATAATTTTACCGTCCTTTTGTGAGAACCCGACTAATGAAAAAGAACAAGCTTTACACTCCCTTGATGTTAGGCAGGCGGTATTAAGCTATCTAGAGGCCACTAGCTCCTGGAGAAAGGACCCTAATCTTTTTATTCTGTTTGGGGGTAAGAATAGGGGTAAAAAAGCGTCCAAGCCTTCAATAGCCAGATGGATCACAACTATAATTTCGAAAGCCTACTCATCAGAGGGGATAGCTTGCTCAACAGGGATAAAAGCGCACTCTACTAGAGCGGTCTCAGCATCATGGGCTGAGCGAGCAGGAGCGTCTCTAGATCAGATTTGCAAGGCCGCAACTTGGGCCAGAGTAAACACATTTTGTAAGCATTATAAATTAGATGTTATGGCAGCCCAGCAGACATCATATGGGAGAAAGGTTCTCCAGGCAGTTGTCCCACCCTAAGGGAGTTTTCTTTGGTATTCTCCATTGTGCTGTCAGGGGGACGTCCTGGAAAATGGGTATTATACCTACCGATAATTCGGTTTCCAGGAGTCCATCCTGACAGCACTGTTATTTCCCCCCCTATGCATGCCAGTTCATATGCTGTAATATGTTTGGTTAATAAAGTTTTCAAAGTATATCTATCCATAGTGTGGTACTTGTCAAAACACTGAGGGAAAGGGGGAGGAGTGGGACCTTTTAACCTCTCGTGTTGTGTTTCCTGTCCCTGCAAGGAGGAGGAGGACGTCCTCCATTGTGCTGTCAGGATGGACTCCTGGAAACCGAATTATCGGTAGGTATAATACCCATTTTACAACTCAAGACAAACATGGCATGTCATGAGCGGGTCTCTGTTCCCGCGGCATAACCTGCTATGTCTGTCATGCATTTAAACTGTCCCTGCATGTAAACACAGGACAGGTCCCTGCTCACACAGCAATGTATCCAATGAGTGAAAACAGCAGCACAGCTCCATTTAATCACTCTGTGACACTGCTGGAGATCGAGATCAAAACTGTGTGGCTGTTAGTCTATTGATTTCACACTTTCTATCTCCCACTCCAAGTGTCACCATAGTCTCTCACTGTCCGTCCTCATTTCCTGTGTCATATATACCGTATAAGCCGAGTTTTTTAACCTTTTTTTCTCTTGATGAGCTTCAAGAGGTAGTCACCGGAAATGGTCTTCCAACAATCTTGAAGGAGTTCACCGAGATGCTTAGCACTTGTTGGCCCTTTTGCCTTCACTCTGAGGTCCAGCTCACCCCAAACCATCTCGATTGGGTTCAGGTCTGGAGACTGTGGAGGCCAGGTCATCTGGCATAGCACCCCATCACTCTCCTTCTTGGTCAAATAGCCCTTACACAGCCTGGAGGTGTGTTTTGGGGTCATTGTCCTGTTGAAAAATAAATGATGGTCCAACAAAACGCAAACCGGATGGAATAGCTTGCCACTGCAAGATGCTGTGGTAGCCATGCTGGTTTAGAATGTCTTCAATTTTTGAATTAATCCCTAACAGTGTCACCAGGAAAGCACCCCCACACCTTCACAGCTCCTCCTCCATGCTTCACTGTGGGAGCCAGGCATGTAGAGTTCATCCGTTCACCTTTTCTGCGTCACACAAAGACACAGTGGTTGGAATCAAAGATCTCAAATTTGGACTCCTCAGACCAAAGCAGAGATTTCCACTGGTCTAATGTCCATTCCTTGTGTTCTTTATCCCAATCAAGTCTCTTCTGCTTGTTGCCTGTCCTTAGCAGTGGTTTCCTCGTAGCTATTTTACCATGAAGGCCTGCTGCACAAAGTCTCCTCTTAACAGTTGTTGTAGAGATGTCTGCTGCTAGAACTCTGTGTGGTATTGACCTGGTCTCTAATCTGAGCTGCTGTTAACCTGCGATTTCTGAGGCTGGTGACTCGGATAAACTTATCCCCAGAAGCAGAGGTGACTCTTGGTCTTCCTTTCCTGGGGGCGGTCCTTATGCGAGCCAGTTTCTTTGTAGCACTTGATGGTTTTTGCAACTGCCCTTGGGGACACTTTCAAAGTTTTCCCAATTTTTCGGACTGACTGACCTTCATTTCTTAAAGTTATGATGGCCACTTGTTTTTCTTTACTTAGCTGCTTTTTTCTTGCCATAAAATTCTAACAGTCTATTCAGTAGGACTATCAGCTGTGTATCCACCAGACTTCTGCTCAGCACAACTGATGGTCCCAACCCCATTTATAAGGCAAGAAATCCCACTTATTACACCTGACAGGGCACACCTGTGAAGTGAAAACCATTTCTGGTGACTATGGTACCTCTTGAAGCTCATCAACAGAATGCCAAGAGTGTGCAAAGCAGTCATCAAAGCAAAAGGTAAAAAAAAAAGCTTAACTTGAGTTGGTACACATGCAGAGGTTAAACGCATGTTCACATTGGCCACAAAACATTAAAACCTACAAGAGAAAAAAGTAAGCAAAAACCCTGCTGTAACTAAGTAAAAAAGCAAAAGTGCATTTAAATAACAGAGTTTTTAGTAATACCGTTTTTTGATCAAAAAATAGCACAAAAGCCATCCCACCTCGTCAAGGTAACTCTGATCGGGACAGTCCTACACGGTCTAATATTTAAAACCTTACCATGTGTCAATGTTGACCTCAGTGTGAATAAGGGCAGACAAAAGGACTGGGCCCAACCAGTGAAATACTAGACTGTGGAAGCCTTATATATAGTCTCTAGCTCAGAGTTACCTTGACTAGATAACATAAGTGAATAAAGTCCAGACATATGAATATATTTTCTAATGAGGACCAGTGTGATCCGTGTTCAATATAGATGCCGTGAAGAATATATAGTTGCATAGGGTTGAGGCTCCATGTTTTCATCTGCTGATAAATAATTGCTCCAACAAGACAAATGTTAAAAACTAAAAGAACAATAAGACAAAAACACCCAAAATTAAAATAAGATCCAGGTAATATTAAACTCACGAGTGACACAAGGACATTATAAAAAACAACAAAAGCTCAATTGCTCATTTAAGCCTGCTGGTGTCATAGTGCCAAGTAGAGTGATCCAACGGCATTCTAGTTGCGCAAGGTTTTTTCTTCAGGTCTCCCCCTCGGACTCCTCCCCTAGTCCTGTCTATCCCAAGATTCTTTCTCCTTCTAGGTGTCATAAGAGGAGTTTGAAATGGGGATTTAGACAAAATTGGCCACTTTTGATGACAGAACCTATGTCGGTTTAGGATTTTGCGCATTGTCTCCCACTGATGGTTGAAAGTAGAGATAAAGCGTATTGCCGAATCCTCTTTCTTATTTTTTGTACTGGCCAAGAGGTCAGAACATCTGCTACTCTTTGCTCGTTGGTAACTGCCCAGTTGGTATTGCTCTAATAACAGAGCCGGCGTGGGCAGAAGAGGCATGTAATAGAGAGTTAGTAGATGTCTCCTTACGATATAAATTAGTTTCCACCCATCCATCTTCACGGACATTCCAAGAGATGTCCAGGAATGGGATCTCCTTTTGGTGGAACATGTATGTGAGTCTGATGTTGGAGTCATCGCGGTTCAGTGAAGACATAAACATATGTAGATCCTGAACAGATCCTTGCCAAATAAATAAAATATCGTCAATATAGCTGTACCAGCCAATAATTTGGGGAGTGGAAAATGTCCCTCTCCCAGTATCCTATAAAGAGATTAGCATAAGATGGCGCACATGCCGCTCCCATGGCGGTACCGTGATACTGTAGCAAAAAACGATCTTTAAAAGTAAAAAAATTATGAGTCAACACAAATCGTAACAACTCAACACCAGATCACAAACCTCAGTTTGAATATTGCTTGACCGCAAGTAAAATTTAGTAGCCTCAAGGCCAACATTATGGTCAATAGAAGTGTATAATGACTCCACGTCGGCTGTCACTAGATACATGTCAGGTTCAAGGTGTAGGCCATCTAGGCGTCTCAGGACGTCCGTAGTGTCCCTGACATAGGAGAGCAGCGTCTCCACCTGCGTTTTAAGGAAGTAATCAATGTATTTGCAGATGGGATCGCATAGCTCTCCAATGCCAGAGACAATCGGACACCCCCGTGGATTAGCCGTATCTTTATGGACCTTAGGGAGGAGGTATAGGGTGGGGACCACTGGGGATTCAACCATCAGACCCTTAAAAGTTTTCTTACTAATCACCTCATCATTCAGGGTTCTCTCCAAAATACACCTCAATTCTTCAGAAAAAATATTTGTAGGGTTATAGGACAAAGGTGTATATGTATCGCGATTCCGCAATTGTCTAAAGGCTTCCTTTTCATAAGCCTCCACCGTCCAAATAACCACGTTCCCCCCCTTGTCTGCTGGCTTGATGATCACATCATCCATTGATTTAATCTCATCTAAAGCTTTCCTCTGTATGTGGGTAAGGTTATCCTTCTTACCCCTATTACTAATGGTTTGGAAATCCTCCGAGACCAATTTAGTGAATAAAGTCCATACATATGAATATATTTTCTAATGAGGACCAGTGTGATCCGTGTTCAATATAGATGCCGTGAAGAATATATAGTTGCATAGGGTTGACCTTAGGGAGGAGGTATAGGGTGGGGACAAGGACATCTTTGTCCATAGTCATTACGTCAGTAAACCAAAAAACTTTTTCGGTGCCGGTAAACAAAGATGGGGCTTTTTCCCCATGTGGTGATTGCCTGGCGTTTAGTAACATGATAAGATCTACAAACTTCTTCTCATCTGATCGCAACAGAGAGTATAAAATCACACAGTACATCTCATGCAGTACTGATTATGTTGTGTACTACGCGACATGTACTTGTGATTTAGTGTATATAGGTCTTGCGTCGCGTGAATTACGCATACGTGTCCGTGAGCATGTCAGAGACATCATGGCAGCTCGGGAAACATCTGACATCTCAACACTAAAAACCATTCCACACCATTTTAAGCAACATCACCACTGCAGTCCTGCTGCGTTTAAAGTAAGAGGGATAGACAGGACTAGGGGAGGAGTCCGAGGGGGAGACCTGAAGAAAAAACTTGCGCAACTAGAATGCCATTGGTTCACTCTACTTGGCACTATGACACCAGCAGGCTTAAATGAGCAATTGAGCTTTTCTTGTTTTTTATAATGTCCTTGTGTCACTCGTGAGTTTAATATTACCTGGATCTTATTTTAATTGTGTGTGTTTTGTCTTATTGTTCTTTTAGTTTTTAACATTTGTCTTGTTGGAGCAATTATTTATCAGCAGATGAAAACATGGAGCCTCAATCCTATGCAACTATATATTCTTCACGGCATCAATATTGAACACGGATCACACTGGTCCTCATTAGAAAATATATTCATATGTATGGACTTTATTCACTTATGTTATCTAGTTGTATACATGGAATCATTGTAATTATGCTCTGGATTCAGTGTTTGAATCCATTTATTTAATGTTGTCACATATTGTAATTTCTTTTGATTCTTAATTTTGGCATCTTAAGTGTATGCTTTTTATCACTGCACTGTCACTTTAAAGTCACCATTATTCATATGGTTTTAGTATTAGGATGTATGCTCCAGAATCTGTTATTCTGTGCTGTTACCTCTGATATAGGGACGAGAATCTTTCCCTTCATTCCTGGCATGGAGTTCGGGTCGGGCGCATGCGCTCTGTTATCATATGCCTGCTTGGTGCTGTGAACGGCGCTCAGTGGTGGCTCTCGCGGGATTTGACGTCATTAGAGGATTTTTCCCTACCCGCAGTGTCACTGTGAATGTTGGAAGCGGCGCCGACTTTGGCGGTGATCTTCAGCGCGCATGCGCCGACTCCCCACCCGCTCCAGACGGACGCACCTGCAGATAATGTAGGTATTAAATTGCTCCTATAAATTACTGGCACAGCACACAAGGAGTCACAGCTACCCGAGGAAGTCCACGCGAAACGAAATATATATATATGATTTGAAGATTATTTCATTTTAAAACTATGTAAATGATTTAGATTAGAACATTGCTCTATGTAAAATCTCATGTTAAAATTGCATTGCAGTCGGATGTAGATCGGGTGCTAGGTGAGAAAAGTCAGATTGTACTCGCATAAAAAAAACACGACACTCACATGACAATTGCATTAGGCCATGTTCACACTTTGCGGTTTTTACCGCGGAACCGCCGCGATTTTGCCGCTGTGGGTCCGCTGCAGTTTCCATTGCGTTTACATTTACATGTAAACCTATGGAAACCGCAAACCGCTGTGCACATGCTGCAGAAAAAAACCTGCAGAAACGCAGCGGTTTTCATTCCGCAGCATGTCACTTCTTTGTGCGGAACTGCAGCGGTTTTGCACCCATAGACCTCCATTGTGAGGGTCAAACCCGCAGTAAAACCCGCAGAAGAAAAAATATCTGCGGGTTTTCTGCGGTTTGGGGTGTAGAAACCGCTGCAGCAGGAAGTTAGGGGAAGCGGGAGGAAGTGCGTGGGCGGATACAGCACACTGGTACGCGAAGCCCTCGGTCCCCTAGGAAAAAATCCAAAAAAAATAAACCAAATCCATACTCCCTGTCCGCAGAATCCAATACCGAGTGTCCCACGCCGATTGCTTGCTCTCCGGCGATACACTACCAGGAGCGAAGCTCCTAGCAGTGTATCGCGTCCTTTACCGGAGATCAGCGGCTCCGGCGTCTCTATTTACGGCACTACAGCTGCGTGTGAACTTTCCCACGCAGTAGTGCCGTAAAGCGAGAGTACCGGGGTCAATGACCACCGGTAAACTCTTGCGCATGCGCAGTAACACACCGACAGGAGCCATAGCTCCTGTCAGTGTGTTGCTGCAGCCGTGGAGAGCAGACACATCTCCGGATGTGTCTGTTCTCCATGGCAGATCGTCGTGGGACACTCGTTATGGGATTTCTGCGGACAGGGCCAGGTAGTATGAATTTGGTTTTTTTTATTTCTTTTGCAGGTCGAGGGTCTTCAGATGGGATTGAGCGTACAATAAAGGAATTGTCAAAAAGTGTGTGTCTTTATTTCATTAAAATATTTTTTCCTAGTCTGTTTTTCTGTTTTTACCCTTTAATAGGATTAATAATGGATAGGCGTCTTATTGACGCCTCTCCATTATTAACCGGGCTTAATGCCACCTTACAATAGCAAGGTGGCATTAACCCCTCATTACCCCATATCCCACCGCTACACAGGAGTGGGAAGAGAGGGGCTAAGTGCCGGAATTGGCGCATCTTTTTGATGCGCCTTTTCTGGGGCGGCTGCGGGCTTCTATTTGTAGCCAGGGGGGGCAAATATCCATGGCCACTTTCCTACGCTATGAATATAACCCCACGGCTGTCTGTGTAGCCTTTCTGGCCTCAAATTATAGGGGGACCCCAACCCTTTTTTTTTTTTTGGGGGGGCTCTCCCTATATTTGAGAGCCAGAAAGGCTACGCAGACAACTGTGGGCTTAATATTCATGGCCTGGGAACAGCCAGGGGTATTTTAACCCCTTCCCAGGCCACAAATATTGGCCCACAGCTGTCTGCCTAGCCTTTCTGGCCTAAAAATATAGGGGGACCCTACGTCTTTTTTTTTTTTTTTTGGGTCCCCCTATTTTTGAGAGCCAGAAAGGCTATGCAGACAGCTGTGGGTTAATATTCCTAGCCTGGGAACAGCCATGGGTATTTTAACCCCTTCCCGGGCCACAAATATTGGCCCACGGCTGTCTGCCTAGCCTTTCTGCCCTAAAAATAAAGGGGGACCCTATGTAATTTTTTTTTGGGGGGTCCCCCTATATTTTTTTTTTATCCTTTTAATAGCATTAATAATGGATAGGCGTCTTATTGACGCCTCTCCATTATTAACCGGGCTTAATGCCACCTTACAATAGCAAGGTGGCATTAACCCCTCATTACCCCATATCCCACCGCTACACGGGAGTGGGAAGAGAGGGGCTAAGTGCCGGAATTGGCGCATCTTTTTGATGCGCCTTTTCTGGGGCAGCTGCGGGCTTCTATTTGTAGCCGGGGGGGGGGGCAAATATCCATGGCCACTTTCCTAAGCTATGAATATAAGCCCACGGCTGTCTGCGTAGCCTTTCTGGCCTCAAATTATAGGGGAACCCCAACACTTTTTTGGGGGGGCTCTCCCTATATTTGAGAGCCAGAAAGGCTACGCAGACAACTGTGGGCTTAATATTCATGGCCTGGGAACAGCCAGGGGTATTTTAACCCCTTCCCAGGCCACAAATATTGGCCCACAGCTGTCTGCCTAGCCTTAAAATATAGGGGGACCCTACGTTTTTTTTTTTTTTTCGGGGCCCGTGTGTGGGATCCGTATGATGTCCGTGTGTCTGCTTCTGTGTCTGTGTGCTGTGCGTGTTTCCGTGTTCGTATTCAGCAACAATTTTTAAAATGTTAACACTATGACAAGCAAAATGCACACGGACAGCACACAGACAGCATATGTGTGCGGTACGTATTCACACGGATCCATTGACTTTATGGGTCCGTGTGATCCGTGCGCTCCCACAAACACAGACATGTCTCCGTGTTTTGCAATCGGACACACGGTGCGTGATATCACACTGACATCTGCAGAGACACATTTATTTTTTAATGGGTTACATTATACACACCCAGGGGCGGTACCGGTCCGATGGGCGTCGCGGTCCGGTCCAGCGCCTCCCATCTTGTTATGATGACGTCCTACTGTATTCACGCTGCGGCTCTGGCGCAGGCGTACTTTATCTCCCTGTTGAGGGCACAGCAACGTACTGCAGTGCGGATGTGCTGGGCCTCTCTGACCTTTCCCGGCGCATGCGCACTGCAGTACTTTGCTCTGCCCTCAACAGGGAGATAAAGAACGCCTGAGCCGGAGCCGCAGCGTGAACATAAGAGGACGTCATCACAACAAGATGGGAGACGCTGGACCGGACCGCGACGCCCATCGGAACGGTACCGCCCCTGTGTGAGTATAATCTAACCTCTTTTGATCATCTTTGAGGATACATCGGGGCTTATCTACAGCATTACAGAATGCATTCCAGAATGCTGTAGATAAGCCGCTGATGCTGGTGGGCTGAGGTCATCTTCGATTTTGTGGGTGACAGGTTCCCTTTAAGATTACTTAGCAGTTGGATATAGTATGTAATGACACTATTCTATTCATTGTAGGTTTGTGATATATCTGCTATATGGGATGCCGCTGATGTGTCCTACAAGGACAAATATTTCCGTGACCATTGCTGGACCAAGATTTGCAGGGACCTTTATCCGGAGTGGGATTCCCTGTCCATTGCCAACCAATTGGAAATTGGTAATTATACTGTTACCGATTATTATTAGAGTTTATTATAAATTTAATTTGACAATATATATATTTATATATATATATATTTTTTTTTTTTTTCTTAGAAAAATATGTTAGGCAAAGATGGAGGTCAGTTCGGGACCAGTTCAACAAATTTATAAATTCATGTGACCGGAGTGGATCCTCCCCCAGCCGCAAAACCTTTCCATTTTATGATGAGCTGCAATTCCTGCTCTCAAGCCCGACTTTGCGGAGGCAGATTATAAACCACTAATATATATGTAGCTTCATCAATGTTGCCATGTGGTGTAGCACAGTTGGCTGCGTATTGAACACTGTGTCCTGCCACAGCGTTCAATACACAGCATCCAGATGTTATACCATAGTGAAGAGAGGATTTTCAGAAATCCTGTCTGCACTATGATTCCAAAGATGGAGTTGAGAAAGCTATGGCACCACACCGTGTCTATTTTTCTTGTGTTGGCACTTTGACTGCGCAACATAACTAGCACATTGTGTGGATAGCATGTGGTGATAACGCATGTGTTAAATGAAAACATGCATCAGCACACATGCAAAAAAGTGAACAGCGTTTTGGACTAAGCAGCCTTTATGCTGTTCCAAAAATGTTGCTCCTCCGCAGCGGTCATAATTAATTATTTTTTTCCTTTTCTCACACAGGACTGAGGGAAACCTTTCAAGCCCGCCTCTTGTGGATGACAGCTCTGAAGATGGAGCAGGCACTTCCTCGGGAGCGGGAGGGACAATTTCTCAATCTATTACCACAGCTTCTGCTGGTGCCGCATGTCCAGCAGCTGCTGCAGGTACATCAACTGCAGCAGCTGTTGGATCATCTGGTACGGCTGAAGCTGTGGTAACGGAGAAGAGAGCTGCGTATCCGGTGGCAGGAGAGTCCAGTAAAAAAAAAAAAGGAAAAAAAAAGGAGGATAAAACTGAGAAGATCGCAAGTGACACACTCAATTTACTCAAACAATCCTCAACTGAGGACCAATGTGATTTTTTTTGCCTTGACCATTGCCCGAAAGGCACGCTCACTGCCACCGGATAGGCAGTCTCTCTTTATGTCTCTGTGCCAAACGTCCCTAACCGCTCTGGAGGACCCTGCTCCAATTCAGTCATATCAGGATGTATTGACGGGGGTTTTTGGACTCTTTCGCCCACCACTGAAACCCAGAGAACCTCAATCTATAGCGTGTTCCTACACCCAACCGGCACTAAATTTTTCAGGAGGAAACACAAGCCTGGGACCATCTGCAAGTCAAAATTTCATCACAGACCCAACAAGCTCCTATGGTTATTCGCAGGAATACACCTACTTGCATTAAGATGCAATTGTTTCTCAAAAAATTTATAGTTTAACTGGGCACGTTGCCGCCAAATTCTGTTTTTCATATTGAAAAAATCTTTACAACTGTTTGTCAAAATTTAGTTGCTTGTTAAATAAATTAATGTTGATCAAATGTCATCTCTGATTTTTATATACTTAACATACTTAGCGGACAAGGCCTCTATGTTGGATGGTGTCATGGGTATATGGACGCTGGACTATGGCATGGACATAGTGTGATGGGTGTATGGGCACTGGACAATGGGATGGAGAAGAACCAATCATTTAAAATTTTCTAAAAACAATACTTATTTGATTGAAAAATAATTAAAGTACCATTAAAGCACATTAAAGTAACAATTTTTTTTATTAACCAGAAATAATAATTAATAATTTTTTGGTTCCCCAAAAACATTGCAATAAAAATTGAATATCGATCTTGAATGAGATAAATAGGGATCTTGACTTCTTCTAGCTTTTGGTATAGATCTTGCCATCTTTTATTGGTCGGTCAATGTTCTTCCATCCGTCTCTGCTGCTCAGGCTGCCCAACACCAGCACAGGAGTATTGCCAGTGCACGGCACCCTCTGGACTCATGAAGTAGTCAGTGAAGGATTCTCTCACACGCACACCCGAGTTGGACGGCCTGCCCAGACCCACGTTGACCACTGGATTAAATACTGGCTGCTGGTACTCCACATCTACGTCAGTGTTGTACTCACGAGTATAGTTGTGGAGTACACAGCAAGCCTTAATCACAGTGTCAACGGTGTCAGTATCCAGCTGGATGGGTGTGTGATAGATCCTCCACTGACTAGTCATGATCCCAAAGGTGCATTCCACATATCTGCGTGCACGACTCAGCCGATAATTAAAAATCCTTCGCCGGGCATTCAGTCCCCTTCATGGGTATGGGCGCAGCAGCGTTGTCGTTAAGGGAAACGCCTCATCCGATACCATCACAAAGGGCACTGGATGTGTGGAACCCGGCAAAGGTCTTGGGGCTGGGAGCGTTCCGCCATCTTGAAGAATTTGCATCCCAATCTGTGACGTTCGCAACACCCGAGAATCCCCAGTACTACCATAGGCACCAACGTCAATGGCAACAAATTTGTAATGGGCATCAGCCACCGCCATCAGGACCACTGAAAAATACTTCTTATAATTAAAGAAGCGTGATCCTGATCGTGGTGGCTTCAGCACTCTCACATGTTTACCATCGACTGCACCTATGCAGTTTGGGATATTGGCCACAGACTGAAAGCCTGCTGCAACCTGCAGCCAAGTCTCCTCGGTTGGGGAAGGCATCACCATGGGCTGCAACTTCTGCCAATGACGGTACATGTGCACCTCACAATTTTACAGATGGTGGATTTACCAACCCTAAATTGGAGGTGCAGGGATGTATAGCTCTCTCCTGTGGCCAAAAATCTGCAAAGAAACAAAAATGAATATTAGAAATGTCACACAAAAATTAAAGTAAACATGTCACAAGTTATGGCCGCTATAATATGCGTCCAGCACCTTTCATGTTTTATCTAAAGCATTCTATGCTGCCTTAGCAACCCGGCACAACACAAAGGGTATCAATAAATAAACCGCCAGTCACATCAGATGGGACTTGCAGGTCCGTGTCCAGCCACTCCAATGTTTAGCCAACGACGACGCCCTCCTGCTTGCTTCAACGCACTAATCCGGCCTGTTGAGGGCAGAAGTCTTGCAGTGAGCGAAGACAAGGAAAGGTGAGAGGCCCAGCGCATGCTCATCTGCGCACTTAGCTCTATCCTCATCAGGACAATAAAGTACGTCTGCGCAGAAGAGTGGTATCGCAAGAAGGGAGGCGCACGACCTGGACACAGCAAGATGGGATAACATTACACGATAGCACCCCACACACGGGTATGATCTATCTCCACTGACCCATTGCCTTAATTATAGAATGCTGTAGATCAGGCATAAAATACAGTGGGCACATGTGCTAGCAAGCAAAAATGGTTACAGTTTCCTGGTGTGTTTTAAACATGATATATCCGGTACCGTAAAACACAGTACCAGAGATATCCATGTGTGTGTGTGGCCCATGTGCTGAATCCTTCCCACACGGATGGCTAGCAGGGATCAAAGCAATACAGTAAGCGCAGCTAGTGGGGGCAGGTGATGAAGACAAATCCCATTCTTCCCGGATGGCGCTGAAATCATGCAGAGCAGGGAAGAATGCTGACAGCATCTTCATCACCTGCCGCCAGGGAACAGCGCTTCCTGTAGTACTTCTTCACCAGTGCAATGCGTGTCACACAGAGGACATTTTTATGTGTGTTCTCCGTGTGCACGTGTGCGGGACACTTTGTTGAACACGCAAATGGAAAAAAGGGCATGTCCGCGTGTTTTGCCCGCAGTCATACGGCAGACGAAAACGCGCTGACATGTGCATAGATGACTGTGTCTAAGTTTGACAGTGTCTCCGGGACATGTGAAAACTTTCATCACATATACTGGACACACTGACATGTGAAAGAGCCCTAATGACATTCAACCCAAAAATTAGTTACTTACCGCAAGGTGATGAGCAGCCTTTCCTCAGCAGAGATGGCCTTCCTCATAAAAGTGTCATGCAGCGTGAGATGGGGCGAAACTATGGCCAGAAGTCGGTCAAACGCCGGGATGGGTAGACGGCAGAATGATATGAACTTTTCAGGGTATCTGAAAATGAAAAAAGAAAACAAATGCTTAAATAAAATATCATAACATTTGTGGACAAAAAATATTTGTCTTTTCATGTATTTCAACTTACTTCCTCAAATCATTGTAAAGGACATAAAAGTGGCCCTTTTGTGGACGTTCGGCGACAAGCGGGTGCACCCAGAGTCTTTTCCGTTGACGTCTTCTCTCCTGCTGCTGCTGCCTCTAAAATAAAAACAAATATATATATTTTTTAGAACAGAACACTGTGAAAAAAACCAAAAAAAAAAACGTGCATGCTGTGGTTGCTTCCACTCATTATGATGTTTTCACAACATGGAGGATGAAAGAAGAAGGGGTTGGACAAGGAAATGACATCATTTCTTTTTTTTTTTTGTTACTGAAGTTTGTCAAGTTTCAAAAGCTTTATTTATGTCAAAAACGCAGACAATCTGCTTAAAAAAACGCACTGAAAACCGCACTAAAAAACGCACCTGCGTTTTCTGCCAAGAGCTGCGGATTTAGTGCAGAAAAATCCGCAGGGAAATCTGCAAAGTGTGCACATAGCCTTACACTTCTCCGACTCTCCTGCATCAAAATCAGACCAATTTTTAAATCGCTAGTGTGTCTCCAGCCTGTGTATGTAATGATGGTGTGAGATCAGTGGCCCAAGGTCATTTAACCCCCTTTCAAAAATCAGTTACTCATTCAAATCATCAAAATCGACTTTCTGCCAACTGTGATGCCAATTCTCATGGCTAGAACCCATTTGGGAAAAGCTAAAGTGACTTGAATTTCATGCAGGGCATCAAAATGCATGTAATAATGGTGTCAGATCAGTGGCCCAAGTCGTTTAACCTCTTTAAAAAAATCGCTTATTCAAATCTGTGAAAATGGGCTGTTTGCCCACTTTGATGCCGATTCTGGTGCCAAGAACCCATTTGGGCCAGGCTGGAGGGACCTGGATTTGATGCAGGGCATCTCTATCTGTGTATTTTAAGTGTCAGATCAGTGGCCCAAAGTCATTTAACCCCTTAAAAACATCAGTTACTTATTCAAATCTGTGAAAATGGGCTGTTTGCCCACTTTGATGCCAATTCTGATGCCCAGAACCCATTTGGGCCAGGCTGGAGGGACCTGGATTTGATGCAGGGCATCTCTATCTGTGTATTTTAAGTGTCAGATCAGTGGCCCAAAGGCATTTAACCCCTTAAAAACATCAGTTACTTATTCAAATCTGTGAAAATGGGCTGTTTGCCCACTTTGATGCCAGTTCTGATGCCTAGAACCCATTTGGGCCAGGCTGAAGAGACCTGGTTTTGATGTGGGGCTCCCTGTTCTATATGTACAGGTCCTTCTCAAAAAATTAGCATATAGTGTTAAATTTCATTATTTACCATAATGTAATGATTACAATTAAACTTTCATATATTATAGATTCATTATCCACCAACTGAAATTTGTCAGGTCTTTTATTGTTTTAATACTGATGATTTTGGCCTACAACTCCTGATAACCCAAAAAACCTGTCTCAATAAATTAGCATATTTCAACCGTCCAATCAAATAAAAGTGTTTTTTAATAACAAACAAAAAAACCATCAAATAATAATGTTCAGTTATGCACTGAATACTTGGTCGGGAATCCTTTGGCAGAAATGACTGCTTCAATGCGGCGTGGCATGGAGGCAATCAGCCTGTGACACTGCTGAGATGTTATGGAGGCCCAGGATGCTTCAATAGCGGCCTTAAGCTCATCCAGAGTGTTGGGTCTTGCGTCTCTCAACTTTCTCTTCACAATATCCCACAGATTCTCTATGGGGTTCAGGTCAGGAGAGTTGGCAGGCCAATTGAGCACAGTAATACCATGGTCAGTAAACCATTTACCAGTGGTTTTGGCACTGTGAGCAGGTGCCAGGAAGCATGAAGTGCTCCAAAATCTCCTGATAGCTAGCTGCATTGACCCTGCCCTTGATGAAACACAGTGGACCAACACCAGCAGCTGACATGGCACCCCACACCATCACTGACTGGGTACTTGACACTGGACTTCATGCATTTTGGCATTTCCTTCTCCCCAGTCTTCCTCCAGACTCTGGCACCTTGATTTCTGAATGACATGCAAAATTTGCTTTCATCAGAAAAAAGTACTTGGGACCACTTAGCAACAGTCCAGTGCTGCTTCTCTGTAGCCCAGGTCAGGCGCTTCTGCCGCTGTTTATGGTTCAAAAGTGGCTTTACCTGGGGAATGTGGCACCTGTAGCCCATTTCCTGCACACGCCTGTGCACGGTGGCTCTGGATGTTTCCACACCAGACTCAGTCCACTGCTTCCTCAGGTTCCCCAAGGTCTGGAATCGGTCCTTCTCCACAATCTTCCTCAGGGTCCGGTCACCTCTTCTCGTTGTACAGCGTTTTCTGCCACATTGTTTCCTTCCAACAGACTTACCATTGAGGTGCCTTGATACAGCACTCTGGGAACAGCCTATTTGTTGAGAAATTTCTTTCTGGGTCTTACCCTCTTGCTTGAGGGTGTCAATGATGGCCTTCTTGACATCTGTCAGGTCGCTAGTCTTACCCATGATGGGGGTTTTGAGTAATGAACCAGGCAGGGAGTTTTAACAAAAGCCTCAGGTATCTTTTGCATGTGTTTAGAGTTAATTAGTTGATTCAGAAGATTAGGGTAATAGGTCGTTTAGAGAACCTTTTCTTGATATGCTAATTTATTGAGACAGGTTTTTTGGGTTATCAGGAGTTGTAGGCCAAAATCATCAGTATTAAAACAATAAAAGACCTGACAAATTTCAGTTGGTGGATAATGAATCTATAATATATGAAAGTTTAATTGTAATCATTACATTATGGTAAATAATGAAATTTAACACTATATGCTAATTTTTTGAGAAGGACCTGTATGCACTGTGGTATCAGTGGCCCGAAGGCATTTAACCTTAAAAACACCAGTTACTTATTCAGCTATGTGGAAATGGGCTGTTTGCCCACTTTGATGCCAGTTCTGGTGCCCAGAACCCTTTTGGGCCAGGCTGGTGGGACCTGGGTTTGATGCAGGGCATGTCTATCTGTGTATTTTAAGTGTCAGATCAGTAGCCCAAAGTCATTTAACCCTTAAAAACATCAGTTACTTATTCAAATGGCCAAAATTGATTGTCTGCCCACTTTGATGCCAGTTCTGATGCCCAGAACCCATTTGGGCCAGGCTGGAGAATACTGGTTTTGATGTGGGGCTCCCTGTTCTATATGTCTGCAGTGTGAGCTCCGTGGCCCAAAGTCATTTAACCCTTTCTTCAACGCTCTTTGGTGCCCATTTTTGTGCCAGTTTTATATTTTTTGTAGCTATTTTTAGGTGTAGTCACATCAGGGCACCTCACTGAACCTCACTGCATTGTGTTTTATTATTGTGATGCTTATTTTTTTGTCATTAAACCTATAAAAAGCAGAAAAGAAAAAATTGGCGACTAAGAGACTGACAAATAACCTCAGCCTCGTACAGTGGGGACAGTGCCGACAGCGTGTGAGGAGCGGGGGCATTAATGGCGCCGTATTAGTGAGCTCTACTGCTGTGTGTAGTTACCATTGTGTCACGTACTAGTGAGTGTGTCTGTTGGACACTGACTACAGCGAAGACCGCCATCTTGTGTGTGCTGCCTGTCATAGTGTGTCACGCTTCCCGGCCCTGTCCCGATAGTATCATCCGCCGCCGCCTCCCTTGCTCACATACATCACGCTTCACATTCTCTTTTCTCCCATTTTAGATGCCCACTGAAGCCCCTAATCCGCAATAGCCGGCGTAATATGGCGGAGCTCCATAACCAGCGAGCGCGAAGCGTGGAGAGCTGGAGCGGACTGGACGCTGGAGACGCTCTGTACTGCACATCAGCTCTGTTGTTGGGAGGGTGAAGGTCGGCTCGAGCGTGCCAACCAATATGGCGGACGAGGAAGGTGAAGTAGCCAAGGAAAAGGTGAAGTCATTCATTGTGTGGTGAAGTGTCGTTATGTGACAGCTGTGGATGCCATTACTGTATGTACCGAGGACGGGATGCAGCAACACGTGACCGCCGGTATTTGTGTGATCACAGTCGTACCGGGTGCTGTCCGCACGTACCTGCACATGTATCCGACACTGTGTGATCACTGCACCGACAGCTACAGGTCACCGCACCGACAGCTACTGATCTCCGCACCGACAGCTGCAGATCTCTGCACCGACAGCTACTGATCACTGCACCGACAGCTACTGATCTCCGCACCGACAGCTGCAGATCTCTGCACCGACAGCTACTGATCACTGCACCGACAGCTACTGATCACTGCACCGACAGCTACAGGTCACCGCACCGACAGCTACTGATCTCCGCACCGACAGCTACTGATCTCCGCACCGACAGCTGCAGATCTCTGCACCGACAGCTACTGATCACTGCACCGACAGCTACTGATCACCGCACCGACAGCTACTGATCACCGCACCGACAGCTACTGATCACCGCACCGACAGCTACTGATCACTGCACCGACAGCTACTGATCACTGCACCGACAGCTACTGATCACTGCACCGACAGCTACAGGTCACTGCACCGACAGCTATTGATCACCGCACCGACAGCTACAGATCTCTGAACTGACAGCTACAGATCTCTGCACCGACAGCTACTGATCACCGCACCGACAGCTACTGATCTCCGCACCGACAGCTGCAGATCTCTGCACCGACAGCTACTGATCACCGCACCGACAGCTACTGATCACTGCACCGACAGCTACAGGTCACCGCACCGACAGCTACTGATCACTGCACCGACAGCTGCAGATCTCTGCACCGACAGCTACTGATCACTGCACCGACAGCTACTGATCACTGCACCGACAGCTACAGGTCACCGCACCGACAGCTACTGATCTCTGCACCGACAGCTACTGATCTCTGCACCGACAGCTACTGATCACTGCACCGACAGCTACTGATCACCGCACCGACAGCTACTGATCACCGCACCGACAGCTACAGGTCACTGCACCGACAGCTATTGATCACCGCACCGACAGCTACAGATCTCTGAACTGACAGCTACAGGTCACTGCACCGACAGCTACAGATCTCTGAACTGACAGCTACAGGTCACTGCACCGACAGCAACAGATCACGGCACCGGCATCTACAGGTCGCTGCATCAGACAGCTACAGGTCGCTGCATCAGACAGCTATAGGTCGCTGCCTCGACAGGTACAGGTCACTGCACCAAACAGCTACAGTGCACAGGAAGGGCCAAGTGCCCACTGCAAGTGTAGACATAATGGTGCGTAACGGTTGTATGTGTCCGTGTGTGCCAGCTGCAGCTTATACCTCTAATACAACCAGAATATACCCAAGTGTAGATATAATGGTGTGTGCTGGCTGTATATGTCCGCCCTACTGCGTGCATTGGCTATACATGTCATCAAACATAGAGTGTGCGCCAAATTCATGTGTCTGCACTGGTTAATGCAGTTGCGGTATGTGTCTTCCGCCCTGATGCATGTGCCGGCTTTATGTATCCGCCCTGCTGCGTGCATCGGCTAAACAAGTCATCAACACTTTTTTGCAGGAGGCTGCCGTATGTTCGTCCACCCTAGTGAGTGCACTGTCTGTATATGTCATCTGCCCTGGTGTGTGCATCGGCTATATGTGTCATCCTCCCTTGTGTGTGCATCGGCTATATGTGTCATCCTCCCTGGTGTGTGCATCGGCTATATGTGTCATCCTCCCTGGTGAGTGGGCTGGCTGTATGTGTCGTCTGCCCTGATGAGCGCACTGGCTGTATGTGTAGTCCGCGCTGGTGAGTACGCTGGCTGTATGTGTCATCTGCCAGCTGTATCATCCGCCCTGGTGCGTGTATCGATTGTGCATGTCATCAACCCTAATGGGGGCATCGGCTGTACTTGTCATTCTCCCTGGTGTGCGCTGGCTGTACGTGTCATTCTCCCTGGTGTGTGTGCTGGCTGTACGTGTCATTCTCCCTGGTGTGTGCGCTGGCTGTACGTGTCATTCTCCATGGCGCATGCGCCGGCTGTACGTGTCATTCTCCCTGGCGCGTGTGCCGGCTGTACGTGTCATTCTCCCTGGTGTGTGTGCCGGCTGTACGTGTCATTCTCCCTGGTGTGTGTGCTGGCTGTACGTGTCATTCTCCATGGCGCATGCGCCGGCTGTACATGTCATTCTCCCTGGTGTGTGTGCCGGCTGTACGTGTCATTCTCCCTGGTGTGTGTGCTGGCTGTACCTGTCATTCTCCATGGCGCATGCGCCGGCTGTACATGTCATTCTCCCTGGTGTGTGTGCTGGCTGTATGTGTCATTCTCCCTGGTGTGTGTGCCGGCTGTACATGTCATTCTCCCTGGTGTGTGTGCCGGCTGTACATGTCATTCTCCCTGGTGTGTGTGCCGGCTGTACGTGTCATTCTCCCTGGTGTGTGTGCCGGCTGTACATGTCATTCTCCATGGCGCATGCGCCGGCTGTACATGTCATTCTCCCTGGTGTGTGTGCCGGCTGTACATGTCATTCTCCCTGGTGTGTGTGCCGGCTGTACGTGTCATTCTCCCTGGTGTGTGTGCCGGCTGTGCGTGTCATTCTCCCTGGTGTGTGTGCCGGCTGTGCGTGTCATTCTCCCTGGTGTGTGTGCCGGCTGTACGTGTCATTCTCCCTGGTGTGTGTGCCGGCTGTACATGTCATTCTCCATGGCGCATGCGCCGGCTGTACATGTCATTCTCCCTGGTGTGTGTGCCGGCTGTACATGTCATTCTCCCTGGTGTGTGTGCCGGCTGTACGTGTCATTCTCCCTGGTGTGTGTGCCGGCTGTACGTGTCATTCTCCCTGGTGTGTGTGCCGGCTGTATGTGTCATTCTCCCTGGTGTGTGTGTGTTCGCCGGCTATACGTGTCATTCTCCCTGGTGTGCGCCGGCTGTACGTGTCATTCTCCCTGGTGTGTGTGCCGGCTGTACGTGTCATTCTTCCTGGTGTGTGTGCCGGCTGTACGTGTCATTCTCCCTGGTGTGTGTGCTGGCTGTACGTGTCATTCTCCCTGGTGTGTGTGCCGGCTGTACGTGTCATTCTCCCTGGTGTGCGCCGGCTGTACGTGTCATTCTCCCTGGTGTGTGTGCCGGCTGTATGTGTCATTCTCCCTGGTGTGTGTGTGTTCGCCGGCTATACGTGTCATTCTCCCTGGTGTGCGCCGGCTGTACGTGTCATTCTCCCTGGTGTGTGTGCCGGCTGTACGTGTCATTCTCCCTGGTGTGTGTGCCGGCTGTACGTGTCATTCTTCCTGGTGTGTGTGCCGGCTGTACGTGTCATTCTCCCTGGTGTGTGTGCCGGCTGTGCGTGTCATTCTCCCTGGTGTGTGTGCCGGCTGTATGTGTCATTCTCCCTGGTGTGTGTGTGTTCGCCGGCTATACGTGTCATTCTCCCTGGTGTGCGCCGGCTGTACGTGTCATTCTCCCTGGTGTGTGTGCCGGCTGTACGTGTCATTCTTCCTGGTGTGTGTGCCGGCTGTACGTGTCATTCTCCCTGGTGTGTGTGCTGGCTGTACGTGTCATTCTCCCTGGTGTGTGTGCCGGCTGTACGTGTCATTCTCCCTGGTGTGTGTGCCGGCTGTATGTGTCATTCTCCCTGGCGTGTGTGCCGGCTGTACGTGTCATTCTCCTTGGTGTGTGCGCCGGCTGTACGTGTCATTCTCCCTGGTGTGTGCGCCGGCTGTACGTGTCATTCTCCCTGGTGTGTGTGCCGGCTGTACGTGTCATTCTCCCTGGTGTGTGTGCTGGCTGTACATGTCATTCTCACTGGTGTGTGTGCCGGCTGTACATGTCATTCTCCCTGGTGTGTGTGCTGGCTGTACGTGTCATTCTCCCTGGCGTGTGTGCCGGCTGTACGTGTCATTCTCCTTGGTGTGTGCGCCGGCTGTACGTGTCATTCTCCCTGGTGTGTGCGCCGGCTGTACGTGTCATTCTCCCTGGTGTGTGTGCCGGCTGTACGTGTCATTCTCCATGGCACATGCGCCGGCTGTACATGTCATTCTCCCTGGTGTGTGTGCCGGCTGTACATGTCATTCTCCCTGGTGTGTGTGCCGGCTGTACATGTCATTCTCCCTGGTGTGTGTGCCGGCTGTACGTGTCATTCTCCCTGGTGTGTGTGCTGGCTGTACCTGTCATTCTCCATGGCGCATGCGCCGGCTGTACATGTCATTCTCCCTGGTGTGTGTGCTGGCTGTATGTGTCATTCTCCCTGGTGTGTGTGCCGGCTGTACATGTCATTCTCCCTGGTGTGTGTGCCGGCTGTACATGTCATTCTCCCTGGTGTGTGTGCCGGCTGTACGTGTCATTCTCCCTGGTGTGTGTGCCGGCTGTACATGTCATTCTCCATGGCGCATGCGCCGGCTGTACATGTCATTCTCCCTGGTGTGTGTGCCGGCTGTACATGTCATTCTCCCTGGTGTGTGTGCCGGCTGTACGTGTCATTCTCCCTGGTGTGTGTGCCGGCTGTGCGTGTCATTCTCCCTGGTGTGTGTGCCGGCTGTGCGTGTCATTCTCCCTGGTGTGTGTGCCGGCTGTACGTGTCATTCTCCCTGGTGTGTGTGCCGGCTGTACATGTCATTCTCCATGGCGCATGCGCCGGCTGTACATGTCATTCTCCCTGGTGTGTGTGCCGGCTGTACATGTCATTCTCCCTGGTGTGTGTGCCGGCTGTACGTGTCATTCTCCCTGGTGTGTGTGCCGGCTGTACGTGTCATTCTCCCTGGTGTGTGTGCCGGCTGTATGTGTCATTCTCCCTGGTGTGTGTGTGTTCGCCGGCTATACGTGTCATTCTCCCTGGTGTGCGCCGGCTGTACGTGTCATTCTCCCTGGTGTGTGTGCCGGCTGTACGTGTCATTCTTCCTGGTGTGTGTGCCGGCTGTACGTGTCATTCTCCCTGGTGTGTGTGCTGGCTGTACGTGTCATTCTCCCTGGTGTGTGTGCCGGCTGTACGTGTCATTCTCCCTGGTGTGCGCCGGCTGTACGTGTCATTCTCCCTGGTGTGTGTGCCGGCTGTATGTGTCATTCTCCCTGGTGTGTGTGTGTTCGCCGGCTATACGTGTCATTCTCCCTGGTGTGCGCCGGCTGTACGTGTCATTCTCCCTGGTGTGTGTGCCGGCTGTACGTGTCATTCTCCCTGGTGTGTGTGCCGGCTGTACGTGTCATTCTTCCTGGTGTGTGTGCCGGCTGTACGTGTCATTCTCCCTGGTGTGTGTGCCGGCTGTGCGTGTCATTCTCCCTGGTGTGTGTGCCGGCTGTGCGTGTCATTCTCCCTGGTGTGTGTGCCGGCTGTATGTGTCATTCTCCCTGGTGTGTGTGTGTTCGCCGGCTATACGTGTCATTCTCCCTGGTGTGCGCCGGCTGTACGTGTCATTCTCCCTGGTGTGTGTGCCGGCTGTACGTGTCATTCTTCCTGGTGTGTGTGCCGGCTGTACGTGTCATTCTCCCTGGTGTGTGTGCCGGCTGTACGTGTCATTCTCCCTGGTGTGTGTGCCGGCTGTATGTGTCATTCTCCCTGGCGTGTGTGCCGGCTGTACGTGTCATTCTCCTTGGTGTGTGCGCCGGCTGTACGTGTCATTCTCCCTGGTGTGTGCGCCGGCTGTACGTGTCATTCTCCCTGGTGTGTGTGCCGGCTGTACGTGTCATTCTCCCTGGTGTGTGTGCTGGCTGTACATGTCATTCTCACTGGTGTGTGTGCCGGCTGTACATGTCATTCTCCCTGGTGTGTGTGCTGGCTGTACGTGTCATTCTCCCTGGCGTGTGTGCCGGCTGTACGTGTCATTCTCCCTGGTGTGTGTGCCGGCTGTATGTGTCATTCTCCCTGGTGTGTGTGTGTGTTCGCCGGCTATACGTGTCATTCTCCCTGGTGTGCGCCGGCTGTACGTGTCATTCTCCTTGGCGCGTGCGCCGGCTGTGCGTGTCATTCTCCCTGGCGTGTGTGTTGGCTGTGTCATTCTCCCTGGTGCGTGCGGCGTCTGTATTTATAAATGCTCAGTCAGATGAATGTATAAATCGGACTTGGATCAGGCCACACAGCACAGACTGGCTGTCACACTCGGGTTGGGAGAGTTGCACTGCGGTCTGATCTCTGTCATCTGACTGCGCCTATCATTGAAAATTGTGCTCCGGGTTTGTGAAGCCGATTAGTTTCCATGGACATCAGTGACTTTTGTCTCCACTTTTTGTGAAACATATAATGATCCCGATGCTCCTAAACCATTTCCTGACCTTTTAATTCTAATTTTGTTTTTCCCATTTTTATCTTCAGTCTGAGTATTCTTCCTAGTGCAGTAGCTCTCCATTAGGGTGCGTACATACATGCAGAATATGAGCATTTATTAAAATGAGGCAAGTGTGCGCTGTCCTTGGCTCTGCTCATACTGTCACCATGGCTTCTATTGTAAGGAGTTATGGGGTAACAGATCCTAATTTTGGCCTCTGGATACAGAGGTGCCAGCATTACTGCTTTACCCGGCTGTCCTTGTCATTAAATAAGTTGTTTTTTTGTTTTTCCCCTTATTAGTCCTTCAAGTTGCTATGGATCATTGATGTGCAAAAGACGCCTTGTGCACGGGAATCTGTGCTTTTCGGATCTGTTGGCTCGTTGCTAATTGGTGTTGGAAATTTTCTAGCAACAAGTAAGTGACATTAGGAGACAAAAACTACCAAATAGGGGGAGTCCAGAGCAGGGTCTCCTCTATGACATGAGTAGGCTCTACTAGGGCTTATGGTAAGAGCATGTCTTTGGGGGGAGCAAACCCTTGTTAGGGCTGCATGGTGACTAGAAAAGCACTAGCCACGACTATCGACAAACCTCTGACCTGCTGGAGTGTGTGGGTGCCATCATAGACATAATGTGAGGCTCCTGTACCTCACTTGCATCCTGTCGTCTAAAACTTCCATGTGTTTTTATTGCTCAAAATGTTTTGGTCATGCTACTTATTTTAGACTTAAAGAGAATCTATCACCTGGTTTATGCTTCCTTATCTTAGAGCAGCATAATGTAGGGGCAGGGACCCCAATTCCAGTGATGTCACTTTTTGAGCTGCTTGCTGTTGTTTTGATAAAATCACCAGTTTATCATCACTAGAGGCCTACTTGTCTTGTGCCACATAGTCCTGCCCTCACCACTGATTGGCAGCATTCTGTCTATGCACAGTGTACACAGAGCTGCCAATCAGTAGTGTGGGTGGGGTTATACAGAGCTCAGCATTTAGAGAGCTGCTAGATCTGCAGCAAATAACAGGGATTTTATCAAAACCGCAGTAAGCAGCCAAGTAAGTGACACACCGCTGGAATAAGGGTCTCTCTCCACATTATGGTGCTCTCAGTATCACAAACCTGGTAACAGAGTCCCTTTATATTTGTTCTGCCATTTACTAAAAACATTTGTTGACAGATTTGAAAAATTGTTGAGAATAGATGATCAGTGAAAGAGTGAAGCGACAGATAAATGGGCCAAAAGGTTGAGCAGCAGAAAACACACTAGAAATACCCATTGTATTATGGAATTTCCTCTGAAGGTTTTTTTCTTCTTAGCATTTGTCCACATTTTTCTTCAAGAAAAAAAAACCGCAGTGTGAAGTTTTAGCGTATGTGCACACGTCAGAATTTCTTGCAGAAATTTCCTGAGCAAAACCGGACATTTTCTGCAAGAAATCCGCATGCGTTTTTCTTGTGTTTTTGATGCGTTTTTTTCCGGAGCTTCCCAATGCATTAAATAGTGGAAAAAACGCGAAAAATCTGCAAAATTAATAAACATGATGCGTTTTTTACCGCAATGCGTTTTTTTTTTGCAGGAAAAAAAAATGCATCATGTGCACAAAAATTGCGGAATGCATTCTAAATGATGGGATGCATAATGTATGCGTTTTTATAGCGAAAAATCCGCAAACGTGTGCACACAGCCTTATAGCAAAAAAAAAAAACGCAACGTGTGCACACAGCCTTAGGCCGGCGTCACACTGGCGAGTTTTACGGACGTAAGAGCGCAGAAACTACGTCCGTAAAACTCGCATTACATACGGCACAATTATTCTCAATGGGGCTGCTCCTATCAGCCGTATATTACGGTTCAGTATTATACGGCTTTCTACGGCCGTACAAAATCGCAGCATGCTGCGTTTGTCAGCGTATTGCGCAAATAATACGCCAATGAAAGTCTATGGGGGCGAGAAAAATAGGGATTCCACACGGACCTGCAGTGTGACTTGCGAGAAATACGCAGCGGTGTTAGTGAAAAGTCGGTAATTCAATTGCCGGCTTTTTCCTTCTCCTTCACAAACCCGACATGATATGAGACATGGTTTACATACAGTAAACCATCTCATATCCCCATTTTTTTTGCATATTCCACACTACTAATGTTAGTAGTGTGTGTATGCAAAATTTGGGCGCTGTAGCTGCTAAAATAAAGGGTTAAATGGCGGAAAAAATTGGCGTGGGCTCCCGCGCAATTTTCTCCGCCAGAGTGGTAAAGCCAGTGACTGAGGGCAGATATTAATAGCCAGGAGAGGGTCCATGGTTATTGGCCCCCCGTGGCTAAAAACATCTGCCCCCAGCCACCTCAGAAAAGGCACATCTGGAAGATGCGCCTATTCTGGCACTTGGCCACTCTCTTCCCACTCCCTGTAGCGGTGGGATATGGGGTAATGAAGGGTTAATGCCACCTTGCTATTGGAAGGTGACATTAAGCCAGATTAATAATGGAGAGGCGTCAATTATGTCACCTATCCATTATTAATCCAATTGTAGAAAAGGGTTAAAAAACACACACACACATGATTAAAAAGGATTTTAATGAAATAAACACAGCGGTTGTTGTAATAATTTATTGTTCTCGCAATCCATTTGCAGACCCTCGCTTGGCAAAATAATAAACGCACAAGATACATACCTTCTGGTGAACCGTCTCGTCCCACGAGGTAATCCATCTGAAGGGGTTAATTAATATTACAGGCAGGAGCCCTGCAAATGCAGCTGTGCTCCGTGCCTGTAATCCCCGGCGAATGAATGAAATGTAGGTCATTGACCTACATTTCCTTCAGTCGCGGTGATGCGCCCCCTGGTGGATGTCCTCATATGACCTGGAGCGTGGGAAAAAGTTCCCAGGCTGCAGTTCATGAGAACATCCAGCAGGGGCGCATCACCGCGACTCAATGTAAGTACAGATCCTGCTTTCCTTTCAGCACCCGGGGATTACAGGCACGAGCGAGTGGTTTATCGCAGCTCTGCCTGTAATATTAGTTAACCCCTTCAGATGGATTACTTCGTGGGACGTGATCTGACATCAGAAGGTATGTATCTTGTGCGTTAATTATTTTGCCAAGTGAGGGCCTGCAAATGGATTGCGAGAACAATAAATTATTACAACAACCGCTGTGTTTATTTCATTAAAATCCTTTTTAACCCCTTCGTGACATGCGCCGTACTAGTACGGCGCTGCCGGCACTGCATTAGTGCCAGCCGCAGTACTAGTACGGCGCCCCGATCACCGCGGTCTCACGCTGAGCGCCGCGGTGATCGGGTGCGGGTGTCAGCTGTATATGACAGCTGACACCCCGCAGCAATGCCCACGATCGGCGCTGTCGCCGATCGCGGGCATTTAACCCCTCTGATGCCGCTGTCAATAGTGACAGCGGCATAGAGGGGGATCGCGCAGGGACGGGGGCTCCCTGCGCTCTCCCACCGGAGCAACGCGATGAGATCGCGCTGCTCCGGTGACCTGGAAGGAGTCCCCGGATCCAAGATGGCCGCGGGACTCCTTCCGGGTCATAAGATGACCCTGCTTGCCGGCGTCTGCTGAGAATCCTCATAGCAGGCGCCGGCAAGCCTCTGTTACGTGCCTGTCACATCGGTGATCAGACCGAGTGCTATGCACACGGTCTGATCACCGATCTGTGATGTCCCCTCCTGGGACAAAGTAAAAAAGTAAAAAAAAAAATTTTCCAAATGTGTAAAAAAAAAATAAAAAAAAATTCCTAAATAAAGAAAAAAAAAATAAATATATTCCCATAAATACATTTCTTTATCTAAATAAAAAAAACACCACACAATAAAAGTACACATATTTAGTATCGCCGCGTCCGTAACAACCCCACCTATAAAACTATATCACTAGTTAACCCCTTCAGTGAACACCGTAAAAAAAAAAAAAAAAAAACGAGGCAAAAAACAACGCTTTATTCTCATACCGCCAAACAAAAAGTGGAATAACACGCGATCAAAAAGACGGATATAAATAACCATGGTACCGCTGAAAACGTCATCTTGTCCCGCAAAAAAAAAGCCGCCATACAGCATCATCAGCAGAAAAATAAAAAAGTTATAGCTCTCAGAATAAAGCGATGCAAAAACAATTATTTTTTATATAAAATAGTTTTTATTGTGTAAAAGCGCCAAAACATAAAAAAATTATATAAATGAGTTATCGCTGTAATCGTACTGACCCGAAGAATAAAACTGCTTTATCCTTTTTACCAAACGCGGAACGGTATAAACGCCCCCCCTAAAAGAATTTCAGGAATTGCTGGTTTTTGTTCATTCCGCCTCCCAAAAATCGGAATAAAAAGCGATCAAAAAATGTCATGTACCCGAAAATGGTACCAGCAAAAACGTCAACTCGTCCCGCAAAAAACAAGATCTCACATGACTCTGTGGACCAAAATATGGAAAAATTATAGCTCTCAAAATGTGGTGATGCAAAAACTATTGTTTGCAATAAAAAGCGTCTTTTAGTGTGTGACGGCTGCCAACCATAAAAATCCGCCCAAAAAACGCTATAAAAGTAAATCAAATCCCCCTTCATCACCCCCTTAGTTAGGAAAAATAATAAAATTTTAAAAAATATATTTATTTCCATTTTCCCGTTAGGCTACTTTCACACTAGCGTCGGTACGGGGCCGTCGCGCTGCGTCGGCCCGACATACCGACGCATACTGTGCAAGCGCCGCACAACGGGGGCAGCGGATGCTGTTTTTCCACGCATCCGCTGCCCCATTGTGAGGTGCGGGGAGGTGGGGGCGGAGTTCCAGCCGCGCATGCGCGGTCGGAAATGGTGGACCGGCAGCACAAAAAAAGTTACATGTAACGTTTGTTGCTGCCGGCTGTCCGCCACAACACGACGCAACCGTCGCACGACGCTTGCGACGTGTGTCAATACGTCGCTAATGTTAGTCTATGGGGAAAAAACGCATCCTGCAGATGACTTTGCAGGATGCGTTTTTTCGCCAAAACGACGCATTGCGACGTATGCAAAAAAACGCTAGTGTGAAAGTAGCGCTAGGGTTAGGACTAGGGTTAGGGTTGGGGTTAGGGTTTCAGTTAGAATTGGGGAGTTTTCACTGTTTAGGCACATCAGGGGCTCTCCAAACGCGACATGGCGTCCGATCTCAACGCGTTTGTTTGCGTTAAAAACACATGCGTTTTTATAGAAAAAAAACAGAACACACTGAAAAGTCACCCACCACCATCAAGGTGATAAAGGGATCCAAACCCTAACCCTAACCCTACCCCTAAACTAATCCCTAACCGTTTAATGAACATTTTCTGACAGTCATAGTGCCACGTATTTCAGTGCCACGTATTTCAGTGCCACGTATTTCAGTGCCACGTATTTCAGTGCCACGATATTTCAGTGCCACGATATTTCAATGCCACGATATTTCAGTGCCACGTATTTAAGTGCCACGGTATTTCAGTGAAATACGTGGCACTGAAATATCGTGGCATTTACGTGAAATACGTGGCACTTAAATACGTGGCACTTAAATACGTGGCACTTAAATACATGGCACTTAAATACGTGGCACTTAAATACGTGGCACTTAAATACGTGGCACTTATATACGTGGCACTTAAATATCGTGGCATGTACATGAAATACGTGGCACTTATATACGTGGCACTTATATACGTGGCACTTATATACGTGGCACTTATATACGTGGCCACTGAAATATCGTGGCCACTGAAATATCGTGGCACTTATATACGTATATACGTATATAAACGTATTTCAGTGCCACGTATTTCAGGTTAGGGGTAGGGGTAGGGTTAGGGGTAGGGTTAGGGTTTTTTGGTTTTTTCTTGTTTTCTTGTGTTTTTCTATAAAAACGCATGCGTCTAAAAAAACGCATGCGTTTTACCGCGATTACATGCGTTTTTTCACACATGCGTTTTTAAAAAAAACGCAAGTGTGAAACCAGCCTTATCCTTGGGAAAATAAAAACATGGGGGCTAAAATATAATTTTCGTGGAAAAAAATATATTTTTTATTTTCGCGGCTCTGCGTTATAAACTGTAGTGAAGCACTTGGGGGTTCAAAGTTCTCACAACACATCTAGATAAGTTCCGTGGGGGGTCTAGTTTCCAATATGGGGTCACTTGTGGGGGGTTTCTACTGTTTAGGTACATCAGGGGCTCTGCAAATGCAACATGACACCTGCAGACCAATCCATCTAAGTCTGCATTTCAAACGGCGCTCCTTCCCTTCCGAGCTCTGCCGTGCGCCCAAACAGTGGTTTATCCCCATATATGAAGTATCAGCGTACTCAGGACAAATTGGACAACAACTTTTGTTGTCCAATTTCTCCTGTTACCCTTGGGAAAATAAAAATGTGGGGGCTAAAATATAATTTTCGTGGAAAAAAAAAATTCTTTTATTTTCATGGCTCTGCGTGATAAACTGTAGTGAAACACTTGTTGGTTCAAAGTTCTCACAACACATCTAGATAAGTTCCGTGGGGGGTCTAGTTTCCAATATGGGGTCACTTGTGGGGGGTTTCTACTGTTTAGGTACATCAGGGGCTCTGCAAATGCAACATGACACCTGCAGACCAATCCATCTAAGTCTGCATTTCAAACGGCGCTCCTTCCCTTCCGAGCTCTGCCGTGCGCCCAAACAGTGGTTCCCCCCAATGTATGGGGTATCAGCGTACTCAGGACAAATTGGACAATAACTTTTGTGGTCCAATTTCTCCTGTTACCCTTGGGGGAAAAAAAATTGCGGGCTAAAACATCATTTTGTGGAAAGAAAAAAAGATTTTTTGATTTTCACAGCGCTACATTCTAAACTTTAGTGAAACAACTGGGGGTTAAAAGTGCTCACCACACATCTAAATAAGTTCCTTAGGGGGTCTTCTTTCCAAAATGGTGTCACTTGTGGGGGTTTCCACTGTTTAGGCACGTCAGGGGCTCTCCAAACACGACATGGGTTCCGATCTCAATTCCAGCCAATTTTGCATTGAAAAGTCAAATGGCGCTCCTTCCCTTCCGAGCTCTGCCATGCGCCCAAACAGTGGTTTATCCCCATATATGAAGTATCAGCGTACTCAGGACAAATTGCACAACAACTTTTGGCATCCAATTTATCCTGCTACCCTTGGGAAAATAAAAAATTTGGGGCAAAAAGATCATTTTTTGTGAAAATTAATATTAATTTGTTTTTACGGCTCTACATTATAAACTTCTGTGAAGCACTTGGAGGTTCAAAGTGCTCACCACACATCTAGATAAGTTCCTTAGGGGGTCTTCTTTCCAAAATGGTGTCACTTGTGGGGGTTTCCACTGTTTAGGCACGTCAGGGGCTCTCCAAACACGACATGGGTTCCGATCTCAATTCCAGCCAATTTTGCATTGAAAAGTCAAATGGCGCTCCTTCCCTTCCGAGCTCTGCCATGCGCCCAAACAGTGGTTTATCCCCATATATGAAGTATCAGCGTACTCAGGACAAATTGCACAACAACTTTTGGCATCCAATTTATCCTGCTACCCTTGGGAAAATAAAAAATTTGGGGCAAAAAGATCATTTTTTGTGAAAATTAATATTAATTTGTTTTTACGGCTCTACATTATAAACTTCTGTGAAGCACTTGGAGGTTCAAAGTGCTCACCACACATCTAGATAAGTTCCTTAGGGGGTCTTCTTTCCAAAATGGTGTCACTTGTGGGGGTTTCCACTGTTTAGGCACGTCAGGGGCTCTCCAAACACGACATGGGTTCCGATCTCAATTCCAGCCAATTTTGCATTGAAAAGTCAAATGGCGCTCCTTCCCTTCCGAGCTCTGCCATGCGCCCAAACAGTGGTTTATCCCCATATATGAAGTATCAGCGTACTCAGGACAAATTGCACAACAACTTTTGGCATCCAATTTATCCTGCTACCCTTGGGAAAATAAAAAATTTGGGGCAAAAAGATCATTTTTTGTGAAAATTAATATTAATTTTTTTTTACGGCTCTACATTATAAACTTCTGTGAAGCACTTGGAGGTTCAAAGTGCTCACCACACATCTAGATAAATTCCTTAGGGGGTCTTCTTTCCAAAATGGTGTCACTTGTGGGGGTTTCCACTGTTTAGGCACGTCAGGGGCTCTCCAAACACGACATGGGTTCCGATCTCAATTCCAGCCAATTTTGCATTGAAAAGTCAAATGGCGCTCCTTCCCTTCCGAGCTCTGCCATGCGCCCAAACAGTGGTTTACCCCCACATATGGGGTATCAGCGTACTCAGGACAAATTGCACAACAACTTTTGGGGTCCAATTTATCCTGCTACCCTTGGGAAAATAAAAAATTTGGGGCAAAAAGATCATTTTCTGTGAAAATTAATATTAATTTTTTTTACGGCTCTACATTATAAACTTCTGTGAAGCACTTGGAGGTTCAAAGTGCTCACCACACATCTAGATTAGTTCCTTAGAGGGTCTACTTTCCAAAATGGTGTCACTTGTGGGGGTTTCCACTGTTTAGGCACGTCAGGGGCTCTCCAATCGCGACATGGGCTCCGATCTCAATTCCAGCAAATCTTGCATTGAAAAGTCAAATGGCGCTCCTTCCCTTCCGAGCTCTGCCATGTGCCCAATCAATGGTTTACCCCAACATGTGGGGTATCGGCGTACTCAGGACAAATTGTACAACGACTTTTTTGGTCCAATTTCTCCTGTTACCCTTGGTAAAATAAAACAAATTGGATCTGAAGTAAAAATTTTGTGAAAAAAAAGTTAAATGTTCAATTTTTTTTAAACATTCCAAAAATTCCTGTGAAGCACCTGAAGGGTTAATAAACTTTTTGAATGTGGTTTAGAGTACCTTGAGGGGTGCAGTTTTTAGAATGGTGTCACTTTTGGACATTTTCTGTCATATAGACCCCTCAAAGTCACTTCAAGTGTGAGGTGGTCCGTAAAAAAAATGGTTTTGCAAATTTTGTTGCAAAAATGAGAAATCGCTGGTCAACTTTTAACCCTTATAACTCCCTAACAAAAAAAAATTATGTTTCCAAAATTGTGCTGATGTAAAGCAGACATGTGGGAAATGTTGTTTATTAACTATATTATGTGATATAACTCTCTAATTTAAGGGCATAAAAACGAAAAATTTGAAAATTGCTAAATTTTCATAATTTTCGACAAATTTCTGTTTTTTTCACAAATAAATGCAAGTCATATCGAAGAAGTTTTACCACTATCATAAAGTACAATATGTCACGAGAAAACAATCTCAGAATCACCAGGATCCGTTGAAGCGTTTCAGAGTTATGACCTCATAAAGTGACAGTGGTCAGAATTGTAAAAATTGGCCGTGTCACTTAGGTGAAAACAGGCTTTGGGGTGAAGGGGTTAATCATGTGTGTGTGTGTTTTTTAACCATTTCCTACAATTGGATTAATAATGGATAGGTGACATAATTGACGCCTCTCCATTATTAATCTGGCTTAATGTCACCTTACAATAGCAAGGTGGCATTAACCCTTCATTACCCCATATCCCACCGCTACAGGGAGTGGGAAGAGAGTGGCCAAGTGCCAGAATAGGCGCATCTTCCAGATGTGCCTTTTCTGGGGTGGCTGGGGGCAGATGTTTGTAGCCAGGGGGGGGCAATAACCATGGACCCTCTCCTGGCTATTAATATCTGCCCTCAGTCACTGGCTTTACCACTCTGGCGGAGAAAATTGCGCGGGAGCTCACGCCAATTTTTTCCGCGATTTAACCCTTTATTTTAGCAGCTACAGCGCTGAAATTTTGCACATACACACTACTAACATTAGTAGTGTGGAATATGCAAAAAAAAGGGGATATGAGATGGTTTACTGTATGTAAACCATGTCTCATATCCTGTCGGGTTTGTGCAGGAGAAATGAAAAGCCGGCAATTGAATTACCGGCTGTTCAGTTATCGCGCTGAATGAAATATAAATACAGAATATATATATATATGTGTCTCAATGACATATATATATATATACTGTATATATGTTTTAATGAACATTTGAGCACATAAATCCATTAGATGTCGGTTTTGCAAGCCTGCGCGAAAATCTCGCAGTACGGATGCCATACGGATTACATACGGAGGATGCCATGCGCAAAATACGCTGACACACCCTGACTACGGATCACTATTTTGGGAACATTTCACCGTATTTCGGCCGTAAAATACGGACCGTATTGTCTTACGCCGAGTGTGACGCCGGCCTTACTCTTGAAGTAAGTTCACATGCTGAGTGTGCAGCAAAATCTGACCTGAAAGGTGCCCTGAACTCTGCCGAAGGGAATGACACCCTGCAGATGTAGAATTTGTGGGTCAGCGTCCATCAATGTGCAGATGAGAATTGCTCAGATCTGCTTTATTTAGCTGGTGCTGTATTATGCTGCAGATTATTTACATGGAAATCTGCACCAAATAGGTAACGAGGGAGTTCACTCTTGGAGCTTATTTGACACAGAATCTGTTTTTGTTTTTTTAGGTTTGAATGTTTTTTTTTTTGTTTCTTTTTAAACCATAGGCAAATTCACTTGGCGGCAGCTCACTGGATACAGCACAGATTGCTGGGCCAGACCTCCGGAGCAGCTTGTGCTAGATCCATAGCGCTGTTGCAGAGTTTGCTCCGGATCCACAGCGGATTGGCCGCTGCAGATTCACAGCAGTTTTCCATGCGCTGTACAGTACCATGTAAACCTATGGAAAACAAGATCCGCAGTGCGCATGTTACGGAAAAAAACACGCAGAAAGAAACGCAGCGTTGTTCATTCCGCAGTGGTTTACATCTGCTCCATAATAGGAATCCGCAGGTGTCAAACCGCTGGTGGAATACATGAAAAAAACGCGGTAAATCCGCACACCTTTCCGCAACGTGTGCACGTACCCTTGGTAGGAAGTATTTCTCCATATTTTTATTTTAAAAACATTAAATCTGTATCGGACTGCCCTTTTCACATTTTTTCCTTTGTCCTTACAGGCAGGGTTAAACGTTCTTGTGACTTAGCTGCTGGTGGGTTCATTCTTAGTACCTTAGGCTCTTGGTAAGTTTTTCCTTTCTTCACAATTTGTGTTGGCTAAAATGTTAGCAGGAATGTATGTACTATTGGGTTCAGGGAGGTAGGTACATTGCAGAAGTCTCTGAGGTGCTGCTTCGTTTCAGAGGGGTTGTCCAGGTTCACCAGTCTCTCTCGGTGTCTGCAGCCTTGTGAATCCTCCCTCCCATATACATACTCCTGGCCACATTCCTACTAGATGTGTGTGGCCTCAATCAACTCGCCTGCAAGGAGCTTGCCTGCGTACGTCTAGTCAGGATGTGACCAGAAGTATGTATATTGCATGCTTGCAGTCATGTGACTGTTTTTTTTTCTCTCTCTGCCAGCACCAGAGAATCTTTGCAGCGCGCAATGTGCCCACTGTAAGGATTCATATGTCTATAATTACGAAGTGACTTTCTTGCTGACTTTCGTGAAAAACCTGGCCAACCCTTATAATGTGACAACCTTGTAAATTACTATGTGTCTAGCTGTTTACTGCAGTTTGATAAAATCCTAGTACATTGTCATTGACACTATAGCTATATTGGTGAAAAGAGATTATTTGGTGGAAATACCAGTCTGACTTTATTTTTCCCTGTGTTTTATTTTAGGTTATACTGTAGATACAATTATGCAAAACTGAGGATTCAGCAAAGAATAGTACAAGATGGTATTAAAAATAAGGTGATATATGAAGGCAGCAATCTTGATCCAACAGCTAAAGACAGCCGCAACAATGGCTCATAATCCAGAATCCTAACCTTGGCCTGCAGGAGCTAAAGGTTGTGCTACAAACGGCAAGGACGGCGTCATCTGCTTGTAGAGATAATCTTACAAAGTGCTGGGAATAAAGAGAAGCAGTGCAATAATGCTGCTGGCACCTTTAATTCAGTATCCGCTTTGTTGGATTTGGCATCCAGCTAGTATTTATACTAGTATACATTGGAAACTTGTTGCCATCTTTTCTGGAGATTTTATCATTTTGTTAGATTTTGTCATATGGAAATAATAAATGGCTTGTGTTTTCTTTGTATGTTGCAATCACATTTTTATTTTTGTGTTTTTGCTTAATTTTATTTAGTTCAGAAAGGGAGCAAGTTGCCTGCACAATACTCAAATATCAAGATATAAGAAAGCTGTATAATGTAACAGATGGGACAGACAAGTGAAAGGGAATTACAAGGCTAATATAACTGTAAATATGGGATCCAAATGGAGATTGCTCTAGAGCTCCATGTCCTGATCAGCCCTCTGGTTTTCTTTTTGGAAAGAACACATTTGGGAGTTAGATGATCTGTCACCATTCCTGACATGTGTTTTTGTTGATACTTCTATTCCCCATCGAATAATTCTGAATTACATTTAATTTTATAGTGCTATTTCTACTAGAAATGCTGGTTGTAGCACTGAATGGACAGTGTGAATGTTTAGGTATAGTGATGAGCGAGTGTACTCATTGGACGCTTGGGCGACCTCCGAGTATTTATGACTAATCGGAGATTTAGTTTTCATCCCTGCAGCTGAATGATTTACAGCTACTACCCAGGCTGAGTACATGTGGGGGTTGCCTGGTTGCTAGGTAACCCCCACATGTAATCAAGCAGGCTAGTAGCTGTAAATCATTCAGCTGCAGCGATGAAAACGAAATCTCCGAGCAGTCATAAATACTCGGAGGTCACCAGAGCAACGAGTACGCTCACTCATCACTATTTAGGTACATACTCCCAAACTGGTACAAAAATCAATTTATTTGGAAATTTGAAGGAAAAATGACATTACAACACAGGGTTATTAAAAAAAACAAAAACTGCATTACGGGAGAGACAACTATTTACTCAAACAGACTTCTCAATAGAGCTGTGAATGAGTGAGAAGGGCATACTGGTACTGAGGAAGGAAACGAGATGAAGAATGAAGGGGGGAAACAGGACAGAGGGAGCTATGAAACGATGAATGTTCCCATGCCGTGACCGATCAGGCTGTACTACACTGCAGAGATTCTATCCAGTAACACTATCTTTTATGGAAGTAAGAGGACCTGTCACTTATGAAGTGGTTAATTTTTGCTCTTATTTTATTCCTGATGCTCCCGCTTTATTTATTTTATTCTGCTATATGGTTTTAGATATGTGCCTTATTTAGTGTAAATTTTTGTAGTCTGTATTAAGGGGACAGTGCCTTTAGGATCCTCTGCATAATTATCTACTGAGCAACACCCCCTTCTATGAAAATTAAAAAATTTGCACTACATAAAAAGGCCTTATCTCTGGAACCGTATGGTGGATGTAAAAAAAAAATAAAAAAGGAAAGCAAGTGGAATAAAAGATCAAACTGTCCATTTTTGACCTGGCCACAGGTTCTCATTAAAGGGGTTGTCTGGTGTTTTGGTAAGTCTTCTGAGTCCTTACTGCGTGCGTACCGCATACTGTCAGAATTCTCCAGTACTGACATCAGTCAAGTGACCACGAGTACACAAGTTGCGGAGTTGCAGCCACATTCCGACTAGATGTGTTCGGCCTTGTACGGAGTGAGGCCACACACATCTAGTTGGAATGTGGCCGAAAGTATGTAAATCGCATACTTGCCTTCACATGACCCCCTACTCACATTGTCAGAAATCTCCAGCATTACCAGTGTAATGCCAGAAGCCTCGCCAACAAAATGGAGGAATTAGAATTAATGTTGTTGGAGCATAATTGAAAATAAGAATAATGGCGAGTGCACCACTAGAATATAGGCAAGTATATAATGAAGTAACAGGGTGCTACATTAGGCATGGAAACAGCAAATATGATCAAAGAAGAGAAAGAGCCAAAAAGAACGTGCACACCTACTACAAAATATATAGCAAAATATGGAATACATTTTATTACAAGCAAAAACACCATACAAATATAAAATCAATTAAAAAACGTGTAACAAAGTACACAACACCCCAATATAACAGCCTATGCAGGAAATGCGAAATCTGCAAAAAACACGCTAAATACACTGTACTAATAAACACCTTGTTCACAAGAGATACAATATGAGGTATGCCAACTTAAATGTTTATAACAGAAATGCACGGACCAAGCCCTCTAAAAAGCACACACATTATAGGCGTCCCTATATGTGTCCTAAATGAAAGCAAATGTAAAGGGCATATAGCGTGTACACATATACAATATGCTAGTGGCCCTGAATGGGTGAAAGGAATGCTGCAAATGAGTTAAATTTCGCAAAGTACCAGCCTGCAATAAAACCTGGGAACCACAGAGAGTGGAGAAAAGCTCAGGTAAAACAGGCAATAAATGCAACCTGGAGCCCAGTCATGTATCTGGAAAAAAAAAAAAAAAGTGGACCACAGAGAGAGCAGGAAACGCTGTGCAATGCTGAAAAGTGAAGGCAGCAGGGAAAATAGTCCACAAAACACCCAGATATGTCAGGGCCAAAATGTGGGGTGTGGAAAGATCCCACGCGTATCGCTGCTGAAAAGCAGCTTCGTCAGGGAAAGCTGACGAAGCTGCTTTTCAGCAGCGATACGCGTGGGATCTTTCCACACCCCACATTTTGGCCCTGACATATCTGGGTGTTTTGTGGACTATTTTCCCTGCTGCCTTCACTTTTCAGCATTGCACAGCGTTTCCTGCTCTCTCTGTGGTCCACTTTTTTTTTTTCCAGATACATGACTGGGCTCCAGGTTGCATTTATTGCCTGTTTTACCTGAGCTTTTCTCCACTCTCTGTGGTTCCCAGGTTTTATTGCAGGCTGGTACTTTGCGAAATTTAACTCATTTGCAGCATTCCTTTCACCCATTCAGGGCCACTAGCATATTGTATATGTGTACACGCTATATGCCCTTTACATTTGCTTTCATTTAGGACACATATAGGGACGCCTATAATGTGTGTGCTTTTTAGAGGGCTTGGTCCGTGCATTTCTGTTATAAACATTTAAGTTGGCATACCTCATATTGTATCTCTTGTGAACAAGGTGTTTATTAGTACAGTGTATTTAGCGTGTTTTTTGCAGATTTCGCATTTCCTGCATAGGCTGTTATATTGGGGTGTTGTGTACTTTGTTACACGTTTAATTGATTTTATATTTGTATGGTGTTTTTGCTTGTAATAAAATTTATTCCATATTTTGCTATATATTTTGTAGTAGGTGTGCACGTTCTTTTTGGCTCTTTCTCTTCTTTGATCATATTTGTTGGAGCATAATTATGACATGGTGGGGATATCTGAGACATGGCTGGATGAGAGCCATGACTGGGCTGTTAACTTGCAGGGCTATAGTCTGTTCAGAAATGACCAAACGGATAAGCGAGGGGGAGGTGTGTGTCTGTATGTAAAATCATCCTTAAAACCCATCCGGCGTGATAATATACAGTGGGGCAAAAAAGTATTTAGTCAGTCAGCAATAGTGCAAGTTCCACCACTTAAAAAGATGAGAGGCGTCTGTAATTTACATCATAGGTAGACCTCAACTGTGGGAGACAAACTGAGACAAAAAAAATCCAGAAAATCACATTGTCTGTTTTTTTATCATTTTATTTGCATATTATGGTGGAAAATAAGTATTTGGTCATAAACAAAATTTCATCTCAATACTTTGTAATATATCCTTTGTTGGCAATGACAGAGGTCAAACGTTTTCTGTAAGTCTTCACAAGGTTGCCACACACTGTTGTTGGTATGTTGGCCCATTCCTCCATGCAGATCTCCTCTAGAGCAGTGATGTTTTTGGCTTTTCGCTTGGCAACACGGACTTTCAACTCCCTCCAAAGGTTTTCTATAGGGTTGAGATCTGGAGACTGGCTAGGCCACTCCAGGACCTTGAAATGCTTCTTACGAAGCCACTCCTTCGTTGCCCTGGCGGTGTGCTTTGGATCATTGTCATGTTGAAAGACCCAGCCACGTTTCATCTTCAATGCCCTTGCTGATGGAAGGAGGTTTGCACTCAAAATCTCACGATACATGGCCCCATTCATTCTTTCATGTACCCGGATCAGTCGTCCTGGCCCCTTTGCAGAGAAACAGCCCCAAAGCATGATGTTTCCACCACCATGCTTTACAGTAGGTATGGTGTTTGATGGATGCAACTCGGTATTCTTTTTCCTCCAAACACGACAAGTTGTGTTTCTACCAAACAGTTCCAGTTTGGTTTCATCAGACCATAGGACATTCTCCCAAAACTCCTCTGGATCATCCAAATGCTCTCTAGCAAACTTCAGACGGGCCCGGACATGTACTGGCTTAAGCAGTGGGACACGTCTGGCACTGCAGGATCTGAGTCCATGGTGGCGTAGTGTGTTACTTATGGTAGGCCTTGTTACATTGGTCCCAGCTCTCTGCAGTTCATTCACTAGGTCCCCCCGCGTGGTTTTGGGATTTTTGCTCACCGTTCTTGTGATCATTCTGACCCCACGGGGTGGGATTTTGCGTGGAGCCACAGATCGAGGGAGATTATCAGTGGTCTTGAATGTCTTCCATTTTCTAATTATTGCTCCCACTGTTGATTTCTTCACTCCAAGCTGGTTGGCTATTGCAGATTCAGTCTTCCCAGCCTGGTGCAGGGCTACAATTTTGTTTCTGGTGTCCTTTGACAGCTCTTTGGTCTTCACCATAGTGGAGTTTGGAGTCAGACTGTTTGAAGGTGTGCACAGGTGTCTTTTTATACTGATAACAAGTTTAAACAGGTGCCATTACTGTTATGATCCTTAGTGGTTGAGGATCACAAATTACTCCAGCTAAGTAACAAACATAGGACAAGCTCTAGGGAGGTGGCAAGCTGGACGGACCGCAAATCTGAACCTAACCAAACACACTAGAAGTAGCCGGTGAACGTGCCTGAATTCCTAGACGTCTTGAGCCAGCCTAAGGAACTAACTACCCCTAGAGAGAAAGAAAGACCTCTCTTGCCTCCAGAGAAATAATCCCCAAAGATATAGAAGCCCCCAACAGATAACAGTGAGGTAAGAGGAAGGCACATACACAGGGGTGAAAGCAGATTCAGCAAATGAGGCCCACTAATACTAGATAGCAGAAAATAGAAAAGGGAATCTATGCGGTCAGTAAAAAACCCTTACAAAATATCCACTCTGAGATTTCAAGAACCCCCACACCAACTAACGGTGTGGGGGGAGAAACTCAGTCCCCTAGAGCAACCAGCAAGTGAAGAAATCACATTTTACCGAGCTGGACTAAAAACATAATGAACACTGATAATCAAAAAATGATCAAACAAAAACTTAGCTTGTCTTGGAGAGACTGGGAGCAAGGTAGACACACGGAATCTGAAGAGCACTGAATACATTGATAGCAGGCAAGGAACTGAGTATCCAGGTGGGCTAAATAGAAAACCAACCAAGGATAACGAACCAGCTGATGAAGCCAACCTGCAGAAAGACAACACTACACAGAACCGCTTGTGACCACTAGAGGGAGCCCAGAAATAGAGTTCACAACAGTACCCCCCCCTTGAGGAGGGGTCACCGAACCCTCATCAAGACCCCCAGGGCGATCAGGACGAGCTGCGTGGAAGGCGTGAACCAAATCAGCCGCATGAACATCAGAGGCGACAACCCAGGAATTATCCTCCTGACCATAGCCCTTCCACTTAACCAGATACTGAAGTCTCCGTCTAGAGATACGAGAATCCAAAATCTTCTCCACCACATACTCCAATTCGCCCTCAACCAGCACCAGAGCAGGAGGCTCAACAGAAGGAACCACAGGTACCACATACCTCCGCAACAAAGACCTATGGAACACATTATGGATGGCAAACGATGCGGGGAGATCCAAACGAAAAGACACCGGGTTAAGGATTTCCAAGATCTTATAAGGACCGATGAAGCGAGGCTTAAACTTAGGAGACGAGACCTTCATAGGAACATACCGAGAAGACAGCCACACCAAATCCCCAACACGAAGTCGGGACCCACACCGCGGCGGCGGTTGGCAAAGCGCTGAGCCCTCTCCTGTGACAATTTCAGATTGTCCACCACATGGCTCCAAATCTGCTGCAACCTATCCACCACAGAATCCACCCCAGGACAGTCAGAAGACTCAACCTGACCCGCGGAAAAATGAGGATGGAAACCAGAATTGCAGAAAAAAGGTGAAACCAAGGTAGCAGAACTAGCCCGATTATTAAGGGCAAACTCGGCCAATGGCAAAAAAGTCACCCAATCATCCTGATCAGCAGAAACAAAACATCTCAAATAAGTCTCCAACGTCTGATTACTTCGCTCGGTTTGGCCATTAGTCTGAGGATGGAAGGCCGACGAAAAAGACAAATCAATGCCCATCTTAGCACAAAAAGTTCGCCAAAACCTGGACACAAACTGGGATCCTCTATCAAACACAATATTTTCAGGAATGCCGTGCAAGCGAACCACATTCTGAAAAAATAGAGGAACCAAATAGGAGGAGGAAGGCAGCTTAGGCAAGGGCACCAAATGGACCATCTTGGAAAAACGATCACACACCACCCAGATGACAGACATTCTCTGAGATACTGGCAGATCCGAAATAAAATCCATGGAGATGTGCGTCCAAGGCCTTTTCGGGACAGGCAAAGGCAAAAGCAACCCGCTGGCACGAGAACAGCAAGGCTTAGCCCGAGTACAAATCCCACAAGACTGCACAAAGGAACGCACATCCCGCGACAAGGAAGGCCACCAGAAGGACCTAGCCACCAAATCTCTGGTACCAAAAATCCCAGGATGACCCGCCAACACCGAAGAATGAACCTCGGAAATAACTCTGCTGGTCCATCTATCCGGGACAAACAGTCTCTCTGGTGGACAACAGTCAGGTCTATCCGCCTGAAATTTCTGCAGCACTCGTCGCAAATCTGGAGAAATGGCAGACAAAATCACTCCCTCTCTAAGAATACCAGCCGGCTCAGAAACTCCCGGAGAGTCAGGCACAAAGCTCCTAGAAAGTGCATCAGCTTTCAAGTTCTTCGAACCAGGCAGGTATGAGACCACGAAGTTGAAACGGGAGAAAAACAATGACCAACGAGCCTGTCTAGGATTAAGGCGCTTGGCCGACTCGAGGTAAATCAGATTTTTGTGATCAGTCAGGACCACCACACGATGTCTAGCTCCCTCGAGCCAATGACGCCACTCCTCAAATGCCCACTTCATAGCCAACAACTCCCGATTACCAACATCATAATTTCGCTCGGCAGGCGAAAACTTTCTTGAAAAGAAAGCACACGGCTTCATCACAGAGCCCTCAGAACTTCTCTGTGACAAAACAGCCCCTGCTCCAATCTCGGAAGCATCAACCTCGACCTGAAAGGGGAGAGAGACATCTGGCTGACATAAGACTGGAGCCGAAGAAAACCGGTGCTTAAGCTCCCGAAAGGCCTCCACGGCCGCAGGAGACCAATTAGTCACATCAGAGCCCTTCCTGGTCAAATCCGTCAAAGGTTTAACCACGCTAGAAAAATTAGCGATGAAACGACGGTAAAAATTAGCAAAACCCAAGAACTTCTGAAGACTCTTAACAGACGTGGGCTGAGTCCAGTCATGAATAGCCTGGACCTTGACTGGGTCCATCTCCACAGCAGAAGGAGAAAAATTAAAAGCCAAAAAGGAGATCTTCTGTACTCCGAAGAGGCATTTTGAGCCCTTCACAAATAAAGCATTGGCACGCAGGACCTGAAACACCATCCTGACCTGCTTCACATGGGACTCCCAATCATCAGAAAAGACCAAAATGTCATCCAGATAAACAATCATAAATGTATCCAGATATTCACGGAAAATGTCATGCATGAAGGACTGAAACACAGAAGGAGCATTAGAGAGTCCAAAAGGCATCACCAAGTACTCAAAATGGCCTTCGGGCGTATTAAATGCTGTTTTCCATTCATCTCCCTGCTTAATGCGCACAAGATTATACGCACCAAGGAGATCTATCTTGGTGAACCAACTGGCACCCTTAATCCAAGCAAACAAACCAGATAATAGTGGCAAAGGATACTGAAATTTGACTGTAATTTTATTCAGAAGGCGATAATCTATACACGGTCTCAAAGAACCGTCCTTCTTGGCCACAAAAAAGAATCCTGCACCAAGAGGGGAAGAGGATGGGCGAATATGTCCCTTCTCCAAAGACTCCTTTATATAACTCCGCATCGCGGCATGCTCTGGTATAGACAAATTAAAAAGTCGTCCCTTAGGGAATTTACTACCAGGAATTAAATTTATAGCACAGTCACAATCCCTATGAGGGGGCAGGGCACCGAACCTGGGCTCATCAAATACATCCTGGTAGTCAGACAAAAACTCAGGGACCTCAGAAGGAGTGGAAGAAGCAATAGACACCAATGGAGTATCGCCATGAATTCCCTGACAACCCCAACTAGACACAGACATAGCTTTCCAATCTAAAACTGGATTATGAGCCTGCAACCATGGCAGACCCAAAACGACAACATCATGTAAATTATGCAGAACAAGAAAGCAAATCACCTCCTGATGAACGGGAGTCATGCACATGGTCATTTGCGTCCAATACTGAGGTTTATTCTCAGCCAATGGCGTAGCATCAATTCCCCTCAGAGGAATAGGAAATTCCAAAGGCTCCAGGACAAAACCACAGCGCCTGGCAAATGACACATCCATCAGATTCAGGGCAGCACCCGAATCCACAAAGGCCATAACCGAGTAGGACGACAAAGAACAAATCAAAGTAACAGACAAAATAAACTTAGGCTGTATAGTACCAATGGTGACAGGTTTAGCGACCTTTTTTAAGCGTTTAGAGCATGCTGAGATAACATGAGCAGAATCACCACAGTAAAAGCACAACCCATTTTGATGTCTATGACTTTGTCGCTCAATTCTGGTCAGAGTTTGATCACATTGCATAGACTCAGGTCTCTGTTCAGAAAATACCGCCAAAGGATGAGCAGATCTGCGCTCCCGCAAACGCCGATCAACCTGAATGGCTAAAGCCATAGAATCACTCAGACTTGTAGGGGTGGGGAACCCCACCATAACATCCTTAATGGCTTCAGAAAGACCTTCTCTGAAATTTGCAGCCAGGGCACACTCATTCCATTGAGTAAGCACTGACCATTTCCGAAATTTTTGGCAATACACCTCTGCTTCATCCTGCCCTTGAGAAAGGGCCAGCAACGCTTTTTCTGCCTGATTCTCAAGATTAGGCTCCTCATAAAGCAGTCCAAGAGCCAGAAAAAACGCATCCACATTAAGCAATGCAGGATCTCCTGGCGCCAGAGAGAAGGCCCAATCCTGAGGGTCGCCACGTAACAAGGAGATAACAATCTTTACTTGCCGAGCGGAATCACCAGAGGAACGAGGTCTCAGAGATAGAAATAACTTACAATTATTCTTAAAATTCTGAAACCTAGATCTATCTCCAGAAAACAACTCAGGAATGGGTATCTTTGGTTCTGACATAGGGCTATGAATAACAAAATCCTGAATACTTTGCACCCGTGCAGCAAGATGATCCACACTAGAAGTCAGAGTCTGAACATCCATGTCTGCAGCTGAGCTCAAAACCACCCAGAGTTCAAGGGGATGAAAGAAGCTAAACAGACTGCAGCAAAGGAAAAGCGGGAGGAAGGAAAAAAAAAAAAAAAAAATGTACTCAGGTCTTCTTTTTATCCCACTTCTGCGATGCATTAAACACTTTTTGGCCTGCTATACTGTTATGATCCTTAGTGGTTGAGGATCACAAAATACTCCAGCTAAGTAACAAACATAGGACAAGCTCTAGGGAGGTGGCAAGCTGGACGGACCGCAAATCTGAACCTAACCAAACACACTAGAAGTAGCCGGTGAACGTGCCTGAATTCCTAGACATCTCGAGCCAGCCTAAGGAACTAACTACCCCTAGAGAGAAAGAAAGACCTCTCTTGCCTCCAGAGAAATAATCCCCAAAGATATAGAAGCCCCCAACAAATAATAACGGTGAGGTAAGAGGAAGGCACATACACAGGGGTGAAAGCAGATTCAGCAAATGAGGCCCAATAATACTAGATAGCAGAAAATAGAAAAGGGAATCTATGCGGTTAGTAAAAAACCCTTACAAAATATCCACTCTGAGATTTCAAGAACCCCCACACCAACTAACGGTGTGGGGGGAGAAACTCAGTCCACTAGAGCAACCAGCAAGTGAAGAAATCACATTTTAGCGAGCTGGACTAAAAACATAATGAACACTGATAATCAAAAAATGATCAAACAAAAACTTAGCTTGTCTTGGAGAGACTGGGAGCAAGGTAGACACACGGAATCTGAAGAGCACTGAATACATTGATAGCAGGCAAGGAACTGAGTATCCAGGTGGGCTAAATAGAAAACCAACCAAGGATAACGAACCAGCTGATGAAGCCAACCTGCAGAAAGACAACACTACACAGAACCGCTTGTGACCACTAGAGGGAGCCCAGAAATAGAGTTCACAACACATTACTACAGGTAATGAGTGGAGGAAAGAGGAGACTCTTAAAGAAGAAGTTACAGGTCTCTGAGAGCCAGAAATCTTGATTGTTTGTTTCTGACCAAATACTTATTTTCCACCATAATATGCAAATAAAATGATAAAAAAACAGACAATGTGATTTTCTGCATTTTTTTGTCTCAGTTTGTCTCCCATAGTTGAGGTCTACCTATGATGTAAATTACAGACGCCTCTCATCTTTTTAAGTGGTGGAACTTGCACTATTGCTGACTGACTAAATACTTTTTTGCCCCACTGTAGGTGAATCTAATGAAAATGTAGAGTCCCTGTGGATGGAGATAAGGGGAGGGGGAAAAAATAATAAATTACTGATAGGGGTTTGTTATAAGTCTCCAAAAATAATGGAAGCAGCGGAGAATATCCTCATAAAGCAAATAGATGAAGCTGTGACTCAAGGAGAAGTCATTATTATGGGGGACTTCAACTACCCTGAAATAGATTGAGGAACAGAAACCTGCAGTTCCAGCAAAGGTAATTGGTTTTTGACAACTATGAGAGACAATTACCTTCCACAACTGGTTCATGACCCAACAAGAAGGGGGGCACTGCTAGACCTAATATTAACCAACAGGCCAGACCGCATAGCAAATATAAGGGTTGGGGGTCACTTGGGGAATAGTGATCACAAAATAATAATAATAATAAGTTTTCATGTATCCTTTAACCCCTTCCCGACCTGTGACACAGCGTATGCGTCATGAAAGTCGGTGCCAATCCGACCTGTGACGCATATGCTGTATCACAGAATGATCGCGTCCCTGCAGGCAGGGTGAAAGGGTTAACTGTAATTTCACCCGACCTGCAGGGACAGGGGGAGTGGTAATATTACAATCCAGCCATGGCCGATGCTGCAATATCATCGGCCATGGCTGGAGACAGCGATCTGCCACCGATCCACCGCCCCCGTCCTGTCTTCTGATGTCTTCCGCTCCCCTCCGTCCTCCTGTCCGCTGCGCCCACAGTCCGATCTCACCCCCCCGTGGTCCGATCCCACCCCCTGCATACTTACCGAGCTCCGGTGTCCGTCGGTCTTCTCGATGGGCACCGCCATCTTCCAGCCGGCCAGCAGATTCATTCCAGGTACATTTTGATCGCTGTGATAGAACCTATCACAGTGATCAAAATAAAAAAAATAATAAACCTCCCTTTATCACCCCCATAGGTAGGGACAATGATAAAATAAAGAGCTAGGTTTTCACCTGCGAGACTCGGCCGTATCTCGCGTATGTGTGATCCCGGCCTTAGGGTTAGAATTAGGGTTAGGGTTGCAATTAGGGTTAGAATTAGGCTATGTGCACACGGTGCGGATTTGGCTGTGGATCTGCAGCGGATTGGTAGCAGTTTTCCCATCACATTTATAGTACCATGTAAACCTATGGAAAACCAAATCCGCTGTGCCCATGGTGCGGAAAATACCGCGCGGAAACGCTGCATTGTATTTTCCACAGCATGTCAATTCTTTGTGTGGATTCTACAGTGTTTTACACCTGTTCCTCAATAGGAATCCGCAGGTGAAATCCGCACAAAAAACACTGGAAATCCACGGTAAATCCGCAGTGCGTTTTACCTGCGGATTTTTCAAAAACTGCGGAAAAATCCACATGAATCTACGTGGGCACATAGCCTTAGGGTTAGGGTTGGAATTAGGGTTAGGGTTGGAAATATGGTTAAGATTAGGGGCGTGTTGGGGTTAGGATTAGGCTTGTGGTTATAGTTAGGGTTGGGATTAGGGGTGTGTTGGGGTTAGGGTGGTTGTTAGGGGTGTGCTGGGGTTAGGGTTGTGATTAGGATTATGGCTAGAGTTGGGATTAGGGTAGGAGTGTGTTGGGGTTAGTGTTGGAGTTAGAATTGAGGGGTTTCCAAGGTTTAGGCACATCAGGGGTCTCCAAATGCGACATGGCGACACCATTGATTCCAGCCAATCTTGCATTCACAAAGTCAAATGGTGCTCCCTCCCTTCCGAGCCCCGACGTGCGCCCAAACAGTGGTTTACCCAAACATATAGGGCATAAGCATACTCAGGAAAAATTGCACAACTTTGGGGGTCTAATTTCTCCTGTTACCCTTGGGAAAATAACAAAATGGGGGCTAAAAACTTATTATTGGGGGAAAAAAATGATTTTTTATTATCACGGCTTTGCCTTATAAATTTCTATGAAGCACTTGGGGGTTCAAAGTGCTCACCACACATCTAGATAAGTTCCTTGGGGGGGTCTAGTTTCCAAAATGGGGGCACTTGTGGGGGGGGTTTCTGTTTAGGCACATCAGGGGCTCTGCAAACGTAACATGACGCCCGAAGACCATTCCATCAAAGTCTGAATTCCAAAACGTCACTACTTCCCTTCCGAGCCCTGACATGTGCCCAAACAGTGGTTTACCCCCACATATGGGGTATCCGCATACTCAGGACAAACTGGACAACAACTTTTGGGGTCCAATTTCTCCTGTTACCCTTGTGAAAATAAAAAAATTGCGGGCTAAAAAATAATTTTTGAGGAAAGAAAAATGATTTTTTATTTGCACAGCTCTGCGTTATAAACTTCTGTGAAGCACTTGGGGGTTCGAAGTGCTCATCGCACATCTAGATTAGTTCCTTGGGAGGTTTAGTTTCCAATATGGGGTCACTTGTGGGAGAGATTCAATGTTTAGGCGCACAGGGGCTCTCCAAACGCGACATGATGTCCGCTAACGATTGGAGCTAATTTTTCATTCAAAAAGTCAAATGGCGCTCCTTCCCTTCCGAGCCTTGCCGTGTGCTTAAACAGTGGTTTACCCCCACATATGAGGTATCGGTGTACTCAGGAGAAATTGCCTAACAAATTTTAGGATCCATTTTATCCTGTAACCCATGTGAAAATGAAAAAATTGAGGCTAAAAAATTGTGTGTGAAAAAAAAAAAGTACTTTTTCATTTTTACGGATCAATTTGTGAAGCACCTGGGGGTTTAAAGTGCTCACTATGCATCTAGATAAGTTCCTTGGGGGGTCTAGTTTCCAAAATGGGGTCACTCCAATATTTAGGCACACAGAGGCTCTCCAAACGCGACATGGTGTCTGCTAAAGATTGGAGCCAATTTTTCATTCCAAAAGTCAAATGGCGCTCCTTCCCTTCCGAGCCCTATCGTGCGCCCACACAGTGGTTCCCCCCCCCCCACATATGGGGTATTGGCGTACTTAGGACAAATTGTACAATAAACTTTAGGGGTCCTTTACGCTTGAGAAAATAAAAAAATTGTTGCTAAAAATCATTTTTGTGACTAAAAAGTGTAATGTCCATTTTTTCCTTCCATGTTGCTTCTGCTGCTGTGAAGCACCTGAAGGGTTAATAAACTTGAATGTGGTTTTGAGCACCTTGAGGGGTGCAGTTTTTAGAATGGTGTCACTTTTGGGTATTTTCAGCCCTATAGACCCCTCAAACTAACTTCAAATGTGAGGTGGTCCCTAAAAAAATGGTTTTGTAAATTTTTTTGTAAAAATGAGGAATCGCTGGTCAAATTTTAACCCTTATAACTTCAAAAAAAAAAAATTGGTTCCAAAATTGTGCTGATGTAAAGTAGACCTGTGGGTAATGTTTTTTATTAACTATTTTGTGTCATATAACTCTCTGGTTTAACAGAATAAAAATTCAAAATTTGAAAATTGCAACATTTTCAAAATTTTTGCCAAATTTCCGATTTTTTCACAAATAAACGCAAAAATTATCGACCTAAATTTACTACTAACATGAAGCCCAATATGTCACGAAAAAACAATCTCAGAACCGCTAGGATCCGTTGAAGCGTTCCGGAGTTATTACCTCATAAAGGGACACTGGTCAGAATTGCAAAAAATGGCCAGGTCACTAAGGTCAAAATAGGCTGGGTCATGAAGGGGTTAATAAGATGTGTAATAGAGGGGTTACGAGGACACTAAACTTCAGGAGGGCAAATTTCCAACGGATGAGAGAGGATCTTGGTGCAATTAACTGGGACGACATCCTGAGACATAAAAATACACAAAGAAAATGGGAGACGTTTATTAGCATCCTGGATAAGACCTGTGCACAGTATATACCGTATGGGAATAAACATACTAGAAATAGGAGGAAACCAATATGGCTAAAAGGGGCGCAATAAGTGACAAAAAGAAAGCATTTAGAGAATTAAAGGAAGTAGGTAGTGATGAGGCATTAAATAAATACAAAAAATTAAATAAATTCTGTAAAAAGAAAATCAAGGCAGCAAAGATTGAGACAGAGACTCATTGCCAGAGAGACTAAAAATAATCCCAAAATATTCTTTAACTACATAAACAGTAAGAAACTAAAAAATGATAGTGTTTAAAATAGTCTGGGTGAAATGGTGGATGAGGATGAGGAAAAAGCCAATATGCTAAATGACTTTTTTTCATCAGTAATTACACAAGAAAATTCCATGGCAGACAATATGATCAGTCATAACAAAAATTCCCCATTAAATGTCACCTGCTTAACCCAGCAGGAAGTACGGGTGCGTCTAAAAATCACTAAAATTGACAAATCTCTGGGCCCGGATGGGATACACCCCTGAGTACTGCAGGAATTAAGTACAGTCATTGATAGACCATTATTTTTAAACTTTAAAGACTCCATAGTAACGGTCTGTTTCCACAGGACTGGCGTATAGCAAATGTGGTGCCAATATTCAAAAAGGGGACAAAAACTGAACTCGGTAATTATGGGCCAGTAAGCTTAACCTCTACTGTGGGTAAAATCCTGGCGGGCATGCTAAAGGATGAAATTATTATTATTATTATTTATTGTTATAGCGCCTTTTATTCCATGGCGCTTTACATGTGAGGAGGGGTATACCTAATAAAAACAAGTACAATAATCTTAAACAATACAAGCCATAACTGGTACAGGAGGAGTGAGGACCATGCCCACGAAGGCAAACAATCTACAAGGGATGGGTGAGAATACAGTAGGTGAGCTGGTCATGCAGCGGTTTGGTTGATCGGTGGTTACTGCAGGTTGTAGGCTTGTCGGAAGAGGTGGGTCTTCAGGTTCTTTTTGAAGATTTTGATGGTAGGCGAGAGTCTGATGTGTTGTGGTAGAGGGTTCCAGAGTAGGGGTGATACGCAAGAGAAATCTTGTATGCGATTGTGGGAAGAGGGGATAAGAGGGGAGTAGAGAAGGAGATCTTGTGAGGATCGGAGGTTGCGTGTAGGTAAGTACCAGGAGACGAGGTCACAGATGTATGGAGGAGACAGGTTGTGGATGGCTTTGTATGTCATGGTTAGGGTTTGTACTGGAGTCTCTGGGCAATGGGGAGCCAGTGAAGGGATTGACAGAGGGGAGAGGCAGGGGAATAGCGGGGGGACAGGTGGATTAGTCGGGCAGCAGAGTTTAGAATAGATTGGAGGGGTGCGAGAGTGTTCGAGGGGAGGCCACAGAGCAGGAGGTTGCAGTAGTCAAGGCGAGAGATGATGAGGGCATGGACTAGGGTTTTTGCAGATTCTTGGTTGAGGAATGAACGGATTCGTGAAATATTTTTGAATTGAAGTCGGCAGGAAGTGCAAAGGGCTTGGATATGTGGTTTGAAGGAGAGATCAGCGTCAAGGATTACCCCGAGGCAGCGAGCTTGTGGGACTGGGGAGAGTGGGCAGCCATTTACTGTAATGGTTAGGATCGTTGGGGGGGGGGGGGGGTCGCGTGAGATGGGGGAAAGATGATAAGTTCTGTTTTGTCCATGTTAAGTTTCAGAAATCTAGCGGAGAAGGATGAAATAGTGGACAGACATTGAGGGATTCTGGTTAGTAGGGAGGTGATATCTGGTCCAGAGATGTAGATCTGTGTGTCATCAGCATAGAGGTGATACTGAAAGCCATGAGATTCTATGAGCTGTCCCAGGCCAAAGGTGTAAATGGAGAAGAGCAGGGGCCCAAGGACTGAACCTTGTGGGACTCCGACAGATAGGGGGCGAGGTGAGGAGGTGGTGTGTGAGTGGGAGATGCTGAATGTCCAGTCTGTTAGGCATGATGAGATCCAGGATAGGGCCAAGACTGTGATGCCAAGGGATGAGAGGGTCTGTAATAATAGGGAATGGTCCACTGTGTCAAAGGCAGCCGACAGGTCGAGGAGAACAGAGTAGTGTCGCTTGCTCTTGGTGGTTAAGAGGTCGTTGGTGACCTTAGTTAGGGCAGTTTCAGTGGAATGGTGTGACCGGAAGCCAGATTGTAAGCGGTCAAAGTGGGAGCAAGAAGAGAGATGGGAGGACAGTTCAAGGTAGACGTGTTGTTCCAGTAGTTTGGAGGCATAAGGGAGAAGTGATATAGGGCGATAGCTAGATACAGAGGATGGGTCAAGAGAGGGCTTTTGGAGGATAGGTGTGATGGAGGCATGTTTAAAGCTTGAGGGGAAAACACCAGTTGTTAGTGATAGGTTGAAGAGATGGGTTAGGGTTGGGATGAAGACGGTGGTGAGGTTTGGGATGGGAGCGGGTCAAGCGCACAGGTGGTGAGATGCGATCTTGAGAGTAGAGTGGAGAGTTGATCTTCTGTAATGGTGGAGAAGTTGGTTTTGGAGGGCAGGGAAGTCGGGAGGAAGGGCTCTGGGGCTTGTTGACCAAAACTGTATCTGATGCTATCAATCTTCTGCTTGAAGAATGAGGCAAAGTCTTCAGCGGAGATAAGTGGGGAGGGAGGAGGTGCTGGGGGACGGAGGAGAGAATTGAAGGTGTTGAATAACTGTTTAGGGTAGTGAGACAGGGAGGATATGAGAGATGAGAAGTGCTGGAGTATCTGAAGAGGAATAACCTCATGACCCAGTATCAGCACGGGTTTACTAGGGACCGTTCCTGTCGGACTAATCTGATCAGTTTCTATGAAGAGGTAAGTTCCGGACTGGACCAAGGACATGCAGTAGATGTAGTATATATGGACTTTTTAAAAGCTTTTGATACGGTGCCACACAGAAGGTTGATACATAAAATAAGAATAATGGGGATAGGGGAAAATATGTGTAAGAGGATTAAAAGCTGGCTCAGGGATAGGAAACAAAGGGTGGTTATTAATGGAGCACACAGACTGGGTTGCGGTTAGCAGTGGGGTACCACAGGGGTCAGTATTGGGCCCTCTTTTTAACATTTATTAATGGCCTTGGGGGCATACAGAGTAGAATTTCAATATTTGCAGATGACACTAAACTCTGCAGGGTAATCAATACAGTGGAGGACAATTTTATATTACAGGAGGATTTATTTAAACTAGAAGCTTGGGCTGATAAATGGCAAATGAGCTTTAATGGGGATAAATGTAAGGTCATGCACTTGGGTAGAAGTAATAAGATGTATAACTATGTGCTTAATTGTAAAACACTGGGCAAAACTGTTAATGGAAAAGACCTGGGTGGATGACAAACTCACATTTAGTGGCCAGTGTCAGGCAGCTTCTACAAAGGCAAATAAAATAATGGGATGCATTAAAAGAGGCATAGATGCTCATGAGAAGAACATAATTTTACCTCTATACAAGTCACTAGTTCGACCACACTTAGAATACTGTGCACAGTTTTGGTCTCCGGTGTATAAGAAAGATAAAGCTGAACTAGAGCGAGTGCAGAGAAGAGCGACCAAGGTTATTAGAGGACTGGGGGGTCTGCAATACCAAGACAGGTTATTACACTTGGGGCTATTTACATAGTTACATAGTTATTAAGGTTGAAGGAAGACTTTAAGTCCATCTAGTTCAACCCATAGCCTAACCTAACATGCCCTAACAGTTTGATCCAGAGGAAGGCAAAAAAAAAAACCATGTGGCAAAGAGTAAGCTCCACCTTGGGGAAAAAAAATTCCTTCCCGACTCCACATACAGCAATCAGACTAGTTCCCTGGATCAATGCCCTATCAAGGAATCTAGTGTATATACCCTGTAACATTATACTTTTCCAGAAAGGTATCCAGTCCCCTCTTAAATTTAAGTAATGAATCACTCATTACAACATCATACGGCAGAGAGTTCCATAGTCTCACTGCTCTTACAGTGAAGAATCCGCGTCTGTTATTATGCTTAATCCTTTTTTCCTCCAGACGTAGAGGATGCCCCCTTGTCCCTGTCTCAGGTCTACGATTAAAAAGATCATCAGAAAGGTCTTTGTACTGTCCCCTCATATATTTATACATTAAAATAAGATCACCCCTTAGTCTTCGTTTTTCCAAACTAAATAGCCCCAAGTGTAATAACCTGTCTTGGTACTGCAGACCCCCCAGTCCTCTAATAACCTTGGTTGCTCTTCTCTGCACCCGCTCTAGTTCAGCTATGTCTTTCTTATACACCGGAGACCAGAACTGTGCACAGTATTCTAAGTGTGGTCGAACTAGTGACTTGTATAGAGGTAAAATTATGTTCTCCTCATGAGCATTTATGCCTCTTTTAATGCATCCCATTATTTTATTTGCCTTTGTAGCAGCTGCCTGACACTGGCCACTGAATATGAGTTTGTCATCCACCCATACACCCAGGTCTTTTTCATTGACGGTTTTACCCAGAGTTTTAGAATTAAGCACATAGTTATACATCTTATTACTTCTACCCAAGTGCATGACCTTACATTTATCCCCATTAAAGCTCATTTGCCATTTATCAGCCCAAGCTTCTAGTTTACATAAATCATCCTGTAATATAAAATTGTCCTCCCCTGTATTGATTACCCTGCAGAGTTTAGTGTCATCTGCAAATATTGAAATTCTACTCTGAATGCCCCCTACAAGGTCATTAATAAATATGTTAAAAAGAAGAGGGCCCAATACTGACCCCTGTGGTACCCCACTGCTAACCGCGACCCAATCCGAGTGTGCTCCATTAATAACCAACCTTTGTTTCCTATCCCTGAGCCAGCTCTCAATCCACTTACACATATTTTCCCCTATCCCCATTATTCTCATTTTATGTAACAACCTTTTGTGTGGCACCGTATCAAAAGCTTTTGAAAAGTCCATATACACTACATCTACTGGGTTCCCTTGGTCCAGTCCGGAACTTACCTCTTCATAGAAGCTGATCAAATTAGTCTGACATGAACGGTCCCTAGTAAACCCGTGCTGATACTGGGTCATGAGGTTATTCCTCTTCAGATACTCCAGTATAGCATCCCTTAGAATGCCCTCCAGGATTTTACCCACAGTAGAGGTTAAGCTTACTGGCCTATAATTACCGAGTTCAGTTTTTGTCCCCTTTTTGAATATTGGCACATTTGCTATACGCCAGTCCTGTGGTACAGACCCTGTTATTATGGAGTCTTTAAAGATTAAAAATAATGGTCTATCAATGACTGTACTTAGTTGCTGCAGTACTCGGGGGTGTATCCCATCCGGGCCCGGAGATTTGTCAATTTTAGTTATTTTTAGACGCCGCTGTACTTCCTGCTGGGTTAAGCAGGTGACATTTAATTGGGAATTTTTGTTATCACTGATCAAATTGCCTGCCATGGGATTTTCTTGTGTAAATACTGATGAAAAAAAGTCATTTAGCATATTGGCTTTTTCCCCATCCTCATCCACCATTTCACCCAGACTATTTTTAAGGGGGCCAACACTTTCATTTTTTAGTTTCTTACTATTTATGTAGTTAAAGAATATTTTGGGATTATTTTTACTCTCTCTGGCAATGAGTCTCTCTGTCTGAATCTTCGCTGCCTTGATTTGCTTTTTACAGAATTTAATTTTCTGTATTTATTTAATGCCTCCTCACTACCTACTTCCTTTAATTCTCTAAATGCTTTCTTTTTGTCCCTTATTGCGCCCCTTACAGCTCTATTTAGCCATATTGGTTTCCTCCTATTTCTAGTATGTTTATTCCCATACAGTATATACTGTGCACAGGTCCTATCCAGGATGCTAATAAATGTCTCCCATTTTCTTTGTGTACTTTTATGTCTCAGGATATCGTCCCAGTTAATTGCACCAAGATCATCTCTCATCCGTTGGAAATTTGCCCTCCTGAAGTTTAGTGTCCTTGTAACCCCTCTATTACACATCTTATTAAAGGATACATGAAAACTTATTATTTTGTGATCACTATTCCCCAAGTGACCCCCAACCCTTATATTTGATATGCGGTCTGGCCTGTTGGTTAATATTAGGTCTAGCAGTGCCCCCCTCCTTGTTGGGTCCTGAACCAGTTGTGAAAGGTAATTGTCTCTCATAGTTGTCAAAAACCGATTACCTTTGCTGGAACTGCAGGTTTCTGTTCCCCAATCTATTTCAGGGTAGTTGAAGTCCCCCATAATAATGACTTCTCCTTGAGTCGCAGCTTCATCTATTTGCTTTACGAGGATATTCTCCATTGCTTCCATTATTTTTGGAGATTTATAACAAACCCCTATCAGTAATTTATTATTTTTTCCCCCTCCCCTTATCGCCACCCACAGGGACTCTACATTTTCATTAAATTCACCTATATTATCACGCAGGATGTGTTTTAAGGACAATTTTACATATAGACACACCCCACCCCGTCGCTTATCTGTACGGTCATTTCTGAAAAGGCTATAGCCCTGCAAGTTAACAGCCCAGTCATGGCTCTCATCCAGCCATGTCTCAGATATCCCCACCATATCATAATTATGCTCCAACAACACTAATTCTAATTCGTTAATTTTGTTGGCGAGGCTTCTGGCATTAGTATACATGCACTTGATGTTCCTCTCTGTACCTCTATTCTTTCTTAAATTACTAACTGTTCTAACCCCACCCCCATGCCACCCCCAACTTCCTTATTTGTGCCCAGGTCTCTATCTGCACTATCTACCCCTCCTATAAATTGAATACCCTCCCCCCCAATCCCTAGTTTAAACACTCCTCCAACCTTCTAACCATTTTCTCCCCCAGCACAGCTGCGCCTTCCCCATTGAGGTGCAGCCCGTCCCTAGCGTAGAGCCTGTAGCCAACTGAGAAGTCGGCCCAGTTCTGCAGGAACCCAAACCCCTCCTTCCTACACCAATTCTTGAGCCACTTATTAACCTCCCTAATCTCCCGTTGCCTCTCTGGCGTGGCACGTGGTACAGGCAGTATTTCGGAAAATACCACGTTGGAGGTCCTTGCTTTCAACTTGCAGCCTAAATCCCTGAAATCATCTTTAAGGACCTTCCACCTACCTCTAACTTTGTCATTTGGGCCAATGTGCACCATGACCGCTGGGTCCTCACCAGCCCCTCCCAGTAATCTGTCCACCCGATCAGCGATGTGTCGGACTCGAGCGCCAGGTAGACAGCAGACCGTTCGATGATCCCTGTCTTTGTGACAGATTGCCCTATCTGTTCCCCTAATAATTGAGTCCCCCACTACCAGCACCTGTCTGACCTGACCTGCTCTCCTATTTCCCTCCTTACTGGAGCAGTCACTCCTCCGGCTTTCAGAGGACATGCCTGGCTGCAGCAGTGCTACCCCTGTACTGGCACCCCCCTCATGTGCCAACTTAGCAAACTTATTGGGGTGTGCCAGATCAGGACTAGCCTCCCTGGCACTCTTCCCTCTACCCTGCTTCCTAACTGTCACCCAGCTAACTGCCTCACTGTCCTGCAGCTCCATCCTACCATCCCCCCCCCTCATCTATCCCATTGAGCGTCTGCTCAGTGAGCAGAAGACTCCTCTCCATATTGTCTATGGATCTCCGTGTTGCCAGCTGCACATTTAGATTCAGAATCTGGGTTTCCAAATGCACAACATGCTCACATCTCACACAGCAGTATGCACGCTCGAACGGCTGATCAAGGACTGCATACATGAGGCATGATGTGCACTGGATGGCATTAACAATAGTGGAGCACATTTCCTAATGGGGATTGCACCACACAAACGTTAAATAAAAAATAAATACAAAGTATTAATAAAAAACAGACAGCAATTCCTCCCTTGGAAACTCCCTGATTCCAAAGTCACTGAATCACAAGTCACACTTACCGCCGTCCACACTTACGCTCAGGTCACACTCAGCTCACTCACACTCGCTAAGCTGAAGATTTAAAGATTTTTTTTTTCTCTATTTCCCCTCAACAGCAAGCCACCTTGCTGTTCAAATGCACTTCCAAGTTTGGAAAAACGCACTTTAGTTTGGAAAAACAAAGGCTAAGGGGTGATGTTATTTTAATGTATAAATATATGAGGGGACAGTACAAAGACCTTTCTGATGATCTTTTTAATAGACCTGAGACAGGGACAAGGGGGCATCCTCTACGTCTGGAGGAAAGAAGGTTTAAGCATAACAGACGCAGATTCTTTACTGTAAGAGCAGTTAGACTATGGAACTGTCTGCCGTGTGATGTTGTAATGAGTGATTCATTAAATTTAAGAGGGGACTGGATGCCTTTCTTGAAAAGTGTTATGTTACAGGTTATATATACTAGATTCTTTGATAGGGAGTTGATCCAGGGAACTAGTCTGAATGCTGTATGTGGAGTCAGGAAGGAATTTTTTTCCCCCAATGCGGAGCCTACTCTTTGCCACATGGGTTTTTTTTTTTTGCCTTCCTCTGGATCAACATGTTAGGGCATGTTAGGTTAGGCTAGGCTATGGGTTGAACTAGATGGACTTAAAGTCTGCCTTCAACCTTCAGAAGTCTGTAGTTGGGGTGACGAGGATTCCAACACAGTGCTTGGACTGGCCAGCGGCTCTCCTGACCCAAGCGTGACAGCATGTGTTTCAGCAGTGGTAACGCTCTGGTTGTGAAAGTCAACGGCCAGTCAGCGTTGCGATCCCCATCCAAATTGCATGGCTGTCTTCCCTAATGAGGAAATCAAATCGAATCAAAATGATCTTCCTATTTTGTGCTAAAAATAATGACCAAAATAGTTTTTTTGTATTTCTAAGAACCAACCAAACAGCAACTTGCAATAACCAGTTCTTAATGTTCATTTCTGTTACTCCGTTATTTGAAAGGCTTGAATCCCAATGGAAAAATTAGTTTGGGCTGGATGTTTCCATGTTAACCGTTCCAGGCTAAAAAAGCGAAAGATTTGTTGAGTGCGGATTAGATATACTAAAATATTCAAAAAAGAGACCACTCACTGGATCTGTTCCAACAGAGCAGGATGGACAAAGTGATTCATTTCCTCATGTCTTTCAGGTTAATGTTCTGAAGTGTTGCTTTCATAAAAACCCAGTGGATAAGGTCATAGGTCTTATAGGGGTATGTAAAAATGTGGGCACCCCTGGTCAAAATTACTGTTATTGTGAATTGTTAAACAAGTTGAAGATGAAATTATATCTAAAAGGCTTACTTAAGTTAAAGATGACACATTTCCTTTGTATTTTAGTAAAAAAAAATTGTTTTTTACACTTTCAAAATTACAAAAAGGAAAACAGGCCGATGCAAGTTTGGGCACCCTTAGAGATTTGTGTGCTCAGATAGCTTTGACCAAGGTTTCAGACCTTAATTAACCCGTTAGGTTTTTGCTTGTTCACCATCATAGATAGGAAAGGCAGGTGATGCAAATTTCAGTTTTTATAAAAACCCAGCCTCCTCTAACCTTGTGCCAAAAAACAGCAGCCATTGGTTCTTCTAAGCAGCTGCCTAGCACTCTGAAAAGACTATAAGGGTATGTGTCCACGTTCAGGATTGCATCAGGATTTGGTCAGGATTTATCATCAGTATTTGTAAGCCAAAACCAGGAGTAGGTGATAAATGCAAAAGTGGAGCATATGTTTCTATTATACTTTTCCTCTAATTGTTCCACTCCTGGTTTTGGCTTACAAATACTGATGAAAAATCCTGACCAAATCCTGATGCAATCCTGAACGTGGACACATACCCTAAGAAGATAGCAAAGCTGTTTCAAGTTGTCCTTATCTCAGTTCGAAACGTAATTCAGAAATGACTAATCAGGTACAGTGGAGGTCAATAAGGTTTGGAAGACCAAGCAAAATTTCAGTAAGAGATGCTCCTAGTAATTGCTAGAGAGGCAAATAAGAACCCCCGCTTGACTGCAAAAGACCTTCGGAAAGATTTAGCAGACTCTGGAGTTGTGGTACATTGTTCAGAGACACCTGCACATACACAGCCTTCATCGAAGAGTCACCATAAGAGTACCTCTCCTGCGTTGTCACCATAAGGCCGGAGACACACTGGTGCGAGATACGGCCGAGTCTCGCTGGTTAAAAGCAAGCTGTGGCAGCGGCACTCCGGAGCGGAGCGTGCGGCTCCATGTATTGCTATGCGGCTGCACGCTCCGCTCCGGAGTGCCGGTGCCACAGCTTGCTTTTAACCAGCGAGACTCGGCCGTATCTCGCACCAATGTGTCTCCGGCCTAAAATTCAGCATCAGCAGTATGCAAAACAATTATCTAAACAAGCATGATGTGTTTTGGAAACAAGTCCTTTGGACTGATGAGGTTAAAATTGAACTCTTTGGCCACAATGATCAAAAGGTATGCGTATAGAAAAAAAAGGCGTAGAATTTCACAAAAAAAAAATCTCGTCATTCATTAGGCTACTTTTACACTTGCCGTGTTTTTTTTTGTGGCTCATTATTGCAGGTCTTTTTGCGGGACGTAGTGACGCAATTTTCACGTTGTCGCAATAACGGACAGCAAAAAAACTTGCGGATCGCCGTTTTTCTGGCTCCCAATACTATAGCAAAATTATTTGGGGAAAAAAAAACAGCGGTCCGCAAAACCAGAAGGCACGGCAACGGAAGGTTGTTTTTGAGGACCCATTGATTTGCAATGGGGGCCGTGTCAGTGAGCTGTGAAAAAGCTCGATCTTTTTTCACTGCCGTAAATACAGCCCTCATGGCCATACAGCACGCCATGGAATTATTGCGGTCTGTTTTTGCGGCCCCATAGAAATCTATTAGGGCCGCAAAATCACAGCAAGTGTAAGAGAAGCCTTAAGCATGGGGAAGGATCATTCATGCTTTGGGGTTGTGTTGCGGTCAATGGCGCGGGAACATTTCACGGGGAGAGGGAAGAATGGATTGGATTCAGTGAAATTTCAACAAATTCTTGATGCAAATATACCAGCTGTAAAAAAAAAAAAGAAAAAAAAAAAGCTGAAGTGGAAAAGAGGATGGCTTCTACAATTGGATAATGAGCCTTAACACGTCAAAATCCACAACAGACTACCTCAAAAGGTGCAAGCTGACGGTTTTACAATGGCCCTAATAGCGCCCTGAGCTGAACAATCAATGAAAATCTGTGGCTAGACCTCAAAATGACAGTGCATGCAAGACGACCCAGGAATCTCACAGAACTGGAAGAACTCTGCAAAGGAAGAACGGATGAAAATCCCTCAAAGAACTGAAAGACTCTTGGCTGGCTACAAACTACGCATTACGGCTGCGTCTAGTACACCATTGAGTAGTGATAAGCGAGCATGCTCGGGTGTTCTCAGCATCTGGGCATGCTCGTATATTATGCTCAATTTGCAGCTGTTGAGACTGCCTCAACACATGTGGGCATTGCCTGTTAGGGAATCCCCACGTAAGGAGGCTGACCAACAGCCGCAAGTATGCAGCTGCAGGGAATCTAATTTAAGATCCGACTAATATACGAGCACATTCGCTCACCACTACCACTGAGGAAGGCTTGATGCAGCCGTAAAGTGTTTTTTTTAATAGCTGATATTTGCAACTTAAGGGTGTTAACGGACAGTCACACTACTTGTGAGATACATTCAAAATAGCCACATCAATTTTGGGGGTCTTTTCCCAACATTCACAAATATCGCTTTTGATAGGTTTTTAACCCCTTTTGGAAAGAAGCCTTAGACTTCTTCCACTCCTTTATGTAGGGACAACACATTTTTGAGCACTGGAAAGCATTTATGCTTTCGCATCTAGAACCTCCCCAAACATCACATCCTGTATGGTTTTGGGTTCCTTAACATTATCGATTTTCATAGTGGCCCTAATCGCTTTTAATAATTTATACGTACCTTCTGCTAGTAAACAAGGACAGCCTTCATTACCATCTGACGAGGTGGATGAAACGTCTGAATAGAATCTAATAGCTTTCAAGTCCTCATTGGAACATGGAGCCTCAAAACTATACTGCTTCTGTTAGAGCAAGGGGGATCCCTATTCTTAAGTCCCTTAAATGAGTTCCGGACCACCATTTTCATGATCACTTTCAGGTTCTTCGTAAGGGAAGAGGATTCTTCTGCCAATTTTTTTCAATGTAACGATAGCACAGCTTTTTCTCATGTGATGGTAACAATTTAGCTCTACAAAGTGCACATTCCTTATTCTTTATTTTTTCCATGCACCACTTTCCTAGTTTTGTCTTAAAACACATTAAGAAGAGATATAACCCCAGAATGCTAGCCCAGCAAGCAGTGGTATAGGGCATGCAAACACTGCTTTTTTTTTTTACCATACTGCTGGGAAGAAAAAAAAAAAAAAAGTGTCATAGTTTTATTCCAAAGACGAATGTGGTATCACTAAAAACGTCATGTTGTCCCACAAAAAAACAAAAAAAACAAAACTGTTATACAGCTCCATCAGTGGAAAAATAAATTCTCTTTAAGAGTTTTTGTTGTGTAAAAGCCCCAAAGCACAAACAAGACAAATGTCGTATTGCTCTAATTGTTCTGAAGAATAAAGCCATCTTATCACTTACCACACTGAACAGCATAAACAAAAACAAAACGCTATTTCTCAATTGCTCGTTATTGTCATTTCTGTCTCCCAAAAATCAGAATAGAAAGCAATAAAAATAAAATAAATGTTGTGCTCGAAAATAGTACCAGTAGAAACATCAACTAGTCCCACAAAAAAACAAGCCATGACCCTGTCGGCAGAAATATGGAAAATTATAGCTCTCAAAATCTGTAGCTGCAAACACGAGTTTTTGCAAAAAAAAATAAATAAAAAATTGTTTAGTATGTGACAGCTGCCAAACCTAAAATAAATAAAATTATATATAAACCTGGAAACTCTGTACCGACCAGAAGAATGTCATCTAATCATTTATATCGCACGAGGAACCGTGTAAAAAAATAAAACCAATTCTTGACCTACACCTGATTTGTTCATTCTGCCTCCCGAAGATTCGGATTATTTATCCTGCTCTCTACGCCGAGCGCTTTCACCGGGGTTTGTGTGTAAATCTCTGAAATACGTGATTTAGACAGAACCCCTGGAGGAAGATTCCCAATAATAAGACAGATTGAGGCACTTTGGACACCGTCTGGCCCATGATTAGAGTTGGGCAAATTTTTAAAAATACAGTTCCGATTATGATCAGCAGCTATTATTTTTGCAATACTCTCCAAACACAGCCGAATGTCATTGGAGTAAATGGGAGTAATTCAGGAAACAAATTCAGCACGAACAGGGTTCCAATATGGCAATTTTGGATTCGGCGGCAAAACATATTTGCTCAACTCTACCCATACCCATTTTTTAGGCGTGCATAAGCGTGCCATCGGCCAACAGTTTTGTGCACCTCTAACAAGGTTAATGCTGAACAAAGGCCAGACCGAGTCAACAGTATCTCTGCCACCCCTTTATAGGGAATGGATCCCTCAGGGGTTTCATCTGAATCACGTCACTTGGAAATTTGGATGGAAATCCCCGTGTAAGTGCCAAGGCTGGGTTCACACTGCGTTAGTGTGACCCATTTAATTGACTACGTTACACCACGACATAACGCGGTGTAACATAGTCCGTTAACGCCGCCATTGAATGCAATGGCGGACGCATCGCTAGCGTGCACTAGCGATGTGCCGCCATTGAGTGACGTACCCTGAGACGCAGGCTGCAGCGTTTACGGGTCCGTCACTGCTAGCGCAGATAGAGCTAGCAGAGCTCTATCTGCGCTAGCGGGATGCAAACACCGGCACTTGCGCTAGCAGCAGCCAGTTAGCGTATGTGCTGAACGGGCTGCTGCTAACGCAGTCTGAACTAAGCCTAAGTGTAATGTGCAGGAAAAATGTGATCCCAAAATGTTACATAAAATGTTGCCAATGAAAGTTTCAACCCAATGCACACAAAAAAAAAGCAAGGTCCACCATCTGTTGGTAGAAATATAGGGAGCTTCCACATTAGTCGTAGTACAAAAGGCTCTGGACAAGCTAAATTGCTCAACTGTCAACACAATTTCAGCTAATTCTGGTGACACCTGTAGATAAATTCCCAAAGTGGGGTCACTTGAGGGGGGAATCCTGTGTTCAGTCCATGCGGCACGGTCTGTCTTTAAGAGGGAGTGTGTGGGAGGGAGTGTGTGTGTGTGTGTGTGTAGACGAAGCATTTCAGTGCGAAACACGCGTCGGGTGTGGTGGGTCCCTAGGTTCTTCCTCCTGGTAACTATACTTATATTCTATACTCATGCAGTATTCACATATTTTGTGTTAGCTTGTTTAGCTTATTTCATTTGTTTTCAGGGGTGAGCTGTGATTTGTAGAGACATTTATATGTTTTGATTTACCTTACTATTTATTTTGTTCTTTCATTTACGCCACATGCATTTTTCTGCACCTCATCTGTATTTATGCAGTATTAAGCTAGATCTCATTCTTAGGGTATGTGTCCACGTTCAGGATTGCATCAGGATTTGGTCACGATTTTCCATCAGTATTTGTAAGCCAAAACCAGGAGTGGGTGATAAATGCAGAAGTGGAGCATATGTTTCTTTTATACTTTTCCTCTAATTGTTCCACTCCTGGTTTTGGCTTACAAATACTGATGGAAAATCCTGATGCAATCCTGAACGTGGACACATACCCTTATACTATCCCTATGTTACTGCTGTATATATCATTATATTGATGTTGTTCCTGTGTGTGTCCCACTGTTGCTGCTGCACTGGTGGCTACTGCCCTGTTTTTATATGCGTTTCAATAAAATTTTCATTTTTTATTATTTTCTGGTCCAAGTTAAGTGTGAAGGTGTTTTTTTGAAAAAAAAAAAAAATAATATTATTAATAAGTATATATATATATATATATATATATATATATATATATATATATCTATCTAATATATAAAGGTGTGTGGGTGTGGGTGTGGGTGTGGGTGTGTGTGTGTGTGTGTGTGTCCGGGATTGGCATCTGAACCGTCGCAGCTACAGCCACAAAATTTTGCACAGTCACACGTCTGGACCCTGAGGAGCGTCAAAGCTATGTTGTGAGGTGAAATTTTAACCCCGCGCTTTCCAATTCACCAAACAATTTTGCCCCTATCTACATAATGGGGAAAAAATGAAAGGAAAAGTGTTGGAGGCAAATTAACAGCTGCCAGATGTGAACAAGGGGGACTTAAAGAATGACAGCGATGGCGCCAAAGAGTATATACTGTACAGTTGCTAAGGTGGGGCCCCAACATGGGATAATCACCACACCACCACGGGGATATGAACACACACAAAATGCGCCACACACTACCACGTGCTCGAACACATATACCACCCTCAGCGCACATTTCACCACACATACACCAACCTCGCCACATAAAAGTGGAAACACATGCAAAACTCGCCACACGTGCAACACTCACCTCATGGAAAACTCGCCACACGCAAAACTTGCACACGCAGAAAAATTGCCACACGCAGAAAAATTGCCACATGCACAAAAGTTGCAACACATGCAAAAGTTGCCTCACACAAAACTTGCACATACTCAAAAGGCACCACACATAAAACTCGCCACGTGCAAAACTCGCCATGCGCAAAACTTGCTGCACACAACTTGCTACACTAACCTGTCACATGCAACTCGACACACAAAAAGTCCCTACATGCATGTCACCACACGCAACTCAACACACAACTTGACACACGAAACTCGCCCTAAAACACACACAAGTCTGGTATTATCCTTCAAAAATAAAAATCTGATTAATAAGCAGACAAACTACAAGAGCAACAAATGTACCATATAGGAATCCGGCAGCTGTCAGTCACATGACCAGTCTATTATGTGTATGTGTGAGCTAATATATACTGCCAGGGGGTGGGCTTACTGTTGGCTGGGGATTTATCAGGCTGCCATTTTAGCTTACAAATACTGAGGTAAAAATACTGACCAAATAACGTGTGAACGAGGGCTAATACAGGAGATGACATACAGCTATATACTATATACAGGAGATGACACACAGGTATATACTATTTACAGGGGAGATGACACAGGTATATACTATATACAGGAGATGACACAGGTATATACTATATACAGGAGATGACACAGGTATATACTATATACAGGAGATGACATACAGGTACATACTACATACAGGAGATGACATACAGGTATATACTATATACAGGAGATGACACAGGTATATACTATATACAGGAGCAGATTACCTACAGGTATATAGTATATACAGGAGGAGATGACATACAGGTATATGCTATGTATAGGAGATGACATACAGGTATATACTATATACAGGAGGAGATGATACACAGATATATACTATATATAGGTGAGATGACACGTATATACTATATACAGGAGATTACATACTTGTATATCTAATATATAAAGCTGAATGTGTGTATGTATGTGTGTATGTCCGGGATTGGCATCTGAACCGTCGCAGCTACAGCCACAAAATTTTGCACAGTCACACGTCTGGACCCCGAGAGCGTCATAGGCTATGTTGTGAGGTGAAATTTTAACCCCGCGCGTTCCAATTCACCAAACAATTTTGCCCCTATCTACATAATGGGGAAAAAGTGAAGGGAAAAGTGTTGGAGGAAAATTGACAGCTGCCAGATGTGAACAATGAGGACTTAAAGAATGAGAGCGATGGCGACAAAGAGTATATACCGTACAGTTGCTAAGGTGGGGCCCCGACATGGGATACTCACCACACACGGGGATATGAACACAAACACAAAATGCGCCACACACTACCACGTGCTTGAACACATACCACCCTCAGCACACATTTCACCACACACACCAACCTCGCCACATAAAAGTCGAAACACAAAAGTCACCACTCAAAACTCGCAAAACTCGCCATATGCAAAACTCGCCATATGCAAAACTAGGCTCACGCAAAACTCGCCACACGTGCAAAATTCACCTCATGCAAAACTTGCACACACAGAAAAATTGCCACATGTACAAAAGTTGCACCACATGCAAAAGTTGCCTCACACAAAACTTGCACATACTCAAAACGCACCACACAAAACTTGCCACGCGCAAAACTTGCCATGCACAAATCTTGCTGCACACAACTTGCTACACTAACCTGTCACATGCAACTCGACACACAAAATGTTGCTACACGCATGTCGCCACACAAAACTCATCTCACAAAAGTCGCTACATGCATGTCGCCACACGCAACTCAACACACACAACTTGACACATGAAACTCGCCCTAAAACACACACAAGTCTGGTATTGTCCTTCAAAAATAAAAATCTGATTAATAAGCAAACTACAAGAGCAACAAATGTACCATATAGGAAATACGGCAGCTGTCAGTCACATGACCTGTCTATTATGTGTATGTGTGAGCTAATATATACTGCCAGGGGGGAGGGCTTCCTGTTGGCTGGGGATTTATCAGGCTGCCAATAGCAACCAATCACAGCTCAGCTTCTATTTTGCTACAGTTAATTAACCTGAGCTCTGATTAATATAGGCAACAAAGACATTCTCAGTATAACAAAGCTAATATATGTTGTGAAATGCTTCTATTAGCTTAGTTGTTGCCTTTTAATAATTACATTTCTATCTATTTGTTTTGTGGTTTGTGTGCAGAATAAATTTTTGTTAACACATTCTATTTTGCTAACAGCAGTCATTAACCCGGGCGAAGCCGGGTAGTACAGCTAATATATATATATATATAACACACAGAGAGATCACATACACATATCACGCGATATACACTATTGAGCGACATCAAAGAACCCCCCTACCGCAGTACATCAGTCACCATGCCCTGGGCCTCCTTTCATCAGTGTTAGACCCCTCATGGACCTTGAAGCTCTGTTCCTGCACCTAGTAGTGTGTAAGAGGCAGAACGGTCCACGGAGGGATAACCTTCATGGCTCCACCAGTCCCCCACACAGTCTGGTTACCCCTTTTGGCACGGAGGAGCCACGAGTACACAGATAGCAGGGCTGTGTGTGATGTCCCCCCTACCACCTGCCAACATGGTGACCGCATGCAATTCACATTTCCATGCACTGTGCAAACAGGTATTGCCAGAGAGCAGCACAATTCTCCTGCTGAAGGAACATTGTGCCGCACCTAGGAGACTCCTTAGAGCGCCGTTCTCATGTAAGAATCTGTTCTGATCTCAGGCATAGTAATATTAATGTGACTAAGTGTAAATAGGCCTGCAGGAGAGCGACGCATTATTGGGATTTGTGTGTACTTACGTCTTCATTTTAGATATCAATTTTCAATCCTAATTATATGGACCATGCTTACTAGCAGTGACACAGCCATCACTGGTCTTTTGGGCAGGTCATTTAAATATATATCAACCTTGTATGTTTGCAATATCCTGGGGAAGGGGTCGCTATGAGCACGCTCCTGGGTTTTATTGTTTTTCTAGATATACTAAGAAATCTGCTTTAACTTACGTTTTTCTTCTTTGTTTCCAGCATTAGTATACACCATCACCAAAACCCATCCTTCCCTCTTATATTAGCACCACTATTTATATTACAAAAACCCATGCACATTCATGTTATAAGGTAATGTTCAATAAAAGAGGCAACAAGTTGTTTTCTACAAAACAAATTTTTATTCAATACAAAAGATAAGGGTGCAAAGCAATCTATATATGTAATATGCTGCTGCATCTTTGTCTAGCACATGGCTCTGATCTCTTCATGAATGGTCCCGAGCCCTTGGAACTACGAAGATATAATGGTACACTCCAGGATGCAGAACACTCAGTGAAAATAGTAGGTCAATGGAAAGGACCTAACCCAAGATCCAATTGCCAATATTCATATTAATACTGTTCCAGACTTGCATTTCTTCCAGTTTGGGATCGCACTACACTGGAAGTTGGTGCCATAAATCCTAATGGCATTATATACACATTTTTGAAAACGTAGCTTTAGCTTTGTTACCCATACCTTTAAACTTGTCCTATTTAGCAAAGAAAGTGTCAAATATTTCCAAAGAGGCACAAGTTTTATACCATCATGTTCCAGACCATAGTAATGTATTGTGTGTAGGACACATGGCTTCTGTTCACATTAATGTACCAAAACCCAGGAGAAAAAACACACTAATGACTATTGTGCATGGCAAGTTAATGTCTACGATCCCATTACTGGTTTCCACTGTTATCTTTCTAGTATATGTTCAACCTGTGTGCGCAAATGTAAACACACAGAATCCAGCTGATAAAGTATGATAAATCACATGTCAAATGTGCATTGAAATGCAGTGTATCAATACCAAAATTACTGAACAGCATTCTTCAAGTATGTAAAAAACATTTACATTTCATGTACAGTCTTAAAGCTAAAGGCTCCTGCCTCCCCCATTTCCAGGTGACCTTCCTAAAACCAGTATAAAATAGAATAGGTCAGAGGCAAGATATTGCTCACTGCTCACACCTCATAAGGTGCAGATGCAGCCAGTTGGTTAATGGGAGTGGAGATTATGAGAACTGTAGGTGAACCACAGAAATCCTTTGTGATTTATAATTGTGGAAGGTAGTCTGACTAGTTCTGGCCAAGTGTAAAGTGACTACATGGTCCCCAAAGCTGAGAACTAGATACCACTTTTATTACCATCACCTTTATCTCCTCAAAATTGGTTTGACCAGACTCATAAGGAAAGCAATGTCACTGGTTGCAATACTAGGCTACTAATACTCATCCTAGATGAAAAATGGACACAAGTACAGTGTTACAAATCTTACAATCGGGAAAGGCAACAAGAAAAACAGCACTCCTGATCCTTCTTTCAAGATGTGGTTTTAATCCATAAAATTGGTTACATTGATATTTGTGGAGGTGCAGGTGTCAGGGGAGTTTTTCATGAACAGTGAGACCTGCCGGACACCACCATTTCCCGCTGTCCTGGCGCTCCTACGGGTCCACCAAGGCATGAAACAGCCGTAGTCTGGAAGGTCTCACTGTTCATGAAAATTCTCCCCTGACAAGCACATCCGCAAATATCAATGTAACCAATTTTATGGATTAAAACCACATCTTGAAAGAAGGATCGGGTGAGTGCGGTTTTTCTTGTTACCTTTTCCGATATAATACACTCTTTATGCATGCACCACCCAGAAGAGATCCAACAAGGCCATTTCTGAGGATTTGGGTTGAAATAACAGGAAAAACAAAAGTGACTTGGTGCCTGGAATAACTTTTTTTTTTTTAAATAAGTGTTATAAATCTATAAGTGCTGTAGAGTGATGGTTTTCTGTACTTATACCATGTGCGGCAGCCATATTTCCTGATGTTTAAGGAAAAGAATTGAAGTCAGTTTAAGCTAGAGCTTAGCTCTTGAGTAGAACCCATCATGAACACTCCATATGTGAAGTAGTCTGAAACAGGTCTGATAATTTAGCACTCATTCTGAAGATAAGCTGTATACATTATTATTATTATTATTATTATTATTATACATGAAGACCGTTAGTGACAGATATCTAAAGTTGGCCTTTAAATGCTCACCCCTTCTGGCTTAATATAGAGGTTATCTTTAGCCAACATTTGCAGCTTGAAATTTAATAGGAACAAATATACTTTGTGTCTATATTGTGACACCAACTGACTTGTTGGGTATGAGTGTAACCACAATCCCCAGGGAGTTAAATGGACCGTCAGCACAGAATGACTGTTCAAACCAAGCACAGGCGCTCAGTGCATTATGGCGGGGCCAAACATTTAGGCTATGTGCACACGTTTTCTGCACAATCTGCATCTCCTGGCAGAAAACGCAGGTGCAGATTTGATGCGTTTTTTAATGCGGATTTTGTGCGTTTTTGTTGCAGATTTTGTGCGGATTTCATGCGCTTTTTACCCCTGCGGATTTCTATAATGGAAGGGTGCAGAAACGCTGCAGATCCGCACAAAAGTAGTGACATGCTACTTTTGATCCGCAGCGTTTTCCGCATCATTAGCACAGCATTTTTTTTTCCTATTGATTTACATTGTACTGTAAATCACTTTGCGGATCTGCAGCGTTTCTGCGCAGAAAAACGCTGCAGATCCGCAGTAAATCTGCATCGTGTGCACAGCACATAGCCTTAAAGAAGTTGTCCAATATACACCTATACTCTTCTCCCGTGCAGATATCAGCTGTAGCCCAGACTTCCTCTTCCATGTTCACAACATCCAAAGGCAGAGAGTGCTGATTGGGCACCATCATCACACGCCATAACACCGCACGAAAGCGTCTACCGACACCGCAGGAACGGTGCCGGCACTGGAGGAGAGTATAGGCTTTATTAAGTTATTGGGGCCAAACATAGTGGACAACCCCTTTAAGTTCACCTTCCCACCTGCTTGTTTTCTCCTCCATTTCCAACCCCCTTTCTTTGATTTACAGCTCAGGCTTGAAAGAGCCAAAGAGCGGAGATTGTCCTCCATCCATCACAGAGGTGCACAACTTCAGTCCTCAAGGGCCACCAAGAGTGCATGATGTCAGGATTTCCTTAGTATCGCACAGGTGATCATTCCAACAGTAAGCAATGCCAAGGAAATCCTGAAAACATGCTCTGTTGGTGGCCCTTGAGGACTGGAGTTGTGCATACCTGACCTTTCATGTGGGAAGGTGAAGTTAAAGGATTGGCTACACCACAGTGCACTGAGCGCCTGTACTTTCTTTGTACAGTTCTGTCCCGTCAACATTTAGAATTTCACAGTATATGGACAAATGTAGTAGGATACTTAATAAATGAATTCAGGTTCTTCATTCAGTCCCATTGAGATGTATAAGATGCAGCCCCTAACCATGCAGTCTGCCTTTACAAATATTTGTCAGTGATTGGGTAGTTCTAAAGAGGCCACACAATGCTAGCGTTGCCCTTTGGAGTCACGGTTATAACAAGTGAGTTTGTGACATTTTGTCTTTCCTAAATATATTCTATCAACTGAAAAGTGTAAGCTTTTAAGAACCAAAAGCACTACTCAGCCACAAAGTGGGACCTCAAAGTTACAGATCGGGTTTGCCAGCTGTTGAGGGGGTATGGTGCACAGAAGATGCCTCAATAACTGCAGAGTATCAAGATTCCTCTGGCATTAACATCAGTACAAAAACTGGACCCCAGGAGCTTAATGACATGGGTCAAGCCTTACATCACCAAGCACAAGACTAAGTGTTGGATAGAGCGTGCTAAAGCATGCCGACACTGGAGCAGTAGAAACATGTTCTGTATGGTGACCAATCATGTTTCTCTATCTGGCAATCTGATGGACGAGTCGGGGTTTGGTGAATGCCAGGAGATTATTATCTGCCTGACTGCAAAGTACCATCTGTAAAGTTTGGTGGGGGAGGAATACTGCTATTGGTTGGTCTAGACCACATAGTTCCAGTGAAAAGAAGTCCTAATGCTGCTATGCCATGACATTTTGGACTGTTGCTTGATTCCAACTATGTGTGACAATATAGGGTAGGACCTTTTCTGTTCTAGCATGACTGACCCCGTGCACAAGGCGAGATCTAGACAAGGCATAGTTGGGGGAGTTTGGTGTTAAAAAAAAAAACAAAAAAAAACACACTTGACTGGCCAACACAGCCCTGACGTCAATCCCATTGATTACCTTGGAGATTAACTAGATCAGAGATTAACTAGATCAGTGATTGCAAGGCACTCATCACTGTATGACCTCACAAAAGCTTTTCTGAAGGAATGGGCATACATTCTCAAACCCTCGAAAATATTATAGAAAGCCTTCCCCTAAAAGGGTTAGAGATGTAAGGGAGTGAGCTGGATTAAGCAATTTTATATTAATACATATCAAAAGTCCAACAATGGAATCATCACCACCAAATACTTATTATTTATCATACCTTCCATGCATATCGCAGGAGAAAAACACCGGATTACGTACCGGTAATGCTCTTTTATAGAGCCACGACAGCACCCACTTGAGAGAGGGGATCCGCCCCTTAGGAACAGGAAACCCTATGGAGAGAATAAAAGGGGCGGTCCCCCTCGCTCCCACAGTTGGGTTACAGAGATTGAGAGGAACCGCCCACCAGTATTAGTAGGCAATCCAATATCATCGTTTATCTTTAGTTAACATAAGTATAGCTAACTACAAGAACCATTCACCCTTATCAGTGCATCTATGAAAGAATAATTATTAGGGAGGGAAGTGAAGGGGTGCTGTCGTGGCTCTATAAAAGAGCATTACCGGTACGTAATCCGGTGTTTTCTCTTCGCCACGACAGCACCCACTTGAGAGACTTACAGAGATAGTCATTTGGGAGGGATCACCGTGTTAAGAACTGATCTACCGAAGGACAAGTCAGATGAGGAAGACAAGTCCAATCTATAGGGAGTATAGAAAGTAGTAGGAGAAGACCAGGTTGCGGCCTTACATATCAGTTCTATTGGAACCTCCGCTCTTTCAGCCTAGGAAGAAGACATCGCCCGGGTAGAGTGTGCTTTTACAGTCTCAGGAGGATTCTCTCCTTTCGCTAGATAGGCCAAGCAAATCGCATCCCGAATCCACCGAGATAACGTGTTCTTCGTTACACCAGAACCTTTGTTATGGCCCTGAAAGGAAATAAAAAGAGCCCTGCTCTTCCTCCAGAGACTAGTTCTATCTAGGTAAGCTATTACGGCCCTTTTAACATCCAAAGAATGGTATCTTTCCTCTTCCTGATTTGTGGGGTTACTATAGAAGGAAGGAAGGAAGATTTCTTGGGATCTGTGGAATTTAGTCCCTACTTTAGGTAAGTAGGAAGGGTCTGTCTTTAAAACAATCCTATCCTGGAATATTGACAGAAAAGGAGGGTCTACCGGTAATGCCTGAATATCGCTTACTCTTCTGGCTGATACTAAAGCGACAAGAAAGGCTGTCTTAAGAGAAACAAACTTTATGTGGGCCGAGTGTATCGGCTCGAATGGTTCCCCCGTTAGGGCCTCTAGGACTAGATTAAGATCCCATGGTGGTATGTGGGGAATTTGGATTGGTTCTGCCCTTTGACATGCTGAAATGAACCGTGCTACCCATCTGTCTCCCGCAATGTTATGACTATATAGGGCTCCCAGAGCCGAAACCTGTACTCTTAGCGTATTGACTGATAAGCCTAAGTCACGACCCTTCTGGAGAAATTCCAAAATAGCAGAAATAAGGATCTCTCCTGACAGACCTGTAGGGTAGAAAGTTAGAAATTTTCTCCATACTTTTAAATATATGGTTGTTGTAGACCTCTTCCTACTAAGTAAAAGGGTATCAACCTCTCTGAAAAACCCCTGTTTTAATAGCTGCCTTTCAAACACCACAGGCTGTCAACCGCAGGCCCTTCACATGAGGGTGGTTGAAGGGACCCTGAGAGAGAAGGTCCTGAGTCTCCAGAAGAATCCACGGATCTAAGAGACATGGCTCTGAGGCAGGAGAACCATGGTCTCTTGGGCCAGAATGGTGCTATTAGGATTATGTTCGCTTTGTCTTCTCTTATCTTCCTGATCACAGTTGGAAGGAGTATTAATGGAGGAAAGGCGTAAGCTTGCCGGAATGTCCATGGAACTTGGAGAGCATCCAGGATATCGGGGTTGTCGGAGAGGAATAATGAAGCAAACTTTTTGACCTGTCTGTTGTCTCTTGTTGAAAAAAGGTCTATGTCGGGAGTGCCCCATTTCTTGGCTATCATCATGAAGACACGCCGACTGAGTACCCACTCTCCCTGATGGAGAGTGTGACGGCTGAGGTAATCTGCCTTTGAGTTGTCCACTCCTCTGATGTGTAGTGCGGACAATGAAAGGAGATGTTTTTCGGCTAAAGAAAGAATGGCCTTTGATATAGACATGAGAGCTCCTGATCTCGTTCCCCCTTGATGGTTTATATATGCCACAGAAGTCATGTTGTCTGATAGTATTCTTGTGTGAGTTCCGTGTAACTGCGGAAGGAATTTACATATGGCATAATAAACTGCTTTTAGTTCCCTTACATTAGACGAATCATCTGACTCATTAACAGACCACTGGCCTTGAACTATCTGGTCCCCTAGATGTGCCACCCAACCAGTAGGACTGGCGTCAGTAAAAATTACCTTTGAAGGTTTAATTACCCAAGGGACTCCCCCAACTAGATGATCCAGCTCCACCCACCAATAGAGGGACTCTATTACGTTTAATGGGAGGTATAAACGACTACCCAAATGGCTTTGAAATTTACTCTCCTCCTGTAAAATTAAATACTGTAAACGCCTAGTGTGGAATTGAGCCCATGGAACCGCCGGAATGCACGACGTAAAAGAACCTAAAAGGGACATACCATCTCTAAGGGAGATCACAGGGTTATTAATTACCGACTGTACTTTTTTTATTATTATAGACTGTTTGGATTCTGGAAGAAAACATCTGACACTCAGAGTCTAGGATAAGACCCAAGAACGTCTGACGGGTTGTTGGAGACAATCTGGATTTTTCCCAGTTAATCAACCATCCTATTTTCTGCAGGGATGAGATTGTCTTAGATAGGCGCTGTTTACATTGTGAGGGGGAGTTCCCAACTACCAGAAGGTAATCTAGATATGGAACTATAAGGGTATCTTTTAATCTTAAAAACGACATCACCTCTGACATTAATTTAGTAAAGACTCTGGGAGCTATTGACAGTCCGAAGGTCATGGCCGTGTATTGAAAATGATGTATTTGCCCATTAATCATTATCGCCACACGCAGATACTGCTGGTGTTCGATATAAATTGGCAGATGATAGTATGCATCTTTGAAGTCGAGGACTGCCATAAAGCATCCCGGAAATAAAAGTTTAATCGCGGACCTGACCGATTCCATCTTGAAGGTGTGGTTTTCTAGAAAGATGTTTAGCTTTTTAAGATTTATTATAGTTCTATATGATCCGTCAGGTTTTGGGATCAAAAATAAAGGGGAGTAAAACCCCTTCCCCCTCTGATGATCTGGGACTTCCACCAATACCTTTTTGGAAAGGAGATTCATTATTTCCTGTTCCAAAAACGGTTGTTGAGATTGAGACTTCACAGAAGTCAATAGGAATGAGTCCGGAGGGACTCGGGTAAATCTTAATTTTAAGCCTGAGGTTACGAGGCTAGTAGCCCAAGGGTTGGAGGTTACAGCACGCCATTGTGGGGCGAAATGAGATAGTCTACCACCCACTGGTGGATCTGTATTAACGCGGTTTATCTTCCCTTTTAAATGGTCGTTTTCCGAAAAAGGAGCCTCTTTGTTTGTTATCTTTATTTGCCCAGTGGTCTTGGTTTTTGAAATCCCTTCTCTTATTAAAGATGGGCTTCCGGAAGGCTCTCCTATAGGACGGAAAATAGTTATTAGGGAACCCCTTTTTCCTTTCGCCCGCTTTAGTTAGGATCTCATCTAACTTTGTACCAAAAAGGTACTCACCCTGGCATGGAAGGCCACGTAATTTTGATTTTGTTTGGGCGTCCCCCTTCCAGCCTTTCAACCACAGGGCCCGACGAGCCGCGTTAGTTAGGCCTGCTGATTTGGCCGCCAATCTAATCGAGTCAGCAGATGAGTCCGCTAAAAATGCTGTAGCGCCTCTGATTAGGGGTAGGGAAGCGATCAATTTTTCTCTGGATAGTCCTCCTTTTAAACCCTCTTCCAGGTCATTAAGCCAGACTAACATGGACCTTGCAGTGCATGTAGCCGATATAGCCGGTCTAAATGCCCCAGAACATGATTTCCATGCCCGTTTTAACAAAGTATCGGCCTTACGATCCAGTGGGTCTTGTAAGGAACCGGAATCTTCTACAGGGAGCAAGGATTTTTTTAGACGTGGATGCAACCGCTGCGTCAACCTTTGGGGCTTTGGCCCAGATAGACATGTCTTCATCCTTAAAGGGATAACGTCTTTTTGATGAAGACGGTAACCCTTTCTGCCCCTGGCTCTCCCATTCTTTAGTAATTAAATCTTTGATTGGAGTTATTAGGGGAAAGGTAGGCCTCTTCTTTTCTGATAAACCTGCAAACATAATATCCTGTGGTGTTTTAGGATCTTTACTGCTTTTAATACCCATGGTGTTACATACAGCCTTCACCAGATTATCTATGCTTTCTGTAGGAAAACACGTATCTTGCTCCCCTTCTGAGGAAATATCTTCCAGGGAGGCATCCGTATAATCTTTATCAGAAGAATGGACTGACTTTGGCGAATTACACATTCTGCTCCTAGATTCAGGAAGGCTTTCTGAACTATGGAAAGCCCGTAACTCATCTCTAATCATCTGTCTGATGTCATCAGATCTTATAGAAGCTTCCTCCTGTACCGTTTTCTCAATACAGATAACACATTTTCTTTGTATAATTATCCGGGAGGGGCTGGGTACATAAGGCACATTGTATGTGCTTTGATTTTTTCCGATCTTTTTGCCTATGGTATATAAATAAGAGGGGCCATAATTAGCTTAATAGGGAGGGTACACACTCACCCCAGTGAATCAGATGGTCAAGGTACCGGCCGTAGAGGAGGAGATGCAGGCACAGGCTGAGATGAAGATCGGTTAGATCTCTTCTCTTTTGCGCTCTTTGTGGAGGATTTTCGTCCGCTGCTTGCGCTGCTGTGAGGAAAATTAGCTGTGTCCTCTGAAGGCACCGCTGAGTCCCGAGGTGGCGTCGCCATGCTTGGACGCCGAGGAATCAGCGCCGGCGTCCTTTAATGCTGGGCGCCGCCATCTTCTTCCTGTTGAACCCGGAAGTCCTCACCACTTCCGGGTCGCGGCCATCTTGGATTTCGTGCGCACTGCCCGGCGTCATCTCCGCCCTGTTCTCACCCTGGACGCTCCCACCTCACCTCCAGGGGAGCTGAATGGCAGTTACACACCTGCGCATATCGCCTGCAGCGGCGTTGCGCTCCGGAGCATAATTACCTGCCGCAGGCCCGCTGATGCGTCCTCCTGCCCGTAACCCATGCGACCTCATGCCCTGGCCTCACGGAGCCTGCCAGCAGAGGGGGGAAACTGACACCAGGACCCCCGACGCTGCTTCCAGCACTGGAGCCCCTGCCGTCCTCACAGGTAAACCGCACAGGCGGCATCCAGGCTAGGTATCCTCTTCTCCATGGGTTCCCTTAGGAACAGGAAACCAACTGTGGGAGCGAGGGGGACCGCCCCTTTTATTCTCTCCATAGGGTTTCCTGTTCCTAAGGGGCGGATCCCCTCTCTCAAGTGGGTGCTGTCGTGGCGAAGAGAAAAGAGGCATTTTAAAAACAACAATTTGACATGATTACTGAATAAGACAAGGGAATTTAATAAAAAATTGCTAAGGGTAAGGATAGAATATATATATATATATATATATATATATATATATATATATATATATATATATATATATATATATATATATATATATATATATATATCCTTACCAATTTTTCCCTTAGCACTGCCATACAGATAATACCTAATGAAAGTGCCTAAGTAAACTTATCATGAGAGCCAATTCATATTGAGCATTGCTGCCCATAACCCCATACATCATTTTACTTACATAAGTGTTAGTCCCGGCTTAGGTACCCCCTTGTCTTGCTTTATTCAGTAATTACGTCAAATAAATTGTTTTTAAATAGTAATTGATTTGCCTATGCCTCTTTCTCCTGCGATATGCATGGTAGATATGAGAAATACGGTAACTTTATATTAATGTAAATATATTTAGAGTGGGAGGCCATAAAAGTTCCTGTACATGTAGTGTGTAGGTGTCCCAATACTTTTTATTCTGAGTGTGTAGTAAATATACATTTCTTCTTTTCACAAATGGTCAATTATGGCAGAGAAAATATGCAGGAAATTCCCAGTGCTAATCAATGGATCTCCTGCAAACAACCAAATGGCACCTTAAAGCAGGACAGTGCAGTACCAAAAAGGTGTAATTAATTGTGGTTTGTAACATGCTAGGCCCCAACTCCCAAGAGATACCATAATAAAGTTTAGATCGATGACAGGCCAAATTTCTCTAGTTTCACTAGAACAAATTAGGTCAGGAAGCAGTTTGTAAAGAGAATTATATACTTACCAATGTATTTAGTACTCACCTAGTATGTTTAACGATACAAACCAAACTACTGAAAGAAATAGAATGACAGCGTTACACAGGCCAAGAACTGTATGATGCAATACAAAGAAAGACCATTGTTATTATCACTGAAATGTACCCCAGAGATTTCACTCAAAGCTCTGTGCAATACAAGTCTTTTCTCATGCACTCATTGGTCTATTTTTTTCCCCTTTGAATGGAGTATTTACCACACTGCCAAGCAAAATCTCAATTTCACGTGCACTAAAAATTTTTTTTTTTTTTTTTTTTTTTAAATGGAAGAGGCTGGATTCAACCCAGGATATAAACTTATTAAAAAAACAACAACATCAGAATAAAATTTAAATAGAAAGACATATTTTGTGGAATGTAGGGAGGCTCCAATCCTCATCCAACCTGGCTATAAATATGATGTACAATAAGTCCATGATCTTGGTGCTTGATCTTCTGGGCAAATCTGGTCATGGGATTGCGACTATTACAGCACACCTTGATGTTTTTTTTGCTTCTTCACTGCAGCACTGGAGTGGTGCTACTAATCCAAGTTTCCTACCTCAGTCTTATACTTTCCAGCCACCGTCTTCATCTTTTAACCACATCCTTCCAGTAAGTCTCCACCAGTTTGTGACCTGTCTGAAGGCTCCAGTGTTCGTTGGGCGAGCGGGAGGTCACAAATCAATAAAAGTGTACGAGAGCCAGAACAAGGTTCAGACTTGCATTGAAAAATTGTGTTAAACCTTCTCACTACTGATCCATCAGAAGTTGCAGTCACAAGTTTGCGGCGTAGGAACAGAGCGGCACCAGAAAGCTGAAGACAACGGCTGGTACTTAGGGAACTTACATTAGTAGCACCACTCAGTAGCAAAAAAAAAAAAAAAACCTGGGGCACTTTATTAGCTAAAGCAGTGTAGACATGCGCACTACTTACATTAAGTGCAATCAAGTACTTACCGATCATGGTCTTGCCCGAATGCCAGTGCTCACAAGTAGCCATTACAAGGCAAGTCTATGAAGTGGCATAACAAGGCTCCATAGACTAAAGGCCCCGTCTCACATAGCGATTTACCAACGATCACGACCAGCGATACGACCTGGCCGTGATCGTTGGTAAGTCGCTGTGTGGTCGCTGGGGAGCTGTCACACAGACAGCTCTCTCCAGCGACCAACGATCAGGGGAACAACTTCGGCATCGTTGAAACTGTCTTCAATGATGCCGAAGTCCCCCTGCAGCACCCGGGTAACCAGGGTAAACATCGGGTTACTAAGCGCAGGGCCACGCTTAGTAACCCGATGTTTACCCTGGTTACCAAAAAAAAAACAAACAGTACATACTCGCCTTTCGGTGTCCGTCAGGTCCCTTGCCGTCTGCTTCCTGCTCTGACTGAGCCGCCGTACAGTGAGAGCAGAGCGCAGCGGTGACGTCACTGCTGTGCTGCGCTCTCACTGTACGGCGGCACTCAGAGCAGGAAGCACACGGCAAGGGACCTGACGGACATCAGATGGTGAGTATGTACTGTTTGTTTTTTTTTTACATTTACGCTGGTAACCAGGGTAAACATCGGGTTACTAAGCGCGGCCCTGCGCTTAGTAACCCGATGTTTACCCTGGTTACCAGTGAAGACATCGCTGGATCGGTGTCACACACACCGATTCAGCGATGTCAGCGGGACCTCAACGACCAAAAAAAGGTCCAGGCCATTCCGACACGACCAGCGATCTCGCAGCAGGGGCCTGATCGCTGGTACGTGTCACACATAGCGAGATCGCTACTGAGGTCGCTGTTGCGTCACAAAACTTGTGACTCAGCAGCGATCTCGCTAGCGATCTCGCTATGTGAGACGGGGCCTTTACAGTAAAAGTGACTCCTGGCTCATGCAGAACCCAGTGTGAGCTGGCTGGTCAGAATGGCAGTCACTAGTGTGAAAATGACCACAGGGGTGCTGGAAACTGGGGAAGACTGCATTCAGTAAGTATTTGATTGCATTTACTGCATACGTTTACACAGAATTAGCAAATAAAATTAATAGGATTGCATCTTTAAAGAAAAAGTAAATATACTGTGCATATAAAAGTCTGGTAGGAAGTTACTCACATTTGACAGTGAATTCATGCACAGGATTTCTGAAAGACACAAAAACAAAATATTCACACATCTATTAAAAAAAAAAAAAAAAAAAAAACAGCTCGAGTACCTCTAAGTGTAAAAACATGCAGATTTACTAGCTGTCGGTATGACCTATGCCACGCTAATACTAGGCATCCTAATGTTCGCACTACAGCATATAAAGTAAAGCGTGACATCAATGAGAGAAACAGAAGCCCCGATAGCCTGGTTTCACATTTATAGCAAGGGGATGGGGAACATGGTCTGCAAAACAAAAATAATTCAAATTGTGCAGACCTCCACAAATATAGCTTTCCCAAGCATAAACGCAGTACTGCCAATGGGATTGGAAGCAATACTTCAAACAGAAAACCATTGAATCCATTGGAGCGCAATATAACAATGCAGCCCCTAGACACTGCCTTTTGCCGATCTGCTTCCTAGCAGTGTGTACAGCGTGACATGCCAGCAGACTGTCTAAAGTTAGGTTATACTTCTCTTGAGCAGTTCTTCAGGCAAAGCCCACCATTCTGGAAGAGGCTGCCACAAATTGCATTTTCTGCTTTTGCCCTGCCTATAGTGGTTGCTTACTGCTTTTATTCTTCAGTCTTATTTCAATCAAAGGCAAATTACAAACCTAATTATGTAAGCCAACACTTCTGAATCTTTACACCAGACCCTGATATGGTTATACAAAGTTTACATTCAGAACCATGATCACACATTTGTAAACGTTGCCATTTTCTTAAAATGATCACACAGGAAATTAACAAGGCACCAGAGAAATTATAGGAGTACTTTATTTCAGACTAAAAGGGGGACAATCCCTTTGTGTAAAAGGGATTAACGGAGTTATACAACTTACCAGAAACTTTTTAATTAGAATAGTAAATCAAGCATGTATTTATTTACAAAGTCAGTTCATTGGAGAAGCTCCCATCCAAAGTTAAAAGACGGGAGTCAGGCTTGACAAACTTTACCTTACGGGCATTAAGCCACAGAACGTCAGTTGCTCCACAGTATTTTGCACCATTCAGCTGGGACATAGGTGAAAATCTGTCCATGTAACGGTATACTTTATACCATGCTTCTCATCGCAGGGTTGGGACACCGCAGAACTGCTTTGCACAGGTCTTGGGGAGCATAAAGCAGCTGGTGTTATCTGAGGCGACTGCCATGCCATGGCCTTTGAGATGTGCATATGGATCAAGGCCAACTGCTGTAAAATGGACGGCATCCCAATCCACTAGGTTATAGTGGAGAGAGTGTGGAGATCAGCACATTCCTTCCATCTCTTTAATTGCAGTCAAGTCTAAGCATATCACAGACATGGCAGTTGTATGGGGCAGGGATTAGGTTTCTCAGAAGTTGGTGATAATCCCAAACACAAGAGTGTAATTCACTTTTATTTATTGCAAGTGTTCTATGGATGGATTCCAGCTCAACCTCGTTAGAGGTTAGCAGGCAAAATGGAAAGAACTGACATTTTTCCCCAAAAAAATGCTATAGTAATATAACTCACAATATCATTAGTTTACAATGATGGTGCAACTACAAGCATACTAGGCAAATAAGAACTGCAAGGGAAGAGGAGGTGGAGATACAAACACGGCTAACTTCATACAGATCCCACACAACTAGATTTACAAGTTTAGTTTAATAAGAAACAGGCAGATTCGCCTTTTCTTTGAAGAATCAAAATTTAACAAATGGCAAACACAGTTTTAAACCTTCACAAGTTAAAGTCTATGCGGTTTCCACAGGTAAAGCAGAAAATGTAAGAGCTATTGACATACACTCCAACCTCACCAACTTGCTTGCAATCTTTTAATGTTTAATTTTCTAAGATTATACTGTTTACTTGTCAAACAGCCTGCATGCCCTCACAGATCATGATGTTCACTCCCTGAACTAACGTGATATATAGTAATTGCAGGGTCACCAAGGGACCACTAAACGGGCCTAAAACCTTTACGTTAATGTTTGACAGCTAAACCTGACTTCACTTCCTTTCCTAGTGCTCAATGGAGTCATTTTTGCTTAATAAAAAACGCCAGTTACAAAGCAATCTCATTACTTTTTATATGGTAAAAAAAGAGAAAAAATAAATGTACAGATAAAATGTAAAACCCTGAAATACTGACACATTCTCTTAACGTGCACAATGCTGAGGTTCTTATCAATCACTTTAAAACTGCAATAAAAATGTACAAAAATAAAACTCAACCCAAAAAAGCAACTAAAATGAACCAAAAGCAGTAAAGAACCCGCAGGCACTTCCTCTTGTGGAATGTTTGTTTTGTTTTAATGTTAGCCTAAAGAAAACAGTCGACTTCTTGTGAAGGTTTTGAAGAGAAATGTGTATCAGTTCATTTTTATTTGGGTATTCAATAATATCCTTGGTGGTACTGCTGGCTCCATGGCTTTTGACCCCAGTATTGCTGCAATTAGAAAAAGGGGTAAATATTAACATGTTAACAAGCTTGTAAGCTTAGATGCCAACAAGAACTGCTTGGTTATGTGTAACATTTGAATTTCAACTCATTTAACTAGGAGCCTAATTGTGACTAGATACTAAAAGATCCTTTAATGTATCCTGCAGTAAGGTGGAATATCCGCTAAATCTAGAGTCAGGTGCATCCTTGGTTGAGCCTGTAACAAGTCACTGTTGGGGACTCTTAGGTTTGCGCAGACAATACTTACGCCCTGCTGCGGCTGCTGCCACTGGTTGTAACCCTGAGAATGGTTTTTGAAGCCACGGTTGTTTCCACGTCCTCTGAAGTTCTGCAGATGTAACAGAAGTCAGGCATTAAAAATCAAGTTAGATGCAATTAGACATTTAAATATCTAGAGGGAAAAAGTTTTTGGACTATAAAGAAACTTTAGCAAGAAAAAAAAAAAAAAAAAAAAAAGTGGGACCAGCTCTCCTCCTACAAGACCATCAGTGCAGGACAGGAGAAAAAGCTACAAGGATACTGCAGATACTGAGCAGCCAGAGGAGCTGTCAGGTCACTAGATCAATAACATGCCAGGAAAGATCTTCAAAATAAAGCAGCGCTGGGCGCGTTCAGCAGTGTTGTACATGTGTGCGCTGCAGACCGTACATAATGTGCATGCTGCAAAGTTATGTGTAAAATGCACAAGCCGCAGAGAGACAATTACCTCCATATTCTATCCTAGTAAATTAAAATGACGAATATTGACCTCTACTACACTGTACACCACCAGGGAAGTTTTGGGTAGTAGGAAATATTCCCATTTTCAACTGTATAAATCTTGGGTGCACCTTATAATCCGAAAAAAAAACCACAGTATTTTTAGCTTCTACCACCTTTTATAAATTCTACATGAGGTGAGAAGATTACATTAGTTGCACTGTATAGCGCAAGTTCACTTTCTGAAAGATGGCCCTAGAGAAGTATATATGCATGAATCGTTCAGTAGATCACAGGAAGGCAATTTAGATCATTTATATAATGGAAGAGAATGATTTCAAGTGGTTAAGAAAACTGCTACACATCAACTCAGAAGGTAGGCTCAAAGTCATCTGGATTAATGTAGTTTAATCTATATGAACTATGGCTTTATGATATAAAGCTAAAATAAGCATTTGTAAAGGGGATGATCCTGATACTAATTTTTAATGGATGTCAAACAAATAAAAAAATACCCATGACGTTTTACCTGATTGTAGTTTCCACGGCTGGGCATAGAACCACCACCACCTCCACGGCCATAATTCCCACGGTTATTGTAACCACCCCTGTTATGATAGACAGGTGCACGAGGATATGGATAGCCAACTGCTCCTCCACCTCCACCACCGCCTCCGCGCTGTGACATATTACCCCTCCTGTTATATCCGCCACGATTCACTGGAGCTATTAAAATAAATAAATAAATATATTTTTTACATTGACATTAAAGAGGGTTTGAATTTCAGGGAAAAAAAAAATTAAAAAAAATCAATTAGTTACTCAGAAGTTGCGCCACTTTTTTTCTTTTTTATATAACCTTTTCTTAAAAGTTTTGCCTTGTTTTCTGAGTTATAGTTTTGTTTCTATATTCCACAGATGGCTATGGAGTGACTATCTTGACTTACTCTATGGAACGAGTAGACAAGAATTTTTACATACCTCCACCACGGTAGTTTCCTCCACGCATATTATAGCCTCCACCTCCACGGCCTCTATGTCCACCATGACCATGCCCCACTCCACCTCTGGACTTGTTTTTGTTCTTGTTCACTTTTTTAGCTCCCACATTTTGCTTCTTTTCAGGTGGAAGAGATTTTTTGCTCTCCTCTTTATACTGCTCTATAAGTTTCTCCGCTTCTTCTTTTTGCAGTTCCACATAAACAATTTCATCAAAGCACTCACTGGATTCTGGTAGTGTATAATTCCCTGTAAGATAGGCCAAAATTCGGAATGCATTTTCACCATGAGAGGAACATTACAGGCATCAGTAGATAGTCTCACCATGTAAAACAAAACAAAAAGAAGAGAAGGATTACTACCTTTCATTTTCAGCACAGCGTGCTCAGGAAGGTCCTTTCCTTCAACCTCAGCTTTCTTTTGCGTTCTCTCTTTATAAATCTCATCACTTGGACACACAACAACAGCCTTACGCTGAAATCCAGCAAACAGGCACATTTTTCTCCTCTGGGCTGCAGAAGATACATTTGTCTATAACAATAGAAATAATACATTTAGCCAACTTTTTTTTTTTTTTTTTTTTTTTTTAGGGTGGGTGGGTGACATTCCTCTATGCCCTCCCAATCAGGGGGAAGGTAGAATAAAGAAAAAGTAGCAAAACCAGTTACAATCTTTCAGTCAAAACACCATGTGAAGGCCTAAAAGTTCAAGCTATGTAGAATGCAAAATCAAATTAGGCAATAGAAACAGTAAGGCTACGTTCACATTTGCGGTCTGCGCCGCAGCGTCGCCGCATGCGTCCCTATATTTAACATGGGGGCGCATGGACATGCGTCGCACTTGCGTTTTGCGCCGCATGCGTCCCTGCGGCGCAAGCGTCCGGGCGCAGAGGACGCAGCAAGTTGCATTTTTGCTGCGTCCAAAATCAATTAAAAAAAAGGACGCATGCGGCGCAAAACGCAAATGTGAACGTAGCCTAAATGTTTGTGTGACAGTAATAGGATTGATCACATCGCATGCCAGATTAGCCAGGTAAAGATCACCATTATGCTGCAGCCCTGCTGTAGATGCTACTTGTGCCACTATAACCAGCAGTCTTCAGTGACCATCTGCTGTATGTCTGTAAAGAGATCAGGCTCTTAGGAAAGCCGATCAAATACAACATATCTGATTAAGTTATTAGATTTTATAAACTCTAGCCACAATTACCCAATAAAGACCATGACAGGTAAGATTGGTCAATTATTACTACTTAACCCACAGAAATGCACACAGGCATGGGTGCAAAGTATAGATGTATAGGCAGCAATTCATGTGTGAAGCAGTACATGAAATAAAAGATTGGGCTGGGACCATCAGATACTCGGACACGCTTTGCTATGGCTCAGCAGATGTAGACACCACGCTGTCATCTTTGTGTTATAATAGAGCGATTTTATGAAATCTTACTTGATCTAGAATAAAGTTCCTCTTCTTCCGAGCAGCAATTTCAATGAACTTGCTAAGGCATTGTGGGGCCCTCTGCAGCAAAGCATTTAGTTTTCCTGTGTCAGTCATCTTTTTATTACCAACCTGAGAGAGAAAAAAAAGTATGTTTATACTGCAGGTGATTGCCCAGATTCATAAAGACTCAATTTTCTCGCTGGTCTTAATGAGGGCATGTTGGAGTCAGATGCTCCTAATTCATTAAGTTGTACACCACTTAATGAAATAGAAGCGAGTGAAGCACATGAATCTTACCATCATTCTTTCCATAATATTGTTTGTTCCAAGGACATTGTATTTTCCAGGATTCTCAGAAACGTGTTTATTGGCCCAAGTGGTTTTACCAGCTCCTGGCAAACCAATCACCATGATAACCTAAGAATAGAAAAACAGTAAGAGGAGAACTGCATTGTAGAGGGCCAATGAATGAGAAATACAGGTGACGTTCGCACCTCACAATCCTTCTTTTGCTCAGGCCCTACAGGACCTCTCATCCGATCATCAAGGGAGACATTCTGAATAAATGTAAAACCTTCAGGAACGGGGAAAAATGGTTCAGCTTGCTGGCCGAAGTTAAACTCAACAGCACAATTGTGACAAAGGACATGTGGGAAAAGCGGTCTCTCGGATAGCATATCTTTATCCACTTTAAAAGCCACTCCTAGGTCCTGCCCATTTTTCGCAAATGAAAGCTCAATTTCTTCACCTTCAAAATTCTACAAAACAAAAGTAGAATATAAAACGCGTAAGAATCTATACATCCTGAATGATAAAAGTATGCATATCCGATCTTGATACAAAAGGGCAAAGAAACTTACCGCCATACAGGCGATGACATCATTCTCATCATACTTCTCACCGTACTCTTCAGTCACCGCATTGCAAGACTTGGATCCTTTTAGTGAATAGCCATAGGAGTCGTCTTCTTCACCTATGGAAGTTATATAAATCAATTTAGGACAAATGACAAGACAGACAAATCAGCAATAGATAAAACTTTCTGATGCAGAGTAATATATGGTCAGTTAATCAGTCACCAATATTCCTATACTTTTCATTTGAGTAAATAAAAAAAAGCCACTCCTCTCTGATTATTAAGTCAAACAGATTTGAAGATGAACGTGCAGAATTAAAGACAATACGTTTCCTTTTAAAAAGGGTTTCCGGCCCTTTGGTTTGCTTACAGTGACAGAACACTTCACATGCACAGGCAGCAGACCAGTATCCACCTACTCCTGCTGTTAGCTGAGCAGTGTAGGCACACCATCCCGAGCCCATTAGCAGTACCACTTGTTACGTGCCGCAGGCCTGGGGACCATTATAAACACTTCATAGCAGGACTAAGTGTACACCGGACTGCTGCCTCCAACTAGGTGTTTTCAATCACTCACAAATTTGTATTAATATGAAGTATATTAGAAAGTTTAAGTTGCATTTTACAGGGATTACGCATCATTTATAGAAAACCCTGAAAAACTTCAGATTTGACATTTTAACATACCTAGCATAAATCCACAGGAGTTCAAGGACCAACCAATGCGCACCTCATGTACATCAATATCCTTGGAGTACAGATGTTTCACAGGAACCTTTTCTGTCACCTGAGGGGAAAAAAAAAAAAAACCATTTAGCACAGAGGCCAAAAAATAAACTGATTTATATGACTTATCCATAACTTACCTTCATCTCAAAGCAGACTTTGCCGCTTGAGACACCATAAGAGGCTCTGCCACCAGCCCACAGGAAAGCAAAACTCTCCATTGTAAGAGAAGTGGCACTTAAACGATCTCGTGAAATCTTGAAGTGAAGATCACAGTTATCTAGTAAAAAAATAAATAAAAATTACACAAGGCTGAAGTAGTAGGTATATACATGTGCTAAAGAAATTGATAACATATTGGGTCCTTGGCCAGTCATTCCGGGTCTGACACCCTTGCACTATAACAGGCAGGTTGTGGATGAACATGTACTGCATCATCTGTTAATCAGAAGAAGCCCTAAGAGGCCCTTGTCATAAGGACAATTACTTACTTCCATGTTACTTTAAATTTGCATGTCAAAGTACCGTAACTATGCATTCTTCATTTAGACACCCAATAAGCAGTTTGCAGCTGGCTCAGCTTCAAATGTAACTTCGGCATGTCCATCCACCCAACCACTAGTCTACTCCCCTCTGCCCAACTTGCTGCTCACTGCATGTTAAATGGAACCTGTCAGATCCCCATGCCCTCCAATCCATCAGCATTCAACTATGTGTGATCAAACTCCCTCCCTAACCATAACCAGTCCTGTATAACAACGGAGTTAAATAAAGGCTTTAAAAAAGCATTTATAGCCTCGGCTTTCCCTATGCCAATGAGGGCTTTGAGTAGTCGATGGGGCGATAGTCCCCCAGATTAGTCAGCCCTCTTTCCATGTTATCACACCCCTGTGGGCATGACAATTTGCACAAGCCGCCCACATCACCAGCCCCTGCAAATCTGTGCACGCGTGCCAGTCATTCCAGCAGCATCACTGCATCTCTGAAGCCGGGTGTACTCTTCCCAGCTTCAGAGACAAGCACTGTGTATGACCAGAAGCCATCTTCTAAACTTCAGGAAATGCAGTGTGCATCTCTGAAGCCAGGAAGCATACACCCGGCTTCAGAGATGCAGTAGGAACGAGCTGGCGATAAGGCTGGCTCGTGCAAATGTTACCACACCCACAGAGGTGTTATAACATGGAAAGAGGGCTGACTAAGGCCAAGTTCACATTAGCATTTGGGGGCTTTGCGAAGGGCTGCGTACTTCCTCCGTTAAACTACACCTACTTCTGCATGCGTCCTGCGTAGCCATCTATAACATTGGGTATGCAGGATATGCGGATGCTTTGTTTTGACGTGCCCGCCGACCGCATGGGAACGCAACAAGTTGCGTTTTGTGCAGACGGCGGGCACGTCAAATCAACGCATCCGCATATCCTGCATAGCCAATGTTATAGATGGCTACACAGGATGCATGCAGAAGTAGGCGGGGCTTAAAGGAGGAAGTATGCAGCCCTCCGCAAAGCCCCCAAACGCTAATGTGAACTTAGCCTAACCTGGGGACACTAATGCCCCACTGACTAGTCAAAGCTCCTTAGCATGGGGAAAAGTGGAGGTTATGAAAGCTTTTTTAAAGCATATAAAGGAATTATGTTATACAGGGCTAGCTACAGTTAGGGAGGGAGTTTAATAACAACATAGCTGAATGCTGATGGATTGGAGGGCATGGGGACCTGACAGGTTCTCTTTCAATGTAATCAGTCTTTAGCAGCAGAGACTCTAAGGGATTTCAGAAGATTGTGGATTGTCTGTGTCTGCTCCTGAAGCCCATGACAATGAAGCAAACTTTTAGTTCAGTGTAAGCAAGCCACTGGATAATGGAAGGCACAAGGTTGGGTGAAACAATGTTCCATCCCCTATAGTACTGTCAGAAGACAGAGGAATCCCACAGAAAAACAGTGGATTACAAGTTGCAGATCTTGAAAACAATTCCTGGACATACAAGCTGCATCAAAACCAGGTTTAAAATGGGTTGTTTCAAAATAAGTGGGTAAAATAGCAAAACTGCATGTAAAATGCAAGCACATTTAAAGCTTAATAAAAATAGTCTCCATTGTCAAGAACAGAGGCATAGTGCACAGCTCATAGTTTGTATTACTGACCACTATGTAGAAGTGGCTAGTTACCTAGGCAAGGAGAGCACACGACAAGCAGATTCTATGCCAGCGTTTCCAAATCCAGTCCCTTGCAGCCCCCAGCAGATCATGTTTTCAGGATTCCCTTCATATTGCACAGGTGAAAATCTGTGGCAATTTCTGATGCCTTGATAGTATTTCTATGACCTGTACAATACCAAGATAATCCTGAAACCCAGATCTGTTAGGACTGGATTTGGGAAATGCAGCTTCACAACCTGCAAGCGCCTAACAAGTCTTAACCCAACTAATTGCCCACATACCGATTTTGAAATGGACGTTGCTACTTACAGGTGTCAAGAAGAACATTTGTTTCATCCAGTTTTTCATCTTCCTCTTCTACTGGTGGTTGTGGGGACTTAGACCTACAGAATTTTGCATCATTAGTTATAAAACCATTGGTTGTATGGAGATAGAAAGTATCCCATTAGATGAATGTAGTCTACAAACCTGCTGTATTTGTTTTCTTCTATGTATTCAAAGTAGCCCCGGCCATGATCCTCACGTGGCCTTTTGACTCCCCGTTTCTTATCCTTTTGATCTTTGCCTTCTAGGGGGAAAAAAAAAAAAAAAAAAAGACACATTGGAAGCTTTATTCCCCTGACTCTACACCATTTGTTCTGACTGTTCGCTGATAGACATTGTATAATTGACAATTTAAGTTGGTGCAGTGATCAATGTACCCATATTTCCCAGTTGGTGTAAATGAGCTTCAGACATAATTAAAGTGCAAGTTCATATGTAAGATAGTACAAGGCTGGTTTGTTAATAGGGATGGTCGGGAAAAATTACAATTTTACAAGGCTTTGTACATCAAATATTAAAGGAAGCTGAAGTTATCTGACGATGGCAGACAATCATAGGTCACAGCATCTTGACGCCACCTAGAACAGCGATTACGTCCTTTCAGTGTATACAGACTAAGCGACCTGCGCTGGACCCCCATAAGTAGGAGAGTATAACTTTCTTAATATTCCAAGCAACAGGCAAGTTTTTTTTGGGGGGGCAGAAAACCCTTTTAATACATTGTTTGTTCAAGATCTGTAACAAATGTCCGATGTTAGCGTCAGTAGGACCAACCATCCTCTGTCTATATGGGCACACAAGTCGTAGGAAGCTGAATAAAATGATACCTTGATATCTGATGTCTTATTCCAGAGAAATCCACATTTTTCTTATATGTAAGTGAGCTGTTACTATCTATAGGACGGACACCGATCTGCCTCCAGAGCTTATTATAAATGAAGGGGGCTTTACCAGCGTGAAATATGTAAAGTCTGCTCTCCTGATCTACCGTACATAGCGGACACTGGCAACGCCTGCTTTCATTTATAATATCTCTGAAGGCAGATTCTCATATCAGTATCTGGCCCACAGATCTATAAACACTTCATTTGCACATAAGAAAAGGTGGGTTTCTCTGGAATAAAATACTAGATACCAAGGTATCACGTTATTCAACTTCCAGTGATGTACCGTATATGCCTATATACACTGCTTAGGAGGGTTCATCGTACTGACATTTCCTTTAAGTGCTGGCTAACAGATAGAACACTTACACCATACAAGTACTATCGGTATGGATGCAGCTCTCACACAAGATGCCCAAACACTAGTGACTGCAGCGCTCACGTGGCATAACATTATGCAAGCACAGACACCTACAGCCAACATCTCCACTAAATGCCACTGCATGAGGGGAGAATCTGATAATTACTTTACATGGGGTGAGGCAAAGCTTAGAGGGGTTTTCCCACAAACAACGTCATTTTCATCCACAGACCTCGGAATAATCATCACTTCCACAGGACTGAATAAATGTTTTACCTCAAAAAAAAAAAAGAATCGCCTGTGATCCCATGCTGTCCTGTCTGTATACTCTCGTGTCCTCCCCTGCCCAGGAGCTGTGGTATGATCAGACAGCAGGGGCACATGCATAAGATTATCTCAGCACAGGGACATTGTATTTCAACACATCCAATTATGGAAATTATTATTCCAAGATCTATGGATTAAAATGAATCTTGTTCATGGGAAGACCCCTTTAAAAAGGGGTTTGTCAAGCAGTGGGCATACCTGAACAGTTGTCCCAACACTTACTACAGAAGAGCAGCATATACAAGATTGTAAGACCAACGCTGAATACATTCTATGAGAGTGGGACCCCATCAGATCAGTGGTGTTTCATGGTGGGCCCCTAGTGGTCAGACAGTACCACCTACCATGCGGATTGGTGTTGTCACCTGTGGGTAAATCCTTCAAAAAGATACAGCAAAGTGTGTGACATTAGGGCAGGACTCCCACATCCTGACAACCATCAGCGAGTAACATTGGGGACCACCCCTGTTACATCCAGATAGGGGGATCAGCATCTCCAGGGGAGGGCAGTCACCCAGCAGGACCCCACATCCTACAGTAATGAGTCCGCACTGCTAGACCCGTGGATTATAATCTGGGCCGTGACAATCCGCACATCACCCAGCTGGACCCCACATCCTACAGTAATGAGTCCACACTGCTAGACCTGTGGATTATAATCTGGGCCGTGACATAATCCACACATCACCCAGCGGGACCCCACATCTTACAGTAATGAGTCCGCACTGCTAGACCTGTGGATTATAATCTGGGCCGTGACAATCCACACATCACCCAGCGGGACCCCACATCTTAACAGTAATGAGTCCGCACTGCTAGACCTGTGGATTATAATCTGGGCCGTCACATAATCCACACATCACCCAGCGGGACCCCACATCTTACAGTAATGAGTCCGCACTGCTAGACCTGTGGATTATAATCTGGGCCGTGACAATCCACACATCACCCAGCGGGACCCCACATCTTAACAGTAATGAGTCCGCACTGCTAGACCTGTGGATTATAATCTGGGCCGTCACATAATCCACACATCACCCAGCGGGACCCCACATCTTACAGTAATGAGTCCGCACTGCTAGACCTGTGGATTATAATCTGGGCCGTCACATAATCCACACATCACCCAGCGGGACCCCACATCTTACAGTAATGAGTCCGCACTGCTAGACCTGTGGATTATAATCTGGGCCGTGACAATCCACACATCACCCAGCGGGACCCCACATCTTAACAGTAATGAGTCCGCACTGCTAGACCTGTGGATTATAATCTGGGCCGTCACATAATCCACACATCACCCAGCGGGACCCCACATTTTACAGTAATGAGTCCGCACTGCTAGACCTGTGGATTATAATCTGGGCCGTGACATAATCCACACATCACCCAGCGGGACCCCACATCTTAACAGTAATGAGTCCGCACTGCTAGACCTGTGGATTATAATCTGGGCCGTCACATAATCCACACATCACCCAGCGGGACCCCACATCTTACAGTAATGAGTCCGCACTGCTAGACCTGTGGATTATAATCTGGGCCGTGACAATCCACACATCACCCAGCGGGACCCCACATCTTACAGTAATGAGTCCGCACTGCTAGACCTGTGGATTATAATCTGGGCCGTCACATAATCCACACATCACCCAGCGGGACCCCACATCTTACAGTAATGAGTCCGCACTGCTAGACCTGTGGATTATAATCTGGGCCGTGACAATCCACACATCACCCAGCGGGACCCCACATCTTACAGTAATGAGTCCGCACTGCTAGACCTGTGGATTATAATCTGGGCCGTCACATAATCCACACATCACCCAGCGGGACCCCACATCTTACAGTAATGAGTCCGCACTGCTAGACCTGTGGATTATAATCTGGGCCGTGACAATCCACACATCACCCAGCGGGACCCCACATCTTACAGTAATGAGTCCGCACTGCTAGACCTGTGGATTATAATCTGGGCCGTCACATAATCCACACATCACCCAGCGGGACCCCACATCTTACAGTAATGAGTCCGCACTGCTAGACCTGTGGATTATAATCTGGGCCGTGACAATCCACACATCACCCAGCGGGACCCCACATCTTACAGTAATGAGTCCGCACTGCTAGACCCGTGGATTATAATCTGGGCCGTCACATAATCCACACATCACCCAGCGGGACCCCACATCTTACAGTAATGAGTCCGCACTGCTAGACCTGTGGATTATAATCTGGGCCGTGACAAAGCCCACACATATAGTGACATCCCCCTCACCACTGCCAGAGGACACAGATTCCCAAGACAGCAGCTCATTAACCTCTGCTAGGCCCGAGCGGTCCCGTCACCGCCAGTGAGTACGAGCGTCCCTCTGATGGCCCCATCCACAGCCTTTTGTTCTCGGCGAGAAGCCCCTTCAGGGATGTCTGACCCCTCCTAATGAGAAGACGGGGCACAGGGTGATGGCCGGAGTGTATGGGGGCTGCACAATGGGGTGAGACCCCGGCTAGCCTTTGTACGCCGCGCCCCTCCCCCACCACAGGCACAGATGGGGCAGAATGGCTGAGGCCGGAGCAGGTGGGCGCACATCGGCCCCCGGACCTGACGTCACACAATCCCGGCCGCGCACTCACCGCCCCGGGCGGACGCTCCCGCATCCTCGCACTTGATGGCCATGAGGGGCCGCGGGCCGCTGGGCTGGGCGCCCTCCTCCTTCTTGTCGCCGCCGTTCTCGTCCGCCTGCTCCTCCTCCTCCAGGCCTACCGGGATGCCCTCGTCGTCGTCCTCCTCCTCCTCATCGTCCTCTCCCTCCTGGAAGCCCTGGTCGTCCCCATTCTCGTCCTCCGGGCAGACGGCACTGTTTTCCTCCTCCTCCTCGGCGCCATCGTCCTGGCTCACCTCTCCGCCGTTCTCGCCGCCCACCTCCATGCCCTCCTCGTCCTCGTCTTCCTCCTCCTCTCCCACTCCCGCCTCGGCTTCGTCCCCGACATCCATCCCTTCTCCGGAGACTCCCCCGCCCACAGTGCCGCCGCCAGAGGCGCTCTCGTCGTCCAGCGCGGCCTGCAGCCTCTCCATCAGATCGGCCTTCAGGCCCTTATCGCTCAGACGCCTCTTCTTCAGCTCCTCCTTCAGCTCTGACACCTTCAGCTTCTTCACGTTGACCGGGGAGCTCATATTTGCAGCGGTGATGGAGTCCTGCTCTGCCACTGGCTGTATAGACTGCTCTTTCTCCCTGCGTGCAACTCCTTCAAAATGGCGGAGAAAACAAGGACGGAGCGCGCTGCCCTCTGGGGGTGGAAGAGAATGAGCGTCTGTATGAGGGAATCGCCGAAGGTTTAGTGACTCCGCCCCTGTAAAGGGCGTGGTATAGTGCAGCGCGCTCTCCCAGCCCCGCCTTCCATTCAATGTAAAACGCTCTATAGCGCCACCTAGCCAATCTTCCTATTAGAAGCAATGTGGCGCGAAATAAACCAGCGTTAGTGAGCATGCGCAGTCCACCTGTACAACACCGCCATTATCAGTCTGTCAGCGCGCCTCGTGTTCATTCGGCCCACAGCCCGTACCGTAAGAGGGCGGGACTGACAACCGTCCTCTTCCACAGCTGACTGTGCATGCTGTGGTCAATCATGTGAATTGTGACGAGCTGTCTCAGTAGTTAGTACTGCTCTAGTCAGTGGTCCTTGGACATAACACAGAGGCCAAACCCATGTGCTGCTTTACTAGGGCTCATACCCATATGTGAGAAAAAAAGTTCCACTATCAGGACTGAACAAACAGTCGAGTGACATGCGAGTACAATGCGATATTCACACACCTAGCAGCTGATTTACATCCAATTGCAATGTGATTTCAACATGAGCTTTTACATACAGCAGTTCTCTGTTATGTACCCATCGTTTTCAAAGGAAATATTAGTCAAAATACACACACACACACACACACACACACACACACACACACACACACACACACACACACACACACACACACACACACCCCCCCCCCACACCAAAAGGTGGCTACTTTGAAGAACCTAGACTATAAGACATATTTTCAGTTGTTTCACACTTTTTTGTTAAGTATATAATTCCATATGTGTTAATTCATAGTTTTGATGCCTTCAGTGTGAATTTACAATTTTCATAGTCATGAAAGTATAGAAAAATATTTAAGGCTATGTGCACACGTAGGAAAAGAGGTGCAGAATTTTCTGCACAAAATCTGCACCTCCTGGCAGAATTCGCAGCCGCGGATTTGCCGCCGATTTTGTGCAGATTTTCTGCTGTTTTTGCCACTGCGGATTTCTATCATGGAGGGGTGCAGAAACGCTGCAGATCCGCCCAAAAGAAGTGACATGCTCTTCTTTTAAATCCACAGCAATTCCACACTGCTTTTTCTGCACCATCTGCACAACTTTTTTTGATTTACATTGTACTGTAAATCACAGTGCGGATCTGCAGTGTTTCTGCACGGAAAAATCCGCTGCGGATCCACAGCAAATCTGCATCGTGTGCACATAGACTAAAGAGAACCTGTCACCCCCAAAATTGACGATGAGCTAAGCCCACCAGCATCAGGGGCTTATCTATAATATTCTGTAATGCTGTAGATAAGCCCCGATGTATCCTGAAAGATAAGAAAAAGAGGTTATATTATACTCACCTGGGGGGCGTTCCCGCTGCGGTCCGATCCGGGGCCTCCCATCTTCTTACGATGACGTCCTCTTCTTGTCTTCACGCTGCGGCTCCGGCGCAGACGTACTTTGTCTGCCCTGTTGAGGGCAGAGCAAAGTACTGCAGTGTGCAGGCGCCGGGACAGCAATTATTCTGCTGCCATTGACGTCACATTGACAGAGCAGTGCCTTCTCTCCCACTCTGCTCTGTCAACAAGGCGTCACTGCTCATGTCATGCTGATTAACAGCTGGTTCCATGCTTCTTATCTGTAGGGAGCCGGCTCTTAATCAGGATGACGTCAAGAGTGATTACCCGTTGACAGAGCAGAAGAGAAAGAGCTGCTCGGTTGACGTGAAGTCAAAGGAAGCGAGAAAATCACCACCTAAGCCAGAAGAGATGTCACAGGGCACAACAGACTGGTAAGTTCTAAGCACTAGAGTTGAGCGACTTTTACTTTTTTAGGATGGAGTCGGGTTTCATGAAACCCGACTTTCTCAAAAGTCGGATCGTGTGAAATCGGCCGATTATTGCGAAAAGTCGGGGATCCGACCGAAACACAAAACCCAATGCAAGTCAATGGGGAGATATCTCTCTCTCTCTCCTCGGACAGTGTAAATCGCTACATCCAAAACGGTAAGATGGCGATTATACCCCCCACCCCCGTGACGCCACAGAAAGCAAGACGAGACCTATGCCATCACGCTGCCCACACTCCTTCATTGGCTGAAAAATGGCGGTGAAACCGTCATATGAAACGCGACTTTGGCACGAAGATCGCCGACTGCATGGCCGATCCCACACTTTCACGAAACCCGACTTTGCCGAAAGTCGGCGACTTATGAAATTGACCGATCCGTTTCGCTCAACCCTACTAAGCACCATTGCAAAAAAAAAAAACAACAAATGTCACGGATAACTCCTTTAACCAAATCTGTGGATACACTCTTTGTTCTATCCAGAGGCGTAACTGGAGCCTAAGGGTATGTGTCCACGTTCAGGATTGCATCAGGATTTAGTCAGAATTTTATGCAGGTAAAATCCTGACCAAATCTGCACCTGAGGTCACTGGCAGGTCACCTGCGTTTTTCGTGCGTTTTTGATGCTTTTTTCATGCGTTTTTTTACGCGTTTTTTCATGCGGATTTGTGTGTGTTTTTGTAAGCTCAATAAAGATATACCAAAAAAAAAGGGTGGTGTCATTTCTTGTATAACCTCTTCATTTACATACTCCATTGAAGAATAATGTTTACACACACAGACAGATGATAGATAACAGATAGATCGATAGATAGATAGATAATAGATAGATCTATCATATTTATCTATCGTATCTATTATCTATCTATAAATATATCTATCGATAGATATATCTATAGATAGCTAGATAGATATATCAATAGATAGATAATAGATAAATAATACCAAGCCCGATGTTTAGTATATCTATGTATCTTTATTCTGTTTGTCTGCCTGTCTGTCTGTCACGGAAATCCCAAGTTGCTGATTGGTCGCTGCAAAATGGCCACGACCAATCAGCGACGGGCACAGTCCGGCGGTGAAATGGCCGCTCCCTACTCCCCTGCAGTCAGTGCCCCCTCCAGTCAGCGCTCACACTGGGTTAATGGCAGCGTTAACGGACCGCGCTATGTCGCGGTGTAACGCCCTCCGTTAACGCTGCTATTAACCCTGTGTGACCAACTTTTTTACTATTGACACTATATACTCACCCTCCGTCGGCCCCCGGATCCAGCTGAGGCCTTTCCCGCTCCTCGCGACGCTCCGGTAACCGGTCCATGCATTGCGGTCTCGTGAGATATTGACATAGCGGTCTCGCGAGACCACTACGTCATCATCTCTTTCGAGACTGCAATGCACTCTTGGGACCGGAGCGTCGCGAGGAGCATCGGTAAACGCCTCGCCTGGATCCGGGGCCGACGGAGGGTGAGTATAGAACTATTTTTTATTTTAATTCTTTTTTTTAACAGGGATATGGTGTCCACATTGCTATATATTACGTGGGCTGTGTTAGATACTGCGTGGCGTGGGCTGTGTTATATACTGCGTGGGCTGTGTTATATTCTACATCTCTGCTATATACTATGTGCGCTGTGCTATATACTACGTGGCTGTGGTATATATTACGTGGCTGGGCAATATACTACATCGCTGTGCTCTATACTACGTGGCCTGTGTTATATACTGCATGGGCAGTGTTACATACTACGTCTCTGCTATATACTACGTGGCTGGGCAATATACTACGTGGCTGTGCAATATAATACGTGTCTGTGCTATATACTACGTGTCTGGGCAATATACTACGTGGCTGCTATATCTACTGTGTTGGCTGTGCTACGTGGGCTGTGTTATATACTACATCGCTGTGCTATATACTACGTGGCTGTGTGATATACTACGTGGCTGCTATATACTACGTGGCTGTGCTATCTACTGCGTGGGCTGTGCTATATACTACATGGGCTGTGTTATATACTACCTCGCTGTGCTATATACTACATGGCTGTGCTATATACTACGTGGCTGTGCTATATACTATGCGGCCGGCCGCGACCAATCAGCGATATTGGCGTGAAATTTAACCCCCACTCACAGCGCGACGTACATACATACAACCATATTCTAGAATACCCAATGCGTTAGAATCAAGCCACCATCTAGTATATATATATAATCGTCTACGGTCTGTTTGTCTGGAACGGAAATCCTGCGTCGCCGATTGGTAGTGGGTGGCTGGCGCGACCAATCAGCGACAGGTGCAGTCAGACCGTGAATTGGTGCGGGATTTAAACCACGCTTCACTGATCGCTCGCGCCTGGCCGGCCGCGACCAATCAGCAATATTGCAGAGGGATTTAAACAACACTTCGTAAATAAAGTAAACACATATTCTTGAATACCCGATGTGTTAGAATCGGGCCACCATCTAGTAGATATATAATAGCAAGGCCGATGTTTATGAATGAACGTTTAATTTAAAAAAAATGGGAAAAAAATGGCGTGGGCTCCCGCGCAATTTTCTGCGCCAGAGGGGAAAGCCGACGGCCGGGGGCCAATATTTGTAGCCTGGGAAGGGGGTAATACCCATGACCCCCCCCAGGCTATGAATATCAGCTCGCAGCTGTCTTCGTAGCCTTTACTGGCTATTAAAATAGGGGGACCCCAAAAAATATGACGTGGGGTCCCCCTATAATTTATAGCCAGAAAGGCTACGCAGACAGCTGCGGGCTGATATTCATAGCCTAGAAAGGGGCCATGGATATTGCCCCCCCCCCACCGTCTACAAATACCAGCTCACAGCCGCCCCAGAAATGGCGCATCTGTAAGATGCGCCAATTTCGGCACTTAGCCCCTCTCTTCCCACTCCTGTGTAACGGTGGGATATGGGGTAATAAGGGGTTAAAGTCACCTTGCTATTGTAAGGTGACATTAAGCCGGGTTAATAATGGAGAGGCGCCAATAAGACGCCTATCCATTATTAATCCTAGAGTAGTGAAAGAGTTAAAAAAGAAATAGACACAGCCAGAAAAAAGGATTTTATTATTCTTAATTTCACCATACTTACCATACTCGATCGCCTGCAAAAAACGTAAAATAATAAACCGTATACTCCCTGTCCGACGCAGTCCAATTAATAACGAATGTCCCACGACGATCTCCCCTATAGAACAGTGACATTGGGTGATGTCACTGCTCTATAGGACCTCCAGTGACACACTGACAGGAGACAATGGCTCCTGCAGAGCATCACTGAGAGGTTACTGTAGTTCACTGGTCTCACTTTATGGCAATTGCTGTGTGGGAACTTTCTCACACAGCATTGCCAAAAGTGAGACTAGGGACTATTTTCTCACAGGGGCGTAGGAATACATTGTGAGGAATACATTGTGGAAACATACCCTCCATCATTGTATTCCTGGAGCCCCTGGAGAGCAGTCACATCAGCTGATGCTGCTGTTCTCCACGGGAGATCGTCGTGGGACACTCGTTTTAATTGGATTTCTGCGGATCAGGGAGTATAGTGTTTGTTTATTATTTTAATATTTTTTACAGGTGACACTGGCTTCGGGGATCAAAGTGTCAAGTGATGGTGAGTATGTACTCTATGTTATATGTACTATATGTCTGTATGTATGTTGTATGTATGTGTTGTATGATGTATGTTGCATGTCGTATGGTGCATGACGCATGTTGTCGCATGTTGTACGTTGCATGTTGCAGCATGTCGCATGTTTTTGCATGTCGCATGTTGCATGTCACATGTTGCAGCATGTCGCATGTTTTTGCATGTCGCATGTTGCATGTCGCATGTTGATGCATGTCGCATGTTGCATGTCGTCGCATGGTGCTGCATGTCGCATGTTGCAGCATGTCGCATGTTTTTGCATGTCGCATGTTGTCGCATGTTGCAGCATGTCGCATGTTTTTGCATGTTGCATGTCGCATGTTGTTGCGTGTTGCATGTTTTTGCATGTCGCATGTTTTTGCATGTCGCATGTTGTCTCATGTCGCTGCATGTCGCATGTTGCATGTCGTCGCATGTTGCTGCATGTCGCATGTTGCAGCATGTCGCATGTTTTTGCATGTCGCATGTTTTTGCATGTCGCATGTTGTCTCATGTCGCTGCATGTCGCATGTTGCATGTCGTCGCATGTTGCAGCATGTCGCATGTTTTTGCATGTCGCATGTTTTAGCATGTTGTCGCATGTTGCATGATGTCGCATGTTGTATGTTGCATGTTGTCGCATGTCATCGCATGTCGCATGTTTTCGCATGTTTCATGTCGCTGCATGTCGCATGTTGTCTCACGTTGCATGTCGTCGCATGTCATCACATATTGCATGTTGTCACATGCCGCTGCATGTCGCATGTTGTTGCATGTCGCATGTTGTATGTTGCATATCGCATGTTGTTGCATGTTGACATATGTTGCATGTTGTTGCATGTTGCATTTTGTTGCATGTTGCTGCATGTCATCGCATGTTGCATGTCACATGTTGTTGCATGTCGCATGTCATCGCATGTTGCATGTTGCCGCATGTTGTATGGTGTTTGCTGTGTGGTGTATGTTGTGTGGTGTATGTGCACACAGTGTAGATGAGTTCAGCTCTGCTACATCTGGATGCCTGACATGTAGATGTAGCAGAGCCGGTAGATGATCGCCGGAGTTAACTCTCCAGCAATCACCTACACTACAGCGTTCTCGTAAACAGCTGATCAGCTGTTTGCGAGAACCAGACTATTGACCGGAGATAAATCCCGGTCACGTGCACGGCAGTTCTCGCGATAACATAAGTTATCGAGAGAACTGCAGTGGACGAGGGACTTCCGGCGGCGGGACAGGTGAGCCGGCATGGACATGCGTAGTAAGCTGCTTGTACGCAGTTTCTACGCATGTGACTAATCATTAGATGCGATTATATCGCATCTAATGATAGTCTATGGTAAATATACGGCGCGGCGACGGAGTGTCACCGCTTTGTAAACAAACATGCTGCGTTCTGATAAGACGCACCACATGTCCGTTTACGCCGGTCTGCCGCCTCCATGTTTTACCGCATAGTGGAGACGGGATTTCATGAAATCCCCTCCACTATGCTGTAACATCTGGACGCTGCGTGTTTGACGCTGCTTCACTACGCAGCGTCAAACACGCAGCGTTTCTTGAGCGTGGAAACATACCTTAAGGCTGCTTTCACACATCAGGTTTTTCGCCACATGCCGGTTCCAGTGTCGCGCCGCAGCGTCAGATCCGGCTTATTTTGTAAAAACCTGATGACATGGATCCGTTTTTTAGCCGGATCAGGTGTCCGGATCCGGCGAGATCCGTCTCATCCGGTTGTCATCCGTTTCGTCCGGTTTTCCATCCGATTTTTGACGGATCCGGTTTCTAAAAACGCCCCCTGAAAGGCTAAAAATGTGATTGGCCCGCTGAAAACTATATATACAGTGTTCCTACAGCCCATCTGTGACAGGTTTGAGAGGAGCAAGATACAGAGCAAGATGGACGGCATTATTGTGAAGATTCTGCAGAACAACGTGGATTTAATCGTGGAGGCGAAAATCGATTGAAAGCAATTGTTCTTGAGAAGGAGCGAGAGAGACAGCGCGTCATGCGTCTGCGCCGACGCCGTTTGTGGATCCACCCCATCACGACACAGAGAATGACGCGGGGAGTCTTTTCTACTTTATACATGGAGCTACGAGGAGACCCTGACAAGTTTTTCAGCTATGTGCGGATGAAAGCTGAGAACTTTGATGTATTGGTGGAGTGGGTTGAACATCTAATAAGAAGGAGTGATACCTATTGCAGATTCTCCATTACACCTGCTGAGCGTCTGATGGTCACTCTTCGGTAAGCATTCTTTTTGGATCTACTCTTGTAGCGCACTTTCATTGATTGATATTTTGAATATGCAGTAATTTCTGCCTTGCTTTTGTACACAGATTCCTAGCAACTGGAGAATCCCTGTCTTCACTACATTTTCAGTTCAAACTGGGAATTTCAACCATATCTGGAATAGTGAGGCACACTTGCCATGCTGTGTGGGACTCTCTACACGACGAATTCATTCCACATCCCACAATGCAGACTTGGTTGGAAGTTGCTGACAGATTCCAAGAAGTGTGTCAGTTTCCCAATTGATTGGGCGCGGTGGATGGGAAACATATCCGTATCGTGAAACCGGCTGGTTCTGGATCTCAGTTTTTCAACTATAAAAAGTACTTTTCCATCGTGCTGATGGCCATCGCCGATGCGGATTACAAATTTGTTGATGTGGATATTGGGGCGTATGGCCTGCTCTAATGATTCTCAAGTTTTCAAACTGTTTCTATGGGGCGGCATTTTTATAGACAAACCTTTCAATTCCCCCCCCCTAGACCACTGCCTCAAACCTCTGAACCACCAATGCCTTTTGTTTGTGTTGGGGATGAAGCTTTTCAGCTTTCAGAACATCTTTTGAAACCCTACTCCAGCCGTGGTTTAAACAATACTAAAAGAATTTTCAACTACCGACTCACACGTGCACGGAGAATGGTGGAGTGTGCGTTTGGGATCTTAACCGCCAAATGGAGAGTTCTCCTGACATCCATTAACTTGAAGACAGACACTGTGGATGAGGTAGTTTTTAAAAGCGTGTGTTGTCCTACACAATTATGTTATATCCAAGGAACAGCTTTCCATTGAGGACCACTCTGCAGAAACCACCTTGGCTGATTATAGCAACCAAACGTATAGAAGTTCTGCCACTGTTTCCAGAATACGGGATCACTTTGCAGAATATTTTATTTCACCCGAAGGAAGAATACACTGGCAGGATGAGAGAGTTTAAACAATTTGTCTTGAACCTAGTAACTTTTTTAGATTTTACCCATGTTGTATACCTGTTTGTTTTTACCTTTTACCCAAGATGTGTACCTGTTTGGTTTTACTTTTTACCCAAGTTGTGCATCTGTTTGGTTTGTACCCAAAGTATTTTACCTCTGACCAATAAACCTTGTTTAACCAAAGTGTGTTAATCTATACCTTATAAAGAATAAATACAAGATAGCTGTAAACAACAAAGTTTTATTAAAACTTTTTTTTTTTAAATATCAAAACAAAACTTTTATTTTGAAACAAAAAAAATAAATAAATTTTGCAGCATACAAAACAAACTAGAGATTGGAATAAGTCGGGGTGGAGATAGTGCTTGAGGGGCTGTCGGATAGGGACACTTCGACAGTGGGAGTGTGGAGAGAGGAATGTGTTGGTGGTGGGGAAGGATCAATAGGTAGTGGTGAAGGAGTGGAGAAGGCAATTGAGCTTGTGCACAAGAAAGTGGGATTGGAGTTAGGGTACCTTCACACTAAGCGACTTTGCAGCGAGAACGACGACGATCCATGACGTTGCAGCGTCCTGGATAGCGATCTCGTTGTGTTTGACACGCAGCAGCGATCTGGATCCCGCTGTGATATCGCTGGTCGGAGCTAGAAGTCCAGAACTTTATTTCGTCGCTGATCACCCGCTGTCCATCCCTGGATCGGCGTGTGTGACGCCGACCCAGCGATGTGTTCACTTGTAACCAGGGTAAACATCGGGTTACTAAGCGCAGGGCCGCGCTTAGTAACCTGATATTTACCCTGGTTACCATTGTAAAAGTAAAAAAAAAAAACAGTACATACTCACCTTCTGATGTCTGTCATGTCCCCCGGCGTCCACAGTGTTACGCGCAGCTGCTCAGAGCCTCCTGCACTGAATGTGTCAGCGCCGGCAGTAACAGCGGTGACGTCACCGCTGTGCTCTGCTTTCCGGCCGCACTGACACAGTCAGTGCAGGAAGCTCTGAGCAGCAGCGTGTAACCCTGTGGACGCCGGGGGACGTGACAGACATCAGAAGGTGAGTATGAAGTGTTTTTTTTTTTTACTTTTACAATGGTAACCAGGGTAAATATCGGGTTACTAAGCGCGGCCCTGCACTTAGTAACCCGATGTTTACCCTGGTTACCCGGGTGCTGCAGGGGGACTTTGGCATCGTTGAAGACAGTTTCAACGATGCCGAAGTCGTTCCCCTGATCGTTGGTCGCTGGAGAGAGCTGTCTGTGTGACAGCTCCCCAGCGACCTAAACAGCGACGCTGCAGCGATCGGCTCGTTGTCTATATCGCTGCAGCGTCGCTGAGTGTGACGGTACCTTTAGGAATTTGGTAGGATGGAGGGGTGTAGGTGATGTTTTGGGAGGATTGGGAGGCAGAAGCAGTGATGGGTGGAGAAGAGGGTTGGGAAGGAGGTGATAGAGGCTGTTGGAAGTGAGCAGGGAGAGGAGGCGAGGATGAAGTAGATGCTAAGTGGTATGGGTCGGGATCATCATATTGGTGGGAAGGGGCACGGGTGGGAGGCTGGTAGTGTGGCTGGTGGGAAGGGGCACAGGTGGGAGGCTGGTAGTGTGGCTGGTAGGAAGGCACAGGCGGGAGGCTGGTAGTGTGGCTGGTGGGAAGGGGCATGGGAATGCTGGAAGTGTTGTGGCTGTTGGGACGGGGCACGGGCACGATGTGGGTGATGGGGAGGTTGGTGGGATGGGGCACGGAGAGTTTGGTGGTACGGGTCAGGAGGATGGTAGTGGCTGTAGTGATGGACAGTGGAGGAAGGGGGGGCCGTTGCAGCATGGGTGGCAAGACTCTCTGCTCTTGAGGCAATGAGTGCTAGAGTAGACCCCTCTGCCAAAGGCGCCCCGATGCTACAGGTGTACTAGAGGTGGCTGCAGCAGAGGGGTGGGGTACAGGAAACGCTATATCCTCACCAGCAGATACATGCAATGGAACCGGCCAGGATGCTCCAGCGCTCGTGGATGGGACAGAGGGATCCGATGTGTGGGAAGGTGCAGAGTGGGAAGGTGCATAGGGTTCCTCACTGTCAAAGTGTCCCTCGGTGGCGGCCTCCTGAGGGATCGCCGCAGAAGGGTTCAACTGTGCTGCAGGCTCCCGAGTGCTCCCGACGGTGCTGTGGAACAAAAGAGAAAAACAAACAATTAATATACTGTCATAGCATGGCCCTGGCTGAAAGAGCAAAAGAGTTTTAGACATGTTAAACATTTGTTAGTGCATGTGGTGGGTAATATTTACCTTCGTGTCACCATCGTTGACCTGAGGAACGACAGGGCTTGGGCATACTTGTATTTGCTCCTGCGTCCTCCAGATCCACTCGGGGCCCGCATCTCTTTGTTGAACTCCTTCTTAAAGCGATCCCTGATCGACCGCCACCTTTTCACAATCCTCTCACCTGTTAAAAAAGGAGAAACACAACTTGGTTAGAAACAATACTTAGAATGCATCAACAAAACTGAACTGTGGATACTTACGTTCTTGATTCTGGGCCTGAACATCAAGGTCCTCCAATCTTGCTGTAAGTTCTTGGCAGATTTGCTCCCAGAGTTGACGGGTCACTGAGATATCAGCATGGCGGCGGTCACCCATGTTCCACAGCGGCTCCCTGTCTCGGACAAGATCGTTGAGGAGGTCAATATCAAGGCCGACCTTCTCACCGTCAGAATCAGGAGCACGCTGTGAAACCTGTTATAAAAAAGGGAAAAATAAATTAACACAAAATTGTAAACATTGAAAACCTCCAAAAAAAAAATAAAAATGCTTACACGACAATGGCCGCCACGACTCTCACGCCGACGACCCTGGGAGCCACTGGAAGGACCTCTCGATTGAGCACCAGAATCCGAACTCTAGAAGAAAAATAACATAAAAATTATGTGCATGTAGGTAGCCTTTCTATGCGTTGTGTGCCATGTGATATCTATAATGATAACTTTTTTATGTGTTGTGTGATGTCTGAATGTATCAGTTTGTATGTGTTGTGTTCTATCTGTAAGTATCTTGTGTTATGTGTTGTGTGTAGTGTTAGGTTGTGGTTCCACAATACATGAAAGAAACATATCAATTGTGATCCCTCTCCATGTCTTTCTCCACCCCTACCTCTTCTTCGGGGAGCACCTCTTGGACTGTGGCAGCAGCTTCCTACAAAGATGCAAAATGACAAAATACATTAATATATACACATACATACACAAATACACACACAGACATACATTCACACACACACATACATGCATGTATAATATTCATCACTGTAATGAGCGGTCCCACGTGACCGCTCACACAGGACAAGCTGCCAGCGCTGAGAGGAGAGTGGAGACATCGCAGGAGCTGGGTGAGTATTTCTCTGCAAGGGGCCGGGCGGCGCACTAGGGATGGGAGGCGGGAGGTCACCTGCAAACTTTATTTTTAATAAAAAAGAACAAAAACTTGATCTTTCATCTCTTCTCTCCTGCAGGGGAGAAGAGATGAATGCCGCCTTCAGCACCACACGCAGGGGGGACAGCGCTTACTGTAGCGCTGTCTCTCCTGCGGGCGGTACGTGCACACGGAGGAGAGTGCACACTGTTCTCCGTGTGCACGTGTACAGGATGTATCGCTGTACGTGCTGCCGGAGAAACACGGACATGTCTCCGTGTTTTCGACACGGACACGCGGTCTGTGAAAACACAGAGACATGTGCATAGACCCATTAATTTGAATGGGTCTACGTGTGTCAGTGTCTCCAGTACGTGAGAAAACTGTCAGAACACGTACCGGAGACACTGAGGTGTGAAAGAGGCCTTAAGTCACATGCTGTCCATTTCCTTGTGATCCTCCTTGAAATGGTTCTACTCCTTCATTGGAGGCCAGCTGGTAAATTAAACTGATAGGACTTGATTTGTAAAGGCACACACCTGTCTACAGCTCTGGCAAAAATTAAGGCTATGTGCACACGTTGCGGATTTGCCTCTGGAATGTTTTGTGTGGATTCTGCATCTCTTGGCAGAAAACGCAGGTGCGGATTTGACGCTTTTTTGCTCATTTTTGATGCGTTTTTGTACGCGATTTTGAAAGCTAAATAAAGATGTATTATTGAGCCCCCAAAAAAAATTGTGATGTCATTTCATGTCCAACCTCCTCTTTTAAATTTGTCCAACCCACACTCCATTACACACACAGAGAGATAGATAGATAGATAGATAGATAGATAGATAGATAGATAGATAGATAGATAGATAGATAGATAATAGATTGGTAGATAGATATAAATATAGATCGATAGATCTATAGATATATGAATAGATAGATCTATGTATCTATCTATAGATATATGTATGGATAGATATATCTATGGATAGATGTAGATAGATATATGGATAGTTAGGCTACTTTGAGAGAATGGAAAATGTGCATGATTTGAATGGAAAAATGCATGAAAAACCGTATTCGGAGGCCCGTATTCATCATTTCACATATCAGTTTCATACGTTTTTCACTGGATCAGTCGCTGGGCGTTTTTTCGCCGGACAGAAAACACGTTCCTCTGTACGTTTTCTCCATCCGCCGGAAACAGCTTTTTGGACCGATCCAGCAAAAAACGGATGAAACGTGTGGCCATCAGGCGCAATCCAACGCTAATACAACTCTATGAGAAAAAAACGTATCCGTCTTTTTCAAAACTCGCCGGATTGTGCCTGACGGCAAAAACCTGATGTGCGAAAGTAGCCAGATAGATATATCTATGTATCTATAGATATATCTATCTATAAATATATCTATAGATAGATATATCCATAGTTATATATATAGATATATCCATAGATATATCTATGGATATCCATCTATAGATATATAGATTTATCCATAGATATATCCATAGATATATAATAGCAAGGCTGATGTTGATTAATGAACATGTTTAATTTAAAAGAGAAAAAAAATGGGGTGACTCCCGTGCAATTTTCTGCGCCAGAGGGGGAAAGCCGGGGGCCACTATTTGTAGCCTGGGAAAGGGGTAATACCCATGGCCCCTTCCCAGGCTATGAATATCAGCCCGCAGCTGTCTGCATAGCCTTTACTGGCTATTAACCCCTTTCTGCCAGCTGACGGAATAGTACGTCAGCTGGCAGAACCCCCACTTTGAGGTGGGCTCCGGTGGTGAGCCCACCTCAAAGTCGCGACATGTCAGCTGTTTTGTACAGCTGACATGTGCGCGCAATGAGCGCGAGCGGAATCGCGATCCGCCCGTGCCCATTAACTAGTTACATGCCGCTGTCAAGCGCTGACAGCGGCATTTAACTAGCGCTCCCGGCCGCACGGCTGGAAGTGCTCGCACCGCTGACCCCCGTCACATGATCGGGGGTCATCGGTGCATTGCCATAACAACCAGAGGTCTCCTTGAGACCTCTATGGTTGTTGATGGCCGATTGCTTTGAGCGCCACCCTGTGGTCGGCGTTCAAAGCAACCCTGCATTTCTGTTACATAGAGGTGATCTGTGCTTCACCTCTATGTAGCAGAGGCGATCGAGTTGTGCATGCTTCTAGCCTCCTATGGAGGCTATTGAAGCATGCCAAAATTAAAAAAAAAGTGTTTAAAAATATAAAAAAATATATATATAAAAGTTCAAATCACCCCCCTTTCGCCCCAATCAAAATAAAACAATAAAAAAAAAATCAAACCTACACATATTTGGTATCGCCGCGTTCAGAATCGCCCGATCTATCAATAAACACAAAGGATTAACCTGATAGCTAAATGGCGTAGCGAAAAAAAAAATCAAAACGCCAAAATTACATTTTTTTTGGTCGCCGCAACATTGCATTAAAATGCAATAACGGGCGATCAAAAGAACGTATCTGCACCAAACTGGTATCATTAAACACGCCAGCTCAGCATGCAAGAAATAAGCCCTCACCCGACCCCAGATCACGAAAATTGGAAACGCTACGGGTATCGGAAAATGGCGCAATTGTTTTTTTTTTTTTTAGCAAACTTTGGAAAAAATTTTTACCACTTAGATAAAAGAGAACCCAGACATGTTTGGTGTGTATGAACTCGTAATGACCTGGAGAATCATAATGGCAGGTTAGTTTTAGCATTTGGTGAACCTAGCAAAAAATCCAAACAAAAAACAAGTGTGAGATCACACTTTTTTTGCAATTTCATCGCACTTGGAATTTTTTTCCCATTCTCTGTTACATGGCATGGTAAAACCAATGGTATCGTTCAAAAGTACATCTCGTCCCACAAAAAATAAGCCCTCGCATGGCCATATTGACAGAAAAATAAAAAGTTATGGCTCTGGGAAGAAGGGGAGCGAAAAACGAAAACGAAAAAATGGAAAAAGCTCCGGGGGTGAAGGGGTTAAAATAGGGGGACCCCCCCAAAAAAGACGCGGGGTCACCCTATATTTTATAGCCAGAAAGGCTATGCAAACAGCTGCGGGCTGATATTCATAGCCTAGAGAGAGGCCGTGGATGTTTGCCCCCCCGGCTACAAATACCAGCCCCCAGCCGCCCCAGAAATGGCGCATCTGTGAGATGCGCCTACCCTGGCACTTAGCCCCTCTCTTGGCACTTAGCTGTGGGATATGGGGTAATAAGGGGTTAATGTCACCTTGCTAATGTAAGGTGACATTAAGCCCGGTTAGTAATGGAGAGGCGTCAATAAGACGCCTATCCATTACTAATCCTATTTTAGTGAAAGAGATTAAAAAAAATAAAGACACAGCCAGAAAAAAGTATTTTAATATTCTTAATTTCACCATACTTACCATACTCGATCGCCTGCAAAAAATTAAAAATAATAAACCAACCGTATACTCACTTTCCGCCGTAGTCCAATTAATAACGAGTGTCCCACAACGATCTCCCCTATAGAACAGTGACATCATGTGATGTCACCGCTCTATAGGGCCTCCAGTGACACACTGACAGGAGACAATGGCTGCTGCAGTGCATCACTGAAGAGGTTACCTGAGTTCATTGGTCTCACTTTATGGCAAAGCTGCTTGGGAATTTTCCCACACAGCAGTGCCACAAGTGAGAATAGGGACTATTTCTCGCAGCGGCGGAGGAATACATTGCGGAAGGATACCTTCCGTCATTGTATTGCTGGGGCTCCTGGAGAGCGGTCGCATCAGCTGATGATGAGATCGTCGTGGGACACTCGTTTTAATTGGATATCTGCAGACACAGGGAGTATATTGATTGTTTATTATTTTAATATTTTGTACAGGTGAGCAAGGGCTTCGGGGATCAAGGTGATGGTGAATATGTACTCTGTTGCATGTTGTATGTTGTATGTACTGTATGTCTATATGTATGTACTGTATGTCTATATGTATGTGTTGTATGTTCTGTTGTATGTACTGTATGTCATATGTTGTATGTACTGTATGTCATATGTTGTATGTAATGTTGTATGTACTGTATGTTGTATGTTATATGTTGTATGTACTGTTGTATGTTCTGTTGTATGTTGTATGTATTGTTGTATGTTATATGCACTGTATGTCATATGTTGTATGTACTGTTGTATGTTGTGTGTACTGTATGTCATATGTTGTATGTACTGTTGTATGTAATGTATGTTGTATGTACTGTTGCATGTACTGTATTTCATGTTGTATGTACTGTATGTCATATGTTGTATGTAATGTTGTATGTACTGTTGTATGTTCTGTTGTATGTACTGTATGTTGTATGTTCTGTTGTCTGTTGTATGTACTGTATGTCATATGTTGTATGTACTGTATGTTGTATGTTTTATGTTCTGTTGTATGTGCTGTATGTTGTATGTTCTGTTGTATGTACTGTATGTCATATGTTGAATGTACTGTATGTTGTATGTTCTGTTGTATGTACTGTATGTTCTGTATGTTGTATGTACTGTATGTGTGCATTTTATTTTATTTTTTACATTCAACATATTAGCCGGATGATGGGACTACTACTGTCCCATCATTGGCTAATGTGTCAATCACTGTCACTGTAGCAGGCATAGCCCGATGGGACTTGTAGTCCCATCGGACGATGCCTGCACGCACTCACACCCCCAAAGACCAGACAGCCACGCACAGACCCCCGAAAGCCCCGCATAGACCCCGGCAGCCCCACACAGACCCCCGACAGCCCCGCACAGACCCCCGGCAGCCCCGCACAGACCCCCGACAGCCCCGCACAGACCCCTGGCAGCCCCGCACAGACCCCCGGCAGCCCCGCACAGACCCCCGGCAGCCCCGCACAGACCCCCGGCAGCCCCGCAGACCCCCGACAGCCCCGCACAGACCCCCGACAGCCCCGCACAGACCCCCGACAGCCTCGCACAGACCCCCGGCAACCCCGCACAGACCCCCGGCAGCCCCGCACAGACCCCCGGCAGCCCTGCACAGACCCCCGGCAGCCCCGCACAGACCCCCGGCAGCCCCACAAAGACCCCCGACAGCCCCACATAGACCCCTGACAGTCCCCCGACAGCCCCGCAGACACCCCAAAAGACCCCAGGACAGCCCGCCCGCACACACAGACACGCGCAGTCTCCGCCCACACACTTCCCTCCTCCCGATCTGTAGCGTTTCATCCACAGCTAAACCGCAGATCTTTTTTAGGCCGGGGTCACACACAATGTATAAAAAACCTGTCCGATTTTGTCTGCCGAGAATTGCACAAATGTTCTCTGTATGGTGATCCGTATGTCATCCGTGTGCAATGCCAGGATGCTTTTTTTTCTCAAAGAAGTATCCGTGTGTCATCCGTATCTCATCTGTATGGTGAGATTTTCTCACACACTTGCAAAATGAGCAAATAATGGCTGAGCCTTTCCTGTCACCTGCCCAATGCCTGAGAATTTCTCGCAAGTCACACTGATGGTCCATGTGCTGTACCATTTTTTCTCGCACCCATAGACTTGCATTGGCGTTTCTCAGCTGAGATATGCGGACAATCGCAGCATGCTGCGATTTCACTCGCAAGTGTAATACAGACGAGAAAAAAAACGGATGATGGGAGCTGTCCCATAGATTAACATTGGTCCGAGTGCTATGCGATTTTTTCTCGCTTAACCCCTTCACCCCGAAGCCTGTTTTCACCTAAGTGACAGGGCCAATTTTTACAATTCTGACCACTGTCACTTTATGAGGTCATAACTCTGAAACGCTTCAACGGATCCTGGTGATTCTGACATTGTTTTCTCGTGACATATTGTACTTTATGATAGTGGTAAAACTTCTTCGATATGACTTGCATTTATTTGTGAAAAAAACAGAAATTTGTCAAAAATTATGAAAATTTCGCAATTTTCTAAATTTTGTTTTTATGCCCTTAAATTAGAGAGTTATATCACATAATATAGTTAATAAACAACATTTCCCACATGTCTGCTTTACATCAGCACAATTTTGGAAACATAATTTTTTTTTGTTAGGGAGTTATAAGGGTTAAAAGTTGACCAGCGATTTCTCATTTTTGCAACAAAATTTGCAAAACCATTTTTTTTACAGACCACCTCACACTTGAAGTGACTTTGAGGGGTCTATATGACAGAAAATACCCAAAAGTGACACCATTCTAAAAACTGCACCCCTCAAGGTACTCAAAACCACATTCAAAAATTTTATTAACCCTTCAGGTGCTTCACAGGAATTTTTGGAATGTTTAAAAAAAATTGAACATTTAACTTTTTTCACAAAATTTTTACTTCAGATCCAATTTGTTTTATCTTATCAAGGGTAACAGGAGAAATTGGACCACAAAAGTCATTGTACAATTTGTACTGAGTACGCCGATACCCCACATGTTGGGGTAAACCAATGTTTGGGCACATGGCAGAGCTCGGAAGGGAAGGAGCGCCATTTGACTTTTCAATGCAAGATTTGCTGGAATTGAGATCGGAACCCATGTCGCGATTGGAGAGCCCCTGACGTGCCTAAACAGTATAAACCCCCACAAGTGACCCCATTTTGGAAAGAAGACCCCCTAAGGAACTTATCTAGATGTGTGGTGAGCACTTTTAACCCCCAATTGTTTCACTAAAGTTTAGAATGTAGCGCCGTGAAAATTAAAAAATCATTTTTTTCTTTCCACAAAATGATGTTTTAGACGGCAAATTTTTTTTTCCCTAGGGTAACAGGAGAAATTGGACCACAAAAGTTATTGTCCAATTTGTCCTGAGTACGCTGATACCCCATACATGGGGGGAAACCACTGTTTGGGCGCACGGTAGAGCTCGGAAGGGAAGGAGCGCCGTTTGAAATGCAGACTTAGATGGATTGGTCTGCAGGCGTCATGTTGCATTTGCAGAGCCCCTGATGTACCTAAATAGTAGAAACCCCCCAAAAGTGACCCCATATTGGAAACTAGACCCCCCAAGGAACTTATCTAGATGTGTTGTGAGAATTTTGAACCAACAAGTGTTTCACTACAGTTTATAACGCAGAGCCGTGAAAATAAAAAATATATTTTTTTTCACGAAAATGATATTTTAGCCCCCACGTTTTTATTTTCCCAAGGGCATCAGGAGAAATTAGACCACAAAAGTTGTTTTCCAACTTGTCCTGAGAACGCTGATACCCCATATGTTGGGGGGGACCACTGTTTGGGCGCACAGGAGAACTCGGAAGGGAAGGAGCACTGTTTTAGTTTTTCAAAGCAGAATTGGCTGGAATTGAGATCGGATGCCATGTCGCGTTTGGAGAGCCCCTGATGTGCCTAAACAGTGGAAACCCCCAATCATAACTGAAACCCTAACCCCAGCCCTAACCCTAGCCCTAACCCCGACCTTAACCCCAGCCCTAACTCTAGCCCTAACCCTAGCCCTAACCCTAACCCTAATGGGAAAATGGAAATACATACATTTTTTAAAATTTTATTATTTTTCCCTAACTAAGGGGGTGATGAAGGGGGGTGTGATTTACTTTTATAGCTTTTTTTGGCAGATTTTTATGGTTGGCAGCCATCACACACTAAAAGACGCTTTTTATTGCAAAAAATAGTTTTTGCATCACCACATTTTGAGAGCTATAATTTATCCATATTTTGGCCCACAGAGTCATGTGAGATCTTGTTTTTTGCGGGACGAGTTGACGTTTTTATTGGTACCATTTTCGGGCACATGACATTTTTTGATCGCTTTTTATTCCGATTTTTGGGAGGCGGAATGAACAAAAACCAGCAATTCCTGAAATTCTTTTAGGGGGGGAGTTTACACCATTCCACGTGTGGTAAAATTAATAAAGCAGTTTTATTCTTCAGGTCAGTACGATTACAGCGATACCTCATTTATATAATTTTTTTATGTTTTGGCGCTTTTACACAATAAAAACTATTTTATAGAATAAATAATTATTTTGGCATCGCTTTATTCTGAGAGCTATAACTTTTTTATTTTTCTGCTGATGATGCTGTATGGCGGCTTTTTTTTTTCGGGACAAGATGATGTTTTCAGCGGTACCATGGTTATTTATATCCATCTTTTTGATCGCGTGTTATTCCACTTTTTGTTTGGCGGTATGAGAATAAAGCGTTGTTTTTTGCCTCGTTTTTTTTTTTTTTTACGGTGTTCACTGAAGGGGTTAACTAGTGATATAGTTTTATAGGTGGGGTCGTTACAGACGCGGCGATACTAAATATGTGTACTTTTATTGTGTGATTTTTTTTTTATTTAGATAAAGAAATGTATTTATGGGAATATTTATTTTTTTTTATTTATTTAGGATTTTTTTTTTTCTTTTTTTTTTACACATGTGAACATTTTTTTTTTTACTTTTTTACTTTGTCCCAGAGGGGGACATCACAGATCGGTGATCTGACAGTGTGCACAGCACTGTCAGATCACCGATCTGACAGGCAAGGGCAGAGGCTTGCCGGCGCCTGCTATTAGGAACTCTCAGCAGGCGCCGGCAAGCTAGGTCATCTCATGACCCGGAAGGAGTCCCGCGGCCATCTTGGATCCAGGGACTCCTTCCAGGTCACCGGAGCAGCGCGATCTCATCGTGTTGCTCCGGTGGGAGAGCGCAGGGAGCCCCCGTCCCTGCGCGATCCCCCTCTATGCCGCTGTCACTATTGACAGCGGCATCAGAGGGGTTAAATGCCCACGATCGGCGATAGCGCCGATCGTGGGCATTGCTGCGGGGTGTCAGCTGTCATATACAGCTGACACCCGCACCCGATCACCGCGGCGCTCAGCGCGAGACCGCAGTGATCGATGCGCCGTACTAGTACTGCTGCTGGCACAAATGCAGTGCCGGCAGCGCAGTACTAGTACGGCGCATGGCGCGAAGGGGTTAACACGCATCTATATTACGCTGTAGTGTGAACCCGGCCTTACATCTGCGGATGTTGCCGACTCAATGCAAGTCAATGGGTGCAGAAACACTGCAGATCCGCACAAATAAATGACATGCTCCTTATTTTGATCCGCAGCATTTTCCGTATGGAATTTTCCGCACCATTAGCACAGCAAATTTTTATTTCCTTTGATTTACATTGTACTGTAAATCACTTGCAGATCTGCAGCGTTTCTGCACGGAAAAAAACGCTGCGGATCAGCAGTAAATCCACAACATGTGCACATAGCCTTAGAGACCACTACAAAATGTCCAGTTTGTCTGATTTTTCTCTTATAGGTATATTTTTTGAGTAAAATGTAAATTGTTCTTTTATTCCATAAACTTCTGACAACATGTCTCCGAATTTCCAAGCAATAATGTATTTGTATTTTTTTTCTGGCAAAGAAAGTGGTAAAAATTGAAAAAAAAAACCCAGGGCTTTCAGACCTCAAATAATGCAAAGAAAACAAGTTCCTAATCATTTGGAAACAACAATACCAATGTTTTAACTCAGGAAGAGTTCAGAAATGAATATTTTGTGGAATAACCATGATTTTTAATCACAGGTTTCATGCGTCTTGGCATGCTTTCCACCAGTCTTTCACACTGCTTCTGGCGCAAAAATGTTAGCAGTTCATCTTTGTTTGATGGCTTGTGACTATCCATCATCCTCTTGATTACATACCAGAAGATTTCAATGGGGTTCAGGCAGGCCCGGATTGACAATCTGCCCAACCGAGCATTTTCCCGCTGGGCTGCGAGGTGTTTGTGTCATGTGGGCCGGCGGCCGCTGGCTGGCGGTGGCGCCCGCTCATCTGGCCGCTTGCCTGCTCATGCGGCCACCAGCCTGTTTTTCCTGCCGCTGGCTCTTTAAAATTTGTGGCCACAGTGGTTTTCCATGTGCGCGTGCGCAAGTATCAGTCGGAGCTTGCGACTCACATAGGGGTTAAGGTCGGAACGCGCTGACATTGCAGGCCAGGACATTCTTTGTGGGCGGAGAGAGCACTCTCTGCTCTCCCGCCCCTGGCTGCAGCAGTTGGTGGAGCACGGCTACAGCCTGAATGTATCAGGCATCAGGAACACACTCCAGAGCTGTATTCAGTGACTGTCTGGGTGAGTGAGTCACTGACTGTAATAATCCCCGGCCCAGAAACATGTTTAAATTAAAATACATCTACCCCAGCCGGGGGCTGATGTATATACAGGTGCTGGGCTGGGGTTGGTCGCTGGTGATGTATATACAGGACAGGTGCTGCTGGGCTGGGGCTGCTGTGGTGATGTATATACAGGTGCTGCTGGGCTGGGGCTGGTGTGGTGATGTATATACAGGTGCTGCTGGGCTGGGGCTGGAGTGGTGATGTATATGGAATGCCCGCCAGGGCCGTGGGGTACTCGGTACCGGGTCCGGTTGTTATTAAAGGGGTGGTCATGGCGGCAGCGAAACGGTCCGTGGCCCTGGGCGCCCAAGTAAAAGGAACGGTCTTTAAAGGGATTTGAATAAAGATTGTAGAAATAGGAAATGTTCGTGACACCACCTGTGGTACTCGGTCAGGCTGACGCAACACTGGGGCGGAAGAAAAGCGGCGCTTGAGCTCCCGAAAGGCCTCCACAGCATCAGGGGACCAATCAGCAACATCAGCACCCTTCTTAGTCAAATCAGTCAATGGTTTTACAACATCAGAAAAACCAGCAATAAATCGACGATAAAAGTTAGCAAAGCCCAAAAATTTCTGAAGACTCTTAAGAGAAGAGGGTTGCGTCCAATCACCAATAGCCTGAACCTTGACAGGATCCATCTCGATGGAAGAGGGGGAAAAAATGTATCCCAAGAAGGAAATCTTTTGAACCCCAAAAACACACTTAGAACCCTTCACACACAAGGAATTAGACCGCAAAACCTGAAAAACCCTCCTGACCTGCTGGACATGAGAGTCCCAGTCATCCGAAAAAATCAGAATATCATCCAGATACACAATCATAAATTTATCCAAATAATCGCGGAAAATGTCATGCATAAAGGACTGGAAGACTGAAGGGGCATTTGAAAGACCAAAAGGCATCACCAAATACTCAAAATGGCCCTCGGGCGTATTAAATGCGGTTTTCCACTCATCCCCCTGCTTGATTCGCACCAAATTATACGCCCCACGGAGATCAATCTTAGAGAACCACTTGGCCCCCTTTATACGAGCAAACAAATCAGTAAGCAGTGGTAACGGATATTGATATTTAACCGTGATTTTATTCAAAAGTCGATAATCAATACACGGCCTCAAAGAGCCGTCTTTCTTAGACACAAAGAAAAAACCGGCTCCTAAGGGAGATGACGAAGGACGAATATGTCCCTTTTCCAAGGACTCCTTTATATATTCTCGCATAGCCGCGTGTTCAGGCACAGACAGATTAAATAAACGACCCTTAGGGTATTTACTACCCGGGATCAAGTCTATGGCACAATCGCACTCCCGGTGCGGAGGTAGTGAACCAACCTTGGGTTCTTCAAAAACGTCACGAAAGTCAGACAAGAATTCAGGAATCTCAGAGGGAATAGATGATGAAATGGAAACCAAAGGTACGTCCCCATGAGTTCCTTTACATCCCCAGCTTAACACAGACATAGCTCTCCAGTCGAGGACTGGGTTATGAGATTGCAGCCATGGCAATCCCAGCACCAAAACATCATGTAGATTATACAGCACCAGAAAGCGAATAACCTCCTGGTGATCCGGATTAACACGCATAGTCACTTGTGTCCAGTATTGTGGTTTATTACTAGCCAATGGGGTGGAGTCAATCCCTTTCAGAGGTATCGGAGCCTCCAATGGCTCCAAATCATACCCACAGCGTTTGGCAAAGGACCAATCCATAAGACTCAAAGCAGCGCCAGAGTCGACATAGGCGTCCGCGGTAATAGATGACAAAGAACAAATCAGGGTCACAGATAGAATAAACTTAGACTGTAAAGTGCTAATTGAAACAGACTTGTCAGGCTTCTTAGTACGCTTAAAGCATGCTGATATAACATGAGTTGAATCACCACAATAGAAGCACAACCCATTTTTTCGTCTAAAATTCTGCCGCTCGCTTCTGGACAGAATTCTATCACATTGCATATTTTCTGGCGTTTTCTCAGTAGACACCGCCAAATGGTGCACAGGTTTGCGCTCCCGCAGACGCCTATCGATCTGAATAGCCATCGTCATGGACTCATTCAGACTCGCAGGCACAGGGAACCCCACCATAACATCCTTAATGGCATCAGAGAGACCTTCTCTGAAAATCGCCGCCAGGGCGCACTCATTCCACTGAGTAAGCACAGACCATTTACGGAATTTTTGGCAGTATATTTCAGCTTCATCTTGCCCCTGAGACAAGGACATCAAGGCCTTTTCCGCCTGAAGCTCTAAATGAGGTTCCTCATAAAGCAACCCCAAGGCCAGAAAAAACGCATCCACATTGAGCAACGCAGGATCCCCTGGTGCCAATGCAAAAGCCCAGTCTTGAGGGTCGCCCCGGAGCAAGGAAACTACAATCCTGACCTGCTGTGCAGGGTCTCCGGCAGAGCGAGACTTCAGGGACAAAAACAATTTGCAATTATTTTTAAAATTTTGAAAGTGAGATCTATTCCCCGAGAAGAATTCAGGCAAAGGAATTCTAGGCTCAGACATAGGTGCATGAACAACAAAATCTTGCAAATTTTGTACCTTTGTGGCGAGATTATTCAAACCTGTAGCTACACTCTGAAGATCCATTTGAAACAGGTGAACACAGAGCCATTCAAGGATTAGAAGGAGAGAAAGAGAGGAAGGCTGCAGTATAGGCAGACTAGCAAGTGATTCAATTAAGAGCACACTCAGAACTAGAGGGAAAAAAAAAAAAAAATTGTAGCAGACTTCTTTTTTCTCTCCTTTCTCAGCCAGTAATTTAACCCTTTTTTTTTTTGGGCCGGTCAAACTGTCATGATTCTCAATGGCGAGAGAACATAGCCCAGCATATATGAGAACTAGCTCTTGGAAGATGGAAACTATACTGACCATGAACTAAACCTGCCGCACAACTAGAAGTGGCCGGGTAGCATGCCTACGTTTTTTTATCCCTAGATGCCCAGCGCCAGCCGGAGAACTACCTAATCCTAGCAGAGGAAAAGACAGTCCTGGCTCACCTCTAGAGAAATTTTCCCAAAAGGCAGACAGAGGCCCCCACATATATTGGCGGTGATTTTAGATGAAATGACAAACGTAGTATGAAAATAGGTTTAGCAAAAATCGAGGTCCGCTTACTAGATAGCAAGAAGACAGAAAGGGCACTTTCATGGTCAGCAGAAAACCCTATCAAAACACCATCCAGAAATTACTTTAAGACTCTAGCATTAACTCATAACACCAGAGTGGCAATTTCCGCTCACAAGAGCTTTCCAGACACAGTAACGAAACAGCAGCTGTGAACAGGAACAAAATGCAAAAACACACAAGGACAAAAGTCCAACTTAGCTGGGAGTTGTCTAGTAGCAGGAACATGCACAGAAAGGCTTCTGATTACATTGTTGACCGGCATGAAACTGACAGAGGAGCAAGGTTATATAGCGACTCCCACATCCTGATAGGAGCAGGTGAACAGAGGGGATGATGCACACAAGTACAATTCCACAAGTGGCCACCGGGGGAGCCCAGAATCCAATTTCACAACAGGGCACACTTTAAAGGGAACCTGTCACCACCAAAATGGAAGAAGAGCTAAGCCCACCAGCATCAGGGGCTAATCTACAGCATTCTGGAATGCTATAGATAAGCCCCTGATGTAACCTGAAAGGTAAGAAAAATAGGTTAGATTATACTCACCCAGGGGCGGTTCCGGTTCTGTTCAGGTCCGATGGCAGTTGCGGTCCGGGGCCTCCCATCTTCATAGGATGACGTCCTCTTCTTGTCTTCACACTGTGGCTCCGGCGCAGGTGTACTTTGTGTGCCCTGTTGAGGGCAGACAAAGTACGCCTACGCCGGAGCCACAGCGTGAAGACAAGAAGAAGACATCATCCTATGAAGATGGGAGGCCCTGGACCGGACCGCAACTCCCATCGGACCCCAACAGAACCGGGACCGCCCCTGGGTGAGTATAATCTAACCTCTTTTTCTTACCTTTCAGGTTACTTTGGGGGCTTATCTACAGCATTCCAGAATGCTGTAGATGCGCCCCTGATGCTGGTGGGCTTAGCTCATCTTCAATTTTGGGGGTGACCGGTTCCCTTTAACCCCTTAATCCCGTTTGACGTACTATCCCGTCAAGGTGACCTGGGACTTAATTCCGGGTGACGGGATAGTACGTCATACGCGATCGGCCGCGCTCACGGGGGGAGCGCGGCCGATCGCGGCCGGGTGTCAGCTGCCTATCGCAGCTGACATCCGGCACTATGTGCCAGGAGCGGTCACGGACCGCCCCCGGCACATTAACCCCCGGCACACCGCGATCAAACATGATCGCGATGTGCCGGCGGTGCAGGGAAGCATCGCGCAGGGAGGGGGCTCCCTGCGGGCTTCCCTGAGACCCCCGGAGCAACGCGATGTGATCGCGTTGCTGCGAGGGTCTCCTACCTCCTTCCTGGCTGCAGGTCCCGGATCCAAGATGGCCGCGGCATCCGGGTCCTGCAGGGAAGGAGGTGGCTTACCGAGTGTCTGCTCAGTGCAGACACTTGGTAAGCCTGCAGCCCTGCACAGCAGATCGCAGATCTGGCAGAGTGCTGTGCACACTGCCAGATCAATGATCTGTGATGTCCCCCCCTGGGACAAAGTAAAAAAGTAAAAAAAAACATTTTCCACATGTGTAAAAAAAAAAGAAAAAAATTCCTAAATAATAAAAAAAAAATATATATTATTCCCATAAATACATTTCTTTATCTAAATAAAAAAAACAAAACAATAAAAGTACACATATTTAGTATCGCCGCGTCCGTAACGACCCAACCTATAAAACTGCCCCACTAGTTAACCCCTTCAGTAAACACCGTAAGAAAAAAAAAAAAAAAAACGAGGCAAAAAACAACGCTTTATTACCATACCGGCAAACAAAAAGTGGAATAACACGCGATCAAAAAGACTGATATAAATATCCATGGTACCGCTGAAAACGTCATCTTGTCCCGCAAAAAACAAGCCGCCATACAGCATCATCAGCAAAAAAATAAAAAAGTTATAGTCCTGAGAATAAAGCGATACCAAAATAATTATTTTTTCTATAAAATAGTTTTTATCATATAAAAGCGTCAAAACATAAAAAAATGATATAAATGAGGTATCGCTGTAATCGTACTGACCCGTCGAATAAAACCGCTTTATCAATTTTACCAAACGCGGAACGGTATAAACGCCTCTCCCAAAAGAAATTCATGAATAGCAGGTTTTTGGTAATTCTGCCTCACAAAAATCGGAATAAAAAGCGATCAAAAGCGGTCACGTGTCCGAAAATGTTACCAATAAAAACGTCAACTCGTCCCGCAAAAAACAAGACCTCACATGACTCTGTGGAGCAAAATGTGGAAAAATTATAGGTCTCAAAATGTGGAGACGCAAAAACTTTTTTGCTATAAAAAGCGTCGCTGGTTTCACACTTGCGTTTTTGTCTGCAGCGTTTTTTGCACAAAAAAACGCATGCGTTTTTTCCCTATATTTAACATTGAAAACGCATGCGTTTTTTGTACGCGTTTGGTCGCGTTTTCAAACGCATGCGTTTTTTTTCTGCATGCGTTCATTTTCAGAAATACAACCTGCAGTATTTTCTTGCGTTTTTAAGCACATGCGTTTGCGTTAAAAACGCATGCGTTTTTATTGGAAAAAAACAGAAAACACACTGAAAAGCCACCCACCACCATCATTGTGATAAAGGGATCCAAACCCTAACCCTAACTCTACCCCTAACCGTTTAATGAACATTTTCTGACAGTCATAGTGCCACGTATTTAAGTGCCACGTATTTAAGTGCCACGTATTTCAGTACCACGTATTTCAGTGCCACGTATTTCAGTGCCACGTATTTCAGTGCCACGTATCACGTATTTCAGTGCCACGTGTTTCAGTGCCACGTATTTAAGTGCCACGTATCACGTATTTCAGTGCCACGTATCACGTATTTCAGTGCCACGTATCACGTATTTCAGTGTCACATATTTTAGTACCACGTATTTCAGTGCCACGTATTTCAGTGCCACGTATTTCAGTGCCACGTATCACGTATTTCAGTGCCACGTGTTTCAGTGCCACGTATTTAAGTGCCACGTATCACGTATTTAAGTGCCACGTATTTCAGTGCCACGTATTTCAGTGCCACGTATTTCAGTGCCACGTATCACGTATTTCAGTGCCACGTGTTTCAGTGCCACGTATTTAAGTGCCACGTGCCACGTATTTCAGTGCCACGTATTTCAGTGCCACGTATTTCAGTGCCACATATTTCAGTCACGTTTAGGGTTAGGGTTAGGGGTAGGGTTAGGGTTAGGGCTAGGGTTGGAGGTAAAGTTAGGGTTGGGGCTAAAGTTAGGGTTAGGGTTTGGATTACATTTACGGTTTGGATTAGGGTTGGGACTAGAATTATGGGTGTGTCAGGGCTAGGGGTGTGGTTAGGGTTACCGTTGGGATTAGGGTTAGGGGTGTGTTTGGGTTAGGGTTTCAGGTAGAATTGGGGAGTTTCCACTGTCCAGGCACATCAGGGGCTCTCCAAGCGCGACATGGCGTCCAATCTCAATTCCAGCCAATTCTGCGTTGAAAAAGTAAAACAGTGCTCCTTCCCTTCCGAGCTCTCCCGTGCGCCCAAAAAGGGGTTTACCCCAACATATGTGTTATCAGCGTACTCGGGACAAATTGAACAACAACTTCTGGGGTCCAAGTTCTCTTGTTATCCTTAGGAAAATAAAAATTTGGGGGGCTAAAAATCATTTTTGTGGGAAAAAAAAGATGTTTTATTTTCACGGCTCTGCGTTATAAACTGTAGTGAAACACTTGGGGGTTCAAAGTTCTCACAACACATCTAGATAAGTTCCTTGGGAGGTCTAGTTTCCAATATGGGGTCACTTGTGGGGGGTTTGTACTGTTTGGGTACATCAGGGGCTCTGCAAATGCAACGTGACGCCTGCAGACCAATCCATTTAAGGCTGCATTCCAAATGGCGCTCCTTCCCTTCCGAGCTCTGTCATGCACCCAAACAGTGGTTCCCCCCCACATATGGGGTATCAGCGTACTCAGGACAAATTGGACAACAACTTTTGGGGTCTAATTTATCCTGTTACCCTTGTGAAAATACAAAACTGGGGGCTAAAAAATCATTTTTGTGAAAAAAAAAAAGGAATTTTTATTTTCACGGCTTTGCGCTATAAACTTTAGTGAAACACTTGGGGGTTCAAAGTTCTCAAAACACATCTAGATAAGTTCCTTGGGAGGTCTAGTTTCCAATATGGGGTCACTTGTGGGGGGTTTGTACTGTTTGGGTACATCAGGGGCTCTGCAAATGCAACGTGACGGCTGCTGACCAATCCATTTAAGTCTGCATTCCAAATGGCGCTCCTTCCCTTCCGAGCTCTGTCATGCGCCCAAACAGTGGTTCCCCCCCACATATGGGGTATCAGCGTACTCAGGACAAATTGAAAAACAAATTTTGGGGTCCAATTTATTCTGTTACCCTTGTAAAAATACAAAGCTGGGGGCTAAAAAATCATTTTTGAGAAAAAAAAAAAAATTATTTTCACGGCTCTGCGTTATAATCTGTAGTGAAACACTTGGGGGTTCAAAGCTCTCAAAACACATCTAGATAAGTTCCTTAGGGGGTCTACTTTCCAAAATGGTGTCAATTGTGGGGGGTTTCAATGTTTAGGCACATCAGGGGCTCTCCAAACGCAACATGGCGTCCCATCTCAATTCCAGTCAATTTTGCATTGAAAAGTCAAATGGCGCTCCTTCCCTTCCAAGCTCTGCCATGCGCCCAAACAATGGTTTACACCCACATATGGGGTATCAGCGTACTCAGGACAAATTGCACAACATTTTTTGATGTCCAATTTCTTCTCTTACCCTTGGGAAAATAAAAAATTGGGGGCAAAAAGATCATTTTTGTGAAAAAATATGATTTTTTATTTTTACGGCTCTGCATTATAAACTTCTGTGAAGCACTTGGTGGGTCAAAGTGCTCACCACACATCTAGATAAGTTCCTTAGGGGGTCTACTTTCCAAAATGGTGTCACTTGTAGGGAGTTTCAATGTTTAGGCACATCAGGGGCTCTCCAAACGCAACATGGCGTCCCATCTCAATTCCAGTCAATTTTGCATTGAAAAGTCAAATGGCGCTCCTTCCCTTCCAAGCTCTGCCATGCGCCCAAACAATGGTTTACACCCACATATGGGGTATCAGCGTACTCAGGACAAATTGCACAACATTTTTTGTGGTCCAATTTCTTCTCTTACCCTTGAGAAAATAAAAAATTGGGGGCAAAAAGATCATTTTTGTGAAAAAATATGATTTTTTATTTTTACGGCTCTGCATTATAAACTTCTGTAAAGCACTTGGTGGATCAAAGTGCTCACCACACATCTAGATAAGTTCCTTAGGGGGTCTACTTTCCAAAATGGTGTCACTTGTAGGGAGTTTTAATGTTTAGGCACATCAGGGGCTCTCCAAACGCAACATGGCGTCCCATCTCAATTCCAGTCAATTTTGCATTGAAAAGTCAAATGGCGCTCCTTCCCTTCCAAGCTCTGCCATGCGCCCAAACAATGGTTTACACCCCATATGGGGTATCAGCGTACTCAGGACAAATTGCACAACATTTTTTGGGGTCCAATTTCTTCTCTTACCCTTGGGAAAATAAAAAATTGGGGGCGAAAAGATCATTTTTGTGAAAAAATATGATTTTTTATTTTTACGGCTCTGCATTATAAACTTCTGTGAAGCACTTGGTGGGTCAAAGTGCTCACCACACATCAAGATAAGTTCCTTAGGGGGTCTACTTTCCAAAATGGTGTCACTTGTAGGGGGTTTCAGTGTTTAGGCACATCAGGGGCTCTCCAAACGCAACATGGCGTCCCATCTCAATTCCAGTCAATTTTGCATTGAAAAGTCAAATGGCGCTCCTTTCCTTCCGAGCTCTGCCATACGGCTAAACAGTGGTTTACCCCCACATATGGGGTATCAGCGTACTCAGGACAAATTGCACAACATTTTTTGCGGTCCAATTTCTTCTCTTACCCTTGGGAAAATAAAAAATTGGGGGCGAAAACATCATTTTTGTGAAAAAATATGATTTTTTATTTTTACGGCTCTGCATTATAAACTTCTGTGAAGCACTTGGTGGGTCAAAGTGCTCACCACACATCAAGATAAGTTCCTTAGGGGGTCTACTTTCCAAAATGGTGTCACTTGTAGGGGGTTTCAGTGTTTAGGCACATCAGGGGCTCTCCAAACGCAACATGGCGTCCCATCTCAATTCCAGTCAATTTTGCATTGAAAAGTCAAATGGCGCTCCTTTCCTTCCGAGCTCTGCCATACGCCCAAACAGTGGTTTACCCCCACATATGGGGTATCAGCGTACTCAGGACAAATTGTACAACAACTTTGGGGGTCCATTTTCTCCTGTTACCCTTGGTAAAATAAAACAAATTGGAGCTGAAATAAATTTTGTGTGAAAAAAAGTTAAATGTTCATTTTTATTTAAACATTCCAAAAATTCCTGTGAAACACCTGAAGGGTTAATAAACTTCTTGAATGTGGTTTTGAGCACCTTGAGGGGTGCAGTTTTTAGAATGGTGTCACACTTGGGTATTTTCTATCATATAGACCCCTCAAAATGACTTCAAATAAGATGTGGTCCCTAAAAAAAAATGGTGTTGTAAAAATGAGAAATTGCTGGTCAACTTTTAACCCTTATAACTCCGTCACAAAAAAAAATTTTGGTTCCAAAATTGTACTGATGTAAAGTAGACATGTGGGAAATGTTACTTATTAAGTATTTTGCATGACATATGTCTGTGATTTAAGGGCATAAAAATTCAAAGTTGGAAAATTGCAAAATTATCAAAATTTTCGCCAAATTTCCATTTTTTTCACAAATAAACGCAAGTTATATCGAATAAATTTTACGACTAACATGAAGTACAATATGTCACGAGAAAACAATGTCAGAATCGCCAAGATCCGTCAAAGCGTTCCAGAGTTATAGCCTCATAAAGGGACAGTGGTCAGAATTGTAAAAATTGGCCCGGTCATTAACGTGCAAACCACCCTCGGGGCTTAAGGGGTTAAGATGATCCCTTGATACTGCACTCAAGGTTTATTCCCTATCTTTGCTTATGGGACACACTATAGTGCTATCAAAGTTTGATGGTAAGATGGTATATGGTTCTACTTCCCACTGGTCATCAAGTTTGTGCATTCTTCTTTTCCGCTTTAGAACTTGTTCACCTGGTGACAAGGGAATTGCAGGGGCACGTTGATTGTAGTTTCTTTCTTCTCTATGTCTTGCCTGGGACAAGCTTCTTTCCACGCATTCTTGTACTTGACGGTATTTCTGTTGTCGCTCAATGTCCCAATATGCATCTGGTGAGGTTGTTTCTGGTGTTAGGACTCCCATATCAAGGTCAACAGGTAATTTGCTAGGTCTTCCTCTCATTAGGTGAGCTGGAGTGCAGTTGGTGAAATTCACCAGAATATGATTGTACAGATCTACCAAGTGTGGCAACTTCTCTGGCTATAAGTTTCTCTCTTCCAAAGGCAAGGTCTTCAGTAAGTCAATTACCACCTGGTTCATCTTCTCACACATACCATTTGTCTGTGGGTGGTTCGGCATTGTTCTGATTTTCTTGCATCCATACAGGTTGCAGAACTGTTGGAACACTTCTGCCTCAAAGGCTGGGTCTTGGTTGGTGAGCACCTTTTCAGGGTAACCATGCGTGTTGTGAATTCCGTTCTTGGGCTCCCTCCGGTGGTTGTAAGTAGCACTTTTGTGAATTCTGCTCTTGGGCTCCCTCCTGTGGTTTTGAGTGGTATAGCTGCTTCTTGGATTTAGCATCAGCAGCTGCTTCCACTGATCGTCTTTCTGGCTCGGCTATTTTAGTCTGGCCTTATCCCTCAATCAATGCCAGTTGTCAATTGTTCCTGCTTTGAGTCACCTGTCTTTTGGATTTTCCTGACATTCTGACCCTTTCAGCAAAGATAAGTCCTTGCTCGTCCTTTTGCAGTCCACTTGTTGTGGACTTTATTGTTCAGCACATTCTATGTTTTGCTCATTTGTCCAGCTTATCAGTATGGATCTGTTCAGCTAAGCTGGAAGCTCTGGGCAGCAGATTTTGCCCTCCACACCTTTAGTCAGGTGTGGAGATTTTTGCATTTCTCTGCGGTGGACTTTTTCTAGTTTTTATTACTGACTGCACAGTGTTCTTTCCTGTACTATCTATCTAGCTAGAAGTGGCCTCCTTTGCTAAATCTTGTTTCATACTGCGTATGTCATTTCCTTCTCCTCTCACAGTCATTATTTGTGGGGGGCTGTCTATCCTTTGGGGATTTTCTCTGAGGCAAGATAGCTTTCCTGTTTCTACCTTTAGGGGTAGCTAGTTCTCCGGCTGTGACGAGGTGTCCAGGGAGTGACAGGAACATCCCACGGTTACTGCTAGTGTTGTGTTAAGATCAGGAACTGCGGTCTGTATAGTTACCACCTGCTCAGAGCTAGTCGCATGTCGTTCCTAAATTACCAGTCTTTAACAGTACAACTGGCCAAAAATGAGTTGAATGCATCTCAAAAGAAGGAAAAGAAAAAGAGTTCTGAGCCATTTTTTTTTTCTTTAGTCTGTTTTGTCTTTTTCCTTCCTCCTAATCTCTGGGTGGTTCAGGATTTGGGTGCGGACATGGATGTTCAGGGTTTGTTTTCTCGTGTGGATCAGCTTGCTGCAAGAGTACAGATTATCCAAGATTATGTTGTTCAGACTCCAGCCTTAGAGCCTAGAATTCCTACTCCAGATTTGTTTTACGGGGATAGATCTAAGTTTTTGAACTTTAAAAATAACTGCAAATTGTTTTTTGCTCTGAAACCCCGTTCCTCTGGTGACCCCACTCAGCAAGTTAAAATAGTTATTTCTCTGCTGCGTGGTGACCCTCAGGACTGGGCATTCTCCCTTGAGTCGGAGGATCCGGCATTGCTTAATGTAGATGCATTTTTTCAATCGCTCGGATTATTGTATGACGAACCTAACTCTGTGGATCATGCGGAAAAAACCTTGTTGGCCCTGTGTTATGACCTGGTGGTTACGGAGTGGTACTGAGATGACCTGGTGGGTAAAACCAATCATGGACAAGCTCAGAGGAGGTGGCAGCTCTACAGACAGTAATCACCTATATGACCTAGTGATTACGGAGCAGCACTGGAATGACCTAGTGGGTAAAACAAATAATGTACTAGCTCTGAGGAGGTGGTAACTTTACTGACCACAATCCCTACTCCTAACACCAACACTAGAAATAGCCGTGGAGCGTTCCTATCTCTGCCTAGACGCCTCTTCACAGCCTAAGAACTAACTACCCCTGAAGATGGAAACGGAAAACTATCTCGCCTCAGAGAAACCCCCAAAGGAAAGATAGCCCCCCACAAATATTGACGGTGAGTGAAGAGGGAAATGACAAACTCAGAAATGAAACTAGATTTTAGCAAAGGAGGCCACTACTATCTAAATAGACAGAGAAAGAAAAGGCTACTGTGCGGTCAGTATAAAAACTAAATGTCCACGCAGAGTTTACAAAAATAACCTCCACACCGACTCACGGTGTGGAGGGGCAAATCTGCAACCCCAGAGCTTCCAACTAGCCGGAATATTTCATGATGACAAGCTGGACAAAAGAGACATAACTTAAACTGAACAAAAGGTCATAGGCAGGGAAAAACCCAAAAACTAGCAGAACTTATCTTAAGCTGAAATGGACTGGCCAACAGAGAACTTCCAGGAAAGGACTGAATCCACAGGAAGGAACATTGACAGCTGGCATCAACTACAGCCTAAAGCCCAGTTAAATAACAAGGCCAGGGCACCGATTAGTGAAAGCAGCTGCTAAGTTCCACTTGAAACCACCAGAGGGAGCCCAAGAGCAGAACTCCCAAAAATACCATTCATGACCACAGGATGGAGCCCAAGAACGGAATTCACAACAGCCCTGTGTCAGGGTCAGGAAGCGGCAGAATTATACTGCCAGAAATTTAGAAAATGGTCTGTGCTCACTAAATGGAATGAGGACGCTCTGGCAGCAATTTTCAGAAAGGGTCTTTCTGAAGCCCTTAAATATGTTATGGTGGGGTTCCCCACGCCTGTTGGTTTGAGCGAATCTATGTCTCTGGCCATTCAGATTGATCGGCGCCTGCGTGAGCGCAAAGTGGTGCACCATATGGCAGCGTCCTCTGAACAGAGTCCTGAGCCTATGCAATGTGATAGGATTCTGACTAGAGCGGAACAGAGGGGATACAGACGTCAGAATGGGCTGTGTTTTTACTGTGGTGATTCTGCTCATACTATTTCTGATTGCCCTAAACGTATTAAGAGGGTTGCTAGATCTGTTACCATTAGTACTGTACAGCCTAAGTTTCTCCTGTCTGTGACCCTGATTTGCTCATTGTCATCTTTTTCTGTCATGGTATTTGTGGATTCAGGCGCTGCCCTGAACTTAATGGACTTAGACTTCGCCAGGCGCTGTGGTTTTTCTTTGCAGCCTCTGCAGAGCCCTATTCCTTTGAGGGGTATTGATGCTACACCGTTGGCCAAGAATAAACCTCAGTATTGGACTCAGCTGACTATGTGCATGGCTCCAGCACATCAGGAAGATTGTCGTTTTCTGGTGTTGCATAATTTACATGATGTTGTTGTACTGGGTTTTCCATGGTTACAAGTACACAATCCAGTGTTGGATTGGAAATCGATGTCTGTGACTAGTTGGGGTTGTCAAGGGGTGCATAGTGACGTTCCTTTAATGTCAATTTCCTCTTCCCCCTCTTCTGATGTTCCTGAATTTTTTTCAGATTTCCAGGATGTATTCGATGAGCCCAAGTCCAGTTCCACATAGGGACTGTGATTGTGCTATTGACTTGGTTCCTGGCTGTAAGTTCCCTAAGGGCCGACTCTTCAATCTGTCTGTGCCAGAGCATGCCGCCATGTGGAGCTATGTGAAGGAGTCCTTAGAGAAGGGGCATATTCGGCCGTCTTCGTCACCATTGGGAGCGGGATTCTTTTTTGTTGCCAAGAAGGATGGCTCCTTGAGACCCTGTATTGATTATCGCCTTCTTAATAAGATCACGGTCAAATTCCAATACCCTTTACCTTTGCTCTCTGATTTATTTGCTCGGATTAAGGGGGCTAGTTGGTTTACCAAGATTGACCTTCGAGGGGCATATAATCTTGTCCGTATTAAACAGGGTGACGAATGGAAAACTGCATTTAATACGCCCGAAGGCCATTTTGAATACCTGGTGATGCCTTTCGGGCTTTCTAATGCTCCTTCTGTGTTCCAGTCCTTCATGCATGATATTTTCCACAATTATCTTGATAAATTCTTGATTGTGTATTTGGATGATATTTAGATTTTTTCCAATGATTGGGAGTCTCATGTGAAGCAGGTCAGGATGGTATTCCAGATCCTTCGTGATAATGCTCTATTTGTGAAGGGGTCTAAGTGCCTATTTGGAGTTCAGAAGGTCTCTTTTTTGGGGTTTATTTTTTCTCCTTCGTCTATAGAAATGGATCCTGTTAAGGTCCAAGCCATTCATGACTGGATTCAACCCACATCTGTGAAGAGCCTTCAGAAATTTTTGGGCTTTGCTAATTTTTATCGCCATTTCATTGCCAACTTCTCTAGTGTGGTTAAGCCCCTGACCGATTTGACGAAGAAAGGCGCTGATGTTACAAATTGGTCCTCTGAGGCTGTTGAGGCCTTTCAGGAGCTTAAGCGCCGATTTACTTCTGCCCCTGTCTTGCGTCGGCCGGATGTGTCTCTTCCTTTTCAGGTTGAGGTTGACGCTTCTGAGATTGGGGCAAGGGCCGTTTTGTCACAGAGGAATTCTGATGGTTCCTTGATGAAACCATGAGCCTTCTTTTCCCGAAAGTTTTCGCCTGCGGAACGCAATTATGATGTCGGCAATCGGGAGTTGTTGGCTATGAAGTGGGCATTTGAGGAGTGGCGTCATTGGCTTGAGGGAGCCAAACACCGCGTTGTGGTCTTGACCGATCATAAGAATCTGACTTACCTCGAGTCGGCCAAGCGGCTGAACCCTAGACAGGCTCGATGGTCCCTGTTTTTCTCCCGTTTCGATTTTGTGGTCTCATATCTTCCGGGATCTAAGAATGTTAAAGCGGATGCTCTCTCTAGGAGTTTTTTGCCTGATTCTCCTGGGGTTCTTGAGCCGGTTGGCATTCTTAGGGAAGGGGTGATTCTTTCTGCCATCTCTCCTGATTTACGGCGAGTGCTTCAGGAATTTCAGGCTGATAAACCTGACCGCTGTCCTGTGGGGAAGCTGTTTGTTCCTGATAGATGGACAAGTAAGGTAATTTCTGAGATCCATTGTTCGGTGTTGGCCGGTCATCCTGGGATTTTTTGTACCAGAGATTTGGTTGCTAGGTCCTTTTGGTGGCCTTCCTTGTCACGGGATGTGCGTTCTTTTGTGCAGTCCTGTGGGACCTGTACCCGGGCTAAGCCTTGCTGTTCCCGCGCTAGTGGTTTGCTTTTGCCTTTGCCAGTCCCTGAGAGGCCCTGGACGCATATTTCCATGGATTTTATTTCGGATCTTCCTGTTTCCCAGAAGATGTCTGTTATCTGGGTGGTTTGTGACCGGTTCTCTAAAATGGTCCATTTGGTACCTTTGCCTAAATTGTCTTCCTCCTCTGATTTGGTTCCATTATTTTTTCAGCATGTGGTTCGTTTGCATGGCATTCCAGAGAATATTGTGTCTGACAGAGGTTCCCAATTTGTTTCCAGGTTTTGGCGGGCCTTTTGTGCTAGGATGGGCATTAATTTGTCTTTTTCTTTGGCGTTCCATCCTCAGACAAATGGCCAAACTGAGCAAACTAATCAAACCTTGGAAACCTATTTGAGATGCTTTGTGTCTGCTGATCAGGATGATTGGGTGGCTTTCTTGCTGTTGGCCGAGTTTGCCCTTAATAATCGGGCCAGTTCGGCTACTTTGGTTTCACCTTTTTTTTGTAATTTTGGTTTCCATCCTCGTTTTTCTTCAGGGCAGGTTGAGCCTTCTGATTGTCCTTGTGTAGATTCTATGATGGACAGGTTACAGAAGATTTGGACTCATGTGGTAGACAATTTGACGTTGTCTCAGGAAAAGGCTCAGCGTTTTGCTAACCGCCGTCGGTGTGTTGGTCCTCGGCTTCGTGTGGGGGATTTAGTCTGATTATCTTCCCGTCATGTTCCTATGAAGGTTTCTTCCCCTAAGTTCAAGCCTCGGTTTATTGGTCCTTATAAGATTTCTGAGATTATCAATCCAGTGTCTTTTCGTTTGGCCCTTCCAGCCTCTTTTGCCATCCACAATATTTTCCATAGATCTTTGTAGCGGAGATATGTGGTACCTGTTGTTCCCTCTGTTGATCCTCCTGCCCCGGTGTTGGTTGAGGGGGAGTTGGAATATGTGGTTGAAAAAATTTTGGATTCTCGTTTTTCAAGGCGGAGGCTTCAGTATCTTGTCAAGTGGAAGGGTTATGGCCAGGAGGATAATTCTTGGGTGGTTGCCTCCGATGTCCATGCCGCCGATTTGGTTCGTGCTTTTCACTTGGCTCATCCTGATCGGCCTGGGGGCTCTGGTGAGGGTTCGGTGACCCCTCCTCAAGGGGGGGGGGTACTGTTGTGAATTCCGTTCTTGGGCTCCCTCCGGTGGTTGTAAGTAGCACTTTTGTGAATTCTGCTCTTGGGCTCCCTCCTGTGGTTTTGAGTGGTATAGCTGCTTCTTGGATTTAGCATCAGCAGCTGCTTCCACTGATCGTCTTTCTGGCTCGGCTATTTTAGTCTGGCCTTATCCCTCAATCAATGCCAGTTGTCAATTGTTCCTGCTTGGAGTCACCTGTCTTTTGGATTTTCCTGACATTCTGACCCTTTCAGCAAAGATAAGTCCTTGCTCGTCCTTTTGCAGTCCACTTGTTGTGGACTTTATTGTTCAGCACATTCTATGTTTTGCTCATTTGTCCAGCTTATCAGTATGGATCTGTTCAGCTAAGCTGGAAGCTCTGGGCAGCAGATTTTGCCCTCCACACCTTTAGTCAGGTGTGGAGATTTTTGCATTTCTCTGCGGTGGACTTTTTCTAGTTTTTATTACTGACCGCACAGTGTTCTTTCCTGTACTATTTATCTAGCTAGAAGTGGCCTCCTTTGCTAAATCTTGTTTCATACTGCGTATGTCATTTCCTTCTCCTCTCACAGTCATTATTTGTGGGGGGCTGTCTATCCTTTGGGGATTTTCTCTGAGGCAAGATAGCTTTCCTGTTTCTACCTTTAGGGGTAGCTAGTTCTCCGGCTGTGACGAGGTGTCCAGGGAGTGACAGGAACATCCCACGGCTACTGCTAGTGTTGTGTTAAGATCAGGAACTGCGGTCTGTATAGTTACCACCTGCTCAGAGCTAGTCGCATGTCGCTCCTAAATTACCAGTCCTTAACACATGCGGTCAACAAAAGTGTTGGAAAGCCTTGGCTGCCGTCTTCACTGTCTGGTCCTTAACAGGCACGACTACCAGGTATCTGGAGTAATAGTCCACTATGGTCAAAGCATAAACATAGCCTGACCGGCTTGGGGTCAGCTTCACATGATCCAGAGCGACCAATTCAAGTGGCTGTTTGGTGACTATGGGCTGTAGGGGAGCCCTTTGTCTGTCATTTTCCTTTCTGCACAGGTTGCATGGGCCACACTCTCGGCACCACTTTTCAATGGCTCTTCTCATGCCAATCCTGCCAGACTAGCTCGTGAGTGCGTGGGTCGATATTCCTCCGACACAGCTTACCGTTGTAGATAAACAATTTGCCCTTCTCCTTCCACAACTGCTGAATCTCTTGTGGAGCATCTGGACACGGGGGGTGAATCAGCCTGTGTCAACAGTTCTTTTACCAGATGGGCTGCTGGGTCGCTATCCTGCGTCTCTGCCCATCCATGGTGGGGCAACGGGTTCAACATGGCTTCTCGCCTGTCATTGCACTTATTCTTCACATAATGGGAGTATTGGTTCACCTCGGATCGGTGGAAGGCTGGTAACTCAATCTCTTCGAGTGCTTCCGGATCTTCTCCCACCTCTGGTAAATGGGGCATCCTAGACAGCACATAGGCACTTGCATTCTTGTGCCCTGCACAGTACTTGATGGTGTATTCGTAGTTGGACAACCGGGCCATCCATCACTGCTCCAATGCACCTAGTTTTGCTGTTTCTAGGTGGGTCAGCAGATTGTTGTCCATGAAAACGAGGCCAGGTAGTGTTTGAACCGCTCTGTTACTGCCCAGACTATGGCGAGGAACTCCAGCTTGAAGGAACTGTAGTTGTTGGGGTTCCTTTCAGTGGGACGAAGCTTCCTGCTGGCATAAGCATTACTCTTTCCCTGCCTCTCTGTACCTGGGACAACACCGCTCCCAGTCCCACGTTGCTGGCGTCTCTGCAGAGCACAAACGGTTGGTCATAGTCAGTGTAGGCCGGTACCTCATCTCCTGTGAGAGCCAACTTCAACCGAGTGAAGGATGCTTTCAGCCTGTCGTTCCACTCAAACGGAGGACCCTTGTTCTTGGTCTTCTTGTATTGGCCCACTAACAGGTCTTGCAGGGGTGCGGATATCTTAGTGAAGTCCTTAATGAGACTATATGGAGCATTATATGGGGCCCATTCTGTATGGAGCAAGGTATAGGGCTCATTATACTATATGGAATATTATATGGGGCGCATTATACTGTTTTGAGCATTATGTGGGTCTCATTATACTGTTTGCATCATTATTTGGGGCTCATTATACTGCATGGAGCAATATATGAGGATCATTATTCGTGTGAAGCATTATATGAGACTCATTATACTGCATGGAGCAATATGTGGGACTCATTATTCAGTATAGAGCAATACGCGGGGCTCATACTATATGGAGCACTATGTGGTACCCATAATACTGTATGGCGCAATATATGGGGCTCATTATAATGTATGGAGCACTATGTGGTACCCATAATACTGTATGGAGCAATATATGGGGCTCATTATAATGTATGGAGCACTATGTGGTACCCATAATACTGTATGGAGCAATATATGGGGCATGTTATTCTGTATGGAGCAATATATGGGGTAATTTTTCTGTATGGAGCGCTATGCTGTGCCTATAATACTGTATTGAGCAATATGCTGTCTGGTTTCTGAGCTATTGTAGAATGTACAATAGTTATCACTCTTGTAATGTAAGAAGTGAAATCTTTGGCATTGTATACCTATATTTCTCTGCTCTATCTGTGCATTATGAATTGTGGTATGTGTTAAAGGGGCCAACTGAGACTTTCTCCCGGGGCCCACAAAAACTTGGAGCCGGCCCTGTATGCACTGCACAGTACCACTTCTCAATCTTGTTGTCAAAGAGGCGACATTGGACTTTGGGAGATTCAATATTGGTTTAATATTTTCAATATTACTATGACCAAATAAAAATAAAATATTGGAAAAGCTGTTTAAATGGATCATCCCAAGTAATTCCCTCTCCTCTGGAAAGGGGATAACTTTCCAATTGCTGGAGATCCGACTGCTGAGACCCCTATGTTCCTGAAAATCGGAGGTCTGTAGAGCACCATGTAAATGCAGCTGTGGTCGATCATAAGCATTGTGGCGCCATTCACATGTGGCTTTTCAAATATCTCCTTTTAGGAGCGTGAGGGGCACGACAAAGTAAAATTCACTAATCGGGATCAGGAGTGTTATAGTTTGTGGGCTGGTGGGGTTTGTGTGGCAGGGCTGCTTTTTTGACCCAGTCCAACCCTGGATTCAGGTCTTGATATTGGGCTGCCCATGACAGGGTTTTGATGTGGTAGTCTCTTAATTTTTGCCAGAGCTGTATATACATGTCACTAACACACACACATATATATTTGTACTTATATTGAACAGAAAGATAGATAGAAGAAAAGTCGGTAATTCATCTGCCAGCTTCTGTAAAACCACTGCAGGAGCCAACAGGATGGAAGAGATGGATTACTTACAGTAAATACAAATTGAATAGGTAGATATATAGATGTCATGAAAAATACAATTAGTACAGTGTGTGTGCAAATTACTGGACATGTATTTAATTAATAAAAGATTATTTTACGGAAAAAAAAGGGTGTGGGCGTGGCAACCAGCAGAGGGAAAGCAAACGACTGGGGACAGATGTTTATAGCCTGGGAAGGGGGTAATGCCCATGGAGCTTCCCAGGCTATTAATATCAGCTCACAGCTGTATACTTAGCCTTTACTGGCTAATAAAATAGGGGAGCCCCCCCCAAAAAAAATGACGTGGGGTCCCCCTAGAATTAATAACCAGCAAAGACTATACAGAGAGCTGCAGACTGATGTTAATAGCCTAGGAAGGGGCCATGGATATTGCCCCCCCGGCTAAAAATTCAGCACTCAGCCACCCCAGAAAAGGCGCATCTCTAAGATGCACCAATTCTTTTTTTTTTTTAAACCAAATATTTTTTATTATGCAAAAGATATACAACAATATCCATTCAGATAACAATAGACATCAATATTTTGATTTTTACAAGAAACAAACCCCCCCGCCTCCCTCCCTCCCCCCTTAACGACCAACTCCAATCATACAATTCTCTTGGAAAGAAAAGATTAAGCAGTACATACATATTTATTATTAGCATCATTTTACCACCGCCGTTCAGTTATTCCCATCCAGCCATGGCTGCCACAGCTTTTGAAAAAATCCCATCCTATTCCTCTTATTATATATGCTTCTCTCGAGCTGGACAATATGATTCGCTTGTGCGATAAACTCCCGTCTAGTAGGAGGTTCCTCCCTAATCCAATACCTTGCGATCACCTTTCTTGCAATGAACAATAATCTAGCAATTGCCATTTTGGCAGTTTCGTCGGTCAGGATTTCCTCCACGTACCCAAGTATACACACCACCGGATCCCTAGGAATCGTACACCCATAAATCACCCCTATCTGGTTCAGCACTACAACCCAGTATGCGAACAATCTGGGACACAGCCACAACATGTGCAGTATACCAGCCTGAGACTGGGAACACCTGGGGCACCCAGAATCGTCTCTCAGCCCGGCTTTAAACAACGTGTCAGGTGTCCTGTAGGCCCTATTTATCACATATAATTGCGACAGTCTCCCAGGCTCACTCATTGACAACTTAGGTATGTATTCCAGTATGGACTCCCACCTATCATCGTCTATTTGCCCCAGTTCATCCTCCCATTTCCTTCTGGCCTTAATAGGGTAATCCAATAGAAAGGTATGTAACAAATCGCCATATACTTCGGATATTGCCCCTTTTGTTCCGTTATTATTTAATATAAAATCCAACATTAGATCCTTCTGAATCACTATAGGCCCTCTCTTTTTTTGTGCCTGAAATGCGTGCTGAACCCTTCTATATTGATACAACTTTAACTCCGGGAAATGGAATTCCTGCTGCAGCATACCAAAAGATTTAAGATTCCCGTTGTGAATCAACTGACCTATCAACCCAATGCCTTTTTTCCTCCACTCTCCCATTTTTTCCATATGATTAAATTCTTGAAAAGAGAGGTTATCTCATATAGGCGAAAACTCAGTGAATTTCACAACCCCCCTTATACCTTTAATCGTCTGCCATACCTTATGGATCAAATTTATGGTGTGAAAACAAGTTCCCAACTTCTTAAATATGCCAGCTTCTAAACCCTGACCCAAGGGCCACCTGCCAATTATATGTACCAAGCTACTATGTCCCTGACCTTTCTCAAGTCCATCCCCCCAACCCCTAAGATGTTGGCTTTGCGCAGATAAAAAATATAACCAGGGATTAGGCAGGGCAAGTCCCCCCTCATCTTTAGGCCTCTGCAGTATCTCCTGCTTAATTCTAGGGTTCTTCCCACCCCACGCCAATTCCCCAAATAATGATCGTAGTTTACGAAATCTGGACAGAGGGATCCATACCGGAGAGTTATGCAAAATATACAAAACCTGTGGCATCACCACCATCTTAAATAGGTTTACTCTACCCACCACCGACAAATGTAGCTTATTCCAAGCTGTAATTTTGACGCGTAGTTTGTTTATTAAAGGCTCAAGATTAAGTTCCTCAAATCTAGTTAAGGGAAGAGAAACCTGAATCCCCAGATATTTAAATTGCATCACCACCCTTAATTTCGTACTCTGTTCCACCTCCCTCGTACAATCTACTTCCCTATCCACCTGCATAACACTTGATTTATCCCAGTTGATAATCAATCCAGAAATTTGCCCAAATCCTTCAATTAATGAAATCACATTTCCTAAAGACTCCCCAGGGTCTTCAAGAAAAAGCAAAATATCATCTGCATATAGAGCAACTTTCTCCTCCATTTTCCCATACACAAACCCCTTTACTAATTGAGACCTTCTAATAGCCGCTGCCAGTGGTTCCACTGCCAGAGCAAACAGCAACGGGGACAACGGGCACCCCTGCCGAGTACCTCGAAAGAGCTGAAAGCTCTCCGACAGTGCGTTGTTCACCCTAAGTTTAGCCACTGGAGAGGAGTATAGGAGTCTCACCCATGACACAAAAACTGGCCCAAACCCAAAGCGACCCAGAACTGACCACAGGTATTGCCATTCTATACTATCGAAGGCTTTATGTGCGTCGAGGGAAACTACCACCCTCCTACCAGCATTCTCCGCTGGTATCTGCATATTGAGGAATAGCCTTCTCAAGTTGATGGCAGTGGATTTATTAGGCATAAAGCCAGATTGGTCCGAATGAACCACCTTTTCTATCACCTGAGTCAGTCTGTTCGCCAAGGCCTTAGCCAGAATCTTAACATCTGTTGTCAGAAGTGATATCGGTCTGTATGACTCCGGCAACTGTGGGTTTTTATCAATCTGGTCAACAACTCTTCAGAAAGGACATCATATATCTCAACAGGGACGCCGTCAGCCCCCGGAGCCTTCCCCCCTGCCATCGACCTCAAAGCACTCTCCAACTCCTCCACCGTAAGCGGCCTATCTAACAAATCTCTTTCCTCAGCTTCCAGCCTAGGTAAGTTTGCCTCCTCTAGAAATCTATTAATTTCAACTTCCTTTTGCCCCGTATGCGATGCATATAAATCACTATAAAATCCCTTAAACCCCTCCAAAATTTGGGCCCCCTGTGTTACCATATTACCATTTGCTAGTTTCAGAGCGTGTACATGTGTCGAGTCCCTCTGAGCAGATGTTATCACCGACAGTAGATGACCTACTTTCTCCCCTTCCGCATAAAATGCCTCTTTTTGGAAAGCTCTCGCCCTCTCTGCTTTGCGTAAATGCCCCTCCTGGGCCATCTTCATACGGTTCATGGTGTCCTGAGTGCGTACATTACTCAATTCAGCCTCCGCTGCCTTCAATTCCTCCAGTATAATTTTGTCGGACTCCCTTGTTTTTGTTTTATGCCTAGTAATCTCTTTAGATAATATTCCCCTCAAATAAGCTTTCATGGTGTCCCATACCACATGCTTCGCTGCACTACCATCATTAAATTTAAAAAATTCCCCTATCTCTTCCCCGATCTTTCCCATATCAAGAATTTTTAACCAAAAAGGGTTAATTTTCCACCCCAATTTAACTGCCTCCCCAGGGCCTTCAATTTGCAGTGTTACTACCAATGGACTATGATCCGATAGTATTCTAGGCATATAGTCTATCTCCTGCACCATCCTATCCATTCCTTCATTACCCAGAGCCAAATCAATCCGGGATAGAGAACCATATGTCGCCGAGTAACAGGAGAAACAGAATATGCCTTTATTACGAACACTCCATAAGTCCCTCCATGCCACCTCTTTTAAATAGCTACCAAATGCTGTCAAATTCCCCTCCGTCCTCAACCTAGCATGCTGCCCCCTATCCCAGTGATCATCAATAATATTGTTCATGTCTCCCATTATAATTAACGGAACTCCTCCCCACCTGCCGGATAGATTTAGGATTTCCTGTAGTTTTTTCCCTGAGTACGGTGGAGGAATATACACCGACACGACACACAACAACTTAGCATATATCTTACACACAAGGAATACATATTGTCCGTCACTGTCTATTACCACCTCTACCTCCTCGAACGGGACACTTGTATGTACAAGTATTGACACTCCTCTAGCATAGGCCGAGAATGTCGCATGATATGCCTTCCTCACCCATCTTTTCTGCAATAAACCCGTCTTTTCTTTTACTAAATGAGTCTCTTGAAGGCATATCAGCGAGGGTCTCTGCTTCAAACTATATTGCAAGATAGCATTACGTTTGGTATCATTCGATAGACCCCTAATGTTCCAGCTCAAAATTTTTACTTTATCCCCCATCATTTTGCATAATGGTAGAACTGCTCAACTTCCCTTAACCCCCCAAACTGGGCCCACCTACCCAAAACTCCCTCCCAAATCCTCATTATTCAAAACAAAACCCCTAACCTTACCCTTCCCTTCCCTCAGTAACTTCCTCCCCCAAGACCCCCCAAAACTTTTTACCAATCAAGAAAAAGTCTCCTACTCCCTCTCTGTATGAGAAAGGGGAACGCGCTTTCGCAGTCTCAACAGTGGCTCAATAGCCAACACCAACTCCCAATGAGTTGAACCCTTTCCTTCAGTCGTTCCTCCCTCCGCCCTTCAAAACAGAATATATAAACAGTTGCGCCGCCGAACACAACTTTAAAGGCCCCGTCTCACACAGCGACGCTGCAGCGATACAGACAACGATGCTGATCGCTGCAGCGTCGCTGTTGTGTCGCTGTGTGGTCGCTGGGGAGCTGTCACACAGACAGCTCTCTCCAGCGACCAACGATCAGGGGAACGACTTCGGCATCGTTGAAACTGTCTTCAACGATGCCGAAGTCCCCCTGCAGCACCCGGGTAACCAGGGTAAACATCGGGTTACTAAGCGCAGGGCCGCGCTTAGTAACCCGATGTTTACCCTGGTTACCAGCGTAAATGTAAAAAATAACAAACAGTACATACTCACCATCTGTTGCCCGTCAGGTCCCTTGGCGTCCGCTTCCTGCTCTGACTGAGCCGCCGTACAGTGAGAGCAGAGCGCAGCGGTGACGTCACTGCTGTGATCTGCTCTCACTTTCCGGCCGGCAGTCAGTCAGAGCAGGAAGCAGACGGCAAGGGACCTGACCGACATCAGATGGTGAGTATGTACTGTTTGTTATTTTTTACATTTACGCTGGTAACCAGGGTAAACATCGGGTTACTAAGCGCGGCCCTGCGCTTAGTAACCCGATGTTTACCCTGGTTACCAGTGAAGACATCGCTGGATCGGTGTCACACACACCGATTCAGCGATGTCAGCGGGACCTCAATGACCAAAAAAAGGTCCAGGCCATTCTGACACGACCAGCGATCTCGCAGCAGGGGCCTGATCGCTGGTACGTGTCACACATAGCGAGATCGCTACTGAGGTCGCTGTTGCGTCACAAAACTAGTGACTCAGCAGCGATCTCGCTAGCGATCTCGCTATGTGAGACGGGGCCTTAACGCACAGGAACCACATATCGGATTCCTCTAGTAATAAACCAGAATAAATCAACAACTCAATTTTCTTCCCCTCCCACAGCTATCACAACAGCCTGAAGTTCACGTCTGATGTTCCTCAGCGGATCTTTTCTGCTCCAATACGTTTAGCATTCAAATCCAGCCAATGAGACACCTCCTCAGGATTTTGAAAAAGTGGACCTTTTCCATGGCCACCACACGTAGTTTAGCTGGATATAGCATAGAATAAACCAGGCCCAGTTCACGTAAGCGTCTTTTTGCCTCTCCAAACTTCATCCTGAGCTTCTGTACAACTGTGGAATAATCAGGGTATAGAGATACTCGGTTGCCATCAACAGTTAATTCCTCCATATTTCTGGCTTTCCTTAGCAAAATATCTCGGTCTCTGTAATTTAGGATTTTGGCCAGAAAGGTCCGTGGGGCGGAGCCAGGGGGCAGAGGTCTGGTCGGCACCCGGTGAGCTCTCTCTGCTGCGAATAATTTAGTGAGACTGTCCCCTCCAACCTTAGTTTTCAGCCATGTCTCAATAAAGTCAGTGGGGTTGTTTCCTTCGGTCTTTTCGGGCACACCTACAATTCTCAAATTATTCCTGCGCGAACGATTCTCCAAATCGTCAGTTTTAAGTTCCAACTCCGCAATGCGCTGGACATATTTTTTCTCTCTTTTTGCCAGTTCGGCAATTTGATCTTCTGCACCTCCCACCCGTTCCTCCAGCATTTCAACTCTCCCTTCCATCTTGTGCATAGCCGAGCGAAGAGAGGTAACTTCCCCTTTAAGATCATTCACCTGGGCAGTTAGGGTTGTCAATGCAGTCTTACAGAATAGTACTGCAGAGAAAATATCTTTCAGGGTTGGCTCCCCAGCCCCCTCATCTCTCACAGACCCTATTTGTGCAGCATGTTCCTGGGTCAGATCATCCACCACATTCAGTGGAGCAGTCTTCATAGTTGGTGCTGTAATATGTGTTGTGGAGGCTCCGCTCACAATCCCCTCTGCCTGTGCCCCAGACCTCACATCCACCTGCCCCTCCATATCTGCCGCTCCTCCTGTTACCTCTCCACCGGTTCCCATCATCAGACGCTCTGAGTCCTCTGTTCTTGCGAACTGCTCCAGCCTGGCGATCACTTCAAGCCGCCTCTGGTATGCAGCATCAGCCCTTGCCGCCTCTTCCTCAGCGCTGCCGGCGCCATCTTGGGAGCGCGTGCTGCCTGCCATCCCGACCTCCTTCTGCCTCTTACGAGTCATTCCCAGCCTTCCTCGCAGTGCGGCCGGTACCCTCCGCTCCTCGGATGTTCAGGAGCTCTCCCTCCGGTTTTTGGCGTTCAGCGGCGCCTCTGAAATGACCGGATTACCGTTCCAGCAGCAGGGAGAGATCCGACCCACGTCTTCCTACATCGCCCGCTAGGCCACGCCCCAAGATGCACCAATTCTGGCACTTAGCCTCACTCTTCCCACTTGCCCTGTAGCGGTGGCAAGTGGGGTAATAAAAAATCCTTTAATTGAAATAAAGACATAGACTCCTTTAATATTCTTAATTAAACCATACTTATAACCACACCTAATTCCTCGTAGCCCTCGATCTCCTGTAATAAAAGTAAAATAACAAACCAGCAATATACCCATACCTGTCCGTTGCTGTTTCCCACGCAGTAATCCATATCTGAGGGATATAAAGTTTTCAACCTGGATGGTGCCAAGATGCGACCGTTCCACCTGAAAACCACTGGTGAATGTGCTGCTGAGAGCGGAGCTTCAGTGACTAGTGGTGACATCACTGAAGCTGCGCTTCCTCAGAGCCTGAACTGCTGTGAACTCTGGACCATGGGAAAATGCACTGTTAGTAAAAGCTCATGTTAAAATCGCATTGCAATTGGATAGCAATCGCAATGCACTCATATGTAAATCGGGGGCTAGGTGTGAAAATCGCATTGTACTCGCATGACACTCACATGGCCCTCATCCATTTTTTCAGTCCAGATATCGGAACCTTTTTTTTCTCACATATGGGTACCCTTAGTGTGAAAATGTGTTTATTTCTTTGCTACATGTGAACTTGACCTGCAGAGTTCATATTCTCAATGCTACCTGCTTATTCAGATTAAACTTTACTTACCATTAATAGAATAACCATGACCTTTCTATGACTTGGATCTCGACCTACAATTCAGCAGCAGTTGCTATCAGAAAATACTACCCCAGTGATACATTCCAATAAGTAAAGTCCTAACCACCATGATGGACATTATAGGGTGAAGATAGAAAATTACTTGGACTCCAGCCCTCCATGTTAGACTTGAGTCAACTGTGATTGAGAATCAAGGGGTCCATTCTAGTCTAACCTATATACCGATCTCTACGATTGTTGAATATTTAATACCAGGTACGGGATTGTATCCTGTCAGGAGAAAGCAGAGGAACCTTTACTAAATGTTTTGTTTGAGAAAAGTTATCTGCTTTGTTCTGGCTATATCAAGATGTAGGGCTCACATTACTGACATCTGACAGTTATCTAAGGCCGGGTTCACATTAGCATTTGTGTCCACTGCAGACTTTTTTCCTTAGCTCCGCTTACTTCCGCATGCATCCTGCGTACCTATCTTTAACCCCTTAACGACCGCCGATACGCCTTTTAACGGCGGCAGTTAAGGGTACTTAAACCACAGCGCCGTTAATTAACGGCGCTGTGGAAAAAGTGAATAGCGCCCCCCAGAGTCGGATTTTCTCAGGGGTCTCGGTTACCGGGGGTAGCCGAGACCCCAGAGAACATGATTCGGGGGGGTTTTACCGACCCCCGGGTTGCGATCGCTGGTAATTAACCGTTTACCAGCGGTCGCAATTAAAAAAAATACGTGATTTCCCATTTAATTTCTCTGCCCTCCGATGTGATCGCACATCAGAGGACAGAGAAATGGGGTCCCCGATCGCCCCCCGATACTCACCTATCTCCCCCGGTGCTCCTCGTGGCTCCCGATGGGCACCGCCATCTTGTTCCGGCCAAAAAATGGCGGGCGCATGCGCAGTGCACCCGCCGGCCGGCACTCGGAAGATCTTTAGGGTCTCGGCTGCCGGGGGTAGCCGAGTCCCCAAAGAACATGATCGGGGTCGGTTTTTACCGACCCCTGTTTTGCGATCGCCGGTAATTGACTGTTTACCGGCGACCGCAAAAAAAAAAGCGATGTGTAATTCTCTGTCCACTGATGTGATCGCACATCAGAGGACAGAGAAATAGGGGGATTCGGGGACCCTGTTATACTTACCGGTGTCCCTGGGTCCTCCTGTGTCCCCTCCTGGCTGACGGCTTCTTCCTCCGGTAGTGCGCCCGCCATGATCTGCTGGCCGGCAGCTAGAGGAGTTGGGGCTAAATTTAGGGTTAGGGTTGGGGCTAAAGTTAGGGTTAGGGTTGGGGCTAAATTTAGGGTTAGGGTTGGGGCTAAAGTTAGGGCTATTGTTAGGGTTGGGGCTAAAGTTAGGGTTAGGGCTAAAGTTAGGGCTAAAGTTAGGGCTAGTATTGTGGCTAAAGTTAGGGTAAAGGTACCATCACACTGAGCAACTTTTGAACGAGAACGACAGCGATCTGTGACATTGCAGCGTCCTGGATAGCGATCTCGTTGTGTTTGACACGCAGCAGCGATCAGGATCCTGCTGTGACATCGCTGGTCGGAGCTAGAAGGCCAGAACTTTATTTCGTCACTGGATCACCCGCTGTCATCGCTGGATCGGCGTGTGTGATGCCGATCCAGCGATGTGTTCGCTTGTAACCAGGGTAAACATCGGGTTACTAAGCGCAGGGCCGCGCTTAGTAATCCGATGTTTACCCTGGTTACCATTGTAAATGTAAAAAAAAACAAACACTAAATACTCACATTCCAGTGTCTGTCACGTCCCTCGCCGGCAGCTTCCCGCACTGACTGTGAGCGCCGGCTGTAAAGTAAAAGCAGAGCACAGCGGTGACGTCACCGCTGTGCTGTGCTTTACGGCCGGCGCTGACACAGTCAGTGCGGGAAGCTGACGGCGAGGGACAAGACAGAAACCGGAATGTAAGTATGTAGTGTTTTTTTTTTTTACATTTACAATGGTAACCAGGGTAAACATCGGGTTACTAAGCGCGGCCCTGCGCTTAGTAACCCGATGTTTACCCTGGTTACCCTGGGACTTCGGCATCGTTGGTCGCTGGAGAGCTGTCTGTGTGACAGCTCTCCAGCGACCACACAACGACATACCAACGATCACGGCCAGGTCGTATCGCTGGTCGTGATCGTTGGTAAATCGTTTAGTGTAACGGTACCTTTAGAGTTGGGATTAGGATTTGGATTAGGGTTGGCATTAGGGTTACGTTTGGGATTAGGGTTAGGTTTGGGATTAGGGTTAAGGTTAGGGTTGGGATTAGGGTTAGGGGTGTATTGGGATTAGGGTTAAGTTTGAGGTTAGGGTTGAGATTAGGATTAGGGGTGTGTTGGATTTAGGGTTCTGATTAATGTTATGGTTCTTTTGGGGTTAGGGTTGTGATTATCGTTAGGGTTGTGATTAGGATTATGGATCGGGTTGGGATTAGGGTTGGGGGTGTGTTGGGGTTAGGGTTGGAGTTAGAATTGGGGGGTTTCCACTGTTTAGGTACATCAGGGGGTCTCTAAACGCCACAGCCAATTTTGTGCTAAAAAAGTCAAATGGTGCTCCCTCCCTTCTGAGCTCTGCTGTGCGCCCAAACAGTGGTTTACCCCCACATATGGGGCATCAGCATACTCGGGATAAATTGGACAACTTTTGGGGTCCAATTTCTCCTGTTACCCTTGTGAAAATAAAAACGTGGGGGCTAAAAAATCTTTTTCGTGGAAAAAAAAAATATTTTTTATTTTCACGACTCTGCATTATCAACTTCTGTGAAGCACAGACCATTCTATCAAAGTCTGCATTCCAAAACGGTGCTGCTTCCCTTCCGAGCTCTGCCATGTGCCCAAACAGTGGTTTACCCCCACATATGGGGTATCAGCCTACTCAGCATAAATTGCACAATAAATTTTAGGGTCCAATTTCTCCTGTTACCCTTGTGAAAGTAAAAATTTGGGGGTGAAAAGATCATTTTTGTGGAAAAAATATGATTTTTTTTTTTCATGGCTCTACATTATAAACTTCTGTGAAGCAGTTGGGGGTTCATAGTGCTCACCACACATCTAGATAAGCTCTTTGGGGGGTCTAATTTCCAAAATGGCCCACATATAGTATAATGCAGGCACCCCATAGAGCATAATGCAGCCACCCCACAGAGTATAATGGTATAATCCAACCACCCCACAGAGTATAATGTAACCCCCCATAGAATATAATGCAGCCCCCCTCATATAGTATAATGTAGCCCCCTCATAGAGTATGATGCAATCACCACTCATAGAATCTAAATATAATACATCCCCCATAGAATTTTCCTTGACCAGCCGGTCGAGGGTGCATACTGCTGTGCGAGATGTGAGCACATTGTGCATTTGGAAACCCAGATACTGGATCTAAATGTGCAGCTGGCAACACTGAGATCCATAGACAATATGGAGAGGAGTCTTCTGCTCACAGAGCAGACGCTCAATGGGATAGATGAGGAGGGGGATGGTAGGATGGAGCTGCAGGACAGTGTGGCAGTTAGCTGGGTGACAGATAGAAGGCGGGGTAGAGGGAAGAGTGCCAGGGAGGTTAGTCCTGATCTGGCACACCCCAATAAGTTTGCTAAGTTGGCAGATGAGGGGGGTGCCAGTACAGGGGTAGCACTGCTGCAGCCAGGCATGTCCTCTGAAAGCCGGAGGAGTGACTGCTCCAGTAAGGAGGGAAAAAGGAGAGCAGGGCAGGCCAGACAGGTGCTGGTAGTGGGGGACTCAATTATTAGGGGAACAGATAGGGCAATCTGTCACAAAGACAGGGATCGTCGGACGGTGTGCTGCCTACCTGGCGCTCGAGTCCGACACATCGCTGATCGGGTGGACAGATTACTGGGAGGGGCTGGTGAGGACCCAGCGGTCATGGTGCACATTGGCACAAATGACAAAGTTAGAGGTAGGTGGAAGGTCCTTAAAGATGATTTCAGGGAATTAGGCTGCAAGCTGAAAGCAAGGACCTCCAACGTGGTATTTTCCGAAATACTGCCTGTACCACGTGCCACGCCAGAGAGGCAACGGGAGATTAGGGAGGTTAATAAGTGGCTCAAGAATTGGTGTAGGAAGGAGGGGTTTGGGTTCCTGCAGAACTGGGCCGACTTCTCAGTTGGCTACAGGCTCTACGCTAGGGACGGGCTGCACCTCAATGGGGAAGGTGCAGCTGTGCTGGGGGAGAAAATGGTTAGAAGGTTGGAGGAGTGTTTAAACTAGGGATTGGGGGGGAGGGTATTCATTTTATAGGAGGGGAAGATAGTGCAGATAGAGACCTGGGCACAAATAAGGAAGTTGGGGGTGGCGGTGGCATGGGGGGTGGGGTTAGAACAGTTAGTAATTTAAGAAAGAATAGAGGTACAGAGAGTAACATCAAGTGCATGTATACTAATGCCAGAAGCCTCGCCAACAAAATGGATGAATTAGAACTAATGTTGTTGGAGCATAATTATGACATGGTGGGGATATCTGAGACGTGGCTGGATGAGAGCCATGACTGGGCTGTTAACTTGCAGGGCTATAGCCTTTTCAGAAATGACCGTACAGATAAGCGAGGGGGTGGGGTGTGTCTGTAGGTAAAATCGACCTTAAAACCCATCCTGCGTGATAATATAGGTGAATCTAATGAAAATGTAGAGTCTCTGTGGGTGGAGATAAGGGGAGGGGGAAAAAATAATAAATTACTGATAGGGGTTTGTTATAAATCTCCAAAACTAATGGAAGAAATGGAGAATATCCTCGTAAAGCAAATAGATGAAGCTGCGACTCAAGGAGAAGTCATTATTATGGGGGACTTCAACTACCCTGAAATAGATTGGGGAACAGAAACCTGCAGTTCCAGCAAAGGTAATCGGTTTTTGACAACTATGAGAGACAATTACCTTTCACAACTGGTTCAGGACCCAACAAGGAGGGGGGCACTGCTAGGCCTAATATTAACCAACAGGCCAGACCGCATATCAAATATAAGGGTTGGGGGTCAATTGGGGAATAGTGATCACAAAATAATAAGTTTTCATGTAACCTTTAATAAGATGGGTAGTAGGGGGGTGACAAGGACACTAAACTTCAGGAGGGCAAATTTCCAACGGATGAGAGAGGATCTTGGTGCAATTAACTGGGACGATATCCTGAGACACAAAAATACACAAAGAAAATGGGAGACATTTATTAGCATCCTGGATAGGACCTGTGCACAGTATATACCGTATGGGAATAAACATACTAGAAATAGGAGGAAACCAATATGGCTAAATAGAGCTGTAAGGGGCGCAATAAGGGACAAAAAGAAAGCATTTAGAGAATTAAAGGAAGTAGGTAGTGAGGAGGCATTAAATAAATACAGAAAATTAAATACATTCTGTAAAAAGCAAATCAAGGGAGCAAAGATTGAGACAGAGAGACTCATTGCCAGAGAGAGTAAAAATAATCCCAAAATATTCTTTAACTATATAAATAGTAAGAAACTAAAAAATGACAGTGTTGGCCCCCTTAAAAATAGTCTGGGTGAAATGGTGGATGAGGATGAGGAAAAAGCCAATATGCTAAATGACTTTTTTTCATCAGTATTTACAAAAGAAAATCCCATGGCAGACAAAATGACTAGTGATAAAAATTCCCCATTAAATGTCACCTGCTTAACCCAGCAGGAAGTACAGCGGCGTCTAAAAATAACTAAAATTGACAAATCTCCAGGCCCGGATGGGATACACCCCCGAGTACTGCAGGAACTAAGTACAGTCATTGATAGACCATTATTTTTAATCTTTAAAGACTCCATAATAACAGGGTCTGTACCACAGGACTGGCGTATAGCAAATGTGGTGCCAATATTCAAAAAAGGGGCACAAACTGAACTCGGTAATTATAGGCCAGTAAGTTGAACCTCTACTGTGGGTAAAATCCTGGAGGGCATTCTAAGGGATACTATGCTGGAGTATCTGAAGAGGAATAACCTCATGACCCAGTATCAGCACGGGTTTACTAGGGACCGTTCATGTCAGACTAATTTGATCAGCTTCTATGAAGAGGTAAGTTCCGGACTGGACCAAGGGAACCCAGTGGACATAGTATATATGGACTTTTCCAAAGCTTTTGATACGGTGCCACACAAAAGGTTGTTACATAAAATGAGAGTAATGGGGATAGGGGAAAATATGTGTAAGTGGGTTGAGAGCTGGCTCAGGGATAGGAAACAAAGGGTGGTTATTAATGGAGCACACTCGGACTGGGTCACGGTTAGCAGTGGGGTACCACAGGGGTCAGTATTGGGCCCTCTTCTTTTTAACATATTTATTAATGACCTTGTAGGGGGCATTCAGAGTAAAATTTCAATATTTGCAGATGACACTAAACTCTGCAGGGTAATCAATACAGGGGAGGACAATTTTATATTACAGGATGATTTATGTAAACTAGAAGCTTGGGCTGATAAATGGCAAATGAGCTTTAATGGGGATAAATGTAAGGTCATGCACTTGGGTAGAAGTAATAAGATGTATAACTATGTGCTTAATTCTAAAACTCTGGGCAAAACCGTCAATGAAAAAGACCTGGGTGTATGGGTGGATGACAAACTCATATTCAGTGGCCAGTGTCAGGCAGCTGCTACAAAGGCAAATAAAATAATGGGATGTATTAAAAGAGGCATAGATGCTCATGAGGAGAACATAATTTTACCTCTATACAAGTCACTAGTTCGACCACACTTAGAATACTGTGCACAGTTCTGGTCTCCGGTGTATAAGAAAGACATAGCTGAACTGGAGCGGGTGCAGAGAAGAGCGACCAAGGTTATTAGAGGACTGAGGGGTCTGCAATACCAAGATAGGTTATTACACTTGGGGCTATTTAGTTTGGAAAAACGAAGACTAAGTGGTGATCTTATGTTAATGTATAAATATATGAGGGGACAGTACAAAGACCTTTCTGATGATCTTTTTAATCATAGACCTGAGACAGGGACAAGGGGGCATCCTCTACGTCTGGAGGAAAGAAGGTTTAAGCATAATAACAGACGCGGATTCTTTACTGTAAGAGCAGTGAGACTATGGAACTCTCTGCCGTATGATGTTGTAATGAGTGATTCATTAATTAAATTTAAGAGGGGACTGGATACCTTTCTGGAAAAGTATAATGTTACAGGGTATATACACTAGATTCCTTGATAAGGCGTTGATCCAGGGAACTAGTCTGATTGCCGTATGTGGAGTCGGGAAGGAATTTTTTTCCCCATGGTGGAGTTACTCTTTGCCACATGGGGTTTTTTTGCCTTCCCCTGGATCAACATGTTAGGGCATGTTAGGTTAGGCTATGGGTTGAACTAGATGGACTTACAGTCTTCCTTCAACCTTAATAACTATGTAATATAATGTAGCCCCATCAAAGAGTATGATGCAATCCTCCCTCAAAATCTAATACAGCCCCCATAGAATATAATGTAGCCCCCCATAAAATATAATGTACCCCCATAGTATATAACACAGCCTCCCCCATAGAATATAATGTATGAACCAGGATGGAAACACATGGGGCGCCAGGATGGAGACACATGGGGGGGCCAGGATGGAGACACATGGGGGGCCTGGATGGAGACACATGGGTGACCTAGATGGAGACACATGGGGGGACCTGGATGGAGACACATGGGGGGAACCAGGATGGAGACACATGAAGGGGAGCAGTATGGAGACACATGGGGGGAGCAGTATGGAGACACATGGGGGGAGGGCCAAGGATGGAGACACATTGGAGGGGACAAGGATGGAGACACATGGGGGACCAGGATGGAGACACATGGTGGGGGACCAGGATGGAGACACATGAGGGGAGACCAGGATGGAGACACATGAGGGGAGACCAGGATGGAGACACATGAGGGGAGACCAGGATGGAGACACATGGGGGGAGACCAGAATGGAGACATATGGGGGGACCAGGATGGAGATACATGTGGGGGACCTGGATGGAGACACTGGGGACCAGGATGGAGACAATGGGGTGGACCAGGATGGAGAAACATGGGGGGAGCCTGAAGACACATGGTGGGCAGGCTGGAGACACATGGGGGAACCAGGCTGTAGACACATGGGGGACCAGGATGTAGACACATGGTGGGGACCAGGATGGAGACACATGGGGGACAGGATGGAGACACATGGGGGGGGGACCAGGATGGAGACATATGGGGGGGACCAGGATGGAGAAACATGGGGGGCAGGCTGCAGACACATGGGGGGCAGGCTGGAGACACATGGGGGCCAGGATGGATACAAGGGGGGCCAGGACAAGGAGCCAGGATGGATATGTGGGGGCAGGACAAGGGTCCAGGATCGATATATATGGGGGCAGGACAAGAGACCAGGGTGGATATATGGGGGCCAAGATGCATATATATGGTAGAGCCAGGATGCATATATATATATGGGGGGCCAGGATGCATTTATTGGGGGGTGGGGCAGGACAAGGGACCAGGATGGAAACACATGGGGAGGGACCAGGATGGAGACACATGGGGGGAGGGACCAGGATGGAGACACATGAGGGAACCATGATGGAGACACATGGGGGGACCAGGATGGAGACACATGGGGGGACCAGGATGGAGACACATGGGGGGACCAGGATGGAGACACATGGGGGGACCAGGATGGAGACACATGGGGGGGGACCAGGATGGAGACCAGGGGCGGATTATAATAGGGTCAATCTGGGTGGTAGCCCGCACGTCAATAGTTAACAACAACCGCCAGCCAATTGGAGGCTGGCAGCTGAAGTTGGCCGCAGGTGCAGCACACACGTCGCTGGCGTCTGACATCATTGTCAGTCGCCTGCAAGTGAGCGCTGCTAGAGAGAGCTTCGCCGCTGGAGCGCAGGTCAGGTGAGGAGAACTCTTTTTTGGGGGGGTTTTGCGAACGGCAATCCGGGGGGCCCGGGCCAGAAAGCTGGACACTGTCTGGGGGCAATATGCTGGAGACACTGGGGCAGATTGCTGGACACACTGGGGGCAATGCTGGAGACACTGGGGCAGATTGCTGGACACACTGGGGAAGGGCCGTATTTGCCACTAGGCACTTGAGGGCACGTGCCTAGGGCGGCAGGATGCGGGGGGGCGCACTTGAGCAAGGTGGTTTTTTTTTATAAAGTCCAGGGTCAAGCGCCTGCCCCCCCTCCCTCCCGCCCCCACCCCTCCCTACCTGTAGACTTCATACTCACCCTCTTCCAGCGGTGCGTGCTGCAACTCCGTCTCAGCGCCGGCAGCTCATCCTGTCTTCAGCGGTCATGTGGTACCACTCATTAAGGTGATGAATACGGATGCATATTCATCACCTTAATGAGCAGTACCACTTGACCGCTCATACAGGAAGGAAGACGCTGCGCGGACAGAGAAAGGTGAGTATGACAGGGGAGGACAGAGGAGGATGGGGGGAGGATGGAGGAAGACAGAGGAGGACAGGGGAGGATGATGGAGGAGTCATGTTTACAGGGTGGGAGGATGGAGAAGCCATGCATACAGGGTGGGAGAGACGTGCATACAGGATGGGAGGATGAGGGAGCCATGCATACAGGGTGGGAGGATGGGGGAGCCATGCATACAGGGTGGGAGGATGGGGGAGCCATGCATACAGGGTGGGAGGATGGGGGAGCCATGCATACAGGATGGGGGAGCCACGCATACAGGGTGGGAGGATGGGGGAGCCGAGCCATGCATACAGGATGGGAGGATGGGGGAGCCATGCATACAGGATGGGGGAACCATGTGCAGCGCCCCAGAGTCCTGGTCGTTGCAGTACTGGTGCTCCGCCGCTAAGGGGGGCTATGGTACATCTGATGGCACTGAAGGAGTTCTTCTGACCAGGTATCACAGACACCAATACACTTCACAGTCTGGCCTCCAGGGGGAACTAAGGGTTCTATGTATTAGGCCACTCCTCACAATCTGGTAAAACTGGGGGTTAGGCAGGAAGTTAGAAAGAAAGCTGACTGGGTTGGAACCAGGCAACACCTTGTGGCAGAGGGTGTTGTAGGGGAAGATTCAGAGGGGTCCCTTTCAGGGGTGGGATCCTGACAGAGGCCTAGCAACCAGAGAGAACGTTACGGGACCGCGCCTGCACGATATAGTGGCGGTACCCCAAGAAAGGACAAGAAGCGAGGTATATTGTGCTGAGTGAGAAACGAGATCAACGCAACAAGGAGAATACCAGTAGGAGTCGTGCTGTAAGACGAGGCAACATCCTACTGAGGCGCGTAACCGGTGGCCGGAACGCCGAGGAAGTATAGAGCTCCAGGCCAAACTTCAAACCTACGGCAGGACAGTCAGTTATAGGCGGGCTGTCTCACCCAATTGACCTAGGAAGACACAGGGGGGTAACAACAGGAGTGGGGCGACGCTAGAGTCCCGGAAGAGCTCCGAGCCTCCCGTCATACACGTCCTAACCATAAGATCTGGGGGACGTGGAAGAACATCAGAATCGAGTTGTGAGGGAACACGAGAAACAGACACAACAGTTGTGAGGACTATCCCGTGGTGCTTAGCAGGGAAGGACTACAACACACAAGCGCTAGAAGGTAGGCACAGATTTCCACCTGCAAAGGGAGCTCTGGATGTGCCATCGGACCGGCCAGGCTTGCGCAGCCCGGTTAACCGTATTCCGGATTGAGGATCCTGAAGCCTTCAGTAAAGAGGTAAAGAGACTGCAACCTGGTGTCCTCGTTATTTACTGCGACCTGCACCGCACCACTACAACATCATCACCATCCCGCACACCTATCTTTGTACGCCCCTCAGCAGGGTCACGGACCGGGTCTAGCCACCGTGACAACCCCAGAACAGAGACTCAGAGGCCCGGTACCGGGTACCCCTCGGCCCTGCGGCAGTGGGGGCGCTACACATGCATACAGGGTGGGAGGATGGGGGAGCCGAGCCATGCATACAGGATGGGAGGATGGGGGAGCCATGCATACATGATGGGAGGATGGGGGAGCCGAGCCATGCATACAAGATGGGAGTATGGGGGAGCCAAGCTATGCATACAAGATGGGAGGATGGGGGAGCCGAGCCATGCATACAAGATGGGAGGATGGGGGAGCCTAGCCATGCATACAGAATGGGAGGATGGGGGACATGTATGAGGAAACAGTACTGGGGAATGGGGGGCATGTATGAGGAAACAGTATGGGGGAATAGGGGGCATATGTGAGGAAACAATATGGGGGGATGGGTGCAGACAGTATGGGGAGGGAATGTGTGTGGATACAGTATGAGTAGCGATGTGAAAAATGGATGTGGACAGAGTACGGGAAGTGAGGGTGATTGGATGTGTGCAGACAAAGTATGGGGAGTCAGGTGAGCAGGCAGTATAGAAAGTGAGGGGGTAAATATATGAGGAGACAGGATGGTGAACGGGGGATGTGAGAGGAGACAGTATGAGGAGGGAGGGGAATAGTGTGAGGAGACAGTATGGGGGCAGAAAAGTGAGTGGGCACAGAATAGAAACTGAGTAGTGGGGCGTAGCATGGAGGGACAGTGTAAGGGCACAGCCAGGAGGGGACAGTATACCATGGAGGGGGAGTGTGATGAGAGAGTACAGTATAAATACTGAGCCCTATAGGGGGACACAGTGTGAGAGGACAATGTGAAGAGGGGGGTCGGTATGGAAAGGAGATGTCAGTGTGAAGAGCTTGTATCATAAGAGGGACAGTGTGGGGGTCATATTTTGTGCAGACAATATAGTGAGGGCCATTTTTTTATTCAGGAGCATTATAATGACACTTGTATCTTTAAAGGCGTCATGTGGAGATTTTCTGCAAAAGAGCGGAGAAGATGGAAGTCTGCAGAGATGGCTGTGGATGAGAAAACTCATCATGGGGTCTGGACAAGATGAAGAAAAGAAGAACGGTTCCAGAGGCGACGTCATCTATAAGGTACCTGGATGTAAATGTTATTTGTGATACTAACTAACTCTCATGTTTTTATTCATGTTAGGAGCATTAAAGGGGATGTCCAGGTTTGTGATGAGTCTGCAGTCATTCTTTGTGACTGCAGACTTCTGAATTCTCACAGTGCACACTGCACGCTGTCAGGATTCTCTCCTGCCGGCGATTTACATTAATGCAGTCACGTGCTGACTAGACATACAGTACAGACCAAAAGTTTGGACACACCTTCTCATTTAAAGATTTTTCTGTATTTTCATGACTATGAAAATTGTACATTCACACTGAAGGCATCAAAGCTATTTATTAACACATGTAGAATTATATACTTAAGAAAAAAGTGTGAAACAACTGAAAATATGTCTTATATTCTAGGTTCTTCAAAGTAGCCACCTTTTGCTTTGATGACTGCTTTGCACACTCTTGGCATTCTCTTGATAAGCTTCAAGAGGTAGTCACCGGTAATGGTTTTCACTTCACAGGTGTGCCCTGTCAGGTTTAATAAGTGGGATTTCTTGCCTTATAATGGGGTTTGGACCATCAGTTGTGTTGTGCAGAGGTCTGGTGGATACACAGCTGATATTCCTACTGAACAGACTGTTAGAATTTGTATTATGGCAAGAAAAAAGCAGCTAAGGAAAGAAAAACGAGTGGCCATCATTACTTTAAGAAATGAAGGTCAGTCAGTCCGAAAAATTGGGAAAACTTTGAAAGTGTCCCCAAGTGCAGTTGCAAAAACCATCAAACTGGCTCACATGAGGACCGCCCCAGGAAAGGAAGACAAAGAGTCACCTCTGCTTCTGGGGATACGTTTATCCGAGTCACCAGCCTCAGAAGTCGCAGGTTAACAAGCAGCTCAGATTAGAGACCAGGTAAATGCCACACAGAGTTCTAGCAGCAGACACATCTCTACAACAACTGTTAAGAGGAGACTTTGTGCAGCAGGCCTTCATGGTAAAATAGCTGCTAGGAAACCACTGCTAAGGACAGGCAACAAGCAGAAGAGACTTGTTTGGGCTAAAGAACACAAAGAATGGGCATTAGACCAGTGGAAATCTGTTCTTTGGTCTGATGAGTCCAAACTTGAGATCTTTGGTTCCAACAACCGTGTCTTTGTGTGACGCAGAAAAGGTGAATGGATGGACTCTACATGCCTGGTTCCCACCGTGAAGCATGGAGGAGGAGGTGTGATGGTGTGGGGGTGCTTTGCCGGTGACACTGTTGGGGATTTATTCAAAATTGAAGGCATACTGAACCAGCATGGCTACCACAGCATCTTGCAGCGGCATGCTATTCCATCCGGTTTGCGTTTAGTTGGACCATCATTTATTTTTCAACGGGACAATGACCCCAAACACACCTCCAGGCTGTGTAAGGGATATTTGACCAAGAAGGAGAGTCATGGGGTGCTACGCCAGATGACCTGGCCTCCACAGTCACCAGACCTGAACCCAATCGAGATGGTTTGGGGTGAGCTGGACCGCAGAGTGAAGGCAAAAGGGCCAACAAGTGCTAAGCATCTCTGGGAACTCTTTCAAGATTGTTGGAAGACCATTCCCGGTGACTACCTCTTGAAGCTCATGAAGAGAATGCCAAGAGTGTGCAAAGCAGTCATCAAAGCAAAAGGTGGCTACTTTGAAGAACCTAGAATATAAGACATAATTTCAGTTGTTTCACACTTTTTTGTTAAGTACATATAATTCCACATGTGTTAATTCATAGTTTTGATGCCTTCAGTGTGAAAGTACAATTTTCATAGTCATGAAAATACAGAAAAATCTTTAAATGAGAAGGTGTGTCCAAACTTTTGGTCTGTACTGTATGTGGCATCATCAATGAAAATGAACTGAGTGAGGCCGGGCACATCTAGTCGGAATGTGGTCAGAAGTATACAAATCACATGCTTGTGCTGACAAGACTGTCCACCGGCTAGGGAGAATCCTATAAGTGTGCAGTGCATGCGTTGTGAGAATTCAGAAGCCTGCGATGTCAGGATTCAGCTCTGGAGGTTCCAGTAGTCGTCACATGGACACGTCACTCATATGTGATTTTCATACTTGTTGTAATAATTATAGGGGATAACTCAACAAGACAACTACAGGACACAGTTTAATAAGTGGTAAAGTCTATATTATCACACGGTGATTCAAACAGGTGCAGAGAGAAACTCAAGTCCACAACACTTGGTGCAAATATCAAATGCAGCTCAGCAGTCTATAGGGAACGTCAGAGGAAAATGCAATCATGCTGAAAGTCTATGAAGCACAATTATTCTTGAGGATACTTGACACGAATAAGTCCTTGCTTAATCCAAAACACAGATAGATATGCTTATAAAGGCAGTTCAAATAATATCTTAGCTCAACCAGGGAGGTCTGGGTAATAGTCTCAGGTTCTTGTAAAGCAGAAACAGCTTACATGTCCAGCAAATGCAGATGGAAGTAAACATGAGCAGCAGATGAAGGAGGATTACTGGAACTGGTGTATGCAGCAGGAACTCAGAGCAGAGTAGCAGGATCACCACACAGGTTCACAGGAGCAGGTATATAGCCAGGGAGTCACCAGAGGTCAGGAGCTGGATGCAAGGCAGAATACTCTAGCACAGACTGAAGGCTGGGGTGGAGTTTTATAGCAGGAAGACACAGTGCACATGAGACCAAAGATGCCATCTTGGAAAAGGGCAGTAATGCACAAAAGGTAATAAAAAATGTTCAGAGTCCTGACATTACTCCCTCCTTAGAAGCGGCCTCAGGACGATCCTGGACCTGGTTTCTCAGGGAATCTTTGATGAAAATGAGAAATCTTCTGTTGGGCATTGATGTTTTCCACAGGTTCCCAAGAGTCTTCCTCAGGGGGATATCCCTGCCATCTTATCAGATATTGGAGCCGATTCCTGCGAATCCTGGAATCAACAATTTCCTCCACCACAAATTGTTCTTGCCCATCAATCACTACAGGCTGCGGAGGTGGCACAACACGTCCCTGGAAGGTATTAGGAGATACAGGCTTTAGTAAAGATACATGAAAAACTGGGTGTACCTTCATATTCCTAGGCAGCTTCAGCCGGCAGGCCACAGAGCTCACAATACCGTTGATCTTGAAAGGGCCAATGAATTTCTGTCCAAGTTTTTGTGAAGGAACGTTTAACTTCAGATTCTTAGTTGCTAACCACACGGAATCTCCTACCTTGAACATGGGTGCAGGTTTATGGAATGTATCAGCCGATCTCTTATAACGTTCTTGAGCTGTGGTCAGGGATTCCTTCAGAACCTCCAGATTTTGCCTCATCGCAGTCAGCCTTTTCTCCACTGCCGGAACCGGAGAATTAATTGGAGACCTAGGTAAGATACACGGATGATAACCCAGATTGGCAAAGAAAGGTGTAAATTTAGTGGAGGCGCTCTGAGAATTGTTATATGAAAATTCGACTAACGGCAGCAACTCCAACCAATCATCCTGGACAGGGCCAGACTTAGCCCAAAAGGCGCCCTGTGCGAGACTGCAGGACGGCGCCCCCCCCCCCTCCAAACTTTGAAAGAAAACAATAACTCTTTAATATTCACAACAACACGTTTACTTAGAAAACTTGTGTTTCCCTGCAAAACACTTGAAGAAACACTAATATTGCAATAACGGGAATTATAAAGTGCTTTAAAGCGGACCAAAAGGAAAAAATGACGCTTGGTCCAAAGCCATATGGGCTGACAGCCAATCAGAGTGCAGAGCGGCGGCCTGCAAGGCCAAACACCGCCACACCATGACCAGATGACATATTACCACCACAGTGATCGAATAATATCAAATACAAGGAACGAATACCACAACATCATGACCAGACCACATATTACCACCACATAGTGACTGAATACTACAATACTGATCAATAATAAAAAAAAACACAATACTATCACCATAAGTGCCATTATACACAGGAGATCTGTACTTAGTATGCAGCGTCTGTGTATAGGTAATACAGTGATCACCGGTGACATACACAGGACCTCAGTATATAGTATACAGTGTATAGTGTCAGTGTATAGGTAACACACTGACTCACCAGTGACATCTCTAGGTGAAGTCCTTCATCTTTCATCCCGCACAGACCGCCATCACTTCATCCAGCCAGGACTCGTCTCTGCAGGAAATAACACAGTTATCTCGAGTTCCACTTGCAGAACACATTACTTAATTTTCCCAACTTCTACATTACACCACATGAAGAAGGCGACATAGTGTCACTCTACACAGTAATAGGACCGCCCCTCCATTTAAAACAGTATACTCAAAAAATAAAATAAATACATCACTGCAGTAATAATATCCCTTAATTAGCCCCTATGGTAATAATATTCGCCATCCTGGCCCCCGTGTGTCTCATTCCTGGCGTCAGCCATATATTCTCCCATCCTGCCCTAATGAGTATCTATCCTGCCCCATATGATCTTCCCATCCTGCCCCATCTGTCTCCATCGTATCCATCCTGCCCCATCTGTCTCCAATCCTGCCTCCAGTGTCTCCAGTCATGACGCCATGTCTGTCATCCTGCCCCGTGTCTCCATTCTGCCCCTGTGTCAAGCATTCTGCCCGTGTCCAGCATTCTGCACCAGTGTCCAGCATTCTGCACCAGTGTCCAGCATTCTGCACCAGTGTCCAGCTTTCTGCCCCTGTGTCCAGCTTTCTGCCCCAGTGTCCAGCTTTCTGCCCCAGTGTCCAGCTTTCTGCCCCAGTGTCCAGCTTTCTGCCCCAGTGTCCAGCTTTCTGCCCCAGTGTCCAGCTTTCTGCCCCAGTGTCCAGCGTTCTGCCCCCGTGTCCAGCGTTCTGCCCCCGTGTCCAGCGTTCTGCCCCAGTGTCCAGCGTTCTGCCCCAGTGTCCAGCGTTCTGCCCCAGTGTCCAGCGTTCTGCCCCCGTGTCCAGCGTTCTGCCCCCGTGTCCAGCGTTCTGCCCCCGTGTCCAGCGTTCTGCCCCAGTGTCCAGCGTTCTGCCCCAGTGTCCAGCGTTCTGCCCCTGTGTCCAGCGTTCTGCCCCCGTGTCCAGCGTTCTGCCCCAGTGTCCAGCGTTCTGCATCAGTGTCCAGGGTTCTGCCCCAGTGTCCAGCGTTCTGCCCCAGTGTCCAGCGTTCTGCCCCAGTGTCCAGCGTTCTGCCCCCGTGTCCAGCGTTCTGCCCCAGTGTCCAGCGTTCTGCCCCCCGTGTCCAGCGTTCTGCCCTCGTGTGCAGCGTTCTGCCCCAATGTCCTTTCTGCCCCCCTGTGTCCAGCTTTCTGCCCCCCCCAGTGTCCAGCTTTCTGCCCCCCAGTGTCCAGCTTTCTGCCCCCCCTGTGTCCAGCGTTCTGCCCCAGTGTCCAGCTTTCTGCCCCCCAGTGTCCAGCTTTCTGCCCCCCCCTGTGTCCAGCTTTCTGCCCCCCAGTGTCCAGCTTTCTGCCCCCCCCCCCCTGTGTCCAGCGTTCTGCCCCAGTGTCCAGCTTTCTGCCCCCCAGTGTCCAGCTTTCTGCCCCCCCCCCTGTGTCCAGCGTTCTGCCCCAGTGTCCAGCTTTCTGCCCCCCTGTGTCCAGCTTTCTGCCCCCCAGTGTCCAGCTTTCTGCCCCCCAGTGTCCAGCTTTCTGCCCCCCAGTGTCCAGCTTTCTGCCCCCCAGTGTCCAGCTTTCTGCCCCCCAGTGTCCAGCTTTCTGCCCCAGTGTCCAGCGTTCTGCCCCAGTGTCCAGCTTTCTGCCCCCCAGTGTCCAGCTTTCTGCCCCCCCCCCCCTGTGTCCAGCGTTCTGCCCCAGTGTCCAGCTTTCTGCCCCCCTGTGTCCAGCTTTCTGCCCCCCAGTGTCCAGCTTTCTGCCCCCCAGTGTCCAGCTTTCTGCCCCCCAGTGTCCAGCTTTCTGCCCCCCAGTGTCCAGCTTTCTGCCCCAGTGTCCAGCTTTCTGCCCCAGTGTCCAGCGTTCTGCCCCAGTGTCCAGCGTTCTGCCCCAGTGTCCAGCGTTCTGCCCCAGTGTCCAGCGTTCTGCCCCCGTGTCCAGCGTTCTGCCCCAGTGTCCAGCGTTCTGCCCCCCGTGTCCAGCGTTCTGCCCTCGTGTGCAGCGTTCTGCCCCAATGTCCTTTCTGCCCCCCTGTGTCCAGCTTTCTGCCCCCCAGTGTCCAGCTTTCTGCCCCCCCCTGTGTCCAGCGTTCTGCCCCTGTGTCCAGCTTTCTGCCCCCCTGTGTCCAGCTTTCTGCCCCCCAGTGTCCAGCTTTCTGCCCCCCTGTGTCCAGCTTTCTGCCCTGGGCCCCCCCCCGATCGCCGCTCTCAATAAAAAAAAAAACAAAACAAGTTCTGCTTACCTGACCGCGATCCTGCTCTGTCTGGTTATCGGTGGGGGCGGCCATCTTCCTGAGGCCGCGCGTGCGCAGGTGGAGTGCTCTGCTGCCTGGGGCTTCAGGAAAATGGCCGCGGGATGCCGCGCATGCGCAGATGGAGATCGCGGCGGCCATTTTTCTGAAGCCGACATGCGAACAGGTAAATTCTGCGCCGCCGGCGACCCGCCCCCCGCATTGTGCCGCCCCCCGCATTGCGCCCCCCTTCCTACGCCACTGCTAGGCGCCCTGTGCGGCCGCACAGGTCGCACAGGGCAAAGGCCGGCCCTGATCCTGGAGATGGCTGACATAGCATCTTAGATATTGTTCCAGCGTCTGGTTGGTACGCTCAGTCTGACCATTTGTCTGGGGATGGTAAGCGGAAGAGCGACAGACATTAATATTGAGTGCAGAGCAAAACCCCTTCCAGAATCTTGAAGTGAACTGCACTCCACGGTCAGAGATGATCTCATCCGGAACCCCATGCAACCGAAAGACATTCTGTATAACCAAGTTCACTGTATCTTTAGCTGAGGGGAGGCCGGTGCACGGAACAAAATGAGCAGCTTTAGTCAGGCGATCAACTACCACCATGATTGTATTCATGCCCCCGATGTAGGCAGCTCCACAATAAAGTCCATTGATATAGACCCCTGTTATGACCTGGTGGTTACGGAGTGGTACTGAGATGACCTGGTGGGTAAAACCAAACATGGACAAGCTCAGAGGAGATGGCAGCTCTACAGACAGTAATCACCTATATGACCTAGTGATTACGGAGCAGCACTGAAATGACCTAGTGGGTAAAACAAATAATGTACTAGCTCTGAGGAGGTGGTAACTTTACTGACCGCAATCCCTACTCCTAACACCAACACTAGAAATAGCCGTGGAGCGTTCCTATCTCTGCCTAGACGCCTCTTCACAGCCTAAGAACTAGCTACCCCTGAAGATGGAAACGGAAAACTCTCGCCTCAGAGAAGCCCCCAAAGGAAAGATAGCCCCCCACAAATATTGACGGTGAGTGAAGAGGGAAATGACAAACTCAGAAATGAAACTAGATTTTAGCAAAGGAGGCCACTACTATCTAAATAGACAGAGAAAGAAAAGGCTACTGTGCGGTCAGTATAAAAACTAAATGTCCACGCAGAGTTTACAAAAATAACCTCCACACCGACTCACGGTGTGGAGGGGCAAATCTGCAACCCCAGAACTTCCAACTAGCCGGAATATTTCATGATGACAAGCTGGACAAAAGAGACATAACTTAAACTGAACAAAAGGTCATAGGCAGGGAAACACCCAAAAACTAGCAGAACTTATCTTAAGCTGAAATGGACTGGCCAACAGAGAACTTCCAGGAAAGGACAGAATCCACAGGAAGGAACATTGACAGCTGGCATCAACTACAGCCTAAAGCCCAGTTAAATAACAAGGCCAGGGCACCAATTAGTGAAAGCAGCTGCTAAGTTCCACTTGAAACCACCAGAGGGAGCCCAAAAGCAGAACTCCCAAAAATACCATTCATGACCACAGGATGGAGCCCAAGAACGGAATTCACAACAGACCCCCAAGGGCGGGACGGAACAGGTAATGGTTGTAGAAGACCCGTAGGTGCCACATGAGGAGTCTTGTAATGAGCACATACCTCGCAAGAGAGAACATAGTCCTTGGTATCCTTCAGGCCAGTTGGCCACCAGAAGAATCGGCTAAGGAACTCTTGTGTCTTCTGTACCCCCCTGTGACCAGCCAACTTGGAGTCATGTACCAACTTGAGGATCTGCAGACCGACAACCTCAGGGATGTAGATACGTCGATCTCTGAACCACATGCCACCCTTAAAGACAAGATTAATATCCACAGGTGGGTTGGCCAGAAATACATCACCGTCATAGGCCTCCCTGCACTACTTCCACAAGTCCTGATCGTGGATAACTCCGATGAAATTGGCATCAGATAGAATGGTCTTGGACGGGGCTCCAGGTACGGAATCCTCAGCATGGATTTGGGATAAAGCATCAGCCTTCCCATTACGAGAACCTGGACGGTACGAGATAACAAAGTTAAATTGATTTAAAAATAAGTTCCAACGAGCCTGACGAGGCGAAAGACATCGAGCGGATCTAAGGAACTCTGTTATGATCTGGTGGCCTAGGAGCAGCATGGGACGTACTCTGGAGAAGGTGGTACCTGTACTGACCGCAGACCCTGAACTTAACACCGCAACTAGAAGTAGCCGTGGAATGTACCTAACACTCCCTGGACATCTCGACACAGCCGGAGGAGTAATTACCCCTAGAGATAGAAAAGGGAAAACTATCTTGCCTCAGAGAAAATCTCCAAAGGATAGACAGCCCCCCACAAATATTGACTGTGAGAGGAGAGGGAAATAACATACGCAGACTGAAATCAGAATTTAGCAAAGGAGGCCACTTCTAGCTAAATAGAAAGGATAGGACAGAGCACTATGCGGTCAGTATTAAAACACTAGAAAATATCCACCACAGAAAATACAAAATCTCCACATCTAACTAAAGACGTGGAAGGTATATCTGCATCTCCAGAGATACCAGCTTGGCTGAACAAATCCTTATACAGACCAAGCTGGACAAAACAAAACATGGAAAATAACTTGAATGATCAGGCCCACAGCATGTGGACTGCAAAAAACAAAGCCAGAACTTATCTTTGTTGAAATGAACAGCAAGCAAGCGAGACCAGGCAGGGAAGTGAATCCTCCAGGAAACAATGGACAACTGGCACTAACTAAAGGGTCAAGCAAGACTAATAGCCCAGTCAGAATTGCAATAAGTGGACACACCTGATGAATGCTGCGATCCAAAGACAGCAGCGCTACCACTTATAACCACCGGAGGGAGCCCAAGAGCAGAATTCACAACAGTACCCCCCCTTGAGGAGGGGTCACCGAACCCTCACCAGAGCCCCCAGGCCGATCAGGACGAGCCAAATGAAAGGCACGAACCAAATCGTCAGCATGAACATCGGACGCAACAACCCAAGAATTATCCTCCTGGCCATAACCCTTCCATTTGACAAGATACTGAAGCCTCCGCCTCGAAAAACGAGAATCCAAAATCTTCTCAACCACATACTCCAACTCCCCATCAACCAACACCGGGGCAGGAGGATCAACAGAGGGAACAACAGGCACCACATATTTCCGCAACAAAGATCTATGAAAAACATTATGGATGGAAAAAGAGGCCGGAAGGGCCAAACGAAAAGACACCAGATTGACAATCTCAGAAATCCTATAAGGACCAATAAACCGAGGCTTGAACTTAGGGGAAGAAACCTTCATAGGAACATGACGGGAAGACAACCAGACCAAATCCCCAACCCGAAGCCGGGAACCAACACACCGACGACGGTTAGCAAAACGCTGAGCCTCCTCCTGAGACAACACCAAATTGTCCACAACATGAGCCCAAATCTGCTGCAACCTGTCAACCACAGAGTCCACCCCAGGACAATCAGAAGGCTCAACCTGCCCTGAAGAAAAACGAGGATGAAAACCAGAATTACAAAAGAAGGGTGAAACCAAGGTAGCAGAACTAGCCCGATTATTAAGGGCAAACTCGGCCAATGGCAAGAAAGCCACCCAATCGTCCTGATCAGCAGACACAAAGCATCTCAAATAAGTTTCCAAAGTCTGATTAGTTCGCTCGGTTTGGCCATTTGTCTGAGGATGAAACGCGGAATAAAAAGACAAATCAATGCCCAGCCTAGCACAAAAGGCTTTCCAAAACCTAGAAACAAACTGAGAACCTCTGTCGGACACAATATTCTCCGGAATGCCATGCAAACGAACCACATGCTGAAAAAACAACGGAACCAAATCAGAAGAGGAAGGCAATTTAGGCAAAGGTACCAAATGAACCATCTTAGAAAACCGGTCACAAACCACCCAGATAACCGACATCCTCTGGGAAACCGGAAGATCTGAAATAAAATCCATAGAAATATGCGTCCAAGGCCTCTCAGGGACCGGCAAAGGCAAAAGCAACCCACTAGCGCGGGAACAGCAAGGCTTGGCCCGCGCACAAGTCCCACAGGACTGCACAAAAGAACGCACATCCCGTGACAAAGAAGGCCACCAAAAGGACCTACCAACCAAATCTCTGGTACCAAAAATCCCAGGATGGCCAGCCAACACAGAACAATGAACCTCAGAAATCACTTTACTAGTCCATTTGTCAGGAACAAACAGTTTCCCCACTGGACAGCGATCAGGTTTATCAGCCTGAAATTCCTGAAGAGCCCGTCGTAAATCAGGGGAGATGGCAGAAAGAATCACGCCTTCCTTCAGAATGCCGCTCGGCTCAAGGACCCCAGGAGAATCAGGCAAAAAGCTCCTAGAGAGGGCATCCGCCTTAACATTCTTAGAACCCGGAAGGTACGAGACCACAAAATCGTAACGGGAGAAAAACAGGGACCATCGGGCCTGTCTAGGATTCAGCCGTTTGGCAGACTCGAGGTAAATCAGATTCTTATGATCAGTCAAGACCACAATACGGTGCTTGGCCCCCTCAAGCCAATGACGCCACTCCTCAAATGCCCACTTCATAGCCAACAACTCACGATTGCCGACATCATAATTGCGTTCCGCAGGCGAAAACTTTCGAGAAAAGAAGGCACACGGTTTCAACAAGGAACCATCAGAATTCCTCTGAGACAAAACGGCCCCTGCCCCAATCTCAGAAGCGTCAACCTCAACCTGAAATGGAAGGGAGACATCCGGCTGACGCAACACAGGGGCAGAAGTAAATCGGCGTTTAAGCTCCTGAAAGGCAGAAACAGCCGCAGAGGACCAATTCGCCACATCAGCGCCCTTCGTCATATCGGTCAGGGGTTTAACCACACTGGAGAAGTTGGCAATGAAACGGCGATAAAAATTAGCAAAGCCCAAAAATTTCTGAAGGCTCTTCACAGAAGTGGGCTGGATCCAATCATGAATGGCCTGAACCTTAACCGGATCCATTTCTATAGATGAGGGAGAAAAAATGAAGCCCAAAAAAGAAACCTTCTGTACTCCAAAGAGGCACTTAGACCCCTTCACGAACAAAGCATTATCACGGAGGATCTGAAATACCATCCTGACTTGTTTCACATGAGACTCCCAATCATCTGAAAAAATCAAAATATCATCCAAATATACAATCATGAATTTATCAAGATAATTCCGACAAATATCATGCATGAAGGACTGAAACACAGATGGGGCATTAGAGAGTCCGAATGGCATCACAAGAAACTCGAAATGGCCCTCGGGCGTATTAAACGCAGTTTTCCATTCATCACCCTGCTTAACACGAACCAGATTATATGCCCCTCGAAGGTCAATCTTAGTAAACCAACTAGCCCCCTTAATTCTGGCAAACAAATCAGAAAGCAAAGGCAAAGGGTATTGGAATTTGACCGTGATCTTATTCAAGAGGCGATAATCAATACAGGGTCTCAAGGAGCCATCCTTCTTGGCAACAAAAAAGAAACCTGCTCCTAATGGAGAAGAAGATGGCCGAATATGCCCCTTCTCCAAAGACTCCTTTACATAGCTCCGCATGGCGGTATGTTCAGGCACAGACAGATTGAAAAGTCGGCCCTTAGGAAACTTACAGCCTGGAATCAAATCAATAGCACAATCACAGTCCCAATGCGGTGGAAGGGAACTGGACTTGGGCTCATCGAAAACATCCTGGAAATCTGACAGAAACTCAGGAATTTCAGAAGAGGGGAAGGAGGAAATTGACATCAGAGGAACGTCATCATGAACCCCCTGACAACCCCAACTAGTCACAGACATAGATTTCCAATCCAACACCGGATTATGTACCTGTAACCATGGAAACCCCAGCACAACAACATCATGCAAATTATGTAACACCAGGAAGCGACACTCTTCCTGATGGGCTGGCGCCATGCACATGGTTAACTGTGTCCAAAACTGAGGTTTATTTTTAACCAATGGTGTAGCATCAATCCCCCTCAAAGGGATAGGACTCCGCAAAGGCTATAAGTAAAAACCACAACGTCTGGCAAATTCTAAGTCCATTAAATTTAAAGCGGTGCCTGAATCCACAAATGCCATGACAGAGAATGACGATAATGAGCAGATTAGGTTGTACAGTACTGATAGTAACGGAATTAGCGATTCTCTTGGCACGCTTAGGGCAATCAGAGATAACATGAGCAGAATCGCCGCAGTAAAAGCACAACCCATTCTGACGTCTGAATCCTTGGCGTTCCACTCTAGACACAATCCTATCACACTGCATAGGCTCAGGACTCCGCTCGGAAGACAACGCCATAGTGTGCACAACTCTGCGTTCACGCAAGCGCCGATCAATTTGAATGGCCAGAGACATAGAATCACTCAGACCTGCAGGCGTGGGGAACCCCACCATAACATCTTTGACAGATTCAGAAAGACCTTTTCTGAAAATTGCCGCCAAAGCATCCTCATTCCACTTAGTAAGCACAGACCATTTTCTGAATTTCTGGCAATATGACTCTGCCGCTTCTTGACCCTGACACAAGGCCAAAAGTGTTTTCTCAGCATGCTCTACAGAGTTAGGTTCATCATACAATAACCCAAGCGCCTGAAAGAAGGTGTCTACATTAAGCAAGGCCGGATTCCCAGATTCCAGGGAAAATGCCCAATCCTGCGGGTCACCACGCAACAGAGAAATAACAATTTTTACCTGCTGGATGGGATCACCAGAGGAACGGGGCTTCAGAGCAAAAAACAGTTTACAGTTATTTTTAAAGCTCAAAAATTTGGACCTGTCCCCGAAGAACAGATCGGGGGTAGGAATTCTAGGCTCTAAAACAGGAGTCTGCACGATATAATCAGAAATACCCTGTACTCTAGCAGCAAGTTGATCCACCCGAGAAGCAAGTCCCTGAACATCCATGTCAACGCCTAACTCCTGAGCCACCCAGAAGTGAAGAGGGAAAAAAACCACAACAGAGTACAGAAAAAAAACTGGCTTAGCACTTTCTTTCCCTTCTTTTGAGATGCGGTTAACTCATTGTTGGCCAGTTGTACTGTTACGAACTGGTGGCCTAGGAGCAGCATGGACGAGCTCTGGAGTAGGTGGTCTCTATACTGACCGCAGACCCTAAACTTAACACATCAACTAGAAGTAGCCGTGGGATGTTCCTGTCACTCCCTAGACTCCTCGTCACAGCCGGAGGACTAATTACCCCTAAAGGAAGAAACAGGAATACTATCTTGCCTCAGAGAAAATTCCTAAAGGAAAGGCAGCCCCCAACAAATAATGACTGTGAGAGGAGAGGGAAATTACAAACGCAGACTGAAAACAGAATTTAGCAAAGGAGGCCACGCTACCTAGAAAGGAAAGACAGGACAGAGTACTGTGCGGTCAGTATAAAAAATACTACAAAATCCACCACAGAGAATACAAAAATCTCCACACCTAACTAAAGGCATGGAGGGTAACTCTGTGACTCCAGAGCTTCCAACTTGGCTGAATAAATCTTTACACAGACAAAGCTGGACAAGAAAAAACATAGCAATTCACAGAACTATTAAGTCCACCGCATGTGGACTGCAAAAACTGAGCCAGGACTTATCTTTGATGATTTGGACAATCCAGAAGGAGAAACCAAGCAGAGATGTGGATCCCTAGAAAACAATGGACAACTGGCACTCACTAAAGGAAGGAGCCAGACTAAATAGCCCCGTCCAAAGTGGAAGCAGCTGATGACTGTTGTGAAGGACAAACAGCAGCACCACCGCCTACAACCACTGGAGGGAGCCCAAGAGCAGAACCCATAACAGAATTCACAACAGCTGTGGCCCTGACTCCCAAGCGTGTACATCTAATTCTGCTGGAAGTTTGAATTGTTCCTTCATGATTGGCCAGAGTGCATCACCTGCTTCTATTTCCATTCATGGCCCAGAGATCATTCCAGGTAGCTGCATATGTTCACTGGTTCTGCTACATTCTTCAGTAAAATGGCATGGGATGCATCCCTGGGTCTGGAAGATTGTCACCTGACTTGAAGTGCAGTGCACATAGTGTCATGGTGGTGCCTCTATCTGCCCCTGCATTCTTGTTGCCTGTGGGTTTCTTTTCCTAGTACTGGACAGCATGTATGATGTTCCCTCTTCATCTTCATCAGAGGAATAGTTGTGATAGCATGTACTGGGGTCATACACTGGCTGATATTGGACTTAGAAGTTGCCTTTATATGTGTGGATGTCTCCCCCCTTGCTGAAGCTATGATGGATTAGGCTTATAGTTTCATGTTGGTGTGAATGTAGGCAGCTCTGACCGGTGCTGAAGTTGTACATCATCAATATATGGTGATATCAGTCCTCCCCCCTCTGCACCCAGGGCTGAGCTGTCTGCTGCCTGATATGTCTGGGGGTTGCCTACTGCATTGTGTGTAGTGGGATTTTCACCTTCTTTCCCCGATATCACAACTGGCAATGGCTGGACTGTGCCAGGGGCATAGAAGGGGAACCTTGTGCTGTAAGCACCACATTGTTTGAATTGGGCGTTGGCCCAGCCGGCAACGAAGAGGAAGAAAGAGGAAGAAGAAGGGGGAGGGGTTGATGAGTGAGACAAAGAGAGAGAGAGGAGAAGAGAGGAGTGGAGATGGGTGTGGAGAAGGAAGAGAAGGAGGAGATAGAGAGGGAGGAGAAGAGAGGAGTGGAGATGGGTGTGGAGAAGGAAGAGATAGGTGTGGTGGGGGAGTGGAGAAGGAGGAGAGAGAGAGAGGAGAAGAGAGGAGTGGAGATGGGTGTGGAGAAGGAGGAGGGAGAGAGGGTGAGGAGAAGAGGGAGGAGAAGCTGGAAGGTGTGGAGGGGAGAGATAGAGAGAGGGATAGAGAGAAGAGAAAAGTGTGGAGAATGAGGAGAGGAAAGGAGAGTGAGAGAGAAGAATGAGGAGAGAGTGACAGAGAAAAAGGAGGATAGAGAAGAACGAGAACAATAGAGTGGAGCAATGATGCCTTCTCCCTGTAGGGAGGGACGGGGCGCGCCACATGCTGTGCAAAAAAAAAAAAAAAAAAACTCCCTATACCATGGATTCTGCTAAAAGCAGACTGCGCAGATCCAATATTTCCCGTCTTATACACACAAAAATCACTTCCTGGTTTGCTCACATAACTTTCTGTACCACCTAAACGATGTAAGCTCTGCTGCTACTTCATACCATGTATTAGCATTCAGCAATCTAACATCAGCTAACTTCCCTTATTTTCCTTTCTACGTCATGCCATTCCGCAGCTTGAAGTCTGCCATTCTTATGAATTTCACATACTTTATACCTTCCAAAATTCTTCACATACTTAACACCTTCGTGTTCTGCCACTATCTAGGGGGCTGTTTTTTCTCATCAGGAAGTAAAAGGCTTTCCTGTTGCTTGGCCACCTTATTCCCCATGGCAAAAACAAAAAATGAAAAACACACAAAAAGGAAAAAGAAAACAACACCAAAAAACTTCTAAAAATGAGTATATAAAAACTACAAAAAAAAGACCAAAACGATAAAACCGTCAAAAACTTAGTTCACAACCAAAAACTTAAAATTTTGATACAAAAGAAAAAACTTTTTAAAAAAACAAAACATAAAGAGACAGAAAGGATAACTTTGGAAAACTTAAAAAAACTTAAAAAAAACCCTTAAAAATATGAAAAAAAACAGAATAAAGACCTTCAAAAGAGTAAAAAAAACTATCTATATATATAATTGTCTAAGGGTTTTTCTGTCTGTCTGTCTGTCTGTCCCGTTTATTCATTCGCTGATTGGTCGAGGCCGCCTGGGCCTCGACCAATCAGCGACGGGCACAGTATCTACGTAGATGTCATAATGGTTGCCATGGCGACGATGATGTCAAAAAGGTTGCCTCGACCAATCAGCGACGGGCACAGTCGGAATCATCATTGTCCATATACTACGGGGACATGCATATTCTAGAATACCCGATGCATTAGAATCGGGCCACAATCTATGTATATATATTTCTCTTCTCCCCTCTCTCTGCGCTCAATGCAGTCAGAGACACACACTTCCCCTTTTCTTATGCTATTGTATCCAATGTCACTAAAATCACGTATCTGAAAACACGTATGTCGCATCAAAAATGATAGATACAATTTGTTTCACTTCTTCACAAAAAGCTACACATAGCCAACATTGCAGCTGAAAACAGTCAGGAAAAAAACAGATGTGACAGTGTGATTTACAATGCATATATCTGCTACAGCAGCTGGAAAAGAGGAAGTTCATAAGAGAGAGAGAAAAGAAAAAAAACAACTTTCTTTTACAATCTTATGTTCTTAAAGCAGCAATACATGAATTGAACCAAACAGAAACAGATACAGATAGACAATCCTGGAGATGCCCTTTTAAATTCTGTGACACGTGCAGGTTGCGCTGGGAACAGACTACTGCCAATCGCACTGGGCACACCTGTACCCCAGCCGCCTGAGTGAGAAGCACAACAAGCGGGAAATCTACCACCCCGGTCCGGTCATCCTAACTGGATCGCCGGCACTACGGGAATCTGCAGTAGCCCTCTAAGTTATCACTACCCGTGCCTGGAACATGGGACTACCTGCCCCGGAACTCTACCTGTTCTTCCTATGCACGGGAATCCTGCAATAACTTATCGAGCGATTTGACCTCCTGCAGTCTGTTACCCAGCCACCACAAAGCAGTCACTGTTCCTTCCTTCTCCCGGATTTTACACAAACACAGAACACATATACGGCACAGAGCAGACACCTCCCAGGGTTTGGATTCAGGCTTTGGACTTTTTACACTACCTGGGAAATGCGGTGGTGACCACACCTGACCGGCAAGAGGTATAGACCTGGACTGGGCACAGGGGACTTTCAGGTAAGATGATAACAGTTTCTTACTTATGGAGCTGCGCAGTCTCCGTCCCGTGAACCAAGGCCGTGGCTAACACCTCCGTATCTCCGGTCAGCAGGATCCCGTGCGTTTCATCCATGCCTCGCTGTTGGGGGCCATTTGTTATGGAAATTTGGGTTAGATAAATATATCCCTGTGTGTGCTGTGGCCGCTCCCAATAAGACTGAGTATTTTGAGCGCTCAAGGAATGAGACTGCAACATCATTGTGTCAATAACATTCCATCAATACTGATACTTTATTGTACATACATAGTTTTTATGATAGCATATAGAAAGGAGTGGTTAGGGGTTGTTAGGGGTGGTTAGTTAATTACCATATTGTCTAGTTCCTCTGTCATTGGTTATCTAAACATATATGGAATATTGTGATTAATGCTCATATGACTGCTGATTAAGCAACTAAACTTGAGCTCTGCATCTAGGACAAAGTTGAGACATTTGATCAGCAGTTAATACATCTGACACTGTTCCGCTTTTGGGATGGAAAACCCCATACAATCTGTCTGGCTTATATCAGTTCATGTCAGCCATTTTAAACCATTGATTATAATGTATATATTAGCTGTGAGTATATGAGTATATATGATTATAGAGGAGTATACATGCAAGTGAGATCTACATGATATATACACTCACCGGCCACTTTATTAGGTACACCATGCTAGTAACGGGTTGGACCCCCTTTTGCCTTCAGAACTGCCTCAATTCTTCGTGGCATAGATTCAACAAGGTGCTGGAAGCATTCCTCAGAGATTTTGGTCCATATTGACATGATGGCATCACACAGTTGCCGCAGATTTGTCGGCTGCACATCCCAAAGATGCTCCATACAAGGCAGGATGGATCCATGCTTTCATGTTGTTTACGCCAAATTCTGACCCTACCATCCGAATGTCGCAGCAGAAATCGAGACTCATCAGACCAAGCAACGTTTTTCCAATCTTCTACTGTCCAATTTCGATGAGCTTGTACAAATTGTAGCCTCAGTTTCCTGTTCTTAGCTAAAAGGAGTGGTACCCGGTGTGGTCTTCTGCTGCTGTAGCCCATCTGCCTCAAAGTTCGACGCACTGTGCGTTCAGAGATGCTCTTAGGCCTACCTTGGTTGTAACGGGTGGCGATTTGAGTCACTGTTGCCTTTCTATCAGCTCGAACCAGTCTGCCCATTCTCCTCTGACCTCTGGCATCAACAAGGCATTTCCGCCCACAGAACTGCCGCTCACTGGATTTTTTTTCTTTTTCGGACCATTCTCTGTAAACCCTAGAGATGGTTGTGCGTGAAAATCCCAGTAGATCAGCAGTTTCTGAAATACTCAGACCAGCCCTTCTGGCACCAACAACCATGCCACGTTCAAAGGCACTCGAATCACCTTTCTTCCCCATACTGATGCTCGGTTTGAACTGCAGGAGATTGTCTTGACCATGTCTACATGCCTAAATGCACTGAGTTGCCGCCATGTGATTGGCTGATTAGAAATTAAGTGTTAACAAGAAGTTGGACAGGTGTACCTAATAAAGTGGCCAGTGAGTGTATATTTCTATCACAACAGGTTCCCTTTAAGTATACAAATTGTCCCCAGAGGTGGAGGAGCATTGGCTGATAAATGGGTTATCCAGGTTTTGTTTTGTTTTTTTCACTAAGGGCCTCAGAACTAATAGGCAGATAGTCTACCCTGTTCTCTGCTGGCACAGACCGCTCCTGCTGGCAATTCAGTGACTTCTGTTGATGGCTTCTCTTCCGTGCTGCTCTGTTGATGGGGCGTTACTGCAGACGTCGTGCTGATGGACAGCCGGCTCCCTGCTGCCAAATGTGGGGAGCTGGCTGTCAGTCAGAATGACGCTGACAGTCACGCCCTGTCCACAGAGCAGCACGGAAGAAGAGCGGTTCTGTGGATGAGGAGCAGTTGAATGGCCGGTACAGCAGGATGGTAGTTGCCTGTTTTTTAGGCCCATAGTAAAAAATATAAAACCGTCCTGGACAACCCCTGTAATGTGTAGTGGCCTTCTACCTCTCCCCTCGACAGATGATGTCAAAGCTTTTTTAGATCTGCAGGGAGTTATCATGTGGCCGAGGAGACAGCCAGCAGCCCCATAGACAGCACATGGACGATTGCCCAATCCAAGCCTTCCTGTGTATGGCGGGATGGAGACACAGCGCTGTCAGCCCACTGATCGTCCGGCGGACCGCTATCTGATGTGTATGGTCACAGTACAACCATATGCACGGTGGGCTTTACACGAGCGCAGTGTGGGGCTCTGGAGCAGGAATGTTCAGAAGGTGTTAAATATATGCAGAAAAGAAAATCTCTGTTGCCCATAGCAACCAATCAAAACACAGCTTTACCTTTTTTATAGCACTCTTCAAAATAAAAGCTGTGTTGCTATTGGTTGCCATTGGCAACAGAGTTTTTCTTTTAGGAAATTTTCTTAAATCTCTATTAGTACTCCCTGTAAGGAAATTATAGCAGGCAACCCCAAAACTACAGCAGAATGTAAGCCATGGAGGACTGCACAACCTATAGACACCAGGCAGTCAGGCCAAGGTGGGGAAGAGCAGAAATCACTTTGACGACATGAAAAAAACCCTACACCGTGCAGAGCACAGCGCCCCCTCCAGGGCTTCCAGTGCGGGTCTCCTCTGGCGGCAGCGGGCTCAGCAGCGGGACGCGTCGCCATGGAAACTAAGCACAACAGTCATGGCGGAGGAGAAGGAGGCTGCGGGTGAGTCACACGGTCCGGGCTCAGCACGCGGCAGTACAGAGACCGGCCATGGGAAGCACTAGCGATAAAGCAGGGCGTCATAGACTGCAGCAGGCGGAGCAGTTACTTATCCAAGGGATCATTGCTTCCATCAGATCTCCCGGGATCAGCAGTGCTGTGCACATTGCCGGGCAGCAGGTCACCACTAGGCAAATGGTCACCACTAGTCAGCAGGCACCACTAGGCAAAAGGTCACCACTAGGCAGCAGGTCACCACTGGGCAGCAGGTCACCACTGGGCAGGAGGTCACCACTAGGCAGGAGCTCACCACTAGGCAGGAGCTCACCACTAGGCAGCAGGTCACCACTGGGCAGCAGGTCACCACTGGGCAGCAGGTCACCACTGGGCAGCAGGTCACCACTAGGCAGCAGGTCACCACTGGGCAGCAGGTCACCACTGGGCAGCAGGTCACCACTAGGCAGCAGGTCACCACTGGGCAGGAGGTCACCACTGGGCAGGAGGTCACCACTAAGCAGGAGGTCACCACTAGGCAGGAGGTCACCACTGGGCAGCAGGTCACCACTAGGCAGCAGGTCACCACTGGGCAGCAGGTCACCACTAGGCAGCAGGTCACCACTGGGCAGGAGGTCACCACTAAGCAGGAGGTCACCACTAAGCAGCAGGTCACCACTGGGCAGCAGGTCACCACTGGGCAGCAGGTCACCACTAGGCAGGAGGTCACCACTAGGCAGGAGGTCACCACTAGGCAGGAGCTCACCACTGGGCAGCAGGTCACCACTAGGCAGCAGGTCACCACTGGGCAGCAGGTCACCACTGGGCAGCAGGTCACCACTAGGCAGCAGGTCACCACTGGGCAGGAGGTCACCACTAAGCAGGAGGTCACCACTAAGCAGCAGGTCACCACTGGGCAGCAGGTCACCACTGGGCAGCAGGTCACCATTAGGCAGCAGTTCACCATTAGGCAGCAGGTCACCACTAGGCAGGAGGTCACCACTAGGCAGCAGGTCACCACTGGGCAGCAGGTCACCACTAGGCAGGAGGTCACCACTAGACAGCAGGTTACTGTAATAGAGTGCAGGGTTGAGTATGTCACCACGGAACAGACAGACCAACTGTTGTGGGGAATTTATTAACAGGGACTAATATTCTCCTCGCAGGGAGAAAACAGTAGAAAATGAACTGAAAAGATAACGGTGCAAAATATGGGCGTGAAACAGTGTAACTGAATTAAGCAGGATTTTTTGAGGAAAAGAACACTTATCAGTCTGATGAGGACTTGCTTGAAGGGTCGTCTTCTCCAACGTAGGCGCCGAGAAACAGCGGCACTTGTCGTCCCTCTGTTGTCCGTGGGCTGAGTAGTCTCGAGGAGCCCGCTGGCTGGGGTTTCGGGAGTTAATGTGATATGCACAGGCTCTGAGTCTTTAGCTTTTGCAGCACTGCCTATCCCGGGAAAACGATGCTCAGTCTATTATTAAGTCTTTTAACAGGAATCAGGGGCTCTGCACTGATAAGGTGGGTACCAGGGGTCATAGTCTCTGCATGGCCATTGTCTCTGCACGGGTGTCAAGGCGTCCCTCTCCAGTCACAGCAGAGTCCGCTTTCATGTACTCAGAAGATGCAGTCTTTCTGGGCAATCTCCCTGCATTTGTCCTCTGACCAGGAGCCCTCTCTACTCCCCGGAGTGCTGCTGCGTCCTGCTCTGACCGCTGCACACGCTGCTCTGCCACTTGCGTGTGCGCCTTTCCCACTCTCTGCCCGGCTTCCTTCCTGTCCCAGTCTCTAAGTCTGCCCCCCGGGGAACCTGTAGCACAGCTCAATGGTTCCAGGCACGGAGCAGAGAAGGTAACCACCCCCGGACTCTTCTTGTGTTCCACTTCCTTACATTCCCCCTCTGTTAAAGCTCGCCATTCCACAGGCGAGGACTCTTCGTGCTTCTCTTTGCTCTTTTGAGGGGAGACAGTTTCCTGCAATTCTCGCATCTCCTTCTGCCTTTCTCCTTGCACATGCTGCCAAGCTAAATGGTCGAGGAGTTGTTCATCAGTCAGGTTGAGATATGCCTCCTCTACTTCATCGACAACTGCTGGCCTCTTCTTCTTTTTCTTCTTCTTAGCTTTGCCGCTAGCAGATGTCTGCGTAGATGATTCATCCTCTTCCTTGTCGCCATTGGAAACTCTAGGGGTTTCTTGCTCGGGCTCCTCAGTTTGGGGGCTTAGTACAAGTAATTCTTCTCCATAGCTCCCCCTCTCTTTGACAGGAGCATTCTTGTCCAAAGTAGAATCAGATGAATTAAGACCAGGCAAGCCAGATTCTTCGTCATCTGCGCCGGGCTATTCAGGCATCACTTCCCAGGGCTTCTCAGCCACACGCCACATCTCACACAGCTGTTCCACGTCCTCCGTCCGATCAGGATCTTGTGAGCTGACAGCCAGCACACTCTTCACCTCGGGGGAGGATATTAGTGGTTCCTCCTTCTCATTGACGAGAACCTCGAAAACGAGCGTCTCAGGTACACTTGGCACTTTCTCTCCTTCTTCGGGAACTCGTGCAGGACAAGGTAGTAAAGCACTTCAGTGGTCTTCTCGAGTGGACGTCCCTTTCTTTCCTCCGGGCTGAGTCTCACAGACAAAACCTTCAGACCCTGGCTGGAGTTCCACCAGGCTCGCCTTCACGTGTCGGGACAGCGCAGTCATTCCACCAGAGATGCTTGACACCTTCTCCACCTCTCCTTGGCGTCCGACATTGTGGTACTGTCTTGCCTTAGGTGGAACTCTTCTCTTCCTGCCGTACCATTCTCTCCAGGGGCGACGTTCCCTCCAGTTAGCAGGACCCTCAGAGGGGTGACCCGATCTCTGCCACCGCTCTTCTCGGGTAGGGCAATTTCTGGACAGGTGTCCCACCCTTCTGCACGACCAGCACTCACGTCTGCGTGTGTCTGGAGGGCGCTTCAGTCTGGATCGTCAACCTCGGCGGGAGACATCTCTCATCTGAGGTTGCTCTTCACCCCAGAATATGGAGTTACACTCTGGGGCCACCACTGAAGCCTTCTTCATGCTACGCACCTCTCCTTTATCTCTTTCTGGCGGCTTCCGCACGTTACCTCGGGGTATGCTGCTGGTTCCCAAAAAGGCAGTAAGGGCTTTCCCCAGACTCTCAATCTCCTCCCAGATTCATCTTATCTTCAGCTGGGAATCTCGGTTCTACATCGCCTCCTCTTCATTTTGACTGGGTGCTCCGCAATTGTAGCATGTAGGCAGTCTTTTTCGCCGAGCGGCACTAGTGTCACTTTGGGGGCCGGTCTCTCTTTCTTGCACCGGAGGGCTGTACTCTGCAGCAGGGGTCTTCTTATATTCAGCCAGTTCCTCACGGACTCGCTTAACCTCCTTCAAGTCTTCTACCCTTTGAGGGGCAGTCACCTCCCCTCTCCAGACCTTCCCCACTGGCACTATCACCCCTTGCTCTTGCTCGCGCGTGCGTGCCTCACTCCCGACCTCAGAGAAAGTCATATCTGGCTTTACGCGCATGCGCTTTCGCAGGGCCTGTTTCACCAACACATCTCGCAAGCCTGTCACCAGTTGGTCTCGCAGCAGAGCGTCAATTGACCCCACACCTACGCCGCCCTTCCGTATGATGGCAGTATGAAGCTCCTGCAGGGCATTCATATATTGCGTCACGGTCTCCCCCTCTCTTTGTACCCGGCGGAACAGTCGCATGCGCAGCTCCCCTACGTCAGTGGGGTCCCCATGCGTCTCCTCAAGTATACGTAATACTTTGTCCAGGGTATCTCTCGCCTGGGGGGGTCTGAGCATAACAGAGTCCCGTGCATCTCCCTCTAGGGCCATCACAGCTATTTTCGCCTGCAGAGCCGGTGTCATAGGATGCACCCGCATCATCCCTCGGATGCGCTCTGTCCAACTCCACAACATGACATTGCTCCCCGAAAATTTTGGCAGGTTAACTAACATGGCTCCCAGGGAGATGCTAGACCTGGGGCCTCCCCCAACTGCTTGGTCTGCCCCCTCCGCGCTACTGTGTGACATCCTGCCGACTACGCCAAGTGTAATAGAGTGCAGGGTTGAGTATGTCACCACGGAACAGACACACCAACTGTTGTGGGGAATTTATTAACAGGGACTAATATTCTCCTCGCAGGGAGAAAACAGTAGAAAATGAACTGAAAAGATAACGGTGCAAAATATGGGAGTGAAACAGTGTAACTGAATTAAGCAGGATTTCTTGAGGAAAAGAACACTTATCAGTCTGAGGAGGACTTGCCTGAAGGGTCGTCTTCTCCAACGTAGGCGCTGAGAAACAGCGGCACTTGTCGTCCCTCTGTTGTCCGTGGGCTGAGTAGTCTCTAGGAGCCCTCTGGCTGGGGTTTCGGGAGTTAATGTGATATGCACAGGCTCTGAGTCTTTAGCTTTTGCAGCACTGCCTATCCCGGGAAAACGATGCTCAGTCTATTATTAAGTCTCTTATCAGGAATCAGGGGCTCTGCACTGATAAGGTGGGTACCAGGGGTCATAGTCTCTGCACGGCCACTGTCTCTGCACGGGTGTCAAGGCGCCCCTCTCCAGTCACAGCAGAGTCCACTTTCATGTACTCACAAGATGCAGTCTTTCTTTGCAATCTCCCTGCATTTGTCCTCTGACCGGGAGCCCTCTCTCCTCCCCGGAGCACAGCTGCTCTGCCACTTGCGCGCGCACCTTTCCCGCTCAAGGCCTGCTTCCTTCCTGTCCCAGTCTTTAAGTCTGCCCCCCGGGGAACCTGTAGCACAGCTCAATGGTTCCAGGCACGGAGCAGAGAAGGTAACCGCCCCCAGACTCTTCTTGTGTTCCACCTCCTTACATCACCACTAGGCAGCAGGTCACCACTAGGCAGATATACCTGACTTATGGGCAATGCTAACATGACTGAGGGGGGCCGGCAGAGGGGCCACAGACTGCAGCACAGATGGGCAGCGCCTTCAGGACCACAATCTGCTCTTTTCAGTTAATTTTCCACTAGTAAAAATAGCTGATCCTGAGTTAGAGGGGTTTCTTGGTTATTGGGAATCATGATGGAGCCAAATTTTTGAAATCTGACCTCTGTCACTTTATGTAGTAATAACTCTAGAATGCTTCAACAAATTCCAGTGATTTTGAGACTCTTTTTTTCGTGACACATTATATGTTATGATAATGATAATGGTAAATTTAGGTCGATATGTGTTGTGTCTATTTATAAAAAAAACGATCAGAAATTTGAGAAAAATGTTAAAAAATAGCAATTTTCAAACTTTGAATGATTATCCCTTTTAATCCAGACAGTCATATCACAGCAAAACATTAATAAATAAGATTTCCCTCATGTCTGCTTTACATCAGCACCATTTGTAAAATGTTATTTTATTTTGTTAGCATTTTAGGAGGTTTAAAAATGTAGCAGCAATTTTTGATTTTTTCAATGAATTTTACAAAATGTATTTTTATAGGGACCTATCCAGGTTTGAAGTGTCTTTAGGGGTCCCACATATTAGGAAACCCCACAAAGTTATACCATTTTAAAAACAGCACCCCCTGACATATTGAAAACTGCTGTCAGGTAGTTTATTAACCCTTCAGGCGCATTTCAGGAATTAATGCAAAGTGACATGACAATTACTACAGCTGTCAGACTCTAAGGCCGCTATTTGGTCATGAATTGCCATGACAAACATCAGGACCACAAAATCATGATCTGAGGGTGCCGATGGGGATAAAGAGGAAGCCCCCACACTCTGTTAACCATTTAGAATGGTGTAGTCACTATTGACAGCAGCATCTAAGGGGTTAAACAGCTATGGACGGTGCAAACACTTATCGTGGCTGATACAGCAAGTTGTCAGCTATAGTGTACAGCCGACAGCTGCTGGATTGTCACCTGTCTGGAGATGCTATTCTCTTATATCTCAGGTCAGTTAAAAGACATATTGGTGGTCATTAAGGGGTTAAAAATAATAAGATGTGTTTTACTCACCGTTCAGTATAAAGGGCAGATGGGGTCACTTTGGCCTCCAATAGGCCTCCATGCTGACACCGTCACGATGCTGAAGTTGGTTTCTTATTCGGCAAATGTTTGTTTTTGTTTTTTATAGGTTTAACAAAAAATAATCATCACAATACAAACAGCTACAAAAATTATAAAACTGGCACAAAGATGGGCATCAAAGTGGGCACCAAAGGGCATTAATGAATGGGTTAAATTACTTTGGGTCACTGATATCACACTGCAGACATATAGAACAGGGCACTCCACATCAAAACCAGGTCTTTTCAGCCTGGCCCAAATGGGTTCTGGGCATCAGAACTGGCATCAAAGTGGTCAGTCGAGTTTGGCCATTTGAATAAGTAACTGGTGTTTTTAAGGGGTTAAATGACTTTGTTCCACTGATCTCACACTAAGAATACACAGATTGTGATGCCGCACATCAAACCCCGGTCCTTCTAGCCTGGCCTAAATGGGTTCTGAGAATCAGAATTGGCATCAAACTGGACAATCAGCCAATTTTCACAGATTTGAATAAGTAACTGATGTTTTTAAGGGGTTAAATGAGTTTGGGCCACTGATCTCACACAACCATTACATACATAGTGATGGCCCACGTCAAACCCAGGTCACTCCAGCCTGGCCCAATCTTGTTCTGGGCATCAGAACTGGCATCAAAGTGCACAAACAGCCCATTTTCACAGATTTGAATAAGCAACTGACGTTTTTGAGGGGTTAAATGCCAATTCAGATGCCCAGATGCCCTGTGTATTCTTATGCAAATTGCCTCTTCTGAGAAAAAGAGGACTTAACTCTATAGCGCCACCTGTTGGAAGTAGCGATCCTACAATCACAATCAACCCCCTAACGAGTCGTGTAATATGACTTAGGATAAAAGCCAAATCAGTATCTCAATTCGCAGACACGGTGTTTCGGGCTGTTGGCCCTCGTCAGTGCGAAGCATGAGAACTGATTTGGCTAGGTGAGAGGCTCTGGACATGGGGTCTAAGGGGTAACGTTTCCCCTTTATCGAGAGTGACATTACAGCAGGCTTGTCAAGGTAAGGAGGCTTATTCGCCGTGCAATGCTCCTCTGGGAAATTAAATATGTAAATTGCCTCTTCTGAGAAAAAGAAGACTTGAACTCTATAGTGCCACCTGTTGGAAGGTTAAAGGGTTGATTGTGACTTGTAGGATCGCTACTTCCAACAGGTGGCGCTATAGAGTTTAAGTCCTCTTTTTCTCAGAAGAGGCAATTTGCAATTTCAGTAGCCCAAAGTCATTTAACCCTTTCATTAACTCCCTTCGGTGACCACTTTAATACCCATTTTTGTGCCAGTTTTATTGTTTTTGTAGCTGTTTTTAAGTGTATTCACATCAGGGCATCTCACTGCATTGTATGTTATTATTGTGATGCTTATTATTTATTGTTAACCCTGTAAAAAACAGAAATGAAAAAATTGCCGAATAAGGGTACTTTCACATTAGCGTCGTGCACTGCACGTCGCAATGCGACGTTGCGGCGCACCGACGCTTACTGTGGAAGCGCCGCACAACGGGGGGCAGCAGATGCAGTTTTTCAACGCATCCGCTGCCCCATTGTGAGGTGCGGGGAGGAGGGGGCGGAGTTCCGACCGCGCATGCGTAGTCAGAAATGCTGGACACGACGCACCAAAAAACGTTACATGCAACGTTTTTTGGTGGCGACGGTCCGACGCAACACGACGGTTGTGACGTGTGGCAATGCGTCTCACTGCGTCGCTAATAAAAGTCTATGGAGAAAAAACACATCCTGCAAGCACTTTTGCAGGATGCGTTTTTTCTATTTTTCTACAAAACGACGCATAGAGACGTGCAGTGCATGACGCTAGTGTGAAAGTAGCCTAAGAAACTGACGAATAAAAAACCAACTTCAGTCTTTGCACGCAGACACAACAGTGTTGGGTACCACACATATAGGTTAGATTAGATGCTGATCTAATGTGTATGATTAGCATGTAATGTGCATCTCTTGTTTACTGCTTTATTAATACAGCTATTTTTTGATTCATAGTATTCAGCTGTATATAAACAATGTTGCATTTTTTTTCTTATTGCCAACCATTTTTATTTTCTGCTTGGTTACCACAATACTTGAATAGCTATCTCCTTGCCAGTGGAATAACAGGTAACCACGGGGCACCACAGCCATTATTCAGCGCAAGTTCAGAAAACCATTATTCAGCGCAAGTTCAGAAAAGCTTATGCTCATTTTGGTCTCTTCAATGCAGAGGAAAAAAGCACAGTGATGTCACAGTACAGGGATAATGCACACAGGGGTGTAATAATAGTGTAATAATGTGCACAGTGATGTCATAGTACAGGGATAATGCACACAGGGGTGTAATAATAGTGTAATAATGTGCACAGTGATGTCACAGTACAGGGATAATGCACACAGGGGTGTAATAATAGTGTAATAATGTGCACAGTGATGTCACAGTACAGGGATAATGCACACAGGGGTGTAATAATAGTGTAATAATGTGCACAGTGATGTCACAGTACAGTACAACAACAGTGCCCAAAGTGTCAATATTTTGTGTGGCCACTATTATTTTCAAGCACTGCCTTAACTTTCATGGGCATGGAGTTCACTAGAGCATCACAGGTTGCCACTGGAATCTTCTTCCACTCCTCCATGACGACATCACGGAGCTGATGAATGTTGGAGACCTTGTGTTCCTCCACCTTCCGTTTAAAGATATCCCACAGATGCTCAATATTGTTTAGGTCTGGAGACATGTGGAGCGCCCCCACACCGCCGCAGGGCCGAGGGGGTACCCGGAGCCGGGCCTCTAGGTCTCAGTCCTGGGGTTGTCACGGTGGCTAGACCTGGTCCGTGGCCCTGTCTGTCAGTGGGGGACGTCCGGTGCAATAAGTCGTGTTGTAACGGTGCAGTTGTGGGGTGCAGGTCGCGGTAAATAACGAGGACACCAGGTTGCAGTCTCTTTACCTCTTTACTGGAGATCTCTGAGTCCTCAGTCCAGAATACGGTTCACCAGGCTGCGCAAGTCCGGCCGGTCCAATGGCACCTCCAGAGTTCATTTCACAGGTGGAAATCGGTGCCTTCCTTCTTAGCGCTATGTGTTGTAGTCCTTCCCTGCTGTGCTTACGGAAAGTACCCCACAACCGTTGTGTCTGTTTCTTAAGTTCCCTCACAACTCGATTAAATGATGTTCTTCTAATCTTCCGTCCCTTCCTGATGTTACAGTTGGAACGGCACCCGTTTGTCGGATAGGCCTGGAGTTCTTCCGGGACCCTAGAGACGCCCCTCTCCCGCAATTGCCTCCCAAGACTTCATAGGTGATATGTGTTAGACAGCCCGCCTTAAACTGACTGTCCTGCCGCTGTTTAGAGTATTGCTTGAAGCTGAATGTTATAATACTCCCTCGGCGTTCCGGCCACCGGTAATGCGCCTCAGTAGGGTGTTGCTCCGGTCTTACAGCACGACCCCTACTGGAATTCTCCTATTGCTTGATCTCGTTTCTCACTCAGCACAATCTATCTCGCTTCTAGTCCTTTCTTGGGTCCCGCCGCTTCCCGGAGCTGGCGCGGACCCGTTACGTTCTTTCCAATGCCAAGCCTCTGTCAGGATCCCACCCCTGACAGAGACCCTACTGTCTCTTCCTCCACAACACCCTCTGCCACTAGGTGTTGCTTCGTCCAATCCAGTCAGCTTTCTGATCTAACTTCCTGCCTGACCCCCAGTTTACCCACTATGGTGGGGAGTGGCCTAATGAATAGAACCGTTAGCTCCCCCCGGAGGCCCAGCTGTGAAATGTATTGGTGTCTGTGATACCTGATCAGATGAACTCCTTCAGTGCCATCGGACGCACCGTAGCTCCCCATAGTGGCGGAGCCACAGTACTGCAACGACCAGGACTCTGGGGCGCTGCACTCCCCCCTGGTTAAACACAGTACTCCGGGACTGGGAAGAAAACAACAATACAAGTTAGCAAAAAGACATACAATTTTGTTGAGTGCAATAACAATAAGTATACTTGAACAGGCTTCCCTTTATGGGAGGTAAGGACACTTGAACGTTACAAACATGGCAAAAATATCATAGCAACATGCTATAATTAACTTCTGTTACCCAACCGGGTATTCTACTAAGTGCAAACATTATTAACCAATAATTTAACTTTGCCTTTAAGGATATACACTCTTAATCCGCTAAAGACCTTCCTATAATCACATTACAAGGTATTTTAACTTTTACATTCTCCTACTTTGAATCTGCAGGACCGCCTGTCCTATCGGCACCAGACCTACTGCCTCTCCTTTCTGTTACAGGACCGCCCCGTTCAGCCAGGGCCTACTGCCTTTTCAACTACTATACACAGTATAGAACATAACTTTTCTTTCAGTTTGAGAACACCGAGCCGGCTCTACTTGGCTCCTATAAGGACTCACCCACTAACCCTTACAGGTTCACTTTCTGTCCTTAGTAACACATTACTAACTTTCGATGGGGAACGCAGGGTTTACCTTCTATCCCCCCCCCTTTTCTCATCAACATTATCAACTATCTTCTTTTCACAACATTAAACTTGCTCATTTCTTCCTTCTACTTTTCCTTTCAGAGAACATTATCAATATTTCTTCACATTTAACCAGTTAAACACATATAACTTTTCTCATATAAGCATTATCATTATTTCCTTCGGTCAAGACATTATTGCTACTCATCTTAAGCAATATTACTATCGAAGCATAACAAATGAACATCCCCTTTAAGAGAAGACCAAGTCTCTGTGAGGTAGCACATCTTCTCAAGCTACCAGTCCATACTTATCAAAGGTTCCAGTACGGTATCTTCGCAAAGAGTCCTTGTTTAAGTAAAACCAGTAGGGAGCACCTTTAATAAGGTGCAAACTATATACAAAGAAGTTTTGATCATGCACTGTTCATGATTTCTCAGTTTTTAAAACTTGTGCAAAACTTTTGGTAACAAAAACAAAACAAACAAAACAATAGGGATCCCAGGTCCATAGAAGGATCCCCTTAAGAGTTAACCCTTTACGGGTATAGCAACAAAGTAGTAGAACAGTAACTATTTACAGATTCAGGGTATCGAGGTTTATTCTTCTAAGTCTGGGGGCGATCCCTGTCCCCCAGCCAACGTGGCACCCGTACTGGTAGTTGGTCTCTCAGATGCCATCAGATCAGCCGGTGCCTGGATTTGAAGGCTAATCCTGCTTGCGAGTTCGGTAGCCGCTACAAGACGTACCGTGGTGATGGGAACGAGGTCCGGCAAATCGGGATCAGTCATGATCGGGACACCAGGGGGCGCTCTCTCAGGCTCACACCGTCGAACGTTCCGGGCACACCATCCTTGTGCACTCCGATGGCGGGTGTAAGTCACCTGATCCCCTCTTTGTAACGGGTCACCATTTCGACTGCAGCAAGGGGTCTTCACATTATAGCTAGTGACAAAGACATCAGTTGGTAGCCCCGGTTCCTGTATGGAGCCCCATCCCCTCTTCGGGTGGTAGGCCAGTACAGTTCCCCGCTTTACCACGTCTTTCCTGCCGGGAGCAGACTTCTTACGTGGCGTGTCAGGTGGTTCGGTCTCGTCCCGATCTTTCCAGTGTTGGATCAGACATTGCTTATACTGCTCCCAGGTAAGTACCGCAAGGGTGAGGCCATCCTCCCGGGTCCCATCCGGCCCTGTCCAGGGGGTGTCCCACCGAAGGATCACCCCGTCTAGGCCCACACCTATGGGTTCTCCCATCTTGGTTGGTAGCGGAGGCACTAGCTTCCCCATCGCGTGGGAGGTGAGGATAACCCGCTCCACCAAGAAGGAACGATCATTGCCGGGGTGGAGAGCGGTCACGGGAGTGGGATCGATCAGGGGAGCTGGATCGGTCGGGAGAGCAGAATCGGCCAGGGGAGTAGGGATGTCATCCATACCTGCGCCTGATGTGATTCCACCGATGTCGCTCCGGTCCGTTAACAAGGACACTGGAATCGGCTGCGGCCCGGACCACGGCTCCTCCGGAGTCATCTCTTGACGTAACTCCGCCCTCCATGATTCCGTGACTAGGATAGGCAGGCTCGGCTCCTCCACTGGTGTCTCCAAGGAGTCCAGGTCCCTCAGCGGCGGTGGACGCGAGTCCCCTTCTGATGGATGAGGACAAACCGGGATCACCTCGCCGTTGTTCGGGCACCTGCTGTTCATCGTCGCTGTCCGGCATTCGGCGGCAATGCATGCATCTGACTCTGCCATTTCTCCAAGGTCGAGCTCCTCCTTCACCTCGTTCCCGCCATCGCAAGTCAGGGGGCGGTTCTCTGCTTTGAGGCAGGTCATCGCTTTGCAGCAGGAGGCGCAGGGGGCGATCACCGCTTCTGGCGCCACTTTGGTAGTCTCCTCCCATGGCACGCCCTCCTGCTTCTCTGGTGTAGCAATGGCGGCGGTTTTTGGCGGGAACTTTTGGCGGTAAATGGCGCAGCACAGTCTTTGCAATAAAGTACAATCCAAGCACGATAAATCACAGTTCCAAGGCACACATGACCCGATTCTTCAGGCTTAAAGGGAACCTGTCACCACGTTTTTGGAAGATGGGATAAAAATAGCGTTAAATAGGGGCAGAGGTGGGCGTTACATTAGTGTGTGTGTTATGCGTTTATTACCCACCTAAGTTGCCGAAATAACTTTGCAAAGTCTCCGTTTTCGCCTGTCAATCAGGCTGGTCAGGTCGCATGGGCGTGGTGTCTTCCCCCAGATTTTGCGTAGTTTTCCGTTGGTGGCGTAGTGGTGTGCGCATGCCCAAGGTCCCGAATCCTCTTCCAGGGGATTTAAAATAGCGCGGTGTTCGTTATTGCATTGGTGATCGGTGGGCGCGGCCATCTTCCTTTGGCCGCGCGTGCGCAGAAGCGGCGCTCTGCTGGCCGCGGCTTCAGGAAAATGGCCGCCGCGATATCCATCTGCGCACGCGCGGCATCGCGGCGGCCATTTTCCTGAAGCCGCGGCCAGCAGAGCGCCGCTTCTGCGCACGCGCGGCCAAAGGAAGATGGCCGCGCCCACCGATCACCAATGCAATAACGAACACCGCGCTATTTTAAATCCCCTGGAAGAGGATTCGGGACCTTGGGCATGCGCACACCACTACGCCACCAACGGAAAACTACGCCAAATCTGGGTGAAGACACCACGCCCATGCGACCTGACCAGCCTGATTGACAGGCGAAAACGGAGACTTTGCAAAGTTATTTTGGCAACTTAGGTGGGTAATAAACGCATAACACACACACTAATGTAACGCCCACCTCTGCCCCTATTTAACGCTATTTTTATCCCATCTTCCAAAAACGTGGTGACAGGTTCCCTTTAAGTAGATCCTGTTCGTGACGCCAAGTTGGAGCGCCCCCACACCGCCGCAGGGCCGAGGGGGTACCCGGAGCCGGGCCTCTAGGTCTCAGTCCTGGGGTTGTCACGGTGGCTAGACCCGGTCCGTGGCCCTGTCTGTCAGTGGGGGACGTCCGGTGCAATAAGTCGTGTTGTAACGGTGCAGTTGTGGGGTGCAGGTCGCGGTAAATAACGAGGACACCAGGTTGCAGTCTCTTTACCTCTTTACTGGAGATCTCTGAGTCCTCAGTCCAGAATACGGTTCACCAGGCTGCGCAAGTCCGGCCGGTCCAATGGCACCTCCAGAGTTCATTTCACAGGTGGAAATCGGTGCCTTCCTTCTTAGCGCTATGTGTTGTAGTCCTTCCCTGCTGTGCTTACGGAAAGTACCCCACAACCGTTGTGTCTGTTTCTTAAGTTCCCTCACAACTCGATTAAATGATGTTCTTCTAATCTTCCGTCCCTTCCTGATGTTACAGTTGGAACGGCACCCGTTTGTCGGATAGGCCTGGAGTTCTTCCGGGACCCTAGAGACGCCCCTCTCCCGCAATTGCCTCCCAAGACTTCATAGGTGATATGTGTTAGACAGCCCGCCTTAAACTGACTGTCCTGCCGCTGTTTAGAGTATTGCTTGAAGCTGAATGTTATAATACTCCCTCGGCGTTCCGGCCACCGGTAATGCGCCTCAGTAGGGTGTTGCTCCGATCTTACAGCACGACCCCTACTGGAATTCTCCTATTGCTTGATCTCGTTTCTCACTCAGCACAATCTATCTCGCTTCTAGTCCTTTCTTGGGTCCCGCCGCTTCCCGGAGCTGGCGCGGACCCGTTACGTTCTTTCCAATGCCAAGCCTCTGTCAGGATCCCACTCCTGACAGAGACCCTACTGTCTCTTCCTCCACAACACCCTCTGCCACTAGGTGTTGCTTCGTCCAATCCAGTCAGCTTTCTGATCTAACTTCCTGCCTGACCCCCAGTTTACCCACTATGGTGGGGAGTGGCCTAATGAATAGAATCCTTAGCTCCCCCCGGAGGCCCAGCTGTGAAATGTATTGGTGTCTGTGATACCTGATCAGATGAACTCCTTCAGTGCCATCGGACGCACCGTAGCTCCCCATAGTGGCGGAGCCACAGTACTGCAACGACCAGGACTCTGGGGCGCTGCACATGCTTGGCCAGTCCAGCACCTTTACGCTCAGTTTCTTTTGCAAGGCAGTGGTCATCTTGGAGGGAGGTGTGTTTGGCGTTGTTATCATGTTGGAATTCTGCCCTGCGGCCCAGTTTCTGATGGGAGGAGATCATGCTCTGCTTCAGTATGTCACAGTTCGTGGTGGCATTATGGTTCCCTCAGTGAACTGTAGCTCCCCACAGCCGACAACACTCATGCAGCCCCAAACTATGACACTCCCACCACCATGTGTGACTGTAGGCAAGACACACTTGCCTTTGTAGTCTTCACCTGGTTGCTGCCACACACTCTTGATATCATCTGAACCTAATAAGTTTATCTTGGTCTCATCAGACCACAGGGCATGGTCCCAGCAATCCATGTCCTTGGTCTGCTTGTCTTCAGCAAAGTGTTTGCGGCTTTCTTGTGCATCTTTAGAAGAGGCTTCCTTCTGGGATGACAGCCATGCATACTAATTTGATACAGTGTGAGACGTATGGTTTGAGCACTGACAGGCTGACCCCCCCACCCCTGTAACCTCTGCAGCAATGCTGGCAGCACTCATACGTCTATTTCGAAAAGACAACCTCTGGATATGACACTGAGCACGTGCAATCAACTTCTTTGTTCGACTATGGTGAGGCAGCGCTGAGTGAAACTTATCTTGTTAAACCACTGTGCTGCAGGCCAGTTTCATGGTGTTGGCAATCTTCTCATAGCCTAGGCCATCTTTATGTAGAGCAACAATTCTTTTTTTCAGACCCTCAGAGAGTTCTCCATGAGGTGCCATGTTGAATTGTTATATTTTCAGTGAAAAGATATAATAAAATATTTACAAATATATGAAAGGTGTGCTCATTTTTGTGATATACTGTAGGAGACACTGGAGCTGGAGCATATACATCACTGGAGACACTAGCTGGAGAGTATACATAATTTAGGAGACATTGGGGCTGGAGCATATACTTCACAGAAGACACTGGAGTTGGACTACATAGAATAGGAGACACGGGCTATCATATATACATTAATCACCGGAGACATTGGGGCTGGTGTACGCATAACAAGAGACATTTGGGCTGGTGCATGCATTACAGGAGATATTGGAGTGGTTCCCGCATAACATGAGACATTGGGGCTGGTGAACACATCACTGTAGACACTTTGGGGCTGGTGCACTCATCACCGGAGACATTGGGGCTTGTGCACGCATCACCGGAGATATTGGGGCTGGTGCCCGCATCACAGGAGATATTGGGGCTGGTGTATGCATCACAGCAGATATTGGGGCTAGTGCACACATCATAGGAGACAATAGGGCTGGTACATGCATCACTGGAGACATTGGGGCTGGTGCACGCATCACAGGAGACATTTGGGCTGGTGCACGCATCACCGGAGACATTGGGGCTGATTCATGCATCACAGGAGACATTGGGGCTTGTGCACACATCAACGGAGACATTGTGGCTAATGCACTCATCCCAGCAGACATTGGGGCTGGTGCACGCATCACAGGAGACATTGGGGCTGGTGCACGCATCACAGGAGATATTGGGGCTGGTTCCTGCTTCACAGGAGATATTGGGGCTGGTTCCTGCTTCACAGGAGACATTGGGACTGGCTCCAGCATCACATGAGACATTGGGACTGGTGCACACATCACCAGAGACATTGGGGCTGGTACACGCATCACAGGAGATATTGGGGCTGGTTCCTGCTTCACAGGAGACATTGGGGCTGGTGCACGCATCACTGTAGACACTTTGGGGCTGGTGCACGCATCACCGGAGACATTGTGGCTAGTGCACGCATCACTGGAGACATTGGGTCTGGTGCATGCATCACAGAAGAAATTGGGACTGGTTACCGCATCACATGAGACATTAGGGCTGGTGCACGCATCACTGTAGACACTTTGAGGCTGGGGCATGCATCTCTGGAGACACTGGGGCTGGTGTCACAATCCAATTTTGGATTTGTGGCAGCTCTGGTTCCACTATGTTTTAAATGTAGATTTTTTTCCTTTCAGGCCAGCGGAGGTTAATGTCAGTTTCCTCTGCTGGCAACTTGCTGCAATTGTAGAGTTGCTAGGTCAGCTGATGTGGGTGGTGACTACTCCCACCATCCTTTAAATGGTCACCTGATGCATCAGCTGACTGTTGGTGATAGAGTTTCTCTATGGAGACCAGCCTTGCAGTTGCAGCTCTCTGATGTCAGCTACTTCTGCCGTTTGGAGTCCTGTTTCTGTGTCATCTGCGGTGTGGAGCTTGGCAGCAGAGTCTGGAAGCTAAGTGTTGTGTTTATACCGTGTCTGTCTCGTGTTTGTCACTGTCCCTTGTGTTTTACCACCTACAGTGGTGAGGCTAGTGCCTTTGCCAGCCAGTGCACTAGCCAGGGCAGTGCGAGGTGACAGAGAGGGACGACATTCCTGATGGCAGCGAGGGAAAGACCCGCTTAGGGCGTTAGGGGAGTGTAAGGACAGGCTCAGGTAGTGTCCATCCCTCATTCCCTATCGGTAGGGCCTTCCTCTCCCCATTTCCATCCCATTGTTCGTCATGCCATCTGCTTAGCGACCCACTGGTGGGATCGTGACAGCTGGTGCACGCATCACAGGAGACATTGAGGACGATTCACACATCACATGAGATATTGAGGCTGGAGCACACATCACTGTAGACACTTTGGGGCTGGTGCACGCATCACTGGAGACATTGGAGCTGTTGCACGCATCTCTGGAGACATTGAGGCTGGTGCACGCATCACAGGAGACACTTGGCTGGTGCATAAATCACAGGAGACACAGGGGTTTCCGCTGCTGCCTTCATCTGTGGATTGTCCCACCCACAGAGTACATCCAGATGCTGGCACTGGCCAGTATCAGGACATAGTACTTCCTTGCATGCACTGCACTGTTCAGCAGTGAACACTGCATGCTCGCAGTCCTGAGGAAAAGGTCATAGTGCTGGAGTGACAGTGCATGTACCCACAGAGAGGGCTCTGAGTGCCACCTCTGGCACGCACTCATATATTTGCCAACACTGCTATCGGCTATAATACGTTCAGGTTCAATCCATGAAAAACATCCAAATGAGCTCTTGCTGTCATTCTTACAGGTTTTTTTTCTTATTAGTTTCCTTTTATACAAATGAATTATTACTATTTTGCAGACTGTTATTGCTATACAATTGCTGCATAGTGCTTTGGATATACATTATTTTTTCTTTTCTTTTTATATTCATTGTAATTGTTTTAATGGTACACCTTTTGTCTCCTGCCCAATCTCACAATTTTGGATATTCCAATGTTAAGTATAGTTTATATTGCCTTTTGCTTGTCATTTATAGAGGCTCTTGTGTCCGATCTCCAAAAAAGAATTACAGAAGCATTTGAAGTTTTTGATCATGAAAGCAACAGAACCGTAGATGTCAGGTAAGATGGTGTTAATCTTTTTTACAGTGACATTGGTACACCATGAGTCAAATGCTTGCCAATTTTGTCAGGATTAAATGCTCTCATAGTGGGATCTTAACGGACGCTATTTTTGTCTGTGAAGGGCTGTGGATCCCTTTCTAGTCATTTGGAAGCCATATTGGTATTATGTGGATGGTTATTGATCAAAATTGGCATCTGGTAATAATACGTTTCCAATGCAGTTGCTGCTGAAGGGTAAATGCATTGCTGGTGGCTATGCAGAAAAATCAGCTTTTTGCTAGGAGTACTAAGGGTATGTTTCCTTGGTCAGGAAACGCTGCGTGTTTGACGCTGCGTACAGTGACTGGCAGGTCACCTGCGTTTTTTACATGCATTTTTGATGCATTTTTTTATGCTTATTTGTATGCGTTTTTGTAAGCTAAAAAAAGATATATTATTTAACAAAAAAAAAAGATTTGTGATGTCATTTCTGGTCCTACCTCCTCTTTAGCATTTGTCCAACCCACACTCCATTACACACACAGATAGATAGATAGATAGATAGATAGATAGATAGATAGATACCGTATTTTTCGGGCTATAAGACGCACCGGACTATAAGGCGCACCCAGGTTTTAGAGGTGGAAAATAGGGAAAAAAATATTTGAAGTAAAAAAAATGTGGTAAAATATTTAATAACATAAATAACATACTATTATATGTGGTGTTATTACATATAATAGTACGTTATTATGTTGGAAGCTGCGGGACCAGTGTGGTGTCTGTGAAGTACTATATGAAGACACTGGAGGGTGAGTATAAGAATGGGGGCACAGGGCTTATAGTGAAAGCACCACTCCAGCACTGCAAAGTAACACTGGAGTGCTGCTTTAAAATCCCATGGGAGAACTATAACTCCCAGCATGTCCTGCAGATGCTATGACATGCTGGGAGTTATAGTTCACCAAAGGAGTGGCAGAGTGCTTTATTGTGTTTTGTAAAGACTAACCTCTTAATTGTGGGAGCCAGCCTGTGGTGAGGTAAAAGCTGGAGCATCCCATGGCTGCACACACAGAGCCCTCTCTCTTGTTGCCTTTCCACAGCGCACGCGCAGGACATAAGAGGAAGCTGCAGATTCTAGGTGGGAGTCTGAAGGACCTATGATGATGTCAGAAGAGGGAGGGCTCTGAGCTGCCATGTGATGCTCCAGCCCGCCCACTTCTGACATCACACAGGTCCTCCTTGTGCACCAGACAGCTCAGCGTCCAGCACAGGCAGGTATGCAGCGATCTCCTGGCCCCTGCTGCTGCTGCCTCCTCCCCCGGACACACAGATTCTCCCCAGAATCAGTGCTGGGGAAACTGTGTGTCGCTGCTTAAGTGCAGTATTCATTTGCTGCTCCCCCTCACCGCTCAGCTGATCAGTGGGCGGGGAGCCGCTAATGAATATTCACTGCACTTAATCAGCGGGGCCATGTGGTTTCCACAGCAGCTGATTCCGGCAGCGGGGACTGTCATGGTTCTCAATGGCAAGAGAACATAGAAAGCATACAAAAAGGACTAGCTCTTGGAAGATGGGAACTCGAGCTGACTGTGAGCTAAACCTACCGCACAAATAACAGTGGCCGGGTAGCGTGCCTACGTTTTATCCCTAGACGCCCAGCGCCAGCCGGAGAACTGACTGACCCTAGCAGAGGAAAATATAGACCTGGCTTACCTCTAGAGAAATTTTCCCCAAAAGGCAGACAGTAGCCCCCACATATATTGTCGGTGATTTCAGAGGAAATTGACATACGAAGTATGAAGATAGGTTTAGCAAATTGAGGTCCGCTTACTAGATAGTAGAAAGACAGAAAAGGGAACTTCACAGTCAGCTGAAAACCCTTTCAAAACACCATCCTGGGATTACTTTAAGACTCTAATATCAACTCATGACACCAGAGTGGCAATTCCAGCTCACAAGAGCTTCCAGCCTCAGAAATAAACAATCACAGAGAACTGGAACAAAAATGCAAAACAAACTTAGGACTACAAGTCCAACTTAGCTGATAGTAGTCTAGGAGCAGGAACATGCAACAGAAAGGCTTCTGGTAACATTGTTGGCCGGCATAGAAATGACTGAGGAGCAAGGCTAAATAGACAACTCCCACATCCTGATGGAAACAGGTGAACAGAGGCGATGAAGCACACAAGCTCAGTACCACCAGTGACCACCGGGGGAGCCCAGAAACCAAATTCACAACAGTACCCCCCCCTCAAGGAGGGGGCACCGAACCCTCACCAGAACCACCAGGGCGATCAGGATGAGCCCTATGAAAGGCACGGACCAAATCGGAGGCATGAACATCAGAGGCTGTCACCCAAGAATTATCCTCCTGACCGTAGCCCTTCCACTTGACCAGATACTGAAGTCTCCGTCTGGAAACACGGGAGTCCAAGATCTTCTCGACAACGTACTCCAACTCACCCTAAACCAACACCGGAGCAGGAGGCTCAACGGAAGGCACAACCGGTACCTCATACCTGCGCAACAATGACCGATGGAAGACATTATGAATAGAAAAAGATGCAGGGAGGTCCAAACGAAAGGACACAGGGTTAAGAATCTCCAATATCTTGTACGGGCCGATGAACCGAGGCTTAAACTTAGGAGAAGAAACCTTCATAGGGACAAAACGAGAAGACAACCACACCAAGTCCCCAACACAAAGACGAGGACCAACACAACGACGGCGGTTGGAAAAATGCTGAGTCTTCTCCTGGGACAACTTCAAATTGTCCACCACATGCCCCCAAATCTGATGCAACCTCTCCACCACAGCATCCACTCCAGGACAATCCGAAGACTCCACCTGACCGGAAGAGAAACGAGGATGAAACCCCAAATTACAGAAGAAAGGAGAAACCAAGGTGGCAGAACTAGCCCGATTATTGAGGGCAAACTCCGCCAAGGGCAAAAAGGCAACCCAATCATCCTGATCCGCAGACACAAAACACCTCAAATAAGTCTCCAAGGTCTGATTAGTTCGCTCGGTCTGGCCATTAGTCTGAGGATGGAAAGCAGACGAAAAAGACAAATCAATGCCCATCCTAGCACAGAACGCTCGCCAAAATCTAGACACGAACTGGGTTCCCCTGTCAGACACGATATTCTCCGGAATACCATGCAAGCGAACCACATTTTGAAAAAACAGAGGAACAAGCTCGGATGAGGAAGGCAATTTAGGCAAGGGGACCAAATGGACCATCTTAGAGAAACGGACACACACCACCCAGATGACAGACATCTTCTGAGAAACAGGGAGATCAGAAATAAAATCCATGGAGATGTGAGTCCAAGGCCTCTTAGGAATAGGCAAAGATAACAACAATCCACTAGCCCGAGAACAACAAGGCTTGGCCCGAGCACAAACATCACAAGACTGCACAAAACCTCGCACATCTCGCGACAGGGAAGGCCACCAGAAGGACCTAGCCACCAAATCCCTGGTACCAAAGATTCCAGGATGACCAGCTAACGCAGAAGAATGGACCTCCGATATTACTCTACTGGTCCAATCATCAGGAACAAACATTCTACCAGGCGGGCAACGATCAGGTCTATCCGCCTGAAACTCCTGCAAGACCCGTCGCAAGTCTGGGGAAACAGCAGATAATATCACTCCATCCTTAAGGATACCTGTAGGTTCAGAATTACCAGGGGAATCAGGCTCAAAACTCCTAGAAAGGGCATCCGCCTTCACATTTTTAGAGCCCGGTAGGTAAGAAACCACAAAATTAAACCGAGAGAAAAATAACGACCAGCGCGCCTGTCTAGGATTCAGGCGCCTGGCAGACTCAAGATAAATCAAATTCTTGTGGTCAGTCAATACTACCACCTGATGTCTAGCCCCCTCAAGCCAATAACGCCACTCCTCAAAAGCCCACTTCATAGCCAAGAGCTCCCGATTACCAATATCATAATTTCGCTCAGCGGGCGAAAATTTACGAGAAAAGAACGCGCAAGGTCTCATCACGGAGCAGTCGGAACTTTTCTGCGACAAAACCGCCCCAGCTCCGATTTCTGAAGCGTCGACCTCAACCTGAAAAGGAAGAGTAACATCAGGCTGACGCAATACAGGGGCGGAAGAAAAGCGGCGCTTAAGCTCCCGAAAGGCCTCCACAGCAGCAGGGGACCAATCAGCAACATCAGCACCCTTCTTAGTCAAATCAGTCAACGGTTTAGCAACATCAGAAAAACTAGTTATAAATCGACGATAAAAATTAGCAAAGCCCAAAAACTTCTGAAGGCTCTTAAGAGAAGAGGGTTGCGTCCAATCACAAATAGCCTGAACCTTGACAGGGTCCATCTCAATGGAAGAGGGGGAAAAAATGTACCCCAAAAACGAAATCTTTTGAACCCCAAAAACGCACTTAGAACCCTTTACACACAAGGAATTAGAGCGCAAAACCTGAAAAACCCTCCTGACCTGTTGGACATGAGAGTCCCAGTCGTCCGAAAAAATCAAAATATCATCCAGATACACAATCATAAATTTATCCAAATATTCACGGAAAATGTCATGCATAAAAGACTGAAAGACTGAAGGGGCATTTGAAAGACCAAAAGGCATTACTAAATACTCAAAATGGCCCTCAGGCGTATTAAATGCGGTTTTCCACTCATCCCCCTGCTTAATTCGCACTAAATTATACGCCCCACGAAGATCAATCTTAGAGAACCACTTGGCCCCCTTTATTCGAGCAAACAAATCAGTAAGCAGTGGCAAAGGATACTGATATTTAACCGTGATTTTATTCAAAAGCCGATAATCAATACACGGCCTCAAAGAGCCATCTTTTTTAGATACAAAGAAAAAACCGGCTCCTAAGGGAGATGACGAAGGACGAATATGTCCCTTTTCCAAGGACTCCTTAATATATTCCCGCATAGCAGCGTGTTCAGGCACAGATAGATTAAATAAACGACCCTTTGGAAACTTACTGCCCGGAATCAGATCTATTGTACAATCGCAATCTCTGTGCGGAGGTAGTGAACCAAGTTTAGGCTCCTCAAAAACGTCACGATAATCAGATAAAAATTCCGGAATCTCAGAGGGAATAGATGACGAAATGGAAACCAAAGGTACGTCCCCATGAGTCCCCTGACATCCCCAGCTTAACACAGACATTGCTTTCCAGTCGAGGACTGGGTTATGAGATTGCAGCCATGGCAATCCAAGCACCAACACATCATGTAGATTATACAACACAAGGAAGCGAATAATCTCCTGGTGATCCGGATTAATACGCATAGTTACTTGTGTCCAGTATTGTGGTTTATTACTAGCCAATGGCGTGGAGTCAATACCCTTCAGAGGTATAGGAACTTCCAGAGGCTCTAAATTAAACCCACAGCGTTTGGCAAAGGACCAATCCATAAGACTCAAAGCGGCGCCAGAGTCGACATAGGCGTCTGTTGTGAATTTGCTTTTTGCTCCCTCTAGTGGTTACTAGTTTTTTTTTACTCTGGTTTTTCTGTCATTCCTTTTATCCGCACCTGGGTCGTTAGTTAGGGGTGTTGCTATATAAGCTCCTTGGACCTTCAGTTCAATGCCTGGCAACGTAGTTATCAGAGCTAGTCTGCTGTGCTCTTGTCTACTGATCCTGGTTCCAGTTATTTCAGCTAAGTCTGCCTTTTGCTTTTTGCTATTTGTTTTGGTTTTGTATTTTTGTCCAGCTTGTTCCAAATCTATATCCTGACCTTTGCTGGAAGCTCTAGGGGGCTGGTGTTCTCCCCCCGGACCGTTAGACGGTTCGGGGGTTCTTGAATTTCCAGTGTGGATTTTGATAGGGTTTTTGTTGACCATATAAGTTACCTTTCTTTATTCTGCTATCAGTAAGCGGGCCTCTCTGTGCTAAACCTGGTTCATTTCTGTGTTTGTCATTTCCTCTTACCTCACCGTCATTATTTGTGGGGGGCTTCTATCCAGCTTTGGGGTCCCCTTCTCTGGAGGCAAGAAAGGTCTTTGTTTTCCTCTACTAGGGGTAGCTAGATTCTCCGGCTGGCGCGTGTCATCTAGAATCAACGTAGGAATGATCCCCGGCTACTTCTAGTGTTGGCGTTAGGAGTAGATATATGGTCAACCCAGTTACCACTGCCCTATGAGCTGGATTTTTGTATTCTGCAGACTTCCACGTTCCTCTGAGACCCTCGCCATTGGGGTCATAACAGGCGTCCGCGGTAATAGACGATAAAGAGCAAATCAGGGTCACAGATAGAATAAACTTGGACTGTAAAGTACCAATTGAAACAGACTTATCAACCTTCTTAGTACGTTTAGAGCATGCTGATATAACATGAGTTGAATCGCCACAATAGAAGCATAACCCATTTTTTCGCCTAAAATTCTGTCGTTCGCTTCTGGACAGAATTCTATCACATTGCATAATCTCTGGCGCCTTCTCAGTAGACACCGCCAAATGGTGCACAGGTTTGCGCTCCCGCAAACGCCGATCAATCTGAATAGCCATTGTCATGGACTCATTCAGACCTGCAGGCACAGGGAACCCCACCATAACATCTTTAATGGCATCAGAGAGACCCTCTCTGAAATTCGCCGCCAGGGCGCACTCATTCCACTGAGTAAGCACAGACCACTTACGAAATTTTTGGCAGTATATTTCAGCCTCATCTTGCCCTTGAGACAGGGCCATCAAGGCTTTTTCAGCCTGAATCTCTAAATGAGGTTCCTCATAAAGCAACCCCAAAGCCAGGAAAAACGCATCCACATTGAGCAACGCAGGATCCCCTGGTGCCAAAGCAAATGCCCAATCCTGAGGGTCGCCCCGGAGCAAGGATATTACAATCCTGACCTGCTGTGCAGGATTTCCAGCGGAGCGAGATCTCAGAGACAAAAATAATTTACAATTATGTTTGAAATTCTGGAAGCGAGATCTATCCCCGGAGAAAAATTCAGGCAAAGGTACTCTAGGTTCAGATATAGGAGCATGAATTACAAAATCCTGTAAACTTTGAACCTTCATAGCGAGATTGTTCAGACCTGTAGCTAAACTCTGAGAATCCATTTTCATCAGGTGAAGTCAGAACCATTCAAGGATTAGAAGGAGAGAGAGACAAAGGCTGCAGTAAGCAGAGATGCTAGAGAATCAACTAATGAGCAAACTCAGAAAAAAAAAAAAAAAATTCTCTGCAGACTTCTTTTCTCTCCTTTCTTCTGCCAAAAATTTTAACCCTTGGCCGGCCAAACTGTCATGGTTCTCAATGGCAAGAGAACATAGAAAGCATACAAAAAGGACTAGCTCTTGGAAGATGGGAACTCGAGCTGACTGTGAGCTAAACCTACCGCACAAATAACAGTGGCCGGGTAGCGTGCCTACGTTTTATCCCTAGACGCCCAGCGCCAGCCGGAGAACTGACTGACCCTAGCAGAGGAAAATATAGACCTGGCTTACCTCTAGAGAAATTTTCCCCAAAAGGCAGACAGTAGCCCCCACATATATTGTCGGTGATTTCAGAGGAAATTGACATACGAAGTATGAAGATAGGTTTAGCAAATTGAGGTCCGCTTACTAGATAGTAGAAAGACAGAAAAGGGAACTTCACAGTCAGCTGAAAACCCTTTCAAAACACCATCCTGGGATTACTTTAAGACTCTAATATCAACTCATGACACCAGAGTGGCAATTCCAGCTCACAAGAGCTTCCAGCCTCAGAAATAAACAATCACAGAGAACTGGAACAAAAATGCAAAACAAACTTAGGACTACAAGTCCAACTTAGCTGATAGTAGTCTAGGAGCAGGAACATGCAACAGAAAGGCTTCTGGTAACATTGTTGGCCGGCATAGAAATGACTGAGGAGCAAGGCTAAATAGACAACTCCCACATCCTGATGGAAACAGGTGAACAGAGGCGATGAAGCACACAAGCTCAGTACCACCAGTGACCACCGGGGGAGCCCAGAAACCAAATTCACAACAGGGGACATCCTGAAGTGGGATATCATTGCGATCCCACTCGCTGCTGCCCCCCTCCCCACATGCTATATCCGTACTATAAGACGCACCCACACTTTCCTCCCAAATTTGGAGGAAAAAAAGTGCGTCTTATAGTCGGAAAAATACGGTAGATATGGAATAGATATGGAATAGATAGATAGATATGGGATAGATAGATAGATAGATAGATAGATAGATAGATAGATAGATAGATAGATAGATAGATATGGGATAGATGGATAGATAGATAGATAGATAGATAGATAGATAGATAGATAGATATGGGATAGATGGATAGATAGATAGATAGATAGATAGATATGGGATAGATAGATAGATAGATAGATAGATAGATAGATATGAGATAGATATGGAATAGATAGATAGATATGGGATAGATGATAGATAGATAGATATGGGATGGATAGATAGATAGATAGATTTATAGCTCTGTCTATCTATAGATCTATCCATCTATCGATCTGTCTGTCTATCTCTCATTCCATCTATCTGTCTATCTATCTCATTCTCATTACCAATTATAGGATTATAATGGTAGGTATCTTATTGACGCCTCTCCATTACTAAGCTGGCTTAATGTCACCCTACAAAGGTGACATTAACCCCTTATTACCCCATATGCCACCACTACAGGGCAGTGGGAAGAGAGAGGCTAAGCGCCGGAATTGGCGTATCTTACAGATGCGCCATTTCTAGGGCGGCGGGGAGCTGGTATTTGTAGCGGGGGGGGGGGGCAATATCCATGGCCCCTCTCTAGGCTATGAATATCAGCCCGCAGCTGTCCTCGTAGCCTTTCTGGCTAAAAATTATAGGGGGACCCCATATCATTTTTTTGGGGGGTCCCTCTATTTTTATAGCCAGTAAAGGCTAAATATACAGCTGCGGGCTGATATTCATAGCCTGGGAAGCACCATGGGTATTAACCCCTTCCCAGGCTGCAAACATCGGTCCCCCAGTCACTGGCTTTCCCTCTCTGGCGGAAAATTGCGCGGGAGCCCATGCCATTTTTTTTCCAGATTTTTTAAAAATTAAACATTGCGTTTAAGGCTGGGGTCACACTTGAGAGAAACTCACACGAGTCTCTCGCCTCAATACCTGGCACTGCCGCCGCCACTTGGTGCGAGACTCGTGCGAGTTCTTGCAAGTGTGACCCCGGTCTAACAGGTCACAGATTTTGTGTGTGTGTGTCTTTATTTAAGGCCGGATCACACATGCGAGAAACTCGGACGAGCCTTGCATCTTAATACCCGACACTGCCGCCGGCACTTGGGAGCAGAGTGTGCGGCTGCGTATAAATATATGTAGCCGCACACTCCGCTCCCAAGTGCCGGCGGCTGTGCCGGGTATTAAGATGCGAGACTCGTCCGAGTTTCTCGCAGGTGTGATCCCGGCCTAACTCTTTATTAACATTTTATTATGTTTATTACTAAACATCGGGCTTGTTATTATCTATCTATCGTATCTATCTATCTATCTATCTATCTATCTATCTATCTATCTATCTATCTATCTATCTATTATCTATCCATTACCGATATATCGATCTAGCTATCTACAGATATGTCTACTATATATATAGATTGATTGATATATTTATAGATAGATATATCGGTAGATAATAGATAAATATATCGATAGATAGATACAATAGATGGATACAATAGATGGATACGATAGATGGATACGATAGATATGATAGATAGATAGATACGATAGATAGATATGATAGATAGATCTATCGTATCTATTTATCTATCTATCTATCTATAGCTATATCTATCTATCTGTGTGTCTAAACATTATTCTTCAATGGAGTATGTAAATGAAGAGGTTGAAGAGGTTGGACAAGAAATGACATCACAATTCTTTTTTTTGCATATTTTTATTTAGCTTACAAAAACACACACATATCCACATGGAAAAAACACATGAAAAACGCATTAAAAAATGCATGAAAAACGCATGTGAAAACGCATAAAAAATTCAGGTGACCTGCCAGTGACCTCAGGTGCAGATTTGGTGCAGATTTTACCTGTGCAAATCCTGGGCAAATCCTGATGCAATCCTGACCGTGGAAACATACCCTAAGGCTATGTGCCCACGTTGCAGAGATGCTGCGGAAATGTCCGCAGCATTTCCGCAACCCCCTGCCGCGGGTAAAACGCATGCGGAATTCGCATGCGTTTTCCCGCAAGACACAAGCGTTTTGCAAGCGTTTTTAGCTTGCACAATGCTTGCGTTTTCCAAGTGATTTGAAGCATCGCTTGGAAAAGTGATTGATAGGTTGGTCACACTTGTCAAGCATAGTGCTTGACAAGTGTGACCAACTTTTTACTATTGATGCTGCCTATGCAGCATCAATAGTAAAAGATAGAATGTTAAAAAGAATAAAAAAAAAAATATATGGTTATTCTCACCTTTCGACGGCCCCCGATCTCCTCAGCCGCGCTCCCTGTACGTTCCATCCCCAGGGATGCTTTGCGTGAAGGACTTTTGTGACGTCACGATCACGTGACCGCGACGTCATCTCAGGTGATTTGCGCAATGCATCTGAGTCGTCCTGCCAGGGCCGTGGGGTACTCGGTACCGGGTCCGGTGGTGTTCACAGGGGGATGTCATGGTGGTGACCCGGTCCGTGGCCCTGGGCACCCATGTAAAAGGGAAAGGTCTTTAAAGGGAATAAAGTTTATGTTTGTGACGCCACCTGTGGTATTCGGTCAGTGAGGACCGACGCTGCTTTAAGGGGTCCTCTGGGGTGATATTATGGCAGCTAGATGGTATACCTTCCCACAGGTGAAGTATATCCCCAGGGCTCCCGGTGTGTAGTTGGAAGATGGTGAATGGCGCAGTAAGGAACGAGGACACAGGTTTGCAGTCTCTTTACCTTGTTTACTGAAGACTTCAGGCAGCCACAGTCCAGGGCACCAGACACAGGGCAGACAGGGTCCAGCCGGCTTGGAGGCAAGTTAGGAGTCCCCTTATCCAGGTGGAAATCAAAGCCTTCCTCTAGCGCCGTGGTGTTGTTGTCCCTTACTGCCTGTGGCTTCAGATAAGGTCCTCACAGATGTTCTCTTTCTCTGTCCCCCGTATAGGATAGGACATAGTCTCGTATGACTGGTGACTTGAGTCTGTTTATAGGGACTCTAGCACGCCCCGGGCTCTAAAGGTGTCACCGTGTTTCCTGGGTATTAAGGCGGACAGGTAACGTGAAGTTCAGCTGTCCTGCCGGTCTCTGATGTAAGTCGTAGAGTTCCTTACAACCTCGGTGTTCCGGCTACCGATCTCTGCGCCTCAGAAGGAGGCAGACTGCTCGTGGCTGGTCCCCCACTGGTATCCTCTCTTGTGCTTTGCTCTCCTACATGCTCTCTGCAATATATTCAGCTTTCTGTAAGTCTCTTTCCAGGAACTGCTGCACTGTGGCTACACAGCTCCGTAAACCCTCTTCTGCCTCAGACTGATCCAGTCTGTTTCCTGGCAAGAACTGCACTGACCTTTCCCTCCAAAACTACCATATATATATGGGGAGTCGCCTAGTAAATAGGATAAAAAGCTCCCCCTGGTGGCCTGGAGTATGAATGTGTTGCATGCTTGTGGTTACCTGGTTACAGTTATCCGTCCTTGCCTCCAAGCGTAACATCACTCTCCCTGTGAGGAAAGCAATGTTACTGTGATGACCAGGACCCTGGGCCCCACACATCCCTGGGAACGGAAGCTGCAGCGTGCATTGCTTAGAGCCAGCCGGACTCCGGGGGCCATCAGAAGGTAAGTATGTCCCTATTTTTTATTTTAATTCTTTTTTTTTTTACATGAATATGGATCCCAGGGCCTGAAGGAGAGTCTCCTCTCCTCCAAACCCTGGGTACCATCAGCACATGAAGCACTCACTTTGCGCATGGTGGGCATAGGCACATGTGTAAAGTGAGCGTTTGAATGCAATCCTATGGCTGTGGAATCATCGCGATTCCGCAGAAATAATGAGCTTGCTGCGGATTTTACCGCTATGCGATTCCGCAGCGGGAAAATCCACTGCATGGGCACAGCAACTGCGGAATCCCATAGGATTGCATGGGAATGCGGTTTTTAAGCGTTTTTATGCGTTTCCGCTGTGGCAAAAAACGTGGCAGAAACGCATAAAAAACGCAACATGGGCACACAGCCTAAGGGTTCTGAAAGGAGTTGTGTTTAGTGGAAAAATGCTTTATTATGTAAAGAAAATAGGTATACACTTTTGTTAATGATTTAACTGTAAAATTATTATGTTTTTCACTCAGTGAACACTTAAAAAAATGCTGAAATTGCTGTTTTATATATATTCCATCTGCCCAAAAATGAAATGACGTTATTAAAAAAGTTTAATGTATCCCAAAATGGTACCAATGAATATGTCCACTCATCCAGCAAAAAACAACAAGCCCCCCATACAGCTCTATTATTGACAAAAGCATAAAACAATATGATTCACTCAATATATAGTGTCAGAAAAATAAATATTTCTTTTTCAAGGTGTTGCTTTTTTGTTCCCCAAAAAGTAGTAAATTGCTGTATATACATTTGGCAATGTCAGTAATCATAGTGACCCGCAGAATAAGGTTCACATGTCATTTATACTACTTGATTAAACCTGGAGAAGTAAAGTAAAAAAACTAAACCCCAAAATAGCAGAATTGCTGTAAAGATAGGCCGTGCCCTTAAAGGGTTAAAGAAAATTATTTTGTGTCAGCAGTAAATCACCACTCAATCAAATGTTTTATTTTACAGGGAGATTGGAACAATCATAAGGTCCTTAGGATGTTGTCCAACTGAAGGGGAACTCCATGACATGCTGGCAGAGGTACAGTATTTGGCATTGCAAAAAGGGCATAAAAAATGTACTGATGCCATGGTCTGCATTTTTTCAGCTCTGTTCTCCGGTCTCTTCTCGGAACAGAGAAACAGCTCATGCAGAATACTGATCCGTAATTGTGTTCCATTCAAGAACCAAGCACATAACAGATGCCAGACTGACCCCATTGTAGTCAATGCTTCCATTTCCTATGTATCAAATCCATATTCCAAATGAGGTTTGTTTCTCTTCCTACAGAGGAAGAGAGAACTGAGCTGAAAAATACAGCTGTGATCAGTCTTAAATTGTAATTGCTACAAGGGAGAAACTAAATCTATAGATTAGACAAGAATAGACTGAACTCAGAGGATGGAGTTATAAACCACAGCCCAAATGATAATAATAATAATCTGTATTTTTTATATAGCGCTAACATATTCCGCAGAACTTTACAGTTTTTTGGTTTTTATTGCACACATTATTATCGCTGTCCCCATTGTGGCTCACAATCTAAATTCCCTATCTGTATGTCTTTGGAATGTGGAGGAAACCGGAGTGCCCGGAGGAAACCCACGCAAAGACGGGGAGAACATACAAACTCCTTGCAGATGTTGTCCTTGGTGGGTTTGAATCCAGGACCCCAGCGCTGCACTAAGCCACCGTGCTGCCAAAATTATTATTATGCAAATACTATTTTTCTCTGATTTTCCTAAATGGTCGATGCAAAGTCAGTATAATGTTCAACATATCAACTGTTAGAGTAGAAATCATATTTTATTGGACAAACCTCCCAATGAAGAAGGATTTGTTTTAAAAGTAAAAAAAACCACAATCCACTCTTCCAAATTATTAAAAACAACAACAGTTTCCAAACATTTTATAGGTTGTAAAGAACTGAAAATGGTCATTTGTTGAATTTGCAGACTTAAAGGGTCACATTTACTAAAATCAAAATCTTTTTGCAATCAAAAATGTCTTAGCAAGCAAAGTGTTAACATAGGACCGTTCTTTGATATCACCTTCACAATTCTTGCATCCATTGAACTTCTGAGTTTTTAGATAGTTTCTACTTGAATTTCTGTGCAGGATGTCAGAATAGTCTCCCAGAGCTGCTGTTTTGATGTGAACTGCCCCCCACTCTCATAGATCTATTTCTTGATGATACTCCAAATGTTCTCTATAGGGTTGAGGAGGATGGTGGCCACAATATGAGTCTCTCTCTTTTGCCATTAGCATAGGTATCCTTTGCAGCATGAGATAGTACATTGTCAGCATGAAGATGATTTTGCTACTGATGGTACAGTTCTTTTTTGTACATTGCCGAGGTCATTTTCACACCTAGTGGGACCCTAAAGGGGCCTACCAACTCTCTTCCCCGTTCTGCAAACAATTGGTAGGTCTGTCAATCCAGGTGAATACAGACAATTGTATACAATTTGGATGTTGGCTATTTCTTCTCTGCTTTTCTAGCTAAGTTACATCCTGAGTGTAGTGTCAACATGTCAGCAATTTTTTGGGTACCTGCTCACTTTACAAAGAGCTCTTTTGCATAGTTTAGATTCTGAAGCAACTGTACCTCTTGATGACCCTCGATTCGGGTCTGTCTCCTTCCACGCTACAGGCCTCACTTTCATGTGGAGACTTGACATCACCATCACTTTCGGTAGGTAGATTTCTTATTCCCGTAGCGGGGCTTACGCGGTTGAGGTCATAACCGTCATGACATCATCTATGTGTCATGGTTAGGACATGGTTAATGTTCTGTTCTCTCAGGGTTAATGATGTTGGCCACTCTTTCAATATGGGAGGGGTATTTATACTCACTCCAAACTAGGTTTCACTGTCAGCTATACGTTCTGTTTTAGTCTGTGTGCCTGACCCCTGGAGTGTGTGCCCGGTTTGCATAGTGTTTTCCTTGCCCTCCGTGCATTACTCTGTTTGTTCTTCTGGATTACTGACCTCTGGCTTCGCTTCTGACATTCCCCTGTCTCTCCCCTTTGGTACTTCATGATTTCCTTGCTCCGATCTTTGTTTGTTTGACAACTCTTTGGTATTTATCCCTTCTCTGCACCCTGGCGTCTGGCTCTGCCCCTGACCACCTCCCACTCTGTCACGTGTCTCAGGTCCTGTTTGTACCTGGTTAGAAACCCGGCGTTTTGTTCAGCTCCCTTGCTGCTGTGTGCAACATTTCTCACAGCAGTGTTACCCGGGAGTCATGACACTATGCTTAACAGTACTCAAGATCTAGATGTTCTGTTATTTAAAGAGTGTGTTTCAGTGAGATGTCGTTTTTAATGCCAGCCAGCAGAATTCCTTTGCTGTAAAGCTATAATATCCCCCTAGACCCCCATATGGGAGGATTGCTTTTTATGCTATCTGGACAGATTACTCTTTGCCTCCTTGCAGATATGACTTGTACCAGCGATCATTTAGTGTCCTTAATCCTCAGAGCTTCTCATCTATGGTACTGAGGATTAAATGTGTAGCGCCCCCCCGACAGGTGAAAATGTCATTGATGATGGCTGTATATGACATTGGACAATCAGGGGCATTGGTCCAGATTGGTTTTATAACCGATTGTGGGTTGATTAAGCCATTGTCAATTGCTACAGCGGCGCCTAGATCGTTAAAAGAGGGAGAGGTCGTGATTGTGGATGTTTATGGGTTGGACATTGTGATAGTTTCTATCACGTAGGTCTAACAGGCTGTGTCGGTGAAAGATTACCAGGTCTTATGCACTGCAGTACATAAATACTGCAGTATATGAGACCAAACATCAAGCTGGAAAACAAACCTGTTCCACAGTGAGACTAAGTGAAGGAAAGTAAGAAGAAATGTTCAAAACAATGTAAAAATGTAAAAAACATATAAAAGCGCAAAACAAAATCAGCTGTTTCACTACTAAAAGGACAGCTTTTGTATAAAAACAATATACACATAATTGGTATCATCGCATCCGGAAGAACCCAAACTCTAAAACTTTCTATTATTTATTCCGTACTGCTAACACGGCAAAACAAATTAATTAAAAAGCACGCCAAAATGTTGCTTTTTCATCATATTTACACACAAAAACTTGAATAAAAAGTCACATGTAAAAAAAAAATAATAAACACTGTAGGGAAACAGAGCACACCAGACCATAGGGTGATGCCTTCAGAAAAAGATATATTAGATCCAGTTAATCTGCTCACCTGAGCGAGTTGTGTAGGTACAACTCCTGTGAAAGCTCAATGACGGCTCTGCTGCCACGTGGCTGGGGATGGAACTCCACCAGGATGCTTGAAGGAAATGACGATTCACAGAAATGAAGATCCATGATCCAATAATATAGAGGAGCAGTTTTTATTTTAAAAACACATCTCCACGATGGACTGGCGTCTTTCTCAACGGTAAAAACAACTGTACAGTGCACACAGGAGGAAGACGGGCTTAAATTGCCTGGCATGGACGCCTTTAATAACTGAATAAGGAGGGCGGTCAAAGGAAGGGGGGAATGGTCATGAATAATAAGGATAGGTGCAGTGAGAGATATGGTCCAAAATTAAAGTGCGGTCGGCAGGTTCAATGCAGAAGTAGGGAGAAAAAGAAATATACAAGAAAAGATGTAGTTTTGTGGGAAAGAGATAAGTAGAGTGTGGAAAGAATAAAATTGCATAAAAATGAAAAAAGGGCGATAGTAAAAGAGGTGGATGTCAGGAAAAACTGAATCGGAAAAGAAAAGTGAAAAAGGAAAAAAATAATGTGAGAAGGAATTTTGTGGACTAAATGGTGCTTTAAAAAGTGGCGGAAAAAAAATAAATCAAGACAGGTTTGAAGAAATCGTGTGATCAGTGTTTTTGTGAGTGATGTGATGCTTTAAAAAGCAATGGAGAATAACCGTATTGATGGTCCAGAATAGAGGGAGAGGAGATCTGGCTAAGGCTGGTTTCACATTTGCGGTTGTGTCCGCAGCGTTTGTGCCGCAATTTTCCGCATGCGTTGTGTATTCCTATCTTTAACATTAGGGACGCAGGTGTCTGCGATTGGTTGCGTTTTGCCGTGTTTGACGACGAATGCGTCGTGTCGTCGTCTGCGGTTTGGCGCGGTAAATGCTTCATGTACTAATTTTATAGGCGTCAATTTGCCGCCTAGAAACGTATGCGATTGTTAGTGGAAGGAATGCGGCAAAAAAACCACATTACGGTCTATGTGAATGCATGCGTTTGTGAATGCATGCGTTGCACCACAGGAAAACATGTCTAGACACTGATTAGCCACCCGCCACATACAAACTGATAAAAGGAGGGAGTGGGCATTGGCAGGTCACTACCCAGCAGACTGATAAACAGACCAGACGCAGGAAAGCACCTTGGAGGAAACAAGACTCTGAACAATGTGAGTATATCAAAGCCAATGCCTTTATTTTCTATTTTCTGTCTCTATATGTCCTAATTTCTGCCATTTTTATTTTCTGCATGCATCAGAATGTCATCGTCTTCTGAGGAGGAGCAACGGCCTGGGCCTGCACAAGGGGAAAATGTCAGTGAAGTGAGTACTCACCTCTTCAGATTGGTAAGTATTCACTGTCACATCTACACATGTGACAAATTTTTTTTTCCTTTTTTTAGAGCAGTTCTTACACTGCGGCAGAGGCTGAGCAGGAGCAGCGGGGACACGGTCGGGTGGCAAGGCGGCAGCGTGTACGTATACGTGGCTGAATGTTTATTGTATCCTGACTTTACTATTCTTGAATGTTCATTTCTTTACTTTCCTCTTTCTTTACCTTTTTCTTCTTGACTCCTTTTTTTTCTTGACTTTCAATATTTATGCCAGTTTTCTGTCTCTGTTTTCTTTCTTTTCCTTATGTTAATGTCTCCAACATTAATGTCTTTATTTATTTTTTAGGTTCCAGAACAGGATGAGGACCTCATTCAAAATGACCTCCTAATCTCCCTGGTCCATGAGCGAGTCCCGTTGTGGGACATACGGGTTCCGCAGCACTCTGACAACGTGACGATCCGGCGGCTATGGAATGAGATGGCCAAAGCGATGTGGGATGGCTGAGACAACGCCCCGATTCGGGTCCGAAATGCATTTTGTAAGTATTGCAATGCGGTGTGCTGCAGCAGTGACCTTGGCCGGGATCACACAACTGTGTGTGATGAGAGAAACTCTCAGGAGTTTATCTCATCACACACAGTTGTGTGATCACGGTCAAAAGTGCATCGTCTAACCATTATTTATATTTTACAACAGTGCTCAAAGTCAAAACACGTTGGCGTTCAATGAAGGATCACTTCAACAAGGACCTTCGTCAAGAGAGCCGGGTTCCTAGTGGTTCTGGAGCAAGGATCCGCAAATACAAATATCACCACATCCTTGCATTTTTGAGACCGGTCCTTGCCCAGAGAACGTAAGTATTTTTTGTGGTGTAATGGGTTGTGTTGGATTGCCTAATCTGTATTTTTCTATTCCACAGTAGTTGGTGCTTTACTATTGTAAATGTTTTGTATTAATGTATTTTTTTCTTCTTTTTGCACAGCACATGGAGCAGCACTCTTGACCCTGGTTCTGGAGCGGTCCTTCATCAAACAGCCACGGACCCGTCCCAGCCTTCCAGCAGTGCTGCAGCAAGTGGGCCTGCCAGATCCATAAGGTGTTCCCCTGTCCCAGTCCTCTGCCTCTTTTTGGGGGGGCTCTTCCCGGCAGCGGCAGAGGGCCTCGGACAGGTCACTCATGCCCGAGTTTTTGCACTTGAGCTCAGTCTTTCATGATGGACTCAAGGTGATGGGTGACCGACTGGATACTGCCATAAACCATATGAATACACTTATCCAGGAGTTCACCAAAAGCCTTGACCAAGTGACAGCCGACCTCCAGAGGCCAGCACATCATTTTTTCAATCAAATAGAGAAGGGCATGTCGGAACACCTTACTCCTGATCTCCACCTTAGTGTCATCCAAGCCTGCAATGCTGCTTATGTGCAGGCTATGCAGCAGAGTCGGTATTTCCAGCAGACAGTGGCGGCATATCCACCTGTGCCAATACTGTCACGCTTGACCTCAATGCCGAGCTCTGCTGCAAACCACTGCACGGCCACCTCCATTCCAAGCACTGCTGGATACCACTACAGCACCACCACCATGCCGAGTGCTGTTGGACAGCCCACCGCCAGCACCATGACAACTGCTGCTCCTGCTTGGACCTCCTCCACTGCCACCACCATGCAGCAGCAGGACCCTAGCATGGCCTTCCGCTCCACCACCACCATCACGATGCAGCAGGACCTGTTGTGAATTTGGATTCTGGGCTCCCCCGGTGGCCGCTTGTGGAATTGGACTTGTCATCCTCTTTCCTGTTTCACCTGATTCCATCAGTAGTGGGTGTCGCTATTTAAGCTCATTTCTCTGGTGGTTTCTTGCCGGTCAACAATGTTATCTGATGCCTCTCAGTGCTTGTTCCTGCTTCTGACAACTACTAGATAAGTTGGACTTTTGTCCATGTTTTGTTTTGCCTATTTGTTCCAGTTCACAGCTGAAGTTTTGTTACTGTGTCTGGAAAGCTCTCGTTGATCAGGGATTGCTACTCTGGCGTTATGAGTTAATGCCAGAGTTTAAGGTAATCTCTGGATGGTGTTTTGTTAGTGTTTTTCTGCTGACCATGAAAGTATACTATCTGTCTTCTGCTATCTAGTAAGCGGACCTCAAATTTGCTAAGACTATTTTCCTGCTGCGTTTGTTGTTTCATCTGAACTCACCGTCATTATATGTGGGGGGCTACTGTCTTCTTTGGAATATTTCTCTAGAGGTGAGCCAGGTCTTATATTTCCCTCTGCTAGCTATTTAGGTCTTAGGCCAGAGCTGGGCATCTAGCGATAAATAGGAAATGCTACCTGGCTATTTCTAGTTGCGCGGCAGGCTTAGTTCATGGTCAGTATAGTTCCATCTTCCGAGAGCTTGTCCCTCTATAGGCTTGCTATGATCTCTGCCTGCAGAGATCATGACAGTTTGACCGGCCACTAAAGTGTTAAAGACCCAGGTTGAGAAAGGAGAGTTATAAGAAGTCTGCTGGAATTTTTTTTTTTTTTTTTTTTTTCCTCCAGTCTGCCTTGCTGCAGTCTTTTTTCTCTCTCTCCTCCTAATCTCTGTATGCTCTGTGTGCACCTGACAATAATGGATCTCCAGAGTGTAACTGCGGGTTTGAATAATCTCATCACGAAAGTACAAAATTTACAAGATTTTGTGGTACATGCTCCGGTATCTGAGCCGAGAATTCCTTTGCCGGAGTTCTTCACAGGGAATAGAGCTAGCTTCCAGAATTTCCGAAATAATTGTAAGCTTTATTTGTCCCTGAAGTCTCGTTCAGCTGGAGACCCTGCTCAGCAGGTTAGGATTGTGATTTCCTTGCTCAGGGGTGACCCTCAAGATTGGGCCTTCTCATTGCCAGCAGGGGATCCTGCGTTACGCGATGTGGATGCGTTTTTTCTGGCCTTGGGCTTGCTTTATGAGGAACCTCATTTGGAACTTCAGGCAGAAAAAACTTTGATGGCACTATCTCAGGGGCAAGACGAAGCTGAAGTTTTCTGCCAAAAATTCCGTAAATGGTCTGTGCTTACTCAGTGGAATGAGTGCGCCTTGGCGGCAACTTTCAGAGAAGGTCTCTCTGATGCCGTTAAGGATGTTATGGTGGGGTTCCCTTTGCCTGCAGGTCTGAATGAGTCCATGACAATGGCTATTCAGATTGATAGGCGTCTGCGGGAGCGCAAACCGGTGCACCATCTGGCGGTGTCTATGGAAAAGACGCCAGAAAGTATGCAGTGTGATAGAATTCTGTCCAGGAGCGAGCGACAGAATTTTAGACGGAAGAATGGATTGTGTTTCTATTGTGGGGATTCTACTCATGTTATATCGGCATGCTCTAGGCGTACAAAGAAGCTTGATAAGTCTGTTTCCATTGGCACCATTCAGTCTAAGTTTATTTTGTCTGTAACCCTGATTTGCTCTTTGTCATCCATTGCCACGGACGCCTATGTTGACTCTGGCGCCGCTCTGAGTCTTATGGATTGGTCCTTTGCCAATCGTTGTGGTTTTGATTTAGAGCCTTTGGAGACTCTTATTCCTCTGAAGGGGATTGACTCCACCCCATTGGCTAATAATAAACCACAATACTGGACACAAGTAACCATGCGTATCAATCCGGATCACCAGGAGATTATTCGTTTCCTGGTGCTGTATAATTTACATGACGATGTGGTACTGGGATTGCCATGGTTGCAGTCTCACAACCCAGTCTTGGACTGGAGAGCAATGTCTGTGTTGAGCTGGGGATGTAAGGGTATTCATGGGGACGTACCTTTGGTTTCTATTTCGTCGTCCATTCCCTCTGAAGTCCCTGAGTTCCTCTCTGATTATCAAGACGTCTTTGACGAACCCAAGCTTGGGTCGTTACCTCCGCACCGTGAGTGCGATTGTGCCATAGATTTGATACCGGGTTGTAAATATCCAAAGGGTCGTTTGTTTAATTTGTCTGTGCCGGAACATGCTGCTATGCGGGAATATATAAAGGAGTCTTTGGAAAAGGGACATATTCGTCCATCTTCTTCTCCCTTGGGAGCTGGGTTTTTCTTTGTCTCAAAAAAAGACGGCTCTTTGAGACCATGTATTGATTATCGGCTTCTGAATAAGATCACTGTTAAGTATCAATACCCATTGCCATTGCTTACTGATTTGTTTGCTCGTATAGAGGGTGCTAAGTGGTTCTCTAAAATTGATCTTCGTGGGGCGTATAATTTGGTGCGGATCAGGCAGGGGGATGAGTGGAAGACCGCATTTAATACGCCCGAGGGCCACTTTGAGTATTTGGTCATGCCTTTTGGTCTTTCTAATGCCCCTTCAGTTTTCCAGTCTTTTATGCATGATATTTTCCGCGATTTTCTGGATAAATTTATGATAATATATCTGGATGATATTCTGATTTTTTCTGATGACTGGGACTCTCATGTCCAGCAGGTCAGGAGAGTTTTTCAGGTTCTGCGGTCTAATTCTTTATGTGTGAAGGGGTCTAAGTGCGTTTTTGGGGTCCAGAAAATTTCCTTTTTGGGGTATATTTTTTCTCCCTCTTCCATTGAGATGGATCCCGTCAAGGTGCAAGCTATTTGTGACTGGACTCAGCCCTCCTCTCTTAAGGGTCTTCAGAGATTTTTGGGCTTTGCCAACTTTTACCGCCGATTTATTGCTGGTTTTTCGGATGTCGTTAAACCACTGACTGATTTGACCAGACAAGGCGCTGATGTTGCTAATTGGTCCCCTCATGCTGTAGAGGCCTTTCAGGAGCTTAAGCGCCGTTTTGCCTCTGCCCCTGTGTTGCGTCAGCCTGATGTGAATCTGCCTTTTCAGGTTGAGGTTGACGCTTCGGAGATCGGAGCTGGGGCAGTGTTGTCGCAGAAAGGTTCCGACTGCTCCGTCATTAGGCCTTGTGCCTTCTTTTCTCGCAAATTTTCGCCCGCAGAGCGGAATTATGATGTTGGGAATCGGGAGCTTTTGGCCATGAAGTGGGCGTTTGAGGAGTGGCGCCATTGGCTCGAGGGGGCTAGGCATCAGGTGGTGGTATTGACTGACCACAAAAATTTGATTTATCTTGAGACTGCCAGACGCCTGAATCCTAGACAGGCGCGCTGGTCTTTATTTTTTTCTCGCTTTAATTTTGTGGTGTCATACCTACCGGGTTCTAAGAATGTTAAGGCAGATGCCCTTTCTAGGAGTTTTGACCCGGACTCTCCTGGTAATTCTGAACCCACAGGTATCCTTAGGGAGGGAGTAATTTTGTCGGCCGTTTCTCCTGATCTGCGGCGGTCCTTGCAAGAGTTTCAGGCGGATAGACCGGATCGTTGTCCGCCTGATAGACTGTTTGTTCCGGATGATTGGACCAGCAGAGTCATCTCTGAGGTACATTCTTCTGCATTGGCAGGTCATCCCGGAATTTTTGGTACCAGGGATTTGGTGGCAAGATCCTTCTGGTGGCCTTCTCTGTCACGAGATGTGCGAGTCTTTGTGCAGTCATGTGACGTTTGTGCTCGGGCCAAGTCTTGTAGTTCTCGGGCTAGCGGACTGCTGTTGCCCTTGCCTATTCCTAAGAGGCCTTGGACACACATCTCGATGGATTTTATTTCAGATCTGCCTGTTTCCCAGAAGATGTCTGTCATCTGGGTGGTCTGTGACCGTTTCTCTAAAATGGTCCATTTGGTTCCTCTGCCCAAGTTGCCTTCTTCTTCTGAGTTGGTTCCTCTGTTTTTTCAGAATGTTGTCCGATTGCACGGTATTCCTGAGAATATTGTTTCTGACAGAGGTACCCAGTTTGTGTCTAGATTTTGGCGGGCATTCTGTGCTAGGATGGGCATAGATTTGTCTTTTTCATCTGCTTTTCACCCTCAGACTAATGGCCAGACCGAGCGGACTAATCAGACCCTTGAGACATATCTGAGGTGTTTTGTCTCTGCTGACCAGGATGATTGGGTTGCTTTTTTGCCATTGGCAGAGTTCGCCCTCAATAATCGGGCCAGTTCTTCCACCTTGGTGTCCCCGTTTTTCTGTAATTCGGGGTTTCACCCTCGATTTTCCTCCGGTCAGGTGGAATCCTCGGATTGTCCTGGAGTGGATGCGGTGGTGGAGAGATTGCATCACATCTGGGGGCAGGTTATGGACAATTTGAAGTTGTCCCAGGAGAAGACTCAGCGTTTTGCCAACCGTCATCGTCGTGTTGGTTCTCGGCTTTGTGTTGGAGATTTGGTGTGGTTGTCTTCTCGTTTTGTCCCTATGAGGGTCTCTTCTCCTAAGTTTAAACCTCGGTTCATCGGCCCTTATAGAATATTGGAGATTCTTAATCCTGTTTCTTTCCGTTTGGACCTCCCTGCGTCCTTTTCCATTCATAACGTTTTTCATCGGTCGTTATTGCGCAGGTATGAGGTACCTGTTGTACCTTCAGTTGAGCCTCCTGCTCCGGTGTTGGTTGAGGGTGAGTTGGAGTACGTTGTGGAGAAAATTTTGGACTCTCGTGTTTCCAGACGGAAACTCCAGTATCTGGTCAACTGGAAGGGTTACGGCCAGGAGGATAATTCTTGGGTCAATGCATCTGATGTTCATGCTTCTGATCTTGTTCGTGCCTTCCATAGGGCTCATCCTGGTCGCCCTGGTGGATCTGGTGAGGGTTCGGTGCCCCCTCCTTGAGGGGGGGGTACTGTTGTGAATTTGGATTCTGGGCTCCCCCGGTGGCCGCTTGTGGAATTGGACTTGTCATCCTCTTTCCTGTTTCACCTGATTCCATCAGTAGTGGGTGTCGCTATTTAAGCTCATTTCTCTGGTGGTTTCTTGCCGGTCAACAATGTTATCTGATGCCTCTCAGTGCTTGTTCCTGCTTCTGACAACTACTAGATAAGTTGGACTTTTGTCCATGTTTTGTTTTGCCTATTTGTTCCAGTTCACAGCTGAAGTTTTGTTACTGTGTCTGGAAAGCTCTCGTTGATCAGGGATTGCTACTCTGGCGTTATGAGTTAATGCCAGAGTTTAAGGTAATCTCTGGATGGTGTTTTGTTAGTGTTTTTCTGCTGACCATGAAAGTATACTATCTGTCTTCTGCTATCTAGTAAGCGGACCTCAAATTTGCTAAGACTATTTTCCTGCTGCGTTTGTTGTTTCATCTGAACTCACCGTCATTATATGTGGGGGGCTACTGTCTTCTTTGGAATATTTCTCTAGAGGTGAGCCAGGTCTTATATTTCCCTCTGCTAGCTATTTAGGTCTTAGGCCAGAGCTGGGCATCTAGCGATAAATAGGAAATGCTACCTGGCTATTTCTAGTTGCGCGGCAGGCTTAGTTCATGGTCAGTATAGTTCCATCTTCCGAGAGCTTGTCCCTCTATAGGCTTGCTATGATCTCTGCCTGCAGAGATCATGACAAGGACCCAGGCATGGCTTTCCCCACCACCATGCAGCAGCAGGCCCCTGGCATGGCCTTCCGCTCCACCACCACCACCATGCAGCAGGACCCGGGCATGGCCTTCCCCACCACCATGCAGCAGCAGCACCCTGGCATGGCCTTCCGCTCCACCACCACCACGATGCCGCAGGACCCTGGCATGGCCTTCCGCTCTACGAGCAAAATGGTCTCTGGCATGGCCTTCCGCTCTGCGAGCACAATGGACTCTAGCATGGCTGTCCGCTCTACGAGCACAATGGACTCTGGCATGGCTGTCCGCTCTACGAGCACAATAGACTCTGGTATGGCTGTCCGCTCTACAAGTACAATGCAGCGGCCGGACCCTGACAGGTCGCCCACCACGACCAGGCCGCAACAAATGAGCCCACCGAGGCTCCCCAGACCACGTAGATCCCAAAAAGGGAAAAAAAATAAAAGCAGCGTACTATCTGTATTCCTCCCCCATCACAACCCAATGTGTCTGTAATGTCAGGTTTGTCTCACCCTTCCAGTGTGTCTCAGGCCTCTCATGTGTCAAGCCCCATCCCCGAACTCCCAGACCCCACTACTTTAATTGCCCCTTCTCCTGAAACCCCTGCGTCGTCCACACTTAACCAGGTTTCACAGCTACATACACCCCAGTTCTGTCACTCTACCCCACTGCCGGCAACACACACCGTGCGCCTAATAAAACACTGCGCCGCACACTATATTTTTTTGCCACCTCATAGCTCCAGTAGTTATAAGTAGAACACTGCAGCTTTGTGTGTTTGGTATAGAGCTATAAGGTGGAAAAAAAATATATAACTTGTATTTTCTCCTTAATCTCTTCAGTCTGATTAATCTGTGTCACAGACTGAAGAGAAAATGGTGGTAACACAAAGCAGAACTATACTCAACAGGTCATGTGTCATAAATAGTGAGTTCATGATGCACAAAACTCTGCGTTTTGAACTCATTATTTATGACACCTGACCTGGTGAGTAGAGAACTGCCTTGTATAACCTCCATTTTTTCTTCAGTGTACGTAATCTATTTCACACAAACTGAAGAGATGATGGAGGTCATACAAGGCATATCTATACTCACCTGGACATGTGTCAGAAATAGTGAATTCATGAGGCTGTTATTTGTGCATCATGAGTTCATTATTTATGACACCTGACTTGATAAGTGTCGATCTGCTTTGTATTATACCTCCATCATCTCTTCAGTCTGTGTCCAATAGATACTGCAGAACAGAATCTGGACGTAATGACATCAACTTCCTTATCACTAGCAACCTAAGTGGTTTTTAGAGGAAATACATAGGAGACTCGGTCAAGATATCAAAACACGTAGTTTATTAACAAAAAATATTAGTAACATTTAAAACATAACTTGTACAGTCCCAAACCCAACAGGACATTTTACACAATATTGTCCTGCCATGCCACACGTCCAATATCAGAATCAAAATAGGCAGCAAATTGGTCCCGCATGTGGCCAACTTCAACAGTTGATCGCAGCGGGTGATGGTGATAATCTGGTAATGGGTTTGCAACTGGTTCATCCAGTTCAATGTTGGGTCGCTCCTTAGCCATTATGTAATTGTGGAGAACCACACAGGCTTTGACCACCTCATCGACTGTCTCCATTTTTAGATTAATGGCTGTCCCAAGAATGCGCCATTTTGAGACTAGAATCCCAAAGGTACACTACTGTTCTTCGGGCCCTGGTCAGTCTGTAGATATAAAACCTTTTAGAGTGGTTCAAGTCCCGACTTGAATATGGCTTCAGTAGGTTTTCACACATCTGAAAGGCCTCATCGCCATCCATAACAAATGGCATCGGTGGGTCTTGAGTGTTGGGGAGAGGTCGTGGCAGTGGAAAATTAAAATTTTTGCCATACACACATCGGCCCATATCAGAGTTCTTGAAAGTCTGTGAGTCATTGCCACGGCCAAAAGCTCCAATGTTCACAACGATAAAGCGACAGTCCGCATCTGCTATTGCCATGAGCACAACAGAAAAATATTTTTTGTAGTTGAAGTACTGGCGGGTTTGATAATGCGTATGTGCTTTCCATCCATCGCTCCCAAACAGTTGGGGAAATCACACACACTCCAGAATTTTTCTGCAATTTCCATCCACATGTCCTCCGGAGGATATATTCATCCCAGAGAACGTTCCACAAAGCCTGGCAGGTGTCCGCAACTATTCCAGACAGGGTGGAAATTCCAAGCCGGTACTGAAAGTGGAGGGATGATAAGCTCTCTCCGGAAATAAAATAAAAAAATAAAATTACAATCATGTCCATTTATGGTGGTGTTTAGCTAAAGACATAAAGGAAAATGCAAATAATACATGGCAGACCAACAATAATTATGCCAGCCATTTGTTTAGAATTATTACGTACCTTAATGTAACCAGGAGACGTTCCTCTGCTGGAATCGCTCTACGGAGCTAGGTGTCCTGTCTCTGGCTGGGTCCTTGGACACGACGAAGCAAATCCCGAAAAGACTCTTGAGACATCCTGGTATATTCCGGGAATTTGTCCGGGTTGGCATTAAGGTCACCATATAGCGTGTTGTAGGCTCCACGGCTCTCCCGGAGTTCAATAATGGGGTGTCGCCAAAAACTCCTATGCCGTGTCCTTCTCTGTCGTTCTCTATTTCTTTGTTGCTCCCAAGCAAACGCACAGGCAAGAAACAGCTTGATACTTAAATCCAGGTTGAAGTAAAAGCTCTCTATGTGAAGATCCATCATGACACAGGATACAGTAGCAAACTGTTAAGATTTCAGAAGTCCAAGGGTCTATATATAGATATCCCATAATACATGCCCACTGTAGTCCCATTGGCGGTGTCTGGTTATCTAGATTTTTCTCCTTGCGCACAGAAAACGCAAACGCATGCAAAACGCATAAAAAAGCGTGAAAACGCCGTGTTTTTTTTAACAGCATGTGTTACCTTATGCGTCTAAAATACGCTGCGTTTGCACACGTTTGCATGCGGTTTTTCGTGCGCTTGAGGTTGCGGATTAAACGCTGCGGATTGTAATGCAAATGTGAAACTAGCCTAACATATTTTTCTGAGAAAAAAAAAACTTGGAGAAGGAAGTTTTAACCCCTTCCCGACATTTGACGTACTATCCCGTCGAGGTGGGGTGGGCCCCCATGACCGCCGACGGATAGTACGTCATACGCGATCGGCCGCGCTCACGGGGGGAGCGCGGCCGATCGCGGCCGGGTGTCGGCTGCATATCGCAGCTGACATCCGGCACTATGTGCCAGGAGCGGTCACGGACCGCCCCCGGCACATTAACCCCCGGCACACCGCGATCAAACATGATCGCGGTGTACCGGCGGTACAGGGAAGCATCGCGCAGGGAGGGGGCTCCCTGCGTGCTTCCCTGAGACGATCGGTACAAGGTGATGTACTCACCTCGTACCGAACGTCTTCTCCCTGCAGGCCCCGGATCCAAAATGGCCGAGGGGCTGTATCCGGGTCCTGCAGGGAGCACTTCCGGGTCGGAGCAGGCTGCAGATGAAAGCTGCAGCCTGCTCCGATGAAAGTATGATCGCGGATCTGATAGAGTGCTGTGCACACTATCAGATCTGCGATCTGTGATGTCCCCCCCTGGGACAAAGTAAAAAAGTAAAAAAAAAAATTTCCACATGTGTAAAAAAAAAAAAAAAAAAAAAAATTCCTAAATAAATAATAATAATAAAAAAAAATATTATTCCCATAAATACATTTCTTTATCTAAAAAAAACAAACAAAAACAATAAAAGTACACATATTTAGTATCGCCGCGTCCGTAACGACCCAACCTATAAAACTGGCCCACTAGTTAACCCCTTCAGTAAACACCGTAAGAAAAAAAAAAAAAAAACGAGGCAAAAAACAACGCTTTATTACCATACCGCCGAACAAAAAGTGGAATAACACGCGATCAAAAAGACGGATATAAATAACCATGTTACCGCTGAAAACGTCATCTTGTCCCGCAAAAAACGAGCCGCCATACAGCATCATCAGCAAAAAAATAAAAAAGTTATAGTCCTGAGAATAAAGCGATGCCAAAATAATTATTTTTTCTATAAAATAGTTTTTATCGTATAAAAGCGTCAAAACATAAAAAAATGATATAAATGAGATATCGCTGTAATCGTACTGACCCGACGAATAAAACTGCTTTATCAATTTTACCAAACGCGGAACGGTATAAACGCCTCCCCCAAAAGAAATTCATGAATAGCTGGTTTTTGGTTATTCTGCCTCACAAAAATCGGAATAAAAAGTGATAAAAAATGGTCACGTGTCCGAAAATGTTACCAATAAAAACGTCAACTCGTCCCGCAAAAAAAAAAAAACCTCACATGACTCTGTGGACCAAAATGTGGAAAAATTATAAGGTCTCAAAATGTGGAGACGCAAAAACTTTTTTGCTATAAAAAGCGTCTTTTAGTCTGGTTTCACACTTGCGTTTTTATCTGCATGCGTTTTTTAAAAAAACCACATGTGTGAAAAAATGCATGTAAACGCGGTAAAACGCATGCGTTTTTATAGAAAAACACAAGAAAACAAGAAAAAAACAAAAAACCCTAACCCTACCCCAAACCTGAAATACGTGGCACTGAAATATCGTGGCACTGAAATATCGTGGCACTGAAGTATTTACGTGCCACGTATTTTTCAGTGCCTGAAATACGTGGCACTGAAATACGTGGCACTGAAATATCGTGGCACTGAAATATCGTGGCACTGAAATACGTGGCACTTAAATACGTGGCACTTAAATACGTGGCACTTAAATACGTGGCTCTTAAAGGGAACCTGTCACCTGAATTTGGCGGGACCAGTTTTGGGTCATATGGGCGGGGTTTTTGGGTGTTTGATTCACCTTTTCCTTACCCACTGGCTGCATGCTGGCCGCAATATTGGATTGAAGTTCATTCTCTGTCCTCCGGAGTACACGCCTGCGCAAGTCAATATTGCCTTGCGCAGGTGTGTTCTCCGGAGGGCAGAGAATGAACTTCAATCCAATATTGCGGCCAGCATGCAGCCAGCGGGTAAGGAAAGGGTGAATCAAACACCCGAAAACCCCGCCCATATGACCCAAAACTGGTCCCGCCAAATTCAGGTGACAGGTTCCCTTTAAATACGTGGCACTTATATACGTGGCACTTATATACGTGGCACTTATGACTGTCAGAAAATGTTCAGTAAACGGTTAGGGGTGAGGTTAGGGGTAGGGTTTCAGGTAGAATTGGGGAGATTCCACTGTTCAGGCACATCAGGGGCTCTCCAAACGCGACATGGCGTCCAATCTCAATTCCAGCCAATTCTGCGTTGAAAAAGTAAAACAGTGCTCCTTCCCTTCCGAGCTCTCCCGTGCGTCCAAAAAGGGGTTTACCCCAACATATGGGGTATCAGCGTACTAGGGACAAATTGAACAACAACTTCTGGGGTCCAAGTTCTCTTGTTATCCTTGGGAAAATAAAAATTTGGGGGGCTAAAAATCATTTTTGTGGGAAAAAAAATATGTTTTATTTTCACGGCTCTGCGTTGTAAACTGTAGTGAAACACTTGGGGGTTCAAAGTTCTCACAACACATCTAGATAAGTTCCTTGGGAGGTCTAGTTTCCAATATGGCGTCACTTGTGGGGGGTTTGTACTATTTGGGTACATCAGGGGCTCTGCAAATGCAACGTGACGCCTGCAGACCAATCCATTTAAGTCTGCATTCCAAATGGCGCTCCTTCCCTTCCGAGCTCTGTCATGCGCCCAAACAGTGGTTCCCCCCCACATAGGGGGTATCAGCGTACTCAGGACAAATTGGACAACAACGTTTAGGGTCCAATTTATCCTGATACCCTTGTGAAAATACAAAACTGGGGGCTAAAAAAATCATTTTTGTGAAAAAAAAATAATAATTTTTATTTTCACGGCTCTGCGTTATAAACTGTAGTGAAACACTTGGGGGTTCAAAGTTCTCACAACACATCTAGATAAGTTCCTTGGGGGGTCTAGTTTCCAATATGGGGTCACTTGTGGGGGGTTTGTACTGTTTGGGTACATCAGGGGCTCTGCAAATGCAACGTGACGCCTGCAGACCAATCCATTTAAGTCTGCATTCCAAATGGCGCTCCTTCCCTTCCGAGCTCTGTCATGCGCCCAAACAGTGGTTCCCCCCCACATAGGGGGTATCAGCGTACTCAGGACAAATTGGACAACAACGTTTAGGGTCCAATTTATCCTGATACCCTTGTGAAAATACAAAACTGGGGGCTAAATTTCATTTTTGTGAAAAAAAAAAAAAAATTATTTTCACGGCTCTGCGTTATAAACTGTAGTGAAACACTTGGGGGTTCAAAGTTCTCACAACACATCTAGATAAGTTCCTTGGGGGGTCTAGTTTCCAATATGGGGTCACTTGTGGGGGGTTTGTACTGTTTGGGTACATCAGGGGCTCTGCAAATGCAACGTGACGCCTGCAGACCAATGCATTTAAGTCTGCATTCCAAATGGCGCTCCTTCCCTTCCGAGCTCTGTCATGCGCCCAAACAGTGGTCCCCCCCCACAAATGGGGTATCAGCGTACTCCAGACAAATTGGACAACAACTTTTGAGGTCCAATTTATCCTGATACCCTTGTGAAAATACAAAACTGGGGGCTAAAAAAATCATTTTTGTGAAAAAAAAATAATAATTTTTATTTTCACGGCTCTGCGTTATAAACTGTAGTGAAACACTTGGGGGTTCAAAGTTCTCACAACACATCTAGATAAGTTCCTTGGGGGGTCTAGTTTCCAATATGGGGTCACTTGTGGGGGGTTTGTACTGTTTGGGTACATCAGGGGCTCTGCAAATGCAACGTGACGCCTGCAGACCAATCCATGTAAGTCTGCATTCCAAATGGCGCTCCTTCCCTTCCGAGCTCTGTCATGCGCCCAAACAGTGGTTCCCCCCCACATAGGGGGTATCAGCGTACTCAGGACAAATTGGACAACAACTTTTAGGGTCCAATTTATCCTGATACCCTTGTGAAAATACAAAACTGGGGGCTAAATTTCATTTTTGTGAAAAAAAAAAAAAAAATTATTTTCACGGCTCTGCGTTATAAACTGTAGTGAAACACTTGGGGGTTCAAAGTTCTCACAACACATCTAGATAAGTTCCTTGGGGGGTCTAGTTTCCAATATGGGGTCACTTGTGGGGGGTTTGTACTGTTTGGGTACATCAGGGGCTCTGCAAATGCAACGTGACGCCTGCAGACCAATCCATTTAAGTCTGCATTCCAAATGGCGCTCCTTCCCTTCCGAGCTCTGTCATGCGCCCAAACAGTGGTCCCCCCCCACAAATGGGGTATCAGCGTACTCCAGACAAATTGGACAACAACTTTTGAGGTCCAATTTATCCTGATACCCTTGTGAAAATACAAAACTGGGGGCTAAAAAAATCATTTTTGTGAAAAAAAAAAAATAATTTTTATTTTCACGGCTCTGCGTTATAAACTGTAGTGAAACACTTGGGGGTTCAAAGTTCTCACAACACATCTAGATAAGTTCCTTGGGGGGTCTAGTTTCCAATATGGGGTCACTTGTGGGGGGTTTGTACTGTTTGGGTACATCAGGGGCTCTGCAAATGCAACGTGACGCCTGCAGACCAATCCATTTAAGTCTGCATTCCAAATGGCGCTCCTTCCCTTCCGAGCTCTGTCATGCGCCCAAACAGTGGTTCCCCCCCACATAGGGGGTATCAGCGTACTCAGGACAAATTGGACAACAACTTTTAGGGTCCAATTTATCCTGATACCCTTGTGAAAATACAAAACTGGGGGCTAAATTTCATTTTTGTGAAAAAAAAAAAAAATTATTTTCACGGCTCTGCGTTATAAACTGTAGTGAAACACTTGGGGGTTCAAAGTTCTCACAACACATCTAGATAAGTTCCTTGGGGGGTCTAGTTTCCAATATGGGGTCACTTGTGGGGGGTTTGTACTGTTTGGGTACATCAGGGGCTCTGCAAATGCAACGTGACGCCTGCAGACCAATCCATTTAAGTCTGCATTCCAAATGGCGCTCCTTCCCTTCCGAGCTCTGTCATGCGCCCAAACAGTGGTCCCCCCCCACAAATGGGGTATCAGCGTACTCCAGACAAATTGGACAACAACTTTTGAGGTCCAATTTATCCTGATACCCTTGTGAAAATACAAAACTGGGGGCTAAAAAATCATTTTTGTGAAAAAAAAAAAAAAAATTTATTTTCACGGCTCTGCGTTATAAACTGTAGTGAAACACTTGGGGGTTCAAAGCTCTCAAAACACATCTAGATAAGTTCCTTAGGGGGTCTACTTTCCAAAATGGTGTCACTTGTGGGGGGGTTTAATGTTTAGGCACATCAGGGGCTCTCCAAACGCAACATGGCATCCCATCTTAATTCCAGTCAATTTTGCATTGAAAAGTAAAATAGCGCTTCTTCCCTTCTGAGCTCTGCTATGCGCCCAAACAATGGTTTACACCCACATATGGGGTATCGTCGTACTCAGGACAAATTGCACAACAACTTTTGTGGTCTAATTTCTTCTCTTACCCTTGGGGAAATAAAAAAATGGGGGTTAAAAGATCATTTTTGTGAAAAAATATGATTTTTTATTTTTACGGCTCTGCATTATAAACTTCTGTGAAGCACTTGTTGGGTCAAAGTGCTCAACACACATCTAGATAAGTTCCTTAAGGGGTCTACTTTCCAAAATGGTGTCACTCGTGGGGGGTTTCAATGTTTAGGCACATTAGGGGCTCTCCAAACGCAACATGGCGTCCCATCTCAATTCCAGTCAATTTTGCATTGAAAAGTCAAATGGCGCTCCTTCCCTTCTGAGCTCTGCCCTGCGCCCAAACAATGGTTTACACCCACATATGGGGTATCAGTGTACTCAGGACAAATTGCACAACAATTTTTGGGGTCCAATTTCTTCTCTTACCCTTGGGAAAATAAAAAATTGGGGGTGAAAAGATCATTTTTGTGAAAAAATATGATTTTTTATTTTTACGGCTCTGCATTATAAACTTCTGTGAAGCACTTGGTGGGTCAAAGTGCTCACCACACATCTAGATAAGTTCCTTAGGGGGTCTACTTTCCAAAATGGTGTCACTTGTTAGGGGTTTCAATGTTTAGGCACATCAAGGGCTCTCTAAATGCAACATGGCGTCCCATCTCAATTCCAGTCAATTTTGCATTGAAAAGTCAAATGGCGCTCCTTCCCTTCCGAGCTCTGCCCTGCGCCCAAACAATGGTTTACACCCACATATGGGGTATCAGCGTACTCAGGACAAATTGCACAACAATTTTTGGGGTCCAATTTCTTCTCTCACCCTTGGGAAAATTAAAAAATTGGGGGTGAAAAGATCATTTTTGTGAAAAAATATGATTTTTTATTTTTACGGCTCTGCATTATAAACTTCTGTAAAGCACTTGTTGGGTCAAAGTGCTCACCACATATCTAGATAAGTTCCTTAGGGGGTCTACTTTCCAAAATGGTGTCACTTGTTAGGGGTTTCAATGTTTAGGCACATCAGGGGCTCTCCAAATGCAACATGGCGTCCCATCTCAATTCCAGTCAATTTTGCATTGAAAAGTCAAATGGCGCTCCTTTGCTTCCAAGCTCTGCCATGCGCCCAAACTGTGGTTTACCCCCACATATGGGGTATCAGCGTACTCAGGACAAATTATACAACAACTTTTGGGGTCTATTTTCTCCTGTTACCCTTGGTAAAATAAAACAAATTGGAGCTGAAATAAATTTTGTGTGAAAAAAAGTTAAATGTTCATTTTTATTTAAACATTCCAAAAATTCCTGTGAAACACCTGAAGGGTTAATAAACTTCTTGAAAGTGGTTTTGAGTACCTTGAGGGGTGCAGTTTTTAGAATGGTGTCACACTTGGGTATTTTCTATCATATAGACCCGTCAAAATGACTTCAAATGAGATGTGGTCCCTAAAAAAAAATGGTGTTGTAAAAATGAGAAATTGCTGGTCAACTTTTAACCCTTATAACTCCGTCACAAAAAAAAATTTTGGTTCCAAAATTGTGCTGATGTAAAGTAGACATGTGGGAAATGTTATTTATTAAGTATTTTGTGTGACATATGTCTGTGATTTAAGGGCATAAAAATTCAAAGTTGGAAAATTGCGAAATTTTCAAAATTTTCGCCAAATATTCGTTTTTTTCACAAATAAACGCAAGTTGTATCGAAGAAATTTTACCACTAACATGAAGTACAATATGTCACGAGAAAACAATGTCAGAATCGCCAAGATCCGTTGAAGCGTTCCAGAGTTATAACCTCATAAAGGGACAGTGGTCAGAATTGTAAAAATTGGCCCGGTCATTAACGTGCAAACCACCCTTGGTGGTGAAGGGGTTAAGCGGTGAACGGTGTAGAAGAAAAAATGCGAAAAATTGAGCAATGGATGATTTTGTGTTTGATTTGATTTTGTGTGTGTTGAAAAAGGGCAGAAAGAGGTCGCGTGTTAGTGAAGAATGAGAAAACACTGCGAGACAGGTACTGGTGTTTCCCTTGTTAGAGGGAACTAGAAGGTAAAAGACCAAATGATAACAGAATCCATTAAGGGTGAAAATGAGAAACAAAGCAAAATATTTCACTTTGTTTCTGTTTGCAACCGTATACAAATAATTTGTTAGTGTGTTCTGTGGGGTAATCCAGGATTTCTAAATGTTATTACCATTGGAGGTACATTTTTAACATTGGTGGATTAACTAATGTGACTTGAGGTAACCAATCATTAAGGTTGTGATGTCATTATGGATAGTATAAATGTCAGCATATAGTTTTCCATTTGTATTAGCCTGATGAAGGAGGTGGAGTGGCTCCGTAAGCATACCTCAATAAAAACATTTTTTTAAAAGAAGGATAACTCTCCCTTGGTCCTTGGCAGTGCTGTTAGAAGCCCAATTTTATTATTTTACTTTTTATTTTCTCCTACATCCCTTAATCTGGACCTATGTTGGAGGTTTAGAGGGCACAGCTGATGCCATGGAGGATCAGTCATATTAACATCAGGGTTGTGCCTGAAGCTGCACAACTGATTCAGGTGAGTAGCAGTCTCTCACCTTAAGGCCGGTTTCACATGTCCTGATATTTCCGGTACCAGAAAAAAACAGTACTGGAGATATCAGTTTCTGTGTGTGTAATACTTGTGGCACACGTGTGGCAACTGTGTGCTGCCATGTACCACATTAGTACCACATGTACCGGTGTCTGGGAATCAGCGGTACAGTAAATGCTGTTCCCCGGCTTCGGGTGCTGAAAGCCGCTCTTATCATTCTCCCCTGCTCTGCCGGCGATCAGCACGAGCAGGGTTACATTTTAAGCTCAGAATTGGCTCCATCACTATGAGGTTACAGCTAAACACCACAAAAGTCAGAAATCCCACGTCGATGCTTCACCAACAGTGATGTGGTCCATCTGATGTTCATCAGCTGAGTCTGAAAGTGAACTTTCCTCAAGGGAAGTCAGTCACTCAAGCCTGGTACTGGAGTGAGATTTCTGGCATAGGGAATGTCACAGCTCGTGATGAATGAGCTGTGGTGTCATTGTCCTTTGCACGCCTCCGTCCGCCCTGCTCTGCCAATTTTGTTGAAGCTCGAAAAAACTGGCGCTAAGATGCCCAAAATCTCAAAATTTAGGTGCAGCCCCAAGCTAAATTTTGTGACTTTTCAAAGCTTTTACTCCAGAATTCTGGTGTGAAAACTCTTCAGAAGGTTGGATTTTGTCTGAGGATTTCTAGAGCAATTTTTGGCTAACAGGTAACCACCCTCCCTTCATTATTGTGTGTCCTGCCATATTATGTCCAGGAAGAAATACAATGTATACCTGACATTTTCTCTTACTAACGTCCGTAGGCAGCACAACTTTCCCACTTTTGAATAAGAATTTCTTGGCTACACACCATAGATGGGGATAGTTCCTTCCTAAGGTCATGATAATGGTCTGCAATTGATTAATTACTTGCCTAATTATTGCTACTAGTATGTCTTCTATCATGAGTAGGGGTTAAGCGGGTTAACTCTCTGTGTGCTGTCTATGGATGCCTGGAGAAGATCATTTCAAGTAAATGTTATATCTTAGGTAGAAATAAATGTGCCTGGGTTCAAATGCTGAAGAAAAGTATATGCTAGTCTTGTAGCGCCACCTGCTGTTTTTCTTTTAAAATTGTGCAGACTAGAAGGAAATTATTTTGGACTAGCATGAAATGTAATAATGGAGATTGGAATATATTCAGTATCAGATCGGTAAAGGTCCCGGGAATTGGAACACTCGCTATTTTACTTTTTATCATTCATAGGGCGCATTCGGATGTCCATATAAATTGCCCCAAGATCAGACCACAACGCTTGGACTGGTCGCGGATCTCCCGACCAGTTCGGAGAAACACATGAAGCTGTCATGCTTGAGTCGGGAGACCCCCGGCCAATCGATGCGTTGTGGTCTGATCTTGGGGTGATTTGTATGGCCGTCTGAATGCACCCTTACCATGGAAAACTGAGAATTCCTTGTTGTCCTTCAGCAGCAGCATGAGTGGGAGAGATTCTCCAGTCCTGTAATGATAGGCTGACAATTCACGGAATCACCCGTCCTATGTAGCCCTACTTCCGAGCCGCCCCACTGTTTCTTCTGTCCTTCCTGACGGCCAGGTGTTTGCTTGGAAAGTAGATTTCCTCTCTTCCTGTTACATTTACTTCCCTGCTGTCCGTGAGTTCATGCAAACAGGGGGTTTCATTTTTTATTCTGCATTAACCTTAAAGGGTTTTTTTCTACCTAAACTATGAGTTCTATTACAATATCTGTGTGGATATTAATGTGTACAGTATGACATATGTATATTCATAAATGCCTTGATTCATCACGCCGGTCAGATTGGTGTTGAAGCGATCGCTGCCGCTAGTCATAAATTTGACGAGCGACAGTCACCATGCCCCCGTCCTCTGCCCTAGCTGCACCCACTTCGTCAGAGTTGGCAAAAATGACGTGAGAACACCAAAATGACATGATTTTGTGAAGGTTTTTACTCCAGAATACTGATGTGAAAGCTCATAGGAATTAGGCTCAGAGTGTGTATCCTCAGAAGCAGGTACGGACTGGGGCTGAAATTCAGCCCTGGCATTTGAAATCACACAGCCCCATGTTGTCCCCGTCCACAATAACCAGATGTGATATATTACTAATATTACCCTGGATGGAGGAAAGGAAGATTTTCTACAAGACCAATATTTCTAATGATACCTCCATCACAACTCTTAGCAGTATGGGTGTCTTGAAAACAACGGTTCTGTTAACAACGTAACAGACAAGGTGGCCCACGACCAGACAGGCCCTTCTGGCATTTGCCAAAATTGCCAGATGGCCAGTCCGGCCCTGCTCAGAGGTGATATTTTACTAGCAGGTTGGTGTCATCTCTATTCAGGGAATGCTGTGTGTATACCCCCTCTGTCACTCATTCTGTGCAGGCCATTTCTATGGCAGCCCTGTGGCTTGGTGGCCAGCACAGTAGCCTGGAGTTGTCAGCTCTACCATTTACCTTGGAGGTTCCCTAGTTGCTCCCATACTATAAAGATCTACCGGTAACTGTTGTGTGTACGGCAGCCATACAGCCCTCCCTAGTGTTACTACACAGACATTGCCCTAGGACACAGGAACAGTAGATGTGTTCTGTCCTCCTCAGACATCGTGTCTTTCACTGTCCAGGTGCCGCTGGTAGGGTGCAGTACGGTTAGTGGGCAGTCGCCTCTGTTCTACATCAGATCTATCACTAACTTACTACAGACTAAAGGTTTACTCGCCAACATTGGCCGACCATAGAAGAGGCATTGAGCTGCCTGTTACAAGACTGATGCATTCCGCACATGGCAAAATCCTGGAATACTGCAAAACATTGACATTACATATTTGAATAATAATCACAAATGAATCCTACACACCGCTCTTCTATGTAATAATACTAAACACATAGCCATACATAGCATCTTGTACTGAGTACAGTCCCTCGCCTACCTATACAGGTAAAAGACTGATGCCATAGTCCACATGGTACAATATATTGCAATAAGTGACCAATAATAGCAATACTATAAAATACAATGCAAACAGGCCAAATACAGTAAAATACAGTGCGCATAGCCATACATACATCTTATACGGAGTACGGTCCCTCGCCTGCCTATACAGGTAGACGTCCAGTGCTGTACTCCAGATGATACAATATGTGTCCAATGTTACGGTAAGCCAAAATTCTCATGTTTCCTCAGCAGTAAAAATCTTAAAGTGGCTATCTGAAGGTCAAATAGATTTTAATCTAAATCCCTATCTATTTATAGCCGTAAATCTAAACAGGAATTTTGGCTCACCGTAACATTGGACCCAGATAGTATCTTCTGGATTACAGCACTGGCGTTTACCTGTATAGGTAGGTATGGTACATGACCCAGTACAAGATGCTATGTATGCCTGTTTGCGCTGAATTTTAGGTTTGTTATTACATAGGAGCGCGGTGTGTAGGAATTATTTGTGATTTATTATCTAAACATATGGACGAGATAAGCAGATAGCCCAAAACATACTGCTGCTCTGTGCCGATAGTGCTCTGCGAGCGCTGGTGTACGAATTATTGCTTCATATAATATTCAGCAGAGTTAAAACCAAACAAAAAAAGACGCTATAGACATTGCATTTGTACAACCACACTATTCATACAGACGTGTGTCTCAAGGTTCACACTGACAGACGGCAGTGAATACTCTTATATACATTGCAGATTACATGACATTCTTTAGGAAGTTTAAAGGGGTATTCCCATCTCCAAGATTATATCTCAATAATTAGTAGGTGTAATAATAATAATATCTGCAAATTCTTCCAATTAGAAATGTAGTATCGTTCTTCTGATTTACTTTGTCGCTCACCCCATCTAGGCCATTGTAGTAGCTTAGGTATCCATGGTTTCGACCACTGACAGCTGTTCTTAACCATGGATACCTAAGCTACTGCAATGGCCTACATGGGGTAAGTGACATAGGGTATCAGAAGAACTAGCCTGCATTTCCAACTGGAGGCTGCTGCTATTATTATTATTACACCTAAGACATATTGGAATACCCCTTTAATCTAATAAAGATTTGTATTATGGATGAAGGATATCTGCCTTATACAGTTAAAGAATTCTCATCTCATTATCCGACTATGACTGGGATTCCTCTAGCTTCCAGATCCTCATAACGGAATGAGGTCCTCTTCTCTCTAGTGATTCGGTGGTTACGCAGCTAAAAATAGTGGTCCCATACCTAAAACATCCCTTTCTAAATATCTATCTTTAGACCTTAATCACTTTTGTAATTAGCTTTATTATTAGATATGAGCGAATAGCTTTGGACAACTCCTTATCCGAATACGTATAGCACTTCCTGAATAGCTGCCTCGGTAACCTGGTTACCTGGATCACTCCCGATCATCAGCTGTCCTGTGCCGCAGCTGCATGTGTCACGGTTGTGTGACAGTCACAGCACATGTATGGAGAGCCTGTTTGTTGTCACACAGCCGCGACACATGTAGCTGCGGAGCCGAACAGCTGATTATCGGGAGCGCTCCAGGCATCCAGGATACCGAGGCAGCGATTCAGGAAGCGCTATAGCTATTTGGATAAGGAGTTATCTGAAGCTATTCGCTCATCCCTATCTATATATATATATAAGAGGCATCGTGATTACTCGCTAATCCCGCCCCCTGCACAGTAGCTCCGCCCCCCACACATCACAACACACAATCCTGCCCCCCACCACATTACCACACACAATCCCGCCCCCCCACATTACCACACACAATCCCGCCCCCCTACCACATTACCACACACAATCCTGCCCCCCCACCACATTACCACACACAATCCTACCCACCACATTACCACACACAATCCCGCCCCCCACATCACCACACACAATCCCGCCCCCCCACCACATCACCACACATAATACCGCCCCCCACCACATCACCACACACAATCCCGCCCCCCACCACATCACCACACACAATCCCGCCCCCCACCACATCACCACACATAATACCGCCCCCCACCACATCACCACACACAATCCCGCCCCCCCACCACATCACCACACACAATCCCGCCCCCCCACCACATTACCACATGAGGTTCTGTCCCCACACATTACCACACGAGGCTCTGTCCCCACACATTACCACACGAGGCTCTGTCCCCACACATTACCACACAAGGCTCTTTCCTCACACATTACCACACAAGGCTCTGTCCCCACACATTACCACACGAGGCTCTGTCCCCACACATTACCACACGAGGCTGTGTCCTCACACATTACCACACGAGGCTCTGTCCTCACACATTACCACACGAGGCTCCGTCCTCACACATTACCACACGAGGCTCTGTCCCCACACATTACCACACATAATCCCGCCCCCCCACATTACCACACGAGGCTCCGTCCTCACACATTTCCACATGAGGCTCCGTCCCCACACATTACCACACGAGGCTCTGTCCTCACACATTACCACACGAATCCAGTTTGCTTTTGATTTTACACTGTGAATAAAATGTATTAGTATTATTCTGATTTTTAATTATTATTATTGTTATTAAATTCATTTTAAGTTAATGTACCACCTGCGTACGCGCTATTGAAAGTTGTCATTATTTACTTTAGTTTAATCACTAGCAGCGTTAATTAGATAGCAGTGAGCGTGCCGAGCGTTAGCTGGCTGGAAACATCTAGTTTATTATACAGTGCCCTACACTTCTCCCTATCTAGCTAATCCCTACATGTGTTTAGTTTGTTTTTGGTTGTTTTTTCCACTTCACTTCCTGTGACGTGTCATTTGAGAGGAGTCTCAAACAAGACAACACAGGAGGCTGGGTCCGCACTTTGTTCCCAGCAGAGTCTATCTTCCCACCTGTTATCAGGGGAAAGCGCTGCAGTTTACTACAGCTTTTTGCGTCGTCGCCATCTGGAGATGTGCTGGTTCCATGGCACTGATAGAAGCTGAGGGAGAGGCGAGTGCAGCGCCGGCACTCTGCTTCTATCTCCGCTGCTGCAGCGTCTCATTGTAAAAAAAATATAGTCTTTGGGCAGAGGTAGAAGCAGTAAGTGACACCAAAGCCACCCCACATCTGCTGTCACTGCTCTCAAACAAACTGTTATCAGAGGGTTGCTATAGAAGCAGTGTTAGTGACACAAGTACCTTCCCCTGATGACGATTCATTTGAGGGCAGTGATAGAAGCTGGGTGGCGGCGCTGGTTTCACTCACTGCTTCTATCTCCGCCCCCTGATGACATCTTGTCTCACAGTTAGAAGCTGCAGCGGCAGAGACAGAAGCAGAGTGCCAGCTCTATAATCACCTTTTTGCACATTCTATCATCGCCATGGAACCAGGACATCTTTAGAGGACAGCGATGAAGAAACTGTAGTAGATAACTGCAGCACCTTCCCCTGATGAGGTCCTGTTCCAGGAGGTGTGATAGGAGCTGCGGAGAAGTCATTGCAACCCCAGCCTTCTTGGACCCTTGAGGGTATGTGCATACGCTGAAGATTACTCTGCGGATTTTTCCGGACTGATTTTGGTAAATCCGCAGGTAAACCGCACTGCGGATTTCCTGCGGAATTACCATGATTTTTTTGCGGTTTTTGTGCAGATTCCACCTGCAGTTTTACTCCTGCGGATTCCTATTATGGAGCAAGTGTAAACCGCTGTGGAATCCGCACAAAGAATTGACATGCTGCAGAATAAACAACGCTACGTTTCCGCGTGTATTTTTCCGCAGCATGTGCACTGCGGATTTTGTTTTCCATAGGTTTACATGGTACTATACAACGCATGGAAAACTGCTGTGAATCCGCAGCGGCCAATCCGCTGCGGATCCGCAGCAAAATCCGCAACGTGTGCACATACACTCCTCTCAAATGAAAATTCACAGAAAGTAAAATGAAAAAAACACAAAAAAACATATTTAGGGATTAGCTGGATATGGAGAAGTGTAGGATATTGTATAATAAAGTTAGTTACAAAAGTGATTAGGGTGTTAAAATGCATATTTACAAAGGACATTTTATGTACCGGACCAACCCTTCTAAAGCTATATAATATCTCAATCCTGACAGTAACAATAACCAAGAATGATGATATACTCGACATTCAGGGTTAAAAGGAATCTATAATCAGGTTTCTGCCACCTAATCTGAGTACAGCACAGTGTAGAAACAGACACTCTGATTCCAATGATGTGCCACTTACTGGGCTGCTTAGTGTAGTTTTATTAAAATAACTGTTTTATCAACTGTAGATGATCACTAAAGGACTAGTAAACCTGGTGCCATGTAGTCCTCCATATTCATGAGCTCTGTTTAACCCCTCACCCACTACTGATTGGCAGCTTTCTGTGTACACTGTGCATAGGCAGGAAGCTGCCAATCAGCGGTATGGGTGAGATTATACAGAGTTCAGCATTCAGAGAGCTGGTAAATCTGCAGCAGATAAAATAGTGATTTTTATCGAAATGACAGCAGGCAGCCCAGTAAGTGACACATAACTGGAATGTGTATTCTCCTCTCAGGTGGGGTAAAAAACCTGGCAACAGATTTCTTTTAATGATGAGAATCTCCTATAGTAATTCAGTTTGTTGTTTGTTTTTTTAATCAATAAATATTAATTCAGTTTTAATAAAGATTTACACTACATGTATTGTGAACAGGATCGGGAGAATGAATGAGGGTAATACCACTAAAAGTGATATGGCTAATATTCGTTGAGGCGATGACAATCACTAAAAGTTTATTGTTCCTTTTTTGTTTTTGTTTTTTTGTTTTTCCTGCCTAATTCTCACATACTGAGAAATGATACTCCGAAGGATGACGATGTTAGACTCTGAAATTAGATGTATACCTCTGTCTGTAATTTGTTTTCTTTAAGTTAAAATCCAATAAAAAATGTTTAAAAAAAAAGTGATATGGCCGTGCTCAAAACTTTTCAGTACACTACAGTTCCCAGTGTTCTCAACCTATGGATTGCAGAAAATATGGGGCGATATACTAAAATCACCTGTCTACCTTTGCCAAAAACCTAAGGGTATGTGTCCACGTTCAGGATTGCATCAGGATTTGGTCAGGATTTTTCATCAGTATTTGTAAGCCAAAACCAGGAGTGGCTGATAAATGCAGAAGTGGAGCATATGTTTCTGTTATACTTTTCCTCTAATTGTTCCACTCCTGGTTTTGGCTTACAAATACTGATGAAAAATCCTGACCAAATCCTGATGCAATCCTGAACGTGGACACATACCCTTAGGGTATGTGTCCACGGTCGGTAAACGCTGCGTGTTTGACGCTGCAGCGTCAAACACGCAGCGTCCAGATGTTCCAGCATAGTGGAGGGGATTTTTTGAAATCCCGTGTCCACTATGCGTGGAAACCCGCACGCGGCGGGCCTGCGACTCCGGACATGCTGCGCATCTTTTCAGATCGCAGCATGTCCGTACACCTTGCGGGGACGCAGCGTCCCCGCAAGGCATAACACAGGGCCCTATGGGAGGGGGGCGATGATCCCGGATGTGTACAGTTAACACATCCGGCATCATCGCGTCCCAGAAGGGGGCGGGGCTTAGCGCCGAGCGGCTTCGCCGCTGCGGCGATACCGCCGGCCATCCTGAACGTGGACACGCAGCCTTAGAGGAAAAGTATAATAGAAACATATGCTCCACTTTTGCATTTATCACCCACTCCTGGTTTTGGCTTACAAATACTGATGTAAAATCCTGACCAAATCCTGATGCAATCCTGAACGTGGACACATACCCTAAGGCCATGTTCACACTTTGCGGGTTTTACCGCGGATCCGCGGCGATTTTGATGCTGCGGGTCCGCAGCAGTTTCCATAGCGTTTACATTTACATGTAAACCCTATGGAAACCGCAATCCGCTGTGCACATGCTGCGGGAAAAACTGCGCAGAAACGCAGCGGTTTACATTCCGCAGCATGTCACTTCTTTGTGCAGAATCGCTGCGATTCTGCACACATAGGAAAGCATTGATCCGCTAACTTCCCGCAGGGGGCTGTGCCCACGATGCGGGAAGCAAGCGGATCATGTGCAGATGGTACCCGGGGTGGAGGAGAGGAGACTCTCCTCCAGGCCCTGGGTACCATATTAGTGTAAAAAAAAAAGAATAAAAATAAAAAATAATGATATACTCACCTCTCAGCGCTGCACGCGGCTGTCCGGTCTCAGGGTTGCTGTGCGAGCAGGACCTGCGGTGACGTCGCGGTCACATGACCGTGATGACGCCGCGGTCACATGACCGTGACGTCACGAAGGTCCTTCTCGCACAGCATCTTTGGAACCGGACCGCCGCATGCAGCGCCGAGGAGATCGGGACATCAGAGGGTGAGTATATAACCATTTTTTATTATTTTTAACATTACTATTGATGCTGCATATTGCTGCATATGCAGCATCAATAGTATAGGGGTAAACCCGCAGCGGAAACCGCAAAACAAACCGCGATAAATCTGCAGGGATAACCGCAGCGGGTTTGCCCTGCAGATTTATCAAATCCGCTGCGGGAGAACCCGCAGAGGACCCTGCAAAGTGTGCACATAGCCTAAGGGTATGTGTCCACGTTCAGGATTGCATCAGGATTTGGTCAGGATTTTTCATCAGTATTTGTAAGCCAAAACCAGGAGTGGGTGATAAATGCAAAAGTGGTGCATATGTTTCTATTATACTTTTCCTCTAATTGTTCCACTCCTGGTTTTGGCTTACAAATACTGATGAAAAATCCTGACCAAATCCTGATGCAGTCCTGAACGTGGACACATACCCTTAGGTCTTAACTCCTCCAGAGGTTGGCAATCAGAGATATGAAGTGCCCAGAGAGGATATTCTAAAGGCCCGTAAAACAAATGGTTTTAGCTTCTGAGTGTCTCTGATTCAGCCAACCACCAGACAAGATAAGCTACTAGTTTAGTAATAATTTCTCTTGTGGGGAAATATGGCGCTTCTGATTACAAATTTGTATATTAATTGATTTGCCCACTAGATGGCTCTAATCTATTACAGTGACTTCTATTTATGAGTCAGTCTGCGCATCTTCTCTATTATTTACATATTTAAATCTACCTGTGACTAATATCTATTAATATACATGCATTTATGATTAATGTATTTGCTGAGGCATTACTCGCCACTATCAATTTTATTGGTTTTTATTGCAAATTAAATAAATTTTCATTTATTTTACTATTTGGGTTTCTTTTGCTTCCCCCTTTTGGGTATTATCATTTAAACTTATAGAGTTATGGATGGTACTGAGAGCTTTGATCATTTGCTCCCCCTACATGGATACCCATTCATTACATTATGGGCAGCACAGTGGCGCAGTGGTTAGCACAGCAGCCTTGCAGCGCTGGAGTCCTGGGTTCAAACCTGTTGTGTATCCGCTTTTTGGGCTCCCCTGGTGGTTGCTGGTGGTACTGGTGACTTGTTTGCACCTTGCTTCTTCTGTTCACCTGCTTCCATCAGTGTTTGGGAGTTTCCTATTTAGCCTTGCTCTCCAGTCATTTCCTTGCCGGTCATCATTGTAACCAGAGCCTTCGGTTGCATGTTCCTGCTACTAGTCTGCTGATCAGCTAAGTGGACTTTGTCCTTTTGTTTTGTACCTTTTGTCCAGTTTGCAGTTTTTGTAATTCTCTGTAGCTGGAAGCTCTTGCGGGCTGAAATTGCCACTCCTGTGTCATGAGTTGACACAGGAGTCTTAAAGTAATTTCAGGATGGTTTTTGAAAGGGTTTTCAGTTGACCGTGAAGTCCTCTTTTGTATCCTTCTGCTATCTAGTAAGTGGACCTCTCTTTGCTAAATCTACTTTCATACTGTGTATGTCTTTTCCTCTTAATTCACCGTTATTACATGTGGGGGGCTGCTATCATCTTTTGGGGTATTTCCCTAGAGGTAAGCCAGGTCTGTTTCTTCCTCTACCAGGCGTAGTTAGTCCTCCGGCTGGCGCGTGGCATATAGGAAGCCGTAGGTATGCTCCCTGGCTACTGTTAGTTGTGTGGTAGATTTAGCTCACGGTCAACTCGAGTTTCCATCACCCGAGAGCTCGTTCGTTACTTATGTGTTTTTTACGTTCCCTTGCCATTGGGAACCATGACAGTATGACCGGCCAACAAAGTGTTAATTGTTTGGGCTGAAGCAGGAGAAAAAGAAGTGTTGAAGGGAAATTTTTTTTTTTTTTTTCTTTCCCTCAGAGTTTTGCTGCCTAGCCCTTAATTGCTGTCTAGCTGCTTCTTACCTCCTCTTAACCTTTGAATGGCTCTGACCTTAGCTGTTTAACATGGATGTCCAGAGTTTGGCTGCAGGTTTAAATAATCTTGCTACGAAGGTTCAAAATTTACAAGATTTTGTTATACATGCTCCTATTTCTGAACCTAAAATCCCTACACCAGAGGTGTTTTCCGGAGATAGATCTTGGTTTTTGAATTTCAAATATAATTGTAAATTATTCCTTTCTCTCAGACCTCACTCCTCAGGAGATCCTGTCCAGCAGGTTAAGATTGTAATCTCTTTGCTGCGAGGTGACCCTCAAAATTGGGCATTTTCATTGGCACCAGGGGATCCTGCGTTGCTCAATGTGGATGCATTTTTCCTGGCTTTAGGGTTGCTTTATGAGGAACCTAATTTGGAGATTCAAGCTGAAAAAGCTTTGATAGCCCTATCTCAAGGGCAAGATGAAGCGGAGATATACTGCCAAAAATTTCGTAGGTGGTCTGTGCTTACTCAGTGGAATGAGTGCGCCTTAGCGGCAAATTTCAGAGAGGGCCTTTCTGATGCCGTTAAAGATGTTATGGTCGGGTTCCCTGCGCCTACAGGTCTGAATGAGTCCATGACAATGGCAATTCAGATTGATCGGCGTTTGCGGGAGCGCAAACCCGTGCACCATTTGGCGGTATCTTCTGAAGAGACGCCAGAGAAAATGCAATGTGACAGAGTTATGTCCAGAAGCGAGCGGCAGAATTATAGGCGTAAAAATGGGTTATGCTTCTATTGTGGTGATTCTGCTCATGTTATATCGGCATGCTCTAAGCGTACTAGGAAGGTTGACAAGTCCATTTCAATTGGCACTTTACAGTCCAAATTTATTTTGTCTGTAACCTTGATTTGTTCATTATCAGTTATTACCGTGGATGCCTATGTGGACTCGGGCGCCGCTCTGAGTCTTATGGACTGGTCCTTTGCCAGGCGCTGTGGGTTTGATTTAGAGCCTCTGGAAGTCCCTATACCTCTGAAGGGTATTGATTCTACACCTTTGGCTTGTAATAAACCACAGTTCTGGACGCAAGTGACTATGCGTATGACTCCAGACCATCAGGAGGTGATTCGCTTCCTTGTGTTGTACAATTTACATGATGTTTTGGTGCTTGGATTACCATGGTTACAGTCTCATAACCCAGTCCTTGACTGGAAGGCTATGGTCAGGAAGATAATTCTTGGGTAACTGCCTCTGATGTTCATGCCTCGGATTTGGTTCGTGCCTTTCATAGGGCTCATCCAGATCGCCCTGGCGGTTCTTGTGAGGGTTCGGTGCCCCCTCCTTAAGGGGAGGGTACTGTTGTGTATCCGCTTTTTGGGCTCCCCTGGTGGTTGCTGGTGGTACTGGTGACTTGTTTGCACCTTGCTTCTTCTGTTCACCTGCTTCCATCAGTGTTTGGGAGTTTCCTATTTAGCCTTGCTCTCCAGTCATTTCCTTGCCGGTCATCATTGTAACCAGAGCCTTCGGTTGCATGTTCCTGCTACTAGTCTGCTGATCAGCTAAGTGGACTTTGTCCTTTTGTTTTGTACCTTTTGTCAAGTTTGCAGTTTTTGTAATTCTCTGTAGCTGGAAGCTCTTACGGGCTGAAATTGCCACTCCTGTGTCGTGAGTTGACACAGGAGTCTTAAAGTAATTTCAGGATGGTTTTTGAAAGGGTTTTCAGTTGACCGTGAAGTCCTCTTTTGTATCCTTCTGCTATCTAGTAAGTGGACCTCTCTTTGCTAAATCTACTTTCATACTGTGTATGTCTTTTCCTCTTAATTCACCGTTATTACATGTGGGGGGCTGCTATCATCTTTTGGGGTATTTCCCTAGAGGTAAGCCAGGTCTGTTTCTTCCTCTACCAGGCGTAGTTAGTCCTCCGGCTGGCGCGTGGCATATAGGAAGCCGTAGGTATGCTCCCTGGCTACTGTTAGTTGTGTGGTAGATTTAGCTCACGGTCAACTCGAGTTTCCATCACCCGAGAGCTCGTTCGTTACTTATGTGTTTTTTACATTCCCTTGCCATTGGGAACCATGACACAAACCCCACCTTGGACAACATCTGCAAAGAGTTTGTATGTTCTCCCCGTGTTTGTGTGGGTTTCCTCCGGGTACTCCGGTTTCCTCCCACATTCCAAAGATAGGGAATTTAGATTGTGAGCCCCATCGGGGACAGCGATGATAATGTGTGCAAAAACTGTAAAGCGCTGTGGAACATGTTAGCGCTATATAAAAATAAAGATTATTATTACAGGATGGGGTGCTCAAATGATGGGTTAGGTGACCAATGAGGATTTGGTCTCCTACAGAGAGGAATTTTTCTCTTGGGGCGTGTACTTTTCCTGATAGAGACTGACTAATCATAAGCCTGTCAGCAACACACAGGGGAAAAAAGAAAACACCGTCCTCTCCTTACTGATCTCTGCAGCTGTTGTGTACAGATACAGCAGAGTTGAGTTATGTATCATTATAAATACTTCCAGATCTCCTCTCACAGCAGTGTGTGGGAGAGTGAGAGCTGACGGCACTGTGAGATGAGATTTGGAAGTGTTTCTAATGATACATAACTCAGCTCTGTTGTATCTGTACTCTTAGTTTTACTCAGCGCTGGAGCCACTATTCGATGATGTGGCCAGTTTAACATACTCAAACTGGTGAAAGTTTGTTTTTAAATACCTTGTAAAAAAAAATCCCTAAGCTCCCCTGATTCTGCCGCTGTTCTTCATTATGTGTGACGTCACTCCATTGCAAAAATATTGACATTTACTCCTATATAAAATTGGCTTTGCAGTCCAAGATGGCGTTCCATCAGAGTCTTCTCTGGGGGTGTGCGCTTTCACCCTTCCTTCTAAAATGCTGACAGTCACTATTTGGCAGGTGATATAGCAGTCTGTAAATCTCAGAGTCTGCTGAGCTGTGATTGATGCATATGGGAGGGAGGTCCCAAAATGTCTGCAATGAACCGACACAGCGCAAAACAGAAAAGAGCAACAAAATCAGGGGAGCCGGGGCATTTTTACGAGCAATTCAACTAAAAATTTTTAAGCAAGTGACAAGTCCTCGTTAATATGCTGGTTCATAGCATCTGCACATAGGAGATTTTCCAAGTTGTAAAGTCTGTGCAAGGTAATTTTTATAATATTCAAACATTCTATTGTTTTTATTAGATAGAGGAAGAGGAGCCGACAGGGTACATTCGTTTTGAAAAGTTTTTACCTATGATGACAAAAGTGTTACTGGAGAGAAGGTATGGAGACTTATCTGGAGAGTTCAGAGACCTATAGTACTGTTAGTGTTATATGCTGTGAAATGATTCCTTACATTTTAGAACTATAATTAGATACAGCAGATTATTTTTTGAGACAGTCTTTTAGTTGGAGCTCCATATTTCTGTTTCATTGTGATATGGTGCTCCAAAAGCATTGTTCATCCCCAAATTGCGCCTTGATTGTTGGGAGAAGTTGCTCTTGTAGGATGCTTAGATACCATTGTTTTATTCATGATGTGCTCTTAGGCAAATTTGTTAGTGAGCCACCACTCTTGGAAAAAAGCAACCCCACGCATGAGGAGCCTTTGCTGTTGGCATGACACAGGACTCATGGTAGCACTCATCCTTTCTTCTCCAGACAATCATTCTTCCAGATGGTGTGAACAATCTGGAGGGGGCTTCATCAGAAATAACTTTACCCCAGTGCTCTGTTATTCTGCAAGTCGTACAGAGATTGGACTGCAGTCTGTCCTTTTTCTTGGAGAGAGGTGGCTTTTTTCCTGCGCCTCTTGAACCAGACTAACCTCAAAAGGCCTTTCATGTGTGTTAATGTATGGAGTTGATTTTCTTCCAAACTGACTTCTGTAAACACTGCCATAAATAAGAAGAATGGTATCTAAGACATGATTGATTACTGCTCTTTTTGTATCATATCTTTAGAAGCAGAAAAATGCAGGAAAATACATATAGCAGTACTAAGCATTGTAGCTATGAATCCAGCTCTGAAGAGAGATAAAGCAATTACTAGAAAGTAGTAGCATCATCTGTGTGTACCTGTCTGCCTGTTTCTCATTCATTTGCTTAACACCTATTCTGCACCGCTCATCCTTACATCATCTCCACAGATTTTAATAAGCAGCTGTAATCTAGCACTTAATTTCATCTTAATCAAAAAGGATATTATCAACTTTTCAGACTGCAGTAGGGAGGTGAAGAAGAGAGATGGAAAAAGATCAAAATCTCATAACAAATATCTTGTTTCCGCTATTTGCATGTACTGTTGATTTATGCATAATTTCTTGAAATGACTGTGACCATTTAGGGCTGACGCAACACGCCAAGTAAGGTAACGTGACACGAAGGTTTCGGTGTCACATTGCATCTAATGATTGTTGATGGGGTTGTGTTACAGCTCTGAACCTAACGTGACCATGATAGTTTTGGTTGCAAGTTACATACACAACAACCTAAAGGACATAAATTCAAAAACCAAACCAGAAAAAACAGCTTTACCAACACTAGGTCAGACCACAAATGTACAAGCAGGATGCAGCAGACCCCCCTATGCTGCCCCCACATTTATAATGGGGGTCTGCTGCATCCTGCTTGTACATTTGTGGTCTGACCTGGTTATTCAAGCCTCATTTGGGGGCATTCTTTACTAGGCAGTCACCCCCTCCATACATTGGTAGGTTTGTGAGTGGCTGCTTTCATGAGTATTTTGCACCTGTGCTGCCCCCGCCTTTATAATTGGGGTCTGCTGCATCCTGCTAGTGCATTTGTGGTCTGACCTGGTGTTGGTAAGGCTTTTGTTCGGTTTGTTTTTCACAAGTTACACACACCTTTGCCCAGGTAGAATTTAATGTCTCCTGTAACGTTAGACTCGCATGCGACCTGTCAGGGATATTGGTTTGGCTTTTCTTACCACCAAATCACCGCTCTAACCTAGTTACATGACATCAAGTCACAGACAAGTTGTAGAAATATTTTTTGTTTCTTGACTTTTCTGAGTATTGTAGTCGCGTGACCAAAGGGAGCCTGTGATGGCAATGTGAACAGAGCCTTCCACAGACCATTAGAGCAACTTTGTTACAGAAATCTCATTCACCTTTCCCATCTTTCCTTTATTTTAGGTACCGGCCAATACCTGAAGACATTCTTCTGCGAGCATTTGAGGTCTGTTTATGCTGGTGAGCTTCAAGCTGTGACCCTCCAGCAGCTGCAGAACTACAACATCCAGTAGGCTATGACAGCTGCAGACTGTCGGCACATGTCGGGATTTATGGTTTAGCAGCAGCTGGACATCACTGGTCTATACCTATCGTATGTATCCATGCAAGACGAGGTCTTCAGTGATTTTTGTCTTTTTTCTAGGTTTTAGATGAAATGAAAAAAGGATTCTTAACTAAAGAGGAACTCATCAAATACATGACTGAAGAGGGTAATGGTCACTTAATTAGTGCTGGCTTTATATGAAATATTGACTAGTAAATAACATGTGAACATATGACTCTCACAGGAGAACCTTTCACACAGGAGGAAATGGAGGAGATGATTTCAGCTTCTGTGGATCCAGACAAGAATCTAGTTCCCTACAAGGAATACACTGCAGTGATGGTGGTAGAAGACTATTGAATAGCTCCCTAGCATTTCCTTAGCGTGTAGCACAACCAGTGAGTCAATGGAAAATCATAGAATTACTTAACAACTTAAAGTTTTCCTTATTGAAGAGAAGTTGGAAACCAAATTACAAACATTGTGTATAATCTGAATATGATTGCCCGTAATAAACATTGAAGTTGTGTTGTGGGTAGAAGTTATTTCATGATTTGACTTTAACTGATAAGTGACCCCCATGGAGCCCAAGTCTAATTTTTCTGGTGTTAAGAAATGTGGGCCTTTTTTTTAATCATTTTATATTTTTCAGGAATAATTGTCTCTTGAATTTAGTGTGCCAACAAAATATAGCACAATATTGGTCAATTATGTTTCCAAAATAGATATTGAAGATAGAAGAAATAATTCTGGGCAATTTATAATGATTTTTGGCAAAACCACTCCTGAACAATGTTTCACCAACAACTAGTGGGCAGCCCAGCAGATAGGTCAACCTCACAGATTTCACAAGGACTGTTTGCCTGACAACTATCTAAAGTACAGTGTGTCCGTAAAGTCAAGGTGCATTTTTATAGTTTACACTTTGGCGCCCTTTGTCTGGCCCAATGATATCAGACCTGTTCATGAGGAGAGATAACAAGAACCAATCAAACAACACAAACTCATTTAAGCTGTTGCTGAGCCCCCAGTCAGATTACCCCCTGATAAACTGAACTCTGATTAATACACTGCCAGGTCTGTGATATCATGCAACCCCAAGCTTATGCTATCGTTTGGATGTGTGTAGGTCAACAAATGGAGCCAACATCGAACTGCACTGAATAGGTATGAAACTGGGAGAGTGTTTCTTTTATTTGGAACAGATTTCACATTTCTATCGTTTTTTGTTGCTTTCCAGTGCCTGGTCAAAAGTGCACCATGACTTTACGGACACACTGTATATGGCCATGCCAAGGTTATGTTCTCAGTGCGTGACAATTCTGGTCACTTGCTCTTGCACTTTTTTATATCTGGGTTTTGTCACTGTTTTCTTAAGCATTTTTTAGTGCCTTTTTACTGGTGTTTTCTGAACTTTTTTGATATTCAGAAAGCAATGAAGAAAATGCTAGCATTTTTTAATGTAAAACTGCCTACAAAATGCTGAAAGAGACCCTCCGCATTTACTTACAGTACAGACCAAAAGTTTGGACACACCTTCACATTTAAAAATGTTTCTGTATTTTCATGACTCTGAAAATTGTACATTCACACTGAAGGCATCAAAACCATGAATTAATACATGTGGAATTATATACTTAACAAAAAAGTCTAGGTTCTCCAGAGTAGCCACCTTTTGCTTTGATCACTGCTTTGCACACTCTTGGCATTCTCTTGATAAGCTTCAAGAGGTAGTCACCGGGAATGGTTTTCACTTCACAGGTGTGCCCTGTCAGGTTTAATAAGTGGGATTTCTTGCCTTATAAATAGGGTTGGGACCATCAGTTGTGTTGTGCAGAAGTCTGGTGGATACACAGCTGATAGTCCTACTGAATAGACTGTTAGAATTTGTATTATTGCAAGAAAAAAGCAGCTAAGTAAAGAAAAATGAGTGGCCATCATTACTTTAAGAAATTAAGGTCAGTCAGTTCGAAAAATTGGGAAAACTTTGAAAGTGAAGCCCAAGTGCAGTTGCAAAAACCATCAAGCGCTACAAAGAAACTGGCTCACTTGAGGATCTCCCCAGGAAATGAAGACCAAGAGTCACCTCTGCTTCTGAGGATACCGTATATACTCGAGTATAAGCCGACCCGAGTATAAGCCGACCCCCCTAATTTTGCCACAAAAAACTGGGAAAACTTATTGACTCGAGTATAAGCCTAGGGTGGAAAATGCAGCAGCTACCGGTGAATTTCAAAATTAAAAATAGATGCTCCATACCGTTCATTATGGCCCCATAGATGCTCGACATAAAGCTGTGCCACATATAATGCTCTGCACCGTTCATTATGGCCCCATAGATGCTCGACATAAAGCTGTGCCACATATAATGCTCTGCACCGTTCATTATGGCCCCATAGATGCTCCACATAAAGCTGTGCCATATATAATGCTCTGCACAGTTCATTATGGCCCCATAGATGCTCCATAGAAAGCTGTGCCATATACAATGCTCTGCACCTTTGATTATGGCCCCATAGATAGCTGTGCCATATATAATGCTCTGCACCTTTGATTATGGCCCCATAGATAGCTGTGCCATATATAATGCTCTGCACCTTTGATTATGGCCCCATAGATAGCTGTGCCATATATAATGCTCTGCACCTTTGATTATGGCCCCATAGATAGCTGTGCCATATATAATGCTCTGCACCTTTGATTATGGCCCCATAGATAGCTGTGCCATATATAATGCTCTGCACCTTTGACCTTTGATTATGGCCCCATAGATGCTCCACATAAAGCTGTGCCTTATATATAGTGCTCTGCACCGTTGCCCCATAGATGCTCCACATAAAGCTGTGCCTTATATATAGTGCTCTGCACCGTTGCCCCATAGATGCTCCACATAAAGCTGTGCCTTATATATAGTGCTCTGCACCGTTGCCCCATAGATGCTCCACATAAAGCTGTGCCTTATATATAGTGCTCTGCACCGTTGCCCCATAGATACTCCACATAAATCTGTGCCATTGCTGCTGCTGCTGCAATAAAAAAAAAAAAACACATACTCACCTCTCTTGCTTGCAGCTCCCCAGCGTCCAGTCCCGGCGTCTCTCTGCACTGACTGAGCAGGCAGAGGGCGGCGCGCACACTATATGCGTCATCGCACCCTCTGACCTGAACAGTCAGAACAAGAGGACGCGAAGAATGAGCGGCGCCCGGCGGGTGGAACGAGGGAAGGTAAATATGTAATACTTACCTGCTCCCGGCGTCCCGCTCCTTCCCCCGGACAGCTGGTCTTCGGTGCCGCAGCCTCTTCCTCTGTCAGCGGTCACCGGCACCGCTGATTAGAGAAATGAATTATGCGGCTCCGCCCCTATGGGAGGTGGAGCAGCCTATTCAGTTCTCTAATGAGCGGTCCCATGTGACCGCTGAACAGGGGAAGAGCTGCGGCACCGAAGACCGTGGGACGGGCAGGGGGAGCGCCAGGAGCCCCGGAAGCAGGTAAGTATACCTCAGCGCCCTCTCCCCCTCACCTGCCGATCGTGAAAATTTGGGCTGAAAATCTCGGCTTATACTCGAGTATATACGGTAAGTTTATCCGAGTCACCAGCCTCAGAAATCGCAGGTTAACAGCAGCTCAGATTAGAGACCAGGTCAATGCCACACAGAGTTCTAGCAGCAGACACATCTCTACAACAACTGTTAGCCCGGGGTCACACTAGACCGTAATACGGACGAGTGCTATGCGATAAAAAATCTCATAGCACTCGGCCCAATGTTAATCTATGGTGCAGCTCCCATCATCTGATATTTTCTCTGCCGTATTCAGGATCAGAGTAAAATCGCAGCATGCTGCGATTGTCAGCGTATCTCGGCCGAGACTCGCCAATGCAAGTCTATGGGTGCGAGAAAAAATCGGATTACACACGGACCATGTGTGTGCATTGCGAGAAATACGCACCGGTGTTAGAGAAAAGCCGGTAATTCAATTGCCGACTTTTCATTTCTCCTTCCGAAACCATACAGTAAACCATCTCATATTTTTTTTTGCAGATTCCACACTACTGTTAGTAGTGTGTATGTGCAAAATTTGGGCGCTGTAGCTTGTAAAATAAAAGGTTAAATGGCGGAAAAAATTGGCATGGGCTCCCGCGCAATTTTCTCCGCCAGAGTGGTAAAGCCAGTGACTGAGGGCAGATATTAATAGCCTAGAGAGGGTCCATGGTTATTGGCCCCCCCCTGGCTACAAACATCTGCCCCCAGCCACCCCAGAAAAGGCACATCTGGAAGATGCGCCTATTCTGGCACTTGGCCACTCTCTTCCCACTCCCGTGTAGCGGTGGGATATGGGGTAATGAGGGGTTAATGTCACCTTGCTATTGTAAGGTGACATTAAGCCAGATTAATAATGGAGAGGCGTCAATTATGACACCTATCCATTATTAATCCAATAGTACGAAATGGTTAATAAAACACACACATTATTAAAAAGTATTTTAATGAAATAAAGACACAGGGTGTTGTAATATTTTATTATACTGGTAATCCACCTGAAGACCCTCGTTCTGTAACAAAAGAAAAATAAAAAAACAACAATATCTCATACCTTCCGTTGCACAGGTCAAGTCCCACAAAGTAAATCCATCTGAAGGGGTTAAATCATTTTACAGCCAGGAGCTCTGCTAAAGCAGTGCTCGTGCCTGTAAAACCCCCGGGGAATGAATGGATTGCAGGGGAATGACCTGTAGTTACCTTGAGTTGCGGTGATGCGCCCCCTGCTGGATGTCCTCATATGAACTCGAGCGTGGGAAAAATTCCAAGGCTCCAGTTCATGAGGACATCCAGCAGAGGGCGCATCACCGCAACTCAAGGTAACTACAGGTCACCCTGCTTTCCATTCATTCCCCGCGTTTTTACAGGCAGAAGCGGCTGCATTAACAGGCTTCTGCTTGTAAAATTAGTTAACCCTTTCAGATGGATTTACAACGTGGGACAGAACGACGGAAGGTTTGAATATTGTTGTTTGTTTTTTTGAAACTTTGTTTCAGGTGACAAGGGTTTTCAGGTGGATTAAAAGTCTAATAAAATATTACAACACCCTGTGTCTTTATTTAATTAAAATACTTTTTAAAAATGTGTGTGTGTTTTATTAACCATTTCGTACTATTGGATTAATAATGGATAGGTGTCATAATTGACGCCTCTCCATTATTAATCTGGCTTAATGTCACCTTACAATAGCAAGGTGACATTAACCCTTCATTACCCCATATCCCACCACTACACGGGAGTGGGAAGAGAGTGGCCAAGTGCCAGAATAGGCGCATCTTCCAGATGTGCCTTTTCTGGGGTGGCTAAGGGCAGATGTTTGTAGCCAGGGGGGGGCCAATAACCATGGACCCTCTCTAGGCTATTAATATCTGCCCTCAGTCACTGGCTTTACCACTCTGGCAGAGAAAATTGCGCCGGAGCCCACACCAATTTTTTCCGCCATTTAACCCTTTATTTTACAAGCTACAGCGCCCAAATTTTGCACATACACACTACTAACATTAGTAGTGTGGAATATGCAAAAAAAAAAGCGATATGAGATGGTTTACTGTATGTAAACCATGTCTCATATCATGTCGGGTTTCGGAAGGAGAATTGAAAAGCCGGCAATTGAATTACCGGCTTTTCACATATCTCGCGCTGAATTAAATAACAGAAGGGGTCCAATAATTTTGTACCCATGTGTAATTTTATTTAAGTATAGCATAGAAACATCTGACTAAGACTAGTGTATGTTCACACGTTGCACTTTTTCAGCGGTTTTTTTTTCCAACTTTTTGTATGCGACTTTTCAGCTGTGTTGCACAGTAGCAACAAATAAATCAGAAATCTCATGCACACACCTTGGGTTTTTTTCTTGACTGATTTGTCATAAGAGCTTGATTTTTGCAAAATGCAGCATGTCACTTCTTTCAGGATTTTTTCAGCATTTTTCACTGATTGAAAGCTATGGGTAGTGCAAAAATGCAGGTATCAGGCTTTGCTGCGTTTTTAGTGCCAAAACCTAATGAAGTTGAAAGAGATTTAGGCCATGTGCATACGTTCAGGATTTTTCGCGTTTTTTTCACGTTTTTTCGCTATAAAAACGTGATAAAAACGCGAAAAAAACGCTAACCTATGCCTCCTATTATTTACAGTGTATTCCGCATTTTCTGTGCAAATGTTGCGATTTTTTCCGCAAAAAAATCACATCGCGGAAAAAAAAGCAACATGTTCATTAAAAATGCGGAATTGCGGGGATTCCGCACACCTAGGAGTGCATTGATCTGCTTACTTCCCGCACGGGGCTGTGCACACCATGCGGGAAGTAAGCAGATTATGTGCGGATGGTACCCAGGGTGGAGGAGAGGAGACTCTCCTCCACGGACTGGGCACCATATAAGTGGTAAAAAAAAAAAGAATTAAAATAAAAAATAGTGATATACTCACCTTCGATGTCTTCCCGCCTCTCAGCTGCATGCTGCCGCTTCGGTTCCTGTAGCTGGTGTGCGGTGAAGGACCTGCGATGACGTCACGGTCCTGTGATTGGTCGAGACCGGTCATGTGACCGCTCACGTGACCGCAACGTCATGGAAGGTCCTGCGCGCACACACCATCTATACGGAACGGACGCCGCTGAGGTCTGCAGGTGAGTATAAGCATTTTTTTTATTTTTTTTATTTTTTTTAAACATTCTATCTTTTACTATAGATGCTGCATAAGCAGCATCTATAGTAAAAAGTTGGTCACACTTGTCAAACACTATGTTTGACAAGTGTGACCAACCTATCAGTCAGTTTTCCAAGCGATGCTACAGATCGCTTGGAAAACTTTAGCATTCTGCAAGCTAATTACGCTTGCAGAATGCTAAAAAAAACGCGAAAAAAACGGAAAAAAAACGCAAAAAAAAATGCGGATTTCTTGCAGAAAATTTCCGGTTTTCTTCAGGAAATTTCTGCAAGAAATCCGGACGTGTGCACATACCCTTAAAGCACTAAACTTTATCAGTACGCACAAGAGACATATGTATCCTGGCAAAACAAAGTAAAAAAGCACACCACTTGTTTTTTGTAAGCAGCTTAAACACAGCTTAAACTTGGCATAAAAAAACTCATCAAAAACGCGTGGGAATATGGCCTAAGTGTATGTGCCTACAATATCTTTTTCAGGTGGGTCTGCTCTGAATTTCTGAAAAAGCATCTTGACAACATTGAAAGAATTAATATATGCATTTCTATATAAAAAAGATTTTGTGTACATACAGGTGCCTCTCACAAAATTAGAATATCATCAAATAGTTAATTTATTTCAGTTCTCCAATACAAATAGTGAAATTCATGTATTATATAGAGTCCTTACAGAGGGATCTATTTCAAGTGTTTATTTCTGTTAATGTTGATCATTATGGCTTACAGCTAATGAAAACCCCAAAGTTATTATCTCAGTAAATTAGAATACTTTATAACACCAGCTTGAAAAATGATTTTAAAACCCGAAATGTTGGCCTACTAAAATGTATGTTCAGTAAATGCACTCAATACTTGGTCGGGGCTCCTTTTGCATCAATTACTGTATCAATGTGGCGTGGCATGGAGGAGATCAGTCTGTGGGACTGTTGAGGTGTTATGGAAGCCCAGGTTGCTTTGATAGCAGCCTTTAGTTCGTCTGCATTGTTGGGTCTGGTGTCTCTTATCTTCCTCTTGACAATACCCCATAGATTCTCTATGGGGTTAAGGTCAGGCGAGTTTGCTGGCCAATTATGTACAGTGATACTGTTGTTTTTAAACCAGGTATTGGTACTTTTGGCAATGTGGACAGTTGCCAAGTCCTACTGTAGAATGAAATTTCCATCTCCAAAAAGCTTGTCAGGAGAGGGAAGCATGAAGTGCTCTAAAATTTCCTGGTAGACGGCTTCGCTGACTTTGGTCTTGATAAACCACAGTGGACCTACACCTGCAGATGACATGGCTCCCTAAACCATCACTGATTGTGGAAACGTCACACTAGACCTCAAGCAGCATTGATTGTGTGCCTCTCCACTCTTCCTCCAGACTCTGAGGGTATGTTCCCACGCTCAGTAAACGCTGCGGGTTGGACGCTGCGCACATCCACAGCGTTCCACCCGCAATGGGCAGATATTACAGCATAGTGGATGGGATTTCAAGAAATCCCATCTCTACAATGCGTGCACGGACACCTGCTTCCTTGCAGAGATGGACATGCGGAACGTCTTTCCAGACCGCAGCATGTCTATTTATCTTGCGGAGACGCTCAGTCTCCGCAAGATAAATATCACCCGTCCAATGTACTGGGCATGGTGATTCCGCACAGTTCAATGAACACATACGGAATGACCTGTGTTCAAAAGCCGGCTGCGCTTTGGATGGAACAGACGTGCTGCGTCCAAAGCGCTGCCGGTTACTGACTGGGGATGTAGCCTGGGACGTTGATTTCCCAATGAAATTCAAAATTTACTTTCATCTGAAAACAACACCTTGGACCACTGAGCAACAGTCCAGTTTTTTATTCTCCTTGGCCCAAGTAAGAGGCTTCTGCTGCTATCTATCGGTCATGAGTGGCTTGACACAAGGAATGTGACACTTGTAGCCCATGTCCTGGATACGTCTGTGTGTGGTGGCTCTTGAAGCAATGACTCCAGCAGCAGTCCACTCCTTGTGAATCTCCCCAAAATTTTCGAATGGCCTTTTTTAAATCTTTCAAGGCTGCGGTTATCCCGGTTGCTTGTGCACCTTTTTCTACCACACTTTTTCCTTCCACTCAACTTTCCATTAGTATGCTTGGATACAGCACTCTGTGAACAGCCAGCTTCTTTAGCGATGACCTTTTGTGGCTTACCTTCCTTGTGGAGTGTGTCAATGACTGTCTTCTGGACATCTGGCAAGTCAGCAGTCTTTCCGATGATTGTGGAGCCTACTGAAAGAGACTAAGGGACCTTTTTGAATGCTTTTTGTTATTCTAATTTAAAGAGATAGTGACTTTTGGGTTTTCATTGGCTGTAAGCCATAATCATCAACATTAACAGAAATCAACACTTGAAATAGACCACTCTGTTTGTAAGGACTCTATATAATATATGAGTTTCACTTTTGTATTGAAGAACTGAAATAAATTAACTGTTTCATGATATTCTAATTTTGTGAGAAGCACCTGTAGTCAGTATCAACAAGTAAACATTTATATCCAGGTATCTTAAAGGTGATATCTTTGATTAAGTCGTTTCTTTTTGTCTCCATCATGTCCAGATGCCATAATGACTTTTCACATTGACAACTCTTCTCTGTAGATTTCCCTCCGCTCTTCTGCAGCAAATCCCAACTGTTCTCCACTGTTTTCCCTTACACTCTATCTCCACACTGTCCCCCATCATGCTAACCTCTCTGCATACTGTGCCTCCATTTCATCCTTCCTCCTTTCCATATCCATTCTGTGTCCCTTTTCACACTGTGCTCTCACACTGCCCAGCACTTTGTTCTCTCCAACCTGTACCCCTACACAGTATCATGGTCACCACAGCCGCCCATACAGTATATCCACAACAGTGCTCAAATGTACACTATGATGTCAACCATAACCCCCTAGGTAGTATGATATTCATCACAGCTCTCCATTGTATAATATGGTCACCACCACAGCCCCTAATATATAGTATGATGTCCATCACAGCCCCCCATTATATAGTATGGTCACCACCACGGCCCGTTATATATAGTACAGCCTTCTATATACAGTATAATGTCCCCAGCAGTCTCCTATATAATATGTCCCCACCAGCCCCTTGTGATGTTCAACACAGTCAGCCCCTTGTAATGTCACCACAGTCAGCCCCTCTTGTAATATTACCACAGCCAGCCCCTCATAATGGCCCCATAGCCAGTCCCACATAATGTCCCACAGCTACCTCCCTCATAATGTCCCCACAACCAGCCCCTATTGTGATAGCCATCATTTATTGACAAAGTAAAATAAGAAAAACAAGAAATGCTTATACTCACCGAATCCAGCGCAGCCTCTCTCTGTTCTTCTGTCTGGTGATGGAACGATGACGTCGCTGCATTGCGCCTTCTGACATCTCTTGAGTGCACCGTCTCCTTCAGTGTTCTGTGGGTAGCTGATTACAGATCCTCTACTCCTATCCTGGGTGGCCCTCAGAGGGATTACATTTTTGTTTGTAAGATAAGAATACAATTGAGTGCAGGGAGGAAGCAACAGTTGTGGCACAGGCAGAGAGAGGAGTGAGTGGTGTTAGTGACTGACACTGCTCCCCTCAGTGCCTGCGCGTGGGCTTTCACTGTGCTGAATGTCGGTGGCTGAAGTGTAGAGACCGCAGGTAAAGAAGGATGCAGGGACAAATGGGAGCCAGAAAGCAAACAGCGTTTTTAACTTTTCTTTTAACTTCCAACCCAAAAATATGACAACAGTTTTCCACACAGGGAACTTGAGTACAAGTATACAATATCACAGTAAATCCTAACTACTATATAGGAGGCCTGAACTATACCCGAAGAACGCGGCCGCGCCTCACTAGTACCTCTCCTACTAAGGTAAAGTCAACAACGTTCACTTATCAGTGCTGTCTCAGCGATGTAGTCCCGGTGGTGAGGCTCCATCAGCGACGTAGTCCTAGTGGTGAGGGAAGGCGGCGTCCTCCGACGTCGAACCCAGGTGTAGATTCGAGTCCAGAATGTCTTTTGCGGTGCTGCGTTACCTCCCGCAGGCGGGCGTTGATCCGGGGTAACCGTTTCCACGTCCAGAGAGGAGTCTTTTGGAGGAGAATTAGCAGAATTATCAGTATCAGTCACAGCTAAGAAAAACCCAGGAGGATCCGGAGCACTCTGTGGCAAGATGCTCCCGGGGAGCGCGGTAATACTGTCCCTGAGCTGATCAGCACTACCCCTCTGCCTGGGGGGTCGCTGACGACGAATGCGCCTCTTTTTGGGGGCTCTGGTAATTGCCCGCAGTGTCTGTTGCACGTTTTCCCCCTACTTCCAGCAAGTCTCACTGCGGCCTGCACACACACGACAACTGCGCTGCAGTTTCCTCTCCTCAGAGTTTTCCCGCGCTTCTCTGTCCCTGCTTTCGCGCGTTTTGCTTTTTATCCTCTCCTCTCCCTGCGTCACTCTGCCTCCTGTCACATGAGCCTGGCTTCCCATGCGCCCCTCAAATCTGTCCCCCGGAACCCCGACTCCCGGCAACAATGGTTCCACCCGTCTGCACAGCTCACCAGGTCCCTGTCCCCTACATTCCCCCACCCTGTATGCTCGCCAGTCCCCGGGCGAGGCCTTCGCACTGACAGGTCGCCCATCTGACGGGTTGTTCCACACTTGGGTCTGTCTAGTGTGTAAGTCAGGACTGTAGCGAGTTGGGGGTCTACCGGCAGTAGAACGTTCAGAACGTCGTGGCTCGGGTCCTTGTGTAGGGGGTGTTGGGGGAATGTCGTCAGCGGAAGGGTGACTGGTCAGGGGTAGTGTAGTAGTCAAGATAGGGGGAGTATTTTGACGCCGGTCTTCTTCTTCATCATCTTCTTCATCCCACCAATGGTTGTTGCGGGACTCAGTCGTAGGTGGCTCTTCCCTGATTGCGGATTCCGGGGTGTCCGAGTCAACAGAGCGACACAACCGGAGCATGTTGCGATGAAGAATGCGAGTACCTGTACTTCCGGGGGCCTCAGACTGCACTTCATATACAGGTCCATGTGGGTCTATACGGCGAAGCACCCGATAGGGTGTTTTTTTCCCAACGATGGTCTAACTTGTTTTGCGGTCTTTGCTCTCGAACGAGTACTCGATCACCTGGCCGGAACTCTGGGGGTTTTGCTGTAGGGGTGCTCCGATGCTCCACTTCCCGAATTCGAGTGTGTACCAGTCGGTGTAAGGTCTGCAGCCGATGCTGATGATCACGCACCCACGAAGCCATCCCTGTTCGGGGGCCTTCTTCCTCCGAAGACAGTTCCAGATCTGTCATGCCTTTTCCTGGGCGCCCAAAGACCACTTCATACGGGGTGCGTCCTGTGACTTGATGAACTCTATTGTTGTAGACCCACACTAGGTCAGACACATACTCCGGCCAGCGGGCCTTCTGATCTTGTTCTAGCGCACGCAGCATTTGAAGCAAAGTCCGGTTAAACCGCTCACAAGCCCCATTTCCCTGGGGGTGATACGGTGTGGTGCGTGACTTATCAATGCCGTAGAGGCGATGCAGCTCTTCCATGACTTTGCCCAAGAAACAGGCGCCTTGATCCGAATGTATTCGCCTCGGACAGCCGTAAACTTGAATAAAGTTCTTACAGATAGCGCTCGCCGCCGACTCAGCTGTCTGATCACGGGTAGGGGTGACTACCGCGAATTTTGAAAAATGATCTACCATAACGAGGCAGTGTTCGTAGCCTTGATGCGCTGCTCCAATGGTAATGTAGTCTATCATTAATACTTCAAAAGGGGCAGACGTCGTGATGCTCTGCACAGGCGCCCTTTCCTCCGTTGACTTGGTTAGCTCACATTGTCGACATTGTCTACAAGCAGTTTGTACTTCCGCAAGCAGCCGAGGATGATAGAACCGAGTTCGCAGCCACTTAAACGTCCTCTTCACTCCGAAGTGTGCCCCGGACTCATGAGCTTCTTTAGCAACTGCGGCCACCACGGGCCCTGGTAAGACCATCTGCCAGGTCGGCTCGGAATCTGCCTGAGCCATGGTTAAGTGGCATAAGAGCCCGTCCTGAAGAGTTAGGCGCTCCCACTGCCGCAGAAGAAGGTTCAGGTCTGACGGGAGAGTTTGTCCAGGGGTTCTCACGGGCAAGAGACCATTCGTTATCCACTGTCGCAATGGAGCTAGTTCCTGGTCTTCCTGTTGCAGCCGTATCCATTCGTCCCGACTCTGAACCAACAGTCCTGTAGCCGTTCCGTTCCCGGTCTGTTCCCGGCTCACAGCCGTCCGAGCAGCGCCCCCGATGGCGTAGGGGATTTCTACTCCCTCCAGCTCCTCATCTCGGTTAGTTCTTGGGGGGTTCTTCCGCAGACGAGATAACGCGTCAGCATGAACATTCTCCGCTCCTCGCTTGTAGAGGATACGGTATCTGTACTTGGCCATCCGGGCTACCCAGCGCTGTTCCAGGGCACCCAATTTCGCATTTTCCAGATGTGCCAATGGGTTGTTATCCGTGCGTATCAGGACCTCGGAACCGGCCAGGTACTCAGCGAACCGCTCCGTCATAGCCCACACCACGGCCAGCAGCTCCACCTTGAAAGAACTATAATTGTCCGGGTTCAACTCAGAGTCATGAAGAGACCGACTCGCATAGGCGATCACTCTCTCCCGCCCATCCTGAACCTGAGACAACACAGCCCCCAATCCCTGAGAGCTGCCGTCGGTGTGTAGGATGAACGGTTGCGAAAAGTCCGCATAAGCCAACACCGGCGGCTCCATGAGAGCTGTCTTCAAGTCCCGGAACGCTGCTTCTTGTGGCTCCTGCCATTGTATCTTCTTTCCCCGTTCCTTGGGGGAGCTTCCTTTCAGCAGGACTTGTAGATTGTGAGAACGGCGAGCAAAGTTCTTCACGAAGCGCCGGTAGTACCCAGCGAGGCCCAAGAACGCCCGTACATCCTTGGCGGTCTCCGGTGTGGGCCACTCCTGGATTGCGGCAATCTTCTCCTGCGATGGCCGGACTCCTTCGGCGGACACCACATGCCCCAGGTACTCGATCTGTTCCCGGAACAAGTGACACTTCTGGGGCTTCACCTTAAGCCCGTATTTCAGCAACCGGTCTAGTACCTGCTCCAGTCGGCACAGATGTTCCTCGAATGTTGGAGCATAGATGATGATGTCATCCAGATAAATGAGAGTGGCCTCGAAGTTCAAATCCCCCAGACACCGCTCCATTAATCGTTGGAAGGTGCCTGGAGCGTTGGCCAGCCCAAACGGCATTCGATTGAACTCGAATAGTCCCATGGGAAGAATAAACGCTGTCTTAGGACGATCTGCTTCTGTCATCGGGACCTGCCAGTATCCGCTGGCTAGGTCTAAGGTGGAAAAATATTTGGCCCGACCCAGCACGGAGAGAGACTCCTCGATACGGGGAAGTGGATAAGAGTCTCGGACGGTGCATGCATTTAGCTTACGATAGTCCACACAGAACCGGAGCGTGCCGTCCTTTTTCCGCACCAGCACGATCGGGGCAGCCCACGGGCTCTGACTCTCGCGGATCACTCCCTTTTGTAGCATCTGGCCTAACAACGTCTTTACTTCCTGGTACATCTGCGGGGGAATCTGTCTGTACCGCTCCCTGATGGGCACTGTATCTCCGGTCGGAATTCCATGTTCGATGGCCGTGGTACAGCCAAAATCATCTTCATGTTGTGCGAACACTTTAGCATAATGTCCAAGGAGTCGCTGCACTTGTGAGATCTGTGATGGATCCAGGCCCGACAATTCCGTCCGCATGTGCTCCAGAATAGTTTGACCCTTTCGAAACGCTATTGGCTCAGGATCCTGCGTAGACCGGACACTGACCATCCAGGGATCAGGGGAATCCACCGTTAACTGCAAAGTATCTGGAGGGGGCATCACTTCTAAAGGTCGTAACACTTTGGCCATCTCACTTCGGACCCATAGCACGACATCGTGTTCGTCCACATTCACACATCGCACTGGTACGGCCCCATTTTTAACAGTAGCCAGGGATCGGGCCACCAGCAGTCCTGTGGGCAAAGGGGATGTAAAGGTGGGCTCAATCTGTACTTGTACTCCTTCTAGAGGGATGCGAGCTCGTATGGGCAGGGATATAACAGTCTGTCCTGGGGGGAACGTCACCTTTGCTGTCGGGGAAGTAATTACTCTCCCTAGTATGTCTCCCTCCTGACAGGTCTCTTGTACTCGGACTTCCCTCACTAACTGTCTGAACACGGAGCCCTGAGGTGTACTGGTCCCCCACTGATTGAGTGTCTCTTGCGTAGTCTCCCCTAACAGAAAACTGCCAAAATCTTTCAATACGTTCATCCCCAAGGTCACAGTATGTTGTGGGCCGGGATCTCCCCGTGTTAACACAACCCCCCGGCGGCCCAGGTCCTTCCCACATAAAGATATTTGCATCCAGGTGACCCCTTCCACTGGGATGGGCAGCTGATTGGCGGCCTGTAACCGAATTACGGGACCCCATTGGGGTCTGACTGTCAAAGGAAAGTGTTTTCTAAAATAAGCCTCGGGCATAGTCGTGACTTGGGACCCGGTGTCCACCAGACAACGGACAGCCCGCCCTTCAAACTCTGCCCAAACCAGGGGGCAGCTGGCAACCAAATTTCCGGGACTTTCACCACCCATCCGCGGGGACTCTGGCTCCGAGCGTCGTCCCCTTAGCTCGGAGCCCTCTAGTTTAACGCCTGATGGGACGAGGCCCTCCCTCTCCGGGGGCACTCCCGTGCGAAATGTCCTGCCTCCCCGCAACCATAGCAAGCACCGGGGACCGGATAATATCCTGGACGAGCGCCACGAGCTGGACTCCCAGACCCTTGCCCCCGGGGTAGCTCCCTTGGGCTTCGCGCATTCTTTTTAACTTCAGCCAGTTCGTCCCTGATTTGTTTGAGCTCCTGCCGCATCTCCTGAACCCACGACGGCTCACCCCCTCCTGGTGCAGCAGTCTGGATAACCCGAGTCTCTCCTGTCAGGACCGTCACCCCCCTCTCTTGCTCCCGGGTGCGGGCCTCATTGCCTATGTCGGAGAAAGTCAGGCGCGGGTCGACCCGCACTCGTTCACGTAGAGCCTGTTTGGTCAACTCATCTCGCAGTCCCGTCACCAGTTGGTCGCGCAGGGTCACGTCAACATGTCCCATCCCCATACCATCTTTCCGCACGATTGCAATGTTTAGCTCTTGCAGAGCATTCATGTACTGAGTGACAGTCTCGCCTTCTTTTTGTCGCCGTCCAAACAACCGGGCCCGCAACTCTCCCACGTCGGTGGGATCCCCGTGCGTCCCCTCTAACACATTTAACACCCCGGTAAAAGTATTCCGCTCTGTGGGGGGTCTCAACATCACTGAATCTCGGGCCTCTCCGTCTAAGGCCATAATGGCCACCTCTGCTTCCAGGGCCGGGGTCATAGGATGCATCCTCAGCAGCCCCCGCATCCTTTCAGTCCAACTCCACAACAACATGTTGCTCCCATTAAACTTGGGCAGGTTATTCAACATGGCCCCCAATGAGAGAGACGCTCTCGGGCCAGCCCCATCCTCCATATCTTCTGGCTCCCTCTTTGGATCCTGCATCCTGCCGACTACGCCAAATGTAGAGACCGCAGGTAAAGAAGGATGCAGGGACAAATGGGAGCCAGAAAGCAAACAGCGTTTTTAACTTTTCTTTTAACTTCCAACCCAAAAATATAACAACAGTTTTCCACACAGGGAACTTGAGTACAAGTATACAATATCACAGTAAATCCTAACTACTATATAGGAGGCCTGAACTATACCCGAAGAACGCGGCCGCGCCTCACTAGTACCTCTCCTACTAAGGTAAAGTCAACAACGTTCACTTATCAGTGCTGTCTCAGCGATGTAGTCCCGGTGGTGAGGCTCCGTCAGCGACGTAGTCCTAGTGGTGAGGGAAGGCGGCGTCCTCCGACGTCGAACCCAGGTGTAGATTCGAGTCCAGAATGTCTTTTGCGGTGCTGCGTTACCTCCTGCAGGCGGGCGTTGATCCGGGGTAACCGTTTCCACGTCCAGAGAGGAGTCTTTTGGAGGAGAATTAGCAGAATTATCAGTATCAGTCACAGCTAAGAAAAACCCAGGAGGATCCGGAGCACTCTGTGGCAAGATGCTCCCGGGGAGCGCGGTAATACTGTCCCTGAGCTGATCAGCACTACCCCTCTGCCTGGGGGGTCGCTGACGACGAATGCGCCTCTTTTTGGGGGCTCTGGTAATTGCCCGCAGTGTCTGTTGCACGTTTTCCCCCTGCTTCCAGCAAGTCTCACTGCGGCCTGCACACACACGACAACTGCGCTGCAGTTTCCTCTCCTCAGAGTTTTCCCGCGCTTCTCTGTCCCTGCTTTCGCACGTTTTGCTTTTTATCCTCTCCTCTCCCTGCGTCACTCTGCCTCCTGTCACATGAGCCTGGCTTCCCATGCGCCCCTCAAATCTGTCCCCCGGAACCCCGACTCCCGGCAACAATGGTTCCACCCGTCTGCACAGCTCACCAGGTCCCTGTCCCCTACATTAGGAAGGGTCCAGGAGGCCGCAGGCCTTCAGCCATGTCACATTTTTCCCAAAGTGCGCCCCTGTTGGGAAGGCAGGAGGTAGCATCCTAGGCTGGTGCCTACCCTGACTAACCCTTGTCCCGACCCTGCGAGAATTCATCACTGCAGTAAAATAAAGTTTAGGGAGCACCAAGTGGCAGTGCTGAGTGATGGGGGATGTTATGAGTGAGGTTAGGTTCATTTGTTGTTTTCTCACAATGCCTGCTTTTTGTCATTTTTATTTATCTTGGGAGTAGTTCATAGATGGACTCATGTATGACAGAAGTAAGCCCTATTGGCATACACACATTCATCACTGAGGATACATAAAATCAGGGTGCTGCACTTTTATACACCTAAAACAAACAGATACCATTACCTGGCATGATGATGTTTTACGCCAGCACAAATTCTAAAAATGGTTGTTGTTATTTTCCTACACTGACACTAGAGAGCGCTGAATCACCACAAACATAATATATAAAGAAGCCTGCACTGCTTAGGAATGCAACCCATTGCTGCAGGAAGGACACATATGTTCATTCCCTGGAGATTGTTTGATGCTCTGATAATGGTGTAGGTCTCAGCTTAGACCGGTGCTACAAAAGAAATGCTGAATGTGCTTTTATTCTGACACTACTTCCCATTTTCATCTGCACGAATAAAAGAAAGTGTTGAATCCCAGGTAATTTGATGCTTGGCTGAGACACTAAATTGCAGAACAAAGAAAGGCAAATCTACTTAAAAATGACGAATATCGTGATCTGTGCATAAAGGAAAGCCCTTAGTATAGTGGCAAACAATGATATTAAAGGGAGGGGGCCCTCTTCATTTTGCTATAAGTACAAAGCTGTACCAATAAGGCATCAAATGGTGCAAAATAGAGGCCTGACTCAGTAACTACAGAGGTATTGTTACTCTCTTCTATTCTCTGTTCTATGTAACTGGCGGCTACTCAAAATATTAAAAGATTGCTAAAGGGATATTTTTAAAATATAACATTTTAGCATAGCAAAAAAATGATGTTACAGTGTAACAAATTAAAGTGTTATGTCTGTGTCGCCCTAGAAATGTGAAGATAAAGTTTACAGTGAATTGAGAATAAATCGTCAGTCCGTAAATGCGCAAAAAGAGGCAATATTCTCTATGATATATTACAGAGTTTCTTACCTCATTTGTACCATTAATCTGTGAAAAAACAATGTAATTTGCTAAATAAACGTATTTAGGAATTTATAATGACATTTCTTTTAATGTTGTATTTTTTTTCTATTCTCAGAGGCAGGGCTGCCACCAGGAATTTCAGGGCCCCATACTGGCAACATTTTCGGACCCCCTTGAGACTCCGCCAATCCTCCACCCCAGCTCCACCTCCACCCCAGCTCCACCTCCACTCCAGCTTCGCCTTCACCCCTTGAACCTTTCACAGTCCCACCGCCCATTCCTGGAAAAATTCCCCTTCTGCACCATGTCCTCACCAATCACACAATAATAGGTCCCATCAAACACTAGATCACATACATAGCCAGCAGCTTTTGTTTTGGCCAAAAGATTTTTTAAGCCGCCGCCATGACAAGGTAGACTTTTTTGGCCGTGCCCTACTGTAACCTATAAAACATTTCTTAAAACATCCCATATTCTTTTTTTAGGTATATTTTTATTTATTTTTCTTTAAGGGAATGAGTCACATATATTTTTTAAGCTAATTGAAACCAGACTGTCATAATGTTTTATAATCTGTGTTTGATTGCAGATTATTGTATTCTATTTTCAGTACATTTATGGAAGTTCCTCTCTTGCCTGTTTAGAGATATGGACATAGGATTTATTATTATTAGTATTATTATTTATTATTAAAGTGCCATTTATTCCATGGCACTCTACATTTGAGGGGGTATACTTAAAAAAACAAGTACAGTAATCTTAACAATACAAGTCATGACTGGCACAGGAGGAGAGAGAACCCTGCCCGCAAAGGCTCACAATCTACAAGGGATGGGTGAGGATACAGTAGGTGAGGGTAGAGCTGGTCGTGCAGCAGTTTGGTGGTTACTGCTGGTTGTAGGCTTGTCGGAAGTGGTGGGTCTTCAGGTTCCTTTTGAAGGTTTCCATGGTATGCATTTATGCATGTATATATATATATCACTAGAAATTATAGGGGACTATTTGGGAGAGTTTTCTATACATGTTCTCATGTTTAGTGACATGCAGATGACATTGTGCAGGGAGGGGGAAGAGGTGAGCTGTGACACTACCTACTGTGAATGGTGGATTCTGTTATCTCTCATTCAAATTCTACTTGTAATAATGAGGTGAATGCTGAAAAGGGATCTCTTCTGGACGTGTCAGTCTATTAGAAAAGCAGTTTCTGTTTGTGTATTATTTTATGATCTATGGGATGACATAAAATTTAAAGTAAATTCTTAGGCTATGTTGAAGTTCAATAAACACCGAGATGATAACCCTACACGGGCCATGAAGGTATGAGCATAACAAAATACCAAAGAAGAACCCTCACACAAAAGCCAAAACATAAAAGAATATAACCTTTATTGATACATAAAACCAATGACAACAACACATAAGGCAGTAACCACTAGTACAGTAGCAACAGTGGGTCCCGCACGGGAAAACCCCCTCAATATAAACTGTAAAAAGCCAAAAGTAGGTACATAGATGCAGCTAGATATTGCTGTAAGCATACATGGGATACACAATAAGTACACATATAGAATAAACTGAATCAAAGTGATTATGTGCTTATTAGATAAGACATGTATCTATATGCAGTGGACTAACATGACCCCATGCAAAAGTGAAACAGTCAGCTGGACAGCCTAACAGAATACACTAATAAACACTGCATAAAAATATATAGACATAGTTACCAGTAGGGAGACCCCAGGAGACCCACCACACCCGACGCGCGTTTCGCACTGAAATGCTTCGTGCATTTCAGTGCGAAACGCGCGTCGGTTGTGGTGGGTCTCCTGGGGTCTCCCTACTGGTAACTATGTCTATATATTTTTATGCAGTGTTTATTAGTGTATTCTGTTAGGCTGTCCAGCTGACTGTTTCACTTTTGCATGGGGTCATGTTAGTCCACTGCATATAGATACATGTCTTATCTTATAAGCACATAATCACTTTGATTCAGTTTATTCTATATGTGTACTTATTGTGTATCCCATGTATGCTTACAGCAATATCTAGCTGCATCTATGTACCTACTTTTGGCTTTTTACAGTTTATATTGAGGGGGTTTTCCCGTGCGGGACCCACTGTTGCTACTGTACTAGTGGTTACTGCCTTATGTGTTGTCATTGGTTTTATGTATCAATAAAGGTTATATTCTTTTATGTTTTGGCTTTTGTGTGAGGGTTCTTCTTTGGTATTTTTTTTTTTTTTTATGTTGAAGTTCAGGCAATCACTATCTCCCATAGAGATGATTGGGAGGCATGAAGGAAGCGGCCGCCGTGGATATTCAGTAGAATATCGGCGTGTGCTGCCTGCACCAAACTTCTGTTTGAAGATCCGCCATGTGAACTGGCCCTAAGAATTATCCCCAGGGCCGGTGTTAGGGGCAGGCAGAGTAGGCAGCTGCCTAGGGCCCCCGCTGCCCTAGGGGCCCCCAGCCAGTGGTGGACAAATTGCTGATGGCACTGCTCCAGGGCCCAGAGGTGGAGGGGGGCCCCTGCAGGAAGGCCCGGTATCATGCAGGATTGGGCCCCTCTCACTCCCTCCTGTAATCATGGAACACCGCGTGCCGGGGAGAGAGCGGGCGCGAAATGCAGGAGATCAAAAAGGGGGCGTGTCATGCAGAGAGAGACGCTGGCCAATGAACGCTTTCTTCACTAGACTGAGGAGTGCTCACTGGCTGCCGTCTGTCCTGCTGCATGGAGCGTCCCAATGGTGAGTGCTCACCTACAGTCAGGGGCCCCAGGGCTCAGCACATAGAGACAGCAGTGGAGGAACAGCAGGACTAAGGCTACTTTCACACTAGCGTCGTACTCGACCCGTCGCAGAGCATCGGGCCGACGTACCGACGCTAGCGTTGTTTGCGCCGCACAATGGGTGCGGCGGATGCTGTTTTTCCATGCATCCACTGCCCCATTGCGAGGTGCGGGGAGGAGGGGGGGAGTTCCGGCCGCGCATGCGCGGTCGGAAAAGACGTTCTCGACGTAGCAAAAAATGTTGCAAGCAACTTTTTTTGCTGCCGACGGTCCGCCACAACACGACGCAACCGTCGCACGACGGTTGCGACGTGTGTCAATGCGTCGCAATGCGTCGCTAATGTTAGTCTATGGAGAAAAAACGCATCCTGCAAGCACTTTTGCAGGATGCGTTTTTTGACCAAAACGACGCATTGCGACGGGGGACAACAAATGCCAGTGTGAAAGTACCCTTAGTGTGTCTTCTGCTCCCTCCACTGTTTATTCAGAGCAGGCTGCAGCGTCTCCTCACTGTGAAGAGATGGGGGAGGAGCTCACGGCACGGGACAACATGGCAGCACCAGGGGGCTGATATCAGTGCTGTCTGCTCTGTGTCCCATCCCCCACAGTGGGTTCTGCAGCCTTCTCCAGCTGAACTATGTGACCTCATCCATGGCTCATCTGATCACCTGATATCACAGATTGGTATGTGTGTATGTATATGCTTGTATGTGTATGTATGTATGTATGTGTGCATATGTGTGTATCTATGTGTATGTTTCTATCTGTGTGTGTATCTGTGTATGTATGTACGGTATATGTGTGTATGTATGGTATATTTGTATGGCTGTGTGTGTATGCATGTACAGTATATGTGTGTATGTATGTTTATGTGCATGTACATATAGTATATGTGTATGTGTGTGCGGTATGTTTATACTATATGTGTGTATGTACGGTACGTGTATGTGTATCTGTATGTATGTACGGACGGCATACAGTATGTGTGTGTATCTGTGTGTATGCACGGTTTATGTATGTACGGTATGTGTATGTATGTACGGTATACTATATGTATGTGTATTTGTGTGTATGTATGGTATATGTATGTACGGTATGTATACAATATGTGTATATAACTATGTGTGTATGTATGGTATGTGTGTGTATGTACAGTACGTGTATGTGTATCTGTATGTACTGTATGTACGGTATATGTACGGTATGTGTGTGAATGTACGGTATATGCATGTGTGCATGTACGGTATGTGTATGTATGACGGTATATGTATGTGTATCTGTGTGTATGTATGGTATATGTATGTGTTTGCATATACTGTATTTGTATGTGTATCTGTTTGTATGTACAGTGTATGTATGTACGGTATATGTAGAGCAGATACCAGACATATCGTGGTTATGTAATCTATATATATAATTGTCTAAGGGGTACTTCCGTCTGTTAGTCTGTAACTTCCGTAACGGAAATCCTGCGCCGCTGATTGGTCGCGGCCACCCGGGCGCGACCAATCAGCGACAAGCTTAGTCCGGCTGCGAATTGGCCCCTCTCTACTCCCCTCCAGTCAGTGCCAGTGTGTCGACCCATCCCGGACTAACTTTTTACTATTGATGCTGTCTATGCAACCTCACCACCACACTTATCCCATCCCTAACCCACCTGTTCAACCTATCACTAACTTCTGGCACCTTCCCTTCTGCGTTCAAACGTGCCACAATCATGCCTATCCTTAAAAAGCCAACCCTCGATTCAACTGCTATGTCCAACTATCGCCCAATATCGCTGCTCCCATTCGCTTCCAAACTCCTGGAGCAGCACGTCCACACTGAACTTTCCTCCCACCTCTCATCTAACTTGTTGTTCGACAATCTACAATCTGGTTTCCGCCCCCATCACTCAACTGAGACTGCCCTGACCAAAATCACTAACGACCTACTTACTGCCAAAGCTACTGGACAATACTCTGTACTCCTCCTTCTAGACCTGTCCTCTGCTTTCGACAGTTGACCACTGCCTCCTACTACAGATCCTCTCCTTTGGCATCAAAGACCTCGCCCTATCCTGGATCACCTCCTACCTTTCCAACCGCACATTCAGCGTCTCCCACTCCCACACTACCTCCTCATCCCACCCTCTCTCTGTTGGAGTTCCCCAAGGCTCTGTTCTAGGACCCCTACTCTTCTCAATCTATACACTTGGCTTGGGACAACTCATGAAGTCCCATGGATTCCAGTACCACCTCTATGCTGATGACACTCAGATCTACCTCTCTGGCCCAGCCACCGCTCTGCTGTCCAGAATCCCAGAGTGCCTATCAGTCATATCCTCCTTCTTCTCCTCTCACTTCCTCAAACTCAATGTGGACACATCTGAACTCATCATCTTTCCTCCATCCCACAGATCTTCCTTACTTGACCTATCTATTGCAATCAATGACATAATGCTTTCCCCCATACCGGAAGTCCGCTGCCTCGGAGCAACCTTCGACTCTGCCCTGTCCTTCAAACCGCACATCCAAGCTCTTTCCACCTCCTGTCGCCTCCAGCTCAAAAATATCTCCAGAATCCGTCCTTTCCTCAACCTTCAATCTACTAAAATGCTTGAGCATGCCCTCATCATCTCCCGCCTTGACTACTGCAACATCCTTTTCTGCGGCCTCCCTGCTAACACCCTTGCACCTCTCCAGTCCATCCTTAACTCTGCTGCCCGACTAATCCATCTCTCTCCTCGCTACTCCTCCACTTCCCCCCTTTGCAAATCTCTTCACTGGCTCCCATTCCCTCAGCGTATCCAGTTCAGATTACTAATACTGACCTACAAAGCCATCCATAACCTGTCTCCTCCATATATCTCTGAACTAATCTCCCGATATCTTCCCTCACGTAATCTCCGGTCCTCCCAAGACCTCCTTCTCTCCTCCACACTTATTCGCTCCTCATCCAATCGCCTCCAAGACTTCTCCCGAATATCCCCCATCCTCTGGAACTCTCTGCCCCAACAAGTCCGACTATCAACCACATTCGGTTCCTTCAGACGGAACCTGAAAACTCATCTCTTCATGAAAGCCTACAGCCTGCACTGACCCCGCTGCCTCCTCATCACTACCGAAGCTACCGCCTCACCAACACCGGAGCTCCTGCAACCCCCAACCTACTGTCTCCTTCCCCATAATCCTGCAGAATGTAAGCCCGCAAGGGCAGGGTCCTCACCCCTCTGTATCAGTCTGTCATTGTTAGTTTGTTTACTGTAAGCGATATCTGTAACTTGTATGTAACCCCTTCTCATGTACAGCACCATGGAATCAATGGTGCTATATAAATAAACAATAATACTAATAATAATAATAATAAATAGTAAAAAGATATAATGTTAAAAATAATAAAAAATAATTGTGCTATTCTCACCTTCCGAAATCCACCGATGCGCGCTATGCTGCCGTCAGCTTCCATTCCCAGTGATGGATTGCGAAATTACCCAGATGACTTAGCGGAGACCCGCTAAGTCATCTGGGTAATTTTGCAATGCATCACTGGGAACGGAAGCTGGCGGCAGCATGGCACACATCGGGACAGCTTCGCCGCCGGAGGGTGAGTATATAACTTTTTTTTTTTTTTTTAACAGGGATATGGTGCCCACACTGCTATATACTATGTGGGCTGTGTTATATACTGCGTGGGCTGTGTTATATACTGCGTGGGCTGTGTTCTATACTGCATGGCCTGTGTTATATACTACGTGGGCTGTGCTATATATTACGTGGACTGTGTTATATGCTGCCTTGCTGCTATGTACTACGTGAGCAGTGTTTTATACTGCGTGGGCTGTGTTATATACTACGTGGGCAGTGTTATATACTACATAGGCTGTGCTATATACTACGTGGGCTGTGTTATACACTGCATGGGCTGTGTTATATACTGCGCAGGCTGTGTTATATACTGCGCGGGCTGTGTTATATACTACGTGGCCTGTGTTATATAGTACGTGGGCTGTGCTATATATTACGTGGGCTGTGTTATATATTACGTGGGCTGTGTTATATATTATGTGGGCTGTGTTATATACTGCCTGGCTGCTATATACTACGTGGGCAGTGTTATGTACTGCGTGGGCTGTGTTATATACTACGTGGCCTGTGTTATATACTGCATGGGCTGTGTTATATATTACGTGGGCTGTGCTATATATTACATGGGCTGTGTTATATACTACATGGCTGCTATATACTATGTGGCTGCTATATACTACGTGGTTGTCTGTGTTACGTGGGCTATGCTATATACTTTGTGGCTCCTATATACTATGTGGCTGCTATATACTATGTGGCTGTCCTATATACTATGTGGCTGTGCTATATACTATGTGGCTGTGTTATATACTACGTGGCTGTGTTAGATACTACGAGGCTGTGTTATATACTATGTGGCTGTCTGTGTTATATACTACATGGGCTGTGTTATACACCACTTGGCTGTGTTATATACTACGTGGCTGTGCTATATACTATGTGGCTGTGCTATATACTATGTGGCTGTGTTATATACTATATGGCTGTGTTATATACTACGTGGCTGTCTGTGTTATTTACTACATGGGCTGTGTTATACACTACGTGGCTGTGCTATACACCACTTGGCTGTGCTATATACTACGTGGCTGTGCTATATACTATGTGGCTGTGCTATATACTATGTGGCTGTGTTATATACTATATGGCTGTGTTATATACTACGTGGCTGTCTGTGTTATATACTACATGGGCTGTGTTATATACTACGTGGCTGTGCTATATACTACGTGGCTGTGCTAAGCGCGACGCACATACATACATATTCAAGAATACCCGATGCGTTATGCTGCTATGGGGCCCCTGAGTCAGGACCCATTGCCTGCCTGGTGTCAGTGAAGCTGCAGCGGAGCAGTGGGTGACTGGAGGCAAGAGTCGGCTGCTGTGGCTAGTGCCTGTACCCGCAGTTACAGAGAAATTCATATTCACTGCTCCCCACGCCCATAGTTCCTCCCACCACTATGCACTGAAGCCGGCTCCCAGAGATGGGTGGGACTATAGGAGTGGAGAGCAGTGAATATTCATTTCACTTTAATAGCGGGCACAGTAGCCTCAGCTGCAGGCTTCCTGCTGCTGGGCAATCACATGTGCCCGCTACTAAAGGGAATGAATATTCACTGCTCTGCACGCCCATGAATACGGTATATATCAGTGAGCGAGTCAGTACATGGTGGCCATAATACTGTAGGACTGAATTATAATCTATGGGTGCTTGCATTATATTCTATGGGGGGCTGAATTATATTCTATGTGGGGGTTGCATTATACTGTATGAGGTCAGAATTATATTCTATGTGGGGACTGCATTATACTCTATGGAGGACTATGGGAAGTGTATTATACTCTATGAAGGACTATGGGGAGTGTATTATACTTTATGGAGGACTATGGGGAGTGTATTATACTCTATGGAGGACTCTGGGGAGTGTATTATACTCTATGGAGGACTCTTGGGAGTGTATTATACTCTATGGGGAGTGTATTATAGTCTATGGAGGACTATGGGAAGTGTATTATACTCTATGGAGGACTATGGTGAGTGTATTATACTCTATGGAGGATTATGGGGAGTGTATTAGACTCTGGATGACTCTGGGGAGTGTATTATACTATATGGAGGACTATGGGGAGTCTATTATACTATATGGAGGACTATGGTGAGTGTATTATACTATGTGGAGGACTAGGGGGAGTATATTATACTATATGGAAGACTATGGGGGTGCACTATACTATATGGAAGACTATGGGGGTGTATTATACTATATGGAGGACTAGAGGGAGTGCAAAATTCAGGATATTCATCAAGTAATTGAATTGGTTATGCCAGAACAAAAATCATTGTTCTCATCAGCACATCGCCCAGTGAAAACTGCAGATATGCTGCTAAGATGATTTATTTACTAGTAATCATTCTGTCCCCATCATTATTCCTCCACCAGTGTAAAGAGGCTGCGAAACAAGTGGCGAATGACTTTAATATTGTTGATCACACTCGTTTAGTGGCCTGAAATCAGCGCATGTAGCTACAACCAAAATGTTTCTGTGTGATGTACAATATGTTAGTATTTGAGGCCCCATTTTAAACTTTTGCCTAGGGCCCCACTTTGCCTAAAACCGGCCATGATTATCCCATATGTTGTATATAGGAGATACAGTGCCTTGCGAAAGTATTTGGCTCCCTGGAACTTTTCAACCTTTTACCACATGTCATGCTTCAAACATAACGATACCAAATGTTAATTTTTGGTGAAGAATCAACAAGTGGAACACAATTGTGAAGTTCAACGAAATTTATTGGTTATTTAAAATTTTTGTGGAATTTCAAGAACTGAAAAGTGGGGCATGCAATATTATTTGGCCCCTTTAACTTAATACTTTGTTGCGCCACCTTTTGCTGTGATTACAGCTGCAAGTCGCTTGGGGTATGTCTCTATCAGTTTTGTACATCGAGAGACTAAAATTCTTGCCCATTCTTCCTTGGCAAACAGCTCGAGCTCAGTGAGGTTTGATGGAGATCGTTTGTGAACAGCAGTTTTCAGCTCTTTCCACAGATTCTCGATTGGATTGAGGTCTGGACTTTGACTTGGACATTCTAACACCTGGATATGTTTATTTGTGAACCATTCCATTGTAGATTTTGCTTTATGTTTGGGATCATTGTCTTGTTGGAAGACAAATCTCTGTCCCAGTCTCAGGTCTTTTGCAGACTCCAACAGGTTTTCTTCAAGAATGGTCCTGTATTTGGCTCCATCCATCTTCCCATCAATTTTAACCATCTTCCCTGTCTCTACTGAATAAAAGCAGGCCCAAACCATGATGCTGCCACCACCATGTTTGACAGTGGGGATGGTGTGTTCAGGGTGATGAGCTGTGTTGCCTTTACGCCAAACATATCGTTTGGCATTGTTGCCAAAAGTTCGATTTTGCTTTCATCTGACCACAGCACCTTCTTCCACCTTCTTCCACATGTTTGGTGTGTCTCCCAGGTGGCTTGTTGCAAACTTTAAGCAACACTTTTTATGGATATCTTTGAGAAATGGCTTTCTTCTTGCCACTCTTCCATAAAGTCCAGATTTGTGCAGTATACGACTGATTGTTGTCCTATGGACAGACTGTCCCACCTCAGCTGTAGATCTCTGCAGTTCATCTAGAGTGATCATAGGCCTCTTGGCTGAATCTCTGATCAGTCTTCTCCTTGTTTGAGCTGAAAGTTTAGAGGGATGGCCGGGTCTTGGTAGATTTGCAGTGGTATGATACTCCTTCCATTTCAATATGATTGCTTGCACAGTGCTGCTTGGGATGTTTAAAGTTTTGGAAATAAATTTGTATCCAAATCCGGCTTTAAACTTCTCCACAACAGTATCAGGGACCTTCCTGTTGTGTTCCTTGGTCTTCATAATGCTCTCTGTGCTTCAATCAGAACCCTGAAACTATCACAGAGCAGGTGCATTTATACGGAGACTTGAATACACACATAGGTGGATTATATTTATCATCATTAGGCATTTAGGACAACATTGGATCATTCAGAGATCCACAATGAACTTCTTGAGTGAGTTTGCTGCACTGAAAGTAAAGGGGCCGAATAATATTGCACGCCCCACTTTTCAGTTTTTGAATTTCCACACAAAATTTAAAATAACCAATAAATTTCGTTCAACTTCACAATTGTGTTCCACTTGTTGATTCTTCACCAAAAATTTACATTTGGAATCTTTATGTTTGAAGCATGATATGTGGGAAAAGGTTGAAAAGTTCCAGGGAGCCGAATACTCAGAGTTCAGTGAACCGACGTATCGATGGACGTTGCAAAAATAGTTGAAAACGTGTGCAACGCATCCTGTGTTATGACGGATGTGTTGCATTAATCCAGGGCTGAAGGGAGAGAGAGAGAGAGAGAGAGAGAGACACTTTTGCCGGACTTGAAAATCCTTTCGGGCATGCTCAGAGGGAAAAAACGTGATACGTCGCTGGATTCCTGTCTGTGACGGTCAGTGACGGACGGACCACTATTTTCCGACAAATCCAGTGCACGACGGATGAAACGGATGGCCATCCATCACAATCCGTCGCTAATACAAGTCTATGGGAAAATGCAGGATCCTGCATTTTCAAAAATTGACGGATTTCAACATGAGACAAAAGACAGAAGTGTGAAAGAGGCCTAAATGAGTGGGCAGGCATGCACACCTAATCACTTTCGGGGCCTCAACTCCTTCATATAATGTGCCGTAAGGGCCCGGGGCACTCAATTAGCTTAGGAACAGAGGGCGGACCGGCAGCTTCAGGCCTGAGACGCGGCCGCAGGGCCGGCTCCAAGGTTTCATGGGCCCTGGGCGAAAGAGTCTCAGTGGGCCCCTTTAATACATACCACAATTCTGGATCCACAGATATGGGCTCCACATAGGGCTCCTTACAGAATAATGAGCCCCATATATTGCTTCATACAGTATTATGGGCACCACATAGTGCTCCATACAGAATAATGAGCTGCATATATTGCTCCATACAGTATTATGGGCATCACATAGTGCTCCATACAGAATAATGAGCCCCATATATTGCTCCATAAAGTATTATGGGCAGCACATAGTGCTCCATACAGAATAATGAGCCCAATATATTGTTCTATACAGTATTATGGGCCCCACATAGTGCTTCATACAGAATAATAGACCCCATATAACACTCCATACAGTATAATGAGCCACATATATTGCTCCATAAAGTATAATGAGGCCCATATATTGTTCCATACAGAATAATGACCCCCATATATTGCTCTATATAGTATATAATAGGCCCCATATATTGCTCAATACAGTATACTGAGCATCATATATTGCTCCAAACATTATAATGGCCCAATATAATGCTCCAAACAGTGTAATGAGCTCCATATAATGCTCCATACAGTATAATGAGCCCCATATATTGCTCCATATATAATCTGCCCCATAAAATGCTGCATACAGTATATGATGGGCCCCATATAATGCTCCATTCATAATGGGCCACATATAATGTTCCATACAGTGTATGATGAGCCCAATATAATGCTCCATACAGAATGGGCCCAATATAATGCTCCAGCATATCATGGGCCCCATATATTGCTCCAAACAAATTGAGCCCCATATAATGCTCCATATAAAATGGGCCCCATACAATGCTCCACATATAATGGGCCCCATAAGATGCTCCATATATAATGCACCCTATATCATGGTCCATAAATAATGGGTCCCATATGATGCTCCAGTATATGATGGGCCCCATATATGATGCTACAGTGTATGATGGGCCCCATATAATGCTTCATATATAATGGGTCCCATATTATGGTCCCCATATATTGCTCCAAATATTAAAAAAATGCAATACTCGCCTCTCGTCATTGGCCGCTGCTCTGCTCCGGACTGCTCAGAATCTTCCAGCTGTCTGCACTGTGACTGTTCAGTCAGAGGGCGCACACTAGTCACGTCATCGTTCCCTCTGACCGGAAATGTCACAGTCAGGAAATGCGGAAGATGCTGCAGTGGTGGAATAGGGAGAGGTAAGTATCACAAGTGCAGGGCCCTGAGCAAGCGGGCGAATGGGATTCACCATCTGCTCAGGGCACCAGTACTTACCCGGGTGCGACGGGTGCTGATACCGACCCTGCCTGTCCGTCCTGCTCTGTTGCGGCCATACAATGTGAGTAGCTGCAGCTGTGAGTGACTGGGTCCCGGGGCTTAATAAAGCAAAGTTATACTGGGGCCCTAGTAAGCCACCAGTCTGCCATGCCGTTTATACAGTGGCTCGGCTGTGCTGCCTCAGTGCAGACTGCGCAGCATGTCTCATGCAGTCTGGGCCCCCCTCTTTGCTTCTGCTCTCTGGGCCCCATAAACCACTAATGGCAGTAATGCACTGATGGCAGCCCTGCCCGGAGGGGTTCTCTGCCTTAGCTAGTCCCTTCTTGTTAAAAGGGTCTTAATATACTAAGTTGGTCACTGCTAGAACCACCATCAATAAACTGAAATTTGTAAAAAAATCTGACAGTGTTTGATTTACCATAAGGTAAGATAATTAAATCCACAGTGGCCATTAAAATCAGTTTGTTGTCTGTGTAATACAATTTCAAAAGTTGAGGAAAGGAGACTGAATTAATTCACAGTTCCCAAATAGACGAAAATTGAGATGGGCAGTGTGCTATGATGTCACATGACTTTAACCTGTTCCTGTAGGTCGTACATGTATAGCACATGTTGGGTGCAGATATATAGAGCAGTTTTATGCATCTATCTGCCTTTAATAGCAGCGAGTGGAGCTAGCGCTGATCACTGATGTTTAACCAGTTTAATCTCGCTGTCAATCACTGAGAGCAGCAATGAAATAGCATGGTTGTTGGTATGCTCCAGCTCCCACTGCACTTTTTTTTTCACTATACATTTGTGAGGTATAAATTGGTTGCCATCTTGGTTCTCCCGTGATTGGGCTTCATAGGAGTAGATCAGTTTCACTACATAATGCAACAGTCAGAACAACGTAATGACATCAACACACCAAGACTCTGATATCCGGTGTGTGCCCAAGCGCATTGACATAATCATGCTGGCCTGCCCTTGCATTTCAATCCCTCACACAGCTCCATCAAAGGTAGAATGAAAAGTTTTGTCTTAGAAAATAGCTTTTAACATTTGGTGTAGCTCCAGGTAATTTTCACCGCACAGTGAATGCTGTAAAAAACAATTCCAAAAATGATAGAATTGCATTTTGGTTGTTTTTTCACCATTCCACCCCAGTTAAGATTTTTATTCCACTTCTCAGGACATTAGATGGTAAAGTAAATGGTGTTATGGTGGGATATGGCAATGCAAAGGAAACTTATAGCTCTTAGAAGATGAGGAAAAAACAAGTGCAACAATAAAGTGACAGTGTGCAGAAGGGGTTAAGTAATAAAGTTGATGGGAAGCTAAGGAGATTTTACAGATTTAATTATGCAACTTAATGAGACCTGCATAGATTGCTATGTAGTAAAACTGACTGAAAAAAAGCTAATGTATTTCATGTAAAAGGCAAAGTTCACCTTTAAGAGAGCCATGCCAGAAAACATCACCCAGTAATTTTCTCCAATCTCTCTCCCCATGCTCTCTGATTACAGGATCTTCAGACTTCTATGTTTGTTATTAGTCCCCTGATAGACTGTTTATAAGTAAACTTACTCTATTACTTCGTGGTTATATATGGGTTATGTGTATATGGAGCTCAGTTACAGAAAAATAGCGCCAAAACATAGCCTTACCCTGCTAACTTTGGGGTAGTCTTTCAGAATTTAAAAAATGATGAACAATAAAAAAAAGTAATTATATTGTGGCACCTTGTTAGCCAGAAACATCAATATAAATACTTTTATGCCCAAAAATGACAAAAATATTCTTGTAGTGATACCTTTATTGGCTAACCAGAAAAAAATAAAAATAAATTACATTTATCAACTATTAGAATTCAGGGTATTTTTTGTTAACCAAGGAGTGAAAACAAAATAGGAGAGAGGAGGAACAGCATACTACAGCAATCGGCACAAGAGTGAGGTGGGTATTTGACAATTATAGGCAAAGTTCACTGTATAAAAAAAAAAGAAAACATCCAATTTTCATCCAGAAAAATGGACAATTTTTCATCTGCACAGTCATTTTTATGCCATCCTTGTGGCCTTTTTTTTAATACATTAACAGTTAATAATATTTACAAGATCAAATTCAGTATCGTATGTTAAGAACTGCAATGTATTCATAAAATTCAGATACTATACAGATAATCTGTATGGGATGCAATTTCTTTTGAGCTTCCATAGACTTGAAATATGGAGAAGACTAGGGTGTGCTGCATTTTTTTCTCACGTGGACATTCGGACCATGGGGAAAAAACTGTCATCTTAACAGCCCAATTGAATACCGTTGGTCTTAGTTCTGTCCTTGTGATTTCAGTTTTTTCCATAGACAGCACTCAGACCAAAAATAAATTTGTGTGAACATAGCCATATAATAAACAAACTTTACATAAGAGTGGGAAATCTTTTTACCCCTTAGGGCTCACTCACACAAAGGTATAACATGACTGAGTGCTATCCGATGTTTTATACTATCGGGCAGTGCAGATGCTGCGAGTGCATCTGATAATCAACCTGATAATCTACAGATACCTGTGAAACATCGAATTGACATCCGAGTGCAGTCCGATGTATGCTCACAAAGACAATTGAGAAGATGGCGAAATGTATTTCTCCGTCTTCTCCGCACCTGTAATATGAGATAATCAGATCACACTCATCTGACACTCATATCAGAGTCTGAGAGAGTTTGATCCGAGTCTCATTAGCATAATCATCCCGATTCTCTCCCATGAGAGAACATACGATCGTGTGACCTCAGCCTTAGAGCAATATCACATACAGTTGTGCTCAAAAGTTTACACACCCCGGCAGAATTTTTGCTTTCTTGGCCTTTTTTCAGAGAATATCAATAATAACACCAAAACTTTTTCTCCACTCATAGTTAGTGGGTGAAGCCAGTTATTGTCAAACTACTGTGTTTTCTCTTTTCAAATTATAATGACAACCCAAAACATCCAAATGACCCTGATCACAAGTTTACATAACCCATTTCTTAATACCGTGTATTGCCCCCTCTAACATCAATGACAGCTTGAAGTCTTTTGTGGTAGTTTTGGATGAGGTTCTTTATTTTCTGGGATGGTAAAGCTGCCCACTCTTCTTGGCAAAAAGCCTCCAGTTTCTGTAAAGCCCTGAAGAAGTTCAAATGGCTAGCACTCAACTGGAGTGAGTGTAACGTTGCTAATGAAAGGAGCCAATGGTCCTGTAGACAATAAGTGTTGAGATCACTGCACATGTACAAGTTGAAAAATACGATTCAAGTAAGGGTTTATTTATAGTGATTGATACAGCGACACTTAAATTTTGACGTTTCGGCTAGTTGATAGCCTTGATCACAAAGTCACCGATGGTTCAGCTAGTTGATAGCCTTGATCACAAAGTCGCCCTTTTGGTGAAGCATCATAGGTTAATGTTAGTTTATTTGGAGGTAGATCATACTATCTGAATGGCCATTCCTAGCTCAGACACGGCTGTGTCAGCTTACGCCACTGTGCCACCAATGAATGACCACATCTAATAATAATAATAATCTTTATTTATATAGCGTCAACATATTCCGCAGCGCTTTACAGTTTAACAGTTTCAAACACAACAGTCATAGATAACAATGTTAACAGATCAATCATTAAAGCATAATAAGACGACCCTGCTCGTGAGAGCTTACAATCTACAATGAGGTGGGGAAAACACAAAGTACAGGTGTGTATTTATAATGATGTATTTACAATGATGGTCCGGGGATCTTCAGAGGGTGGGGGGATAGATGGAGATAGTGAATGGGCTACACATACACACACAAACATAAAATGACTAGTAATGATTAGTGAACGTGATAGGCCGCACTTAACAAATGTGTTTTGAGGGAGCGCCTAAAACTATGCAAATTGTTGATGGTCCTAATATCTTGGGGTAGAGCATTTCAGAGTATTGGTGCAGCACGGGATAAGTCTTGGAGTCGGGAGTGGGAGGTACGGATTAGTGCAGAGGTTAGTCGAAAGTCATTTGCAGAGCACAGCGGTTGGTTAGGCTGATAGACCGAAATGAAGGAGGAGATGTAACGGAGTGACGCACTGTGGAGAGCTTTGTGGGTGAGAACAAATACTTTGAATTGGATTCTATAATGAATGGACAGCCAGTGTAATGACTGGCGAAGAGCGGACACGTCTAAATACTGATTAGCTAGATGGACAACCCTGGCTGCTGCATTAAGGATAGACTGGAGAGGGGAAAGTCAAGTAAGGAGGAAGCCAATTAATAGAGCGTTACAGTAATCCAGGTGGGAGTGGATCAATGCGACAGTGAGGGTTTTTGTTGTTTCCATGGTGAGAAAAGGGCGGATAATCAATGCTAATTAGCAGCTGGAACAGATCCTAGCATTAATTGCTCCATTACAGGATATAGAGTGCTTTTCTCTACATGAAACTTATCTATATCACGAGGGATATATCAAATCACATGGTCATTGGTCACAAGTATTCAGACCCTTTGCTCAGACACTCACAGGTACAGGTGTGAGTTATACAGGTGTGTTATATTAAACTGATAGGACTTGATTTGTAAAGGCACACATCTGTCTATATAAGACCTCACAGCTCACAGTGCATGTCAGACCAAATGAGAATCATGAGGTCAAAGGAACTGGCCAAGGAGCTCAGAGACAGAATTGTGGCAAGGCTCACATCTGGCCAAGGTTACAAAAGCATTTATGCAGTACTCAAGGTTCCTAAGAGCACAATGACCTCCATAATCCTTAAATGGAAGACGTTTGGGACCACCAGAAGTCTCTTTAGACCTGTCCGTCCAGCCAAACCGAGCAATCATGGGAGAAGAACCTTGGTGAGAGAGATCCACAGATGCAGTAGGGAGATGGGAGAAAGTTCCACAAAGTCAATTATCACTGCAGCCCTCCACCAGTCGGGCTTTTATGGCCGAGTAGCGCGATGGAAGCCTCTCCTCAGTGCAATGCATGTGAAAGCCCACATAGAGTTTGCTAAAACACACATGAAGGACTCCCAGAGTATGAGAAATAAGATGTTCTGGTCTGATGAGACAAAGAAAGAACTTTTTGATGATTATTCTAAGTGGTATGTGTGGAGAAAACCAGGCACTGCTCATCACCTGCACAATACAATACCAACAGTGAAACATTGTGGCAGCATCATGCTATGGGGGTGTTTTTCAGCTGCAGGGACAGGACGACTGGTTGTCATTGAAGGAAACATGAATGTGGCCAAGTACAGAGATATCCTGGATGAAAATCTCTTCCAGAGTGCTCTGGACCTCAGACTTGGTCGAAGGTTCACCTTCCAACAAGACAATGACCCTAAGCACACAGCTAAAATAACAAAGGAGTGACTTCAGAGCAACTCTGTAACCATTCTTGACTGGCCCAGTCAGAGCCCTGACCAAACCCAATTGAGCATCTCTGGAGAGACCTGAAAATGGCTGTCCACCAACGCTCACCATTCAACCTGATGTAACTGGAAAGGGTTTGCAAGGAAGAATAGCAGAGGATCCCCAAATCCAGGTGTGAAAAACTTGTTGCATCATTCCCAAGAAGACTCATGGCTGTACTAGCTCAAAAGGGTGCTTCTACTCAATACTGAGCAAAGGGTCTGAATACTTAAGACCATGTGATATTTAAGTTTTTCTTCCTTAGTAAATTTGCAAAAATGTCTACATTTCTGTTTTTTTTTTCAGTCAAGATGGGGTGCAGAGTGTACATTAATGAGAAAAAAATGAACTTTTTTGAATTTACCAAATGGCTGCAATGAAACAAAGAGTGAAAAGTTTAAAGGGGTCTGAATACTTTCAGCACCCACTGTAGAGCTGGAGTGACACAGGCTTCAGATCTTCAGCCTCATTTGCCTATCAATTCAAATTCTCATTTCTCAACAATGGAGGAACGGACTGGGCATGTAAATGTATTGCTGAACTTGCCTTTGAAAAAGAAGTTACATTTTGAATATTGTGCCAGTCTCCAAATACCTCTGGACCCAACTATATATAGTTTCAGGCTCCTTCTGCAGTTTGAGCATTGCACTTGTCGCCCTGGATATCTGACATTGAATAGTAAAAGTAGATAAAGATCAATAGGTGCCTCTAAGGGTCCGTTTACAAAGACTGACCGGCAGCACAATACGACTGCAGATTGGTATTTAGCTTTTTCGTTGTGTGATCGTCAGTCTGTTCACATGGCAAGATAATCGTTTTTGACAATGCTCATTCATGATTATCTTGCAGTGTAGTATGTTGTGCACGTTGCAGATTTGCTTGTGTAAAATTCTGTGCGGTTTATCCCTCTCTTGGCAGAAAACACAGTTGAAAATCTGCCTGGTTTTTATGTGGATTTGATGCGTTTTTGATGTGGATTTGATGCTGATTTTCATGCATTTTTGTAAATCCATAGAGCTAAATAAAGATATTTTATAAAAAAAAAAAAAGAATTGTGATGTCATCTCCTTGTTCAGCCTCTTCAGCCAGATACGCTCATTAATATTAAATAAAGACACACACACACACACACACACACACACACACACACACACTAGCCTGTGTAGGAGCATTAACATAATTAACCTACATATGCGGTAACAAAAAAGCAACTGTCAGAAATCTGCGTGAAATGCAGTATCTGTTTATTTTTAACAAAAAAATTGCGTGGGCTCCCGCATAATTTTAATAACCAGCAGAGCGAAAGCTGACGGCTGAGTGCAGATGTTAATATTATGGGAAGGAGCCAATAGCCATAAAGGTTCCCAGGCTATTAATATCAGCTCACAGCTGTTTGCTTAGCCTTTACTGGCTAGTTTACAGGGGAACCCCAGGAAAAAATTGACATGGGGTGCCCCTATAAAATCAAACCAGTAAAGGCTAAGCAGACAACTGCGGGCTCATATTAATAGCCTGGGAAGGGGTCATTGATATTGGCATCCCCCAGGCTAAAAACATCAGCTCTCAGCCGACCCCGAAAAGGCGAATCTTATAGATGCACCAGTTCTGGCACTTAGCCTCCCACTTCCCACTTGCCCTGTAGTGTTGGCAAGTGGGGTTCATATTTGTGGGGTTGATGTCACCTTTGTATAGTCAGGTGACTTCAAGCCCACAGGTTAGTAATGGAGCCACGTCTATAAGACACCTATCCATTACTAACCCTATACTTACATGGTAAATAAAGACACATCCAGAATAAAGTCCTTTATTTGAAATAATCACACAGACTCCTTTATTGAATCTTAATTTACCATACTTACTGAACGCCTAATCCCTGACGCCCTCGTCTCCTGCACCAAAAATAAACTAATAAACCAACACTTTGACTGTTCTACACATTGGATCATCATGGGACACTCGTTATTAAATGGACTTCGGCGGAAAGGTAAGTATATGTTGGTTTATTATTTTTGATTGCTTGCAGGAGACGGGAACGTCGGGGATTAGGTGTTTGGTGAGTATGTATATTCTATGTAATTATGTAAATGTTTTTATTTATTTTTTTTACAATTGAACACAGTCGCCGGATGATGTGACTCATGATGATGTGGCTCATGCTGTCACTGTTATATGTGACAGCAGACATAGCCAGATGGGAGTAGTAGTCCCATCAGATGACACCTAGAAACACACACACATATACCCCCAGAGACCTGCAGACAGATACCCGCATACAGACACCCGCAGACAGACAGACACACACACACCCTCAGACACCCGCAGACAGACGAAGACAGACATGCACATATTCTCTGCTCACACATATTCTCCGCCCGCACAAACTCTTCCTCCTTCTGACATCATTTCATTTTGGAAATCTGCTGAGTTTTTTGTGCCAAATCCGCATCAAATCTGAAAACCTTTTAACACCTGCAGTTTTGTCGCAGATGTCAGTGACTCGATGGAAGTCAATGGGGGAAAAAAGCTGCAGATCCGCAAAAAGAATTGACATGCTACTTTCTGTAGCATAAAACGTTGTGAATCAGGATGGAATTTTCTGCAACGTGTGCACAAGTCTGGATTGCCATTGAATAACATTGCTCTAGTAATCTTTTGCGGATTTGGTGCAATTCAACGCAGAAAAAACTCTGCGGATTCGCAACAAATCCAAATCGTGTGCACATAGCCTTAGTATAACTGCGCTTGGTTAATTGTCAGATCAGATTTGCTTGTTTACATTCCATCACTGGTACAATATTACATACTCTAATGTATGCGGCCTGTGATCTAATCATCTCGCTGTCCACTTATCCTGCAATAACTCGTAGCTCTTCATAAGGCAGATGACACAGAGAAAACCCTCCGCTTGTTAAACCAAGTATAACATAGGATTTGGGGTATGGAATCCATTTAACCGGTTTAGTTAAGGAAGATTTAATAATTAGCCTGAGGCTGTGCAGAAAGTAAATCTGTGCCTACATCACATAAAAATTAAATTGAATATTACTTAAATATCCGCACACAACGAAGCTTGGCTTCTCCATGTATATGGTGACTAAAGGTTAACAAAGCTCCAAAGGCTCTTTTTATAGACTCCAAAGATAAAAAAAAAATATAGCTCACAAAAAATAAATGTGTATGTCCGGGATTGGCATCTGCACCGTCGCAGCTACAGGCACAAAATTTTGCACAGTCACACGTCTGGACGCCGAGAGTGTCATAGGCTATGTTGTGAGGCGAAATTTTAACCCCGCGCTTTACAATTCACCAAACAATTTTGTCCCTATCTACATAATGGGGAAAAAGTGAAAGGAAAAGTGTTGGAGGCAAATTGACAGCTGCCAGATGTGAACAAGGGGGACTTAAAGAGTGAGAGCGATGGCGCCAAAGAGTATATACCGTACAGTTGCTAAGGTGGGGCCCCAACATGGGATACTCACCACACACGGGGATATGAACACACACAAAATGCGCCACACACTACCACGTGCTTGAACACATATCACCCTCAGCACACATTTCACCATGCATACACCAACCTCGCCACATAAAAGTCCAAACACAAAAGTCGCCGCTCAAAACTCGCCACGCACAAAATTTGCCACTGTCAGAACTCTGAACATTTTGATCACCTTTTGTGCATTACTGCCCTTTTCCAAGATGGCGTCTTTAGTCTCATGTGCACTGTGTCTTCCTGCTATAAAACTCCACCCCAGTCTTCAGTCTGTGCTAGAGTATTCTGCCTTGCATCCAGCTCCTGACAACTCCCTGGCTTTGCACCTGCACCTGCTCCTGTGAACCTGTGTGGAGATCCTGCTACTCAGCTCTGAGTTTCTGCTGCATACATCGATTTCCAGTAATCCTCCATCTGGTTGCTTGTGTTTGTTTCCATCTGCATTTGCTGGACATGTAAGCTGTTGCTGCTCTGCTTAAACCTGAGACTTTTACCCAGGCCTCCCTGGTTGTGCTAAGATATTATTTGAACTGCCTTATAAGCATATCTATCTGTGTTTGGACTACCATGGACTTATTCGTGTCAAGTATCCTCAAGAATAATTGTGCTTCATAGACTTTCTGCGTGATTGTAGTTTCCTATAGACTGTTAAGCTGCGTATAATATTTACACCAAGTGTTGTGGACACGAGTTTCTCTCTGCACCTGTTTGAATCACTGTGTGATAATATAGACTTTACCACTTAGAAAACTGTGTCCTGTAGTTGTCTTGTTCCATGCAAAGAGTCTCCTGAGTTATCCCTTATAATCATTACAGGATACTCTAGCCTCAAAAGAGGAGACTGCTGGAATAATGACTGCAGAAAGCAGACTAGAGCAGGTGTTCTCCATAATTAGATCACTGCAGAAAGATGTGGAAGGTCTGCAAAAGAAGTTTGGAAGCTTTGAACACAATCAACAAGTGTTTGGACAAACTTTGCAGGACTTAAGTGCTGTGAATTAGACTTTTTGGCTCCCTCTGGTGGTTACTAGTGATATGACTCTGGGATTTTCTTCCCTCAGTTTGCACCCACCTGGGCCGTTAGTCCAGGGGTGTTGCTATATAAACCTCCTGGATCCTTAGTCCAGTGCCTGGCATCGTTGTAATCAGATCCTTTTTGTTTGCTCCTATCTGCTGGCCCTGGTTCGTGCAAAATTAAGCTAAGTCCTGCTTCTTTGTTTTTTCAGTTATTTGCTTGCTCTCATTTTTGTCCAGCTTGTACTAAATGTGATTCCTGACCTTGCTGGAAGCTCTAGGGGGCTGGTGTTCTCCCCCCGGGCCATTAGACGGTTCGGGGGTTCTTGAATTTCCAGCGTGGATATTTTTGATAGGGTTTTTGCTGACCATATAAGTTATCTTACTATATTCTGCTATTAGCTAGTGGGCCTCTCTTTGCTAAAAACCTAGCTCATTCTTACGTTTGTCTTTTCCTCTTACCTCACCGTTATTATTTGTTGGGGGCTTGTATCCAACTTTTTGGGGTCTTTTCTCTGGAGGCAAGAAAGGTCTTTCTTTTCCCTTCTAGGGTTAGTTAGTTCTCCGGCTGGCGCGAGACGTCTAGAATCAACGTAGGCACGTTCCCCGGCTGCTGTTATTTGTGGTGCTAGGATTAGATATATGGTCAGCCCAGTTACCACTGCCCTATGAGCTGGTTTTTGTGTTTGCAGACTTAGTAACTGTTTCCGAGACCCTCTGCCATTGGGGTCATAACACTTAAGCACCCGCATGGCAGCACAGGAAAACAAACTTGCTGGCAAGTCCCAGTATGGACGGGCTTTTCAGGACATAAGCACGCAAATGGCTGCACAAGCGACTTTACCATCTCGGCAACCGCCACCAGCTAGCCCACCTAAGTTGCCCCCATTCAGATTTAATGGTGATCGCGACAAATTTTGTGGCTTTGTGAATCAATGTATGCTATATTTTGATGTGCATGCTGACCGTTTTCCTAATGATAGATCCAAAGTATTATGTGTAATAATGCTGCTGACCGCACGAACGCTCGCCTGGGCGAATCCGATGATTGAGTCTCGTGACCCGCGGTTAAATAATTTGGATGATTATTTGGCCGCTATTGCATTAATGTTTGATGACTCTAATCGCCGTGCAACCGCTGAATCTACTTTATTGTCTTTATGCCAGGCTAAACGTTCTGTTATTGAGTATGCTACTGAATTCAGGAGATTAGCGGTAGATACTAATTGGGACAGTTATGCACAATTACCTATTTTTAAAAGGGGTCTGTCTAGCATTGTAAAGGATGAATTAGCTCACTCTGAATCACCACAAGAGCTAGAGACATTTATACAGCATTGTGTGCGCATTGACATTCGCCTTACTGAGCGTAGGCAGGAGAAGTTTGCTGCATATAACCGTATTTCTAACTTTTCCCTTCCTTCCAAAGAGCCTGCAGGTAAAACATCTCGAGAGGTAGAGGAGGTGCCCATGCAAATTGATTCTGCTCAGAGGCGTGAGAGTAATGAGCGCCGGGAGCATTGCCTTCGAGAAAGTCTATGTTTCTACTGTGGCCAGTCTGACCACTTTCTAATCAACTGTCCCAAGTGTCCCAAGCGGCCTAACAAGGTGCTAGCAGCAGTAGGGGAGTATGACAACTATGATGATGAATCTGACATCTCTGAATGTAGCCTGCCTTTAAACGCTGTATTCCATTCACTTTCTATGACTTCACCAGCCAAGGAGCTAAATGAAAAGAACTCTCACTGTTCTCTCCCAATTAAGATCCTGTGTACAGGACAGTGGATTTCCAGTGCAGCTATGATTGACTCTTGTGCAGGTGGCAATTTTATGGATATCGCATTTGCCAAGGAACATGGTATTGAAATTCAGCAAAGAGCCTCTCCAATTACCATGGAAAGAGTGGATGGGTCACCTTTAATCTCCGGGCCTGTGGATCAGGAGACCGCACCCCTTGAGATTTTGTTGGAGCCTAATCATCAAGAGCAACTCTCTTTCTTGTTAATATCTTCTCCTCATTTTCCTGTGATTTTAGGCATCCCTTGGCTGCGTTCTCAGAATCCAACTATCAACTGGGAGACCAAGGAGATTATCTTTCCAACAAGGAGAAACTCAGCATTAACTGAAGCTGTCCCCGAGTCCACAGCTACGGAACCACCGGTACAGGTATTTACTTTACCTTCAGCATATAAAGAGTTCTCTGACATCTGTGACAAGAAGAATGCAGATCAGCTTCCTCCACACAGGCATTATGACGGTCCCATTGAGTTGCTTCCTGGGGCAGCTATTTGGCTTTTGGCAACGTATATCCTTTGGCGGCACCTGAGCTTCAAGCCTTAAAGGAGTATATTGATGAAAATCTGGCCAAAGGCTTCATACGTCCTTCTTCTTCACCAGCAGGGGCACCTATATTTTTTGTAAAGAAGAAGGATGGGTCCCTGAGACCCTGTGTGGACTATCGAGAGCTCAATAAGTAACCATACGGAATTGTTACACTTTGCCTCTGATTCCCGAATTACTGGAAAGAGTCCGCCATGCTAAGGTGTTCTCTAAACTGGATCTTCGTGGGGCTTATAATTTGGTGCGTATTCGTCCAGGGGATGAGTGGAAGACAGCATTCCGATGCCGGTATGGACACTTTGAATATCTCGTGATGCCCTTCGGGCTTTGTAATGCCCCTGCAACGTTTCAACACCTTGATAATGACATTTTCAGAGATTTGGTGGACCAGTTTGTGGTGATCTATTTGGATGATATTGTAATCTTTTCTGACTCTCTACAGGAACATGAAGAACATGTCAAAGCTGTTTTAAGATGTCTGAAAGAGAACCATCTGTATATCAAGCCGGAGAAATGCGAGTTCCATCGTTCTGAGATAGATACAGTTCTTAGGTTATATCATCTCTCCCCAGGGGCTGAACATGGAATCTGGTAAGATTCAGGCTATCCTTGACTGGCCGGTACCCAAGAACGTTAAGGAGGTGCAACATTTTATTGGTTTTGCAAATTTCTACAGATGTTTTATTCGAAATTTTCCTGATATTGTCCATCCCATTACTTCCTTGACAAAGAAGGAAAAGCCCTTTAAGTGGTCATCACAGGCTCATGAAGCTTTTGATCGGCTTAAGATCTGTTTCACCTCAGCACCGCTGTTGATACACCCAGATCCAACACTTTCTTTCATTGTGGAGGTGGACGCTTCTGATAATGCCTTGGGGCTATTCTCTCCCAAAGAACTAGAGAGAAGGGTCTGCTACATCCTCGTGCTTTCTTTTCCCGTAGACTAACCTCAGCAGAGAAGAATTACGATGTGGGAGACAAGGAATTGCTGGCTATTATTGCGGCTTTCAAGGAATGGAGGCATCTTCTGCAAGGAGCTGCACAACAGATCGTAGTGCTTACTGACCATTGCAATTTAGAGTTCCTCAGATCTGCTAGATGTCTTTCTCCTCGTCAGGCTCGTTGGAATTTATTTTTAAATCAATTTAATTTTGTTATCTTGTACCGTCCAGATTCTCGTAATGGGAAGGCTGATGCTTTATCCCGTATCCATGCTGCGGATTCCGTACCTGGAGCCCCATCCAAGACCATTCTATCTGATGCCAATTTCATCGGAGTTATCCACGATCAGGACTTGTGGAAGAAGTGCAGGGAGGCTTATGACGGTGATGTATTTCTGGCCAACCCACCTGTTGATATTAATCTTGTCTTTAAGGGTGGCATGTGGTTCAGAGATCGATGTATCTACGTCCCTGAGGCCGGCCGTCTGCAGATCCTCAAGTTGGTACATGACTCCAAGTTGGCTGGTCACAGGGGGTACAGAAGACACAAGAGTTCCTAAGCTGATTTTTCTGGTGGCCAACTTGCCAGAAGGATACTAAGGACTATGTTCTCTCTTGCGAGGTATGTGCTTGTTATAAGACTCCTAATGTGGCACCTGCGGGTCTGCAGCAACCATTACCTGTTCCGTCCCGACCTTGGGGGTCTATATCAATGGACTTTATTGTGGAGCTGCCTACATCGGGGGGCATGAATACGATCATGGTAGTAGTTGATCGCCTGACTAAAGCCGCTCATTTTGTTCCATGCACCGGCCTCCCCTCAGCTAAGGATACAGTGAACTTGGTTATTCAGAATGTCTTCCGGCTGCATGGGGTCCCGGATGAGATCATCTCTGACCGTGGCGTACAGTTCACTTCAAGATTCTGGAAGGGGTTTTGCTCTGCACTCAATATTAATGTCTGTCTCTCTTCCGCTTACCATCCCCAGACAAATGGTCAGACTGAAAAAATACTGGCCAGTTTTATTAACTGAGCCGACCCTGAAGCAACAACTGACCCCAGTACCCCTTATGACAGCTAGGAGAGGTCGGAATTTAAGGGATATTCTTGTGTCGAGCCACTACATCTCTAAACCCACTCCTCTGTTTGGTAACAGAGGTAGGAGAAAGGGTTTCTTTCCATGTGGTAGGTGTTTAGCGTGCAAGAATCATACAAGGTCCACGTCCTTCACCTCATCAAGCGGCCTTAAGACATTTGAAATCAGAGAATACATCACGTGCACGACGACGCATGTCGTATATTACGCCATGTGTAGTTGTGGCCTGATATATATTGGACTGACATCACGTGAATTGCGAGTTAGAACTCGTGAACACGTGAGAGATATTGAGGCCGCCCGTGAGGTGGACGACGTGGATTCCTTGAAAACAATCCCCAGACACTTCAAATTAAAACATAAATGCAATTCTAAAGAATTGAAGGTCTGGGGAATCGATTGTGTACATATGGGGAGTAGAGGGGGGGATGCTGTAAGGATCCTCATGCAAAAGGAATGCAGATGGACAGTTAATCTAAATACAATGGTTCCTTTTGGACTTAATGAGCAACTAAATTTCTCACCATTCCTGTAATAATGGGTCGTCTCTGGATCTTGTAATTCACAGTACTATTATGTTTTTATCCTGGTTTTAACTTGTCTTTTTGTTGTTTTTTCCTTTTATTCACCTAGTGCTATAATAATTTAAGAAATATTGTTACTCATATACTCTTCGGAAGAAAAAGAAGAATTTCAGGTGTTCAGGATGTGGATATGGGAGATTTGGGCTGTCTTTTCTCTTCTCTCCCCCGCATCTATGGATGGAGTCATAAATCTGCACGTCGTCACTTTATTATGTTCACTTACACTATTTGTATTTGTATCATAAGTTTGTATAAATTCATATTGGGGGGTGTTATGATCTTATGACTCATTATGATGGCCAGAATTTTTGATCACTGTTTTATTATGTATTTTAGGCTATTTATATTATATAACAATGTTGTATATGTTATTTATAATAATTATAATAATGTTATCACCATACATTTTTCCCACTCTTCACTCTTCTTTTTCTTTTTTCCTTTTCTTTTTCTTTTACCTCTTTTAATTCTATTGAATTGCAGTACGAAGCTTTTAGGTATTTAATCCCTTCTATATAGGTAAAATGGTACTGCAGAACGGGTTTTGATACTTTATTATTTAGTTTATGGTTGTTATGGGAGAGCACCGTATCACTATTTCTATATGATTTGTAGACACATCTGGGTACCTGAATGATGATGCGCTGCGGTGGTAATATCAGGCACTGCAGAAAGATGTTTGCCACTAATGCGCATGTCCCTGACACGGGTAATGGCCGCGGCATCATTTCCGGCGCCTACTAATGACGTGTGCGGGTCAGTGACGTCATCCGGGATTTCCCGGTGACCCGCACCGCCATACTGGCGCATGTGATGATGCGGCATTAGGCGCCCGCAATTGTCAGTAACATGCGCTGTTGTCTAGTGGCGGGGAAGAGTATAAAAACAGGATATCTGAAGATCAAGACACCGTGCTAGCCTCCAGACGAAGCGGTGGGCGAAACGCGCGTAGGGGCGTGTGTTTGCATCATGGAGAGGGAGAAGGGTAAGAAATTTGAGACTTAGTGCTCCTCCTGCATTCGGGAGATTTGGTCACTGGACTGTTATTTTGGCTTATGATTAGTACTAGTGCAGTGGTGGTTCACTTATGTGAAAGGTAGTGTCATATGGACTAAAATTAGTTCTGACCCAGCTTTGGTATTCATGTGACTCTATTCCCTTATTGTCTTTCCCTCTCCAGGCTGTGACACGTAGCGTGTTCTTTTGGTGCACCTGCACCCAATATTCTAAACACTCTGTAGCGGACTATTTTCTTTATATGTGTTATGGATTTGTAGTCTTTGTTTGTGTATTTTATTGAATAAACTTACTTTTTTGATTAAAATACATTTGTTATGAGGTTGTTTATACTTCAACTCTTTGTGGTTGATATCTGGTTAGGAAGTATCTCAGGGCATTGTTTCCAATAGGATCTTGGTTGATCCTGCTAGGATATATGTATGATTATGGTTTCTGGACCTGGGTCATTGTTTAAGATTCTGGAAGGGGTTTTGCTCTGCACTCAATATTAATGTCTGTCTCTCTTCCGCTTACCATCCCCAGACAAATGGTCAGACTGAGCATACCAACCAGACGTTGGAACAATATCTAAGATGCTATGTTAGCCATCTCCAAGATGATTGGTTGGAATTACTGCCGTTAGCCAAATTTTCATACAATAATTCTCAGAGCGCCTCCACTAAGTTCACTCCTTTCTTTGCCAATCTGGGTTATCATCCATGTATCTTGTTTTTCAGCAACAATTAAGGCCCCGTCTCACATAGCGAGATCGCTAGCGAGATCGCTGCTGAGTCACAAGTTTTGTGACGCAACAGCGACCTCCATAGCGATCTCGCTATGTGTGACACGTACCAGCGATCAGGCCCCTGCTGCGAGATCGCTGGTCGTGTCGGAATGGCCTGGACCTTTTTTTGGTCGTTGAGGCCCCGCTGACATTGCTGAATCGGTGTGTGTGACACCGATCCAGCGATGTCTTCACTGGTAACCAGGGTAAACATCGGGTTACTAAGCGCAGGGCCGCGCTTAGTAACCCGATGTTTACCCTGGTTACCAGCGTAAATGTAAAAAAAACCAAACAGTACATACTCGCCTTCTGATGTCCGTCAGGTCCCTTGCCGTCTGCTTCCTGCTCTCACTGACTGCCGGCCGTACAGTGAGAAGTGAGAGCACAGCAGTGACGTCACCGCTGCGCTCTGCTCTCACAGTACGGCCGGATCTCAGTCAGAGCAGGAAGCAGACGGCAAGGGACCTGGACACCGAAAGGCGAGTATGTACTGTTTGTTTTTTTTGGTAACCAGGGTAAACATCGGGTTACTAAGCGCGGCCCTGCGCTTAGTAACCCGATGTTTACCCTGGTTACCCGGGTGCTGCAGGGGGACTTCAGCATCGTTGAAGACAGTTTCAACGATGCCGAAGTCGTTCCCCTGATCGTTGGTCGCTGGGGAGAGCGGTCTGTGTGACAGCTCCCCAGCGACCACACAGCGACTTACCAACGATCACGGCCAGGTCGTATCGCTGGTCGTGATCGTTGGTAAATCGCTTAGTGAGACGGGGCCTTTAGACTGAGCAATCTGCTCAAGACTTCACTGACCACTATTTATGTAAACCAATCCAGCATAGTCAACTAATTATTAAAACTTAGCTTTTACTCACTTACAGTTAAAATTTCATTGGTACCAGACAACAAACATATATATAAAGTGCTCAAAAATACCAGTGCATATAAAAAAGTTTGGTCTCACCCAGTTACTGAGTCCTCTTTCCTGGGAACAAGCTTCCGCTTTTGAGACCCAACTGAGAGCCTTTCAGGGGGAGAATACTGGGGTCTGACTTCCCTGTCGTGCCTGCTGTAGGAGACTCCCGCCCTGACAAGGGCAGTACCCAAGTGTGGAACTACCTTCAAATACCCATGGTACATATGGCCTCCCTGGGTGTTGTGTATATCGCTTCCCAACGCGTTTCCCCCCCTGTTCAGGGGGTTCATCAGGGGAAGTAGCTCAAATTATTATGCGTCTCCTGCAGTGGCAAGTGAGCCCCTTCTCTGTACTGTGTGTCTCTGAGGGTATACAATCTCTTTTTGAGCACTTTATATATATGTTTGTTGTTTGGTACCAATGAAATTTTAACTGTAAGTGAGTAAAAGCTAAGTTTTAATAATTAGTTGACTATGCTGGATTGGCATCCATGTATCTTACCTAGGTCTCCGATTAATTCTCCGGTTCCAGCGGTTGAGCAAAGGCTGACTGAGATGAGGCAAAATCTGGAGGTTCTGAAGGAATCCCTGACCACGGCTCAAGAACGTTATAAGAGATCAGCTGATAGATTCCGTAAACCTGCACCCATGTTCAAGGTAGGAGATTCTGTGTGGTTATCAACTAAGAATCTGAAGTTAAACGTTCCTTCACAAAAACTTGGACAGAAATTAATTGGCCCTTTCAAGATCAACGGTATTGTGAGCTCTGTGGCCTGCCGTCTGAAGCTGCCTAGGACTATGAAAGTACACCCAGTTTTTCATGTATCTTTACTGAAGCCTGTATCTCCTAATACCTTCCAGGGACGTGTTGTGCCACCTCCGCAGCCTGTGATGATTGATGGGCAAGAACAATTTGTGGTGGAGGAAATTATTGATTCCAGGATTCGCAGGAATCGGCTCCAATTTCTTATAAGATGGCAGGGATATCCCCCTGAGGAAGACTCTTGGGAACCTGTGGAAAACATCAATGCCCAACAGAAGATCTCTCGTTTTCATCAAAGATTCCCTGAGAAACCAGGTCCAGGATCGTCCTGAGGCCGCTTCTAAGGAGGGAGTAATGTCAGGACTCTGAACAATTTGATTACCTTTTGTGCATTACTCCCTGTGAGGACTCTGAACATTTTTTATCACCTTTTGTGCATTACTGCCCTTTTCCAAGATGGCGTCTTTGGTCTCATGTGCACTGTGTCTTCCTGCTATAAAACTCCACCCCAGTCTTCAGTCTGTGCTAGAGTATTCTGCCTTGCATCCAGCTTCTGACAACTCCCTGGCTTTACACCTGCACCTGCTCCTGTGAACCTGTGTGGAGATCCTGCTACTCAGCTCTGAGTTTCTGCTGCATACATCGGTTTCCAGTAATCCTCCATCTGGCTGCTTGTGTTTGTTTCCATCTGCATTTGCTGTACATGTAAGCTGTTGCTGCTCTGCTTAAACCTGAGACTTTTACCCAGGCCTCCCTGGTTGTGCTAAGATATTATTTGAACTGCCTTATAAGCATATCTATCTGTGTTTGGACTACCATGGATTTATTCGTGTCAAGTATCCTCAAGAATAATTGTGCTTCATAGACTTTCTGCGTGATTGCAGTTTCCTATAGACTGTTAAGCTGCGTATAATATTTACACCAAGTGTTGTGGACATGAGTTTCTCTCTGCACCTGTTTGAATCACTGTGTGATAATATAGACTTTACCACTTATAAAACTGTGTCCTGTAGTTGTTTTGTTCCATGCAAAGAGTCTCCTGAGTTATCCCTTATAATCATTACAGCCACATGCAAAACTCGCCACATGCAAAACAAGGTTCACGCAAAACTCACTTCATGGAAAACTCGCCACACGCAAAACTTTCACACGCGGAAAAATTGCCACATGCACAAAAGTTGCAACACATGCAAAAGTTGCCTCACACAAAACTTGCAAATACTCAAAATGCACCACACATAAAACTCGCCACGCGCTAAACTCGCCATGCGCAAAACCAGCTGCACACAACTTGCTACATTAACCTGTCACATGCAACTCGATACACAAAATGTTGCTACACGCATGTCGCCACACAAAACTGTTCTCACAAAAGTCGCTACATGCATGTTGCCACAAGCAACTCAACACACACAACTTGACACATGAAACTCGCCCTAAAACACACACAAGTATGGTATTATCCTTCAAAAATAAAAATCTGATTAATAAGCAGACAAACTGCAAGAGCAACAAATGTACCATATAGGAAATACGGCAGCTGTCAGTCATATGACCTGTCTATTATGTGTATGTGTGAGCTAATATATACTGCCAGGGGGGAGGGCTTCCTGTTGGCTGGAATTTATCAGGCTGCCAATAGCAACCAATCACAGCTCAGCTTCTATTTTGCTACAGTTAATTAATCTGAGCTCTGATTGGTTAATGTAGGCAACAAAGGACATTCTTAGTATAACAAAGCTTGTACTATATAAAAGAGGAGATGACACACAGGTATATACTATATACAGGGGAGATGACACACAGGTATATACTATATACAGGGGAGATGACAAACAGGTATATACTATATACAGGGCAGATGACATACAAGTATATACAGTACTATATACAGGAGGAGATAACATACAGGTATATACTATATACAGGGGAGATGATAGGTATATACAATATACAGGGGAGATGACATACAGGTATATACTATATACAGGGGAGATGACATACAAGTATATACTATATACAGGAGGAGATGACATACAGGTATATACTATATACATGGGGGATGACACACAGGTATATACAATATACAGGGGAGATGACATACAGGTATATACTATATACAGGGGAGATGACATACAGGTATATACTATATACAGGATGAGATGACATACAGGTATATACTATACACAGGGGAGATGACATACATGTATATACTATATACAGGGGAGATTACATACATGTATATACTATATACAGGAGGAGATGACATATAGAAATATACTATATACAGGGGGATGACATACAGGTATATACAATATACAGGGGAGATGACATACAGGTATATACTATATACAGGGGAGATGACATACAGATATATATTCTATATACAGGAGGAGATGACATACAGGTATATACAATATACAGGGGAGATGACATACAGGTATATACAATATACAGGGGAGATGACATACAGATATATATATACTATATACAGGAGGAGATGACATACAGGTATATACTGTATACAGGAGGAGATGACATACAAGTATATACTATATACAGGAGGAGATGACATACAGTTATATACTTTACACAGGAGGAGATGATATACAGGTATATACTAGACACAGGAGGAGATGACATACAGGTATATACTATATACAGGGGAGATGACATACAGGTATATACTATATTCAGGGCAGATGACATACAAGTATATACTATATACAGGGGAGATGACATATATGTATATACTGAGGGGAAAATGAGATATGTGAGGGGAACATGAGAGGAGTGAGGTGTAAATAAAAATGTGTGAGTGCAAAATGAGAGGAGTGAGGAGAAAATAGTGGAGTGATAGAAAAATGACAGGTATGAGGTCAAAATTACAGGTGTTAGGGGGGAAATGAGAGGTGTGAGGGGGAAAATGAGAGGAGTAAGGGGGAAATTGAGAGATGTGAGGGGGAAAATGAGAGGCGTGATGGGAAAATGAGAGAAGTGAGGTGTTTTAACTAACCACAGTTAGTTACTATGCCCACACAACGCTGGTCTCTCCAGCTAGTACTAAATATTTATATACCACTAGCTGTACTACCCTTTGCTGTTAGCAAAATAGAATGTGTTAAAAAAATTTATTCTGCACACAAAAACCACAAAACAAATAGATATAAATGTAATTATTAAAAGGCAAAAACTAAGCTAATACAAGCATTTCACAACATATATTTCAACACCAGAGATATTCCACACAGATTTAACTAAATTGGCCAAGTAATGTGAAGCCGCTGCAGCCGGGTAATATAAATGGAGGAGACAGTGTGTGCATGACAGGCCCCTTGAGAAAGGAGTCCGAAACGCGCATCGGGGCGGACGCGCTGCTGCGGGTACTAGTGGCAAATCCACCACGGTCAGTCTAAGGTCTAAGGTAATTATTGGAACACTTGTAAGTAAATATAGTTCCTTAGTAAATAGTATTCTCTGTTGTGGTAGGATTTAGCCGGGGGTTAGTGCAATACACACAAGTGCTAATTTTGGAGCAACTATGTGAGGATTCGTTTCCTGGCCAGCTATAAGATATGATGCAATTATGTGACTAATGGCCAGGGGAACTTTTTCTCTGGTATTTATAAATTATAAATTGTTTATTATTAGCTACCCCCTGTGATGGATAAAGATATATGTACATACTAGGTGTCACCCGCAGGTGTGCATTCAATATGGGTGATTGTGATGAGTGGGAGGTTTTGTCTCTCTTTGTTTACACTTTGGCAATATGTTTTTAAAGGGTGGTTTTCAATAAATATTGTTATTTTATTATTTAATTATGGCCTTATGATCATCTTTTCTTATTGTATCTATCAAGTAATGTAAAGTAATCTACTACTTATTCGAGAGCCTTTTGATAAACGACATTCTTAGCTTTTCCTTCAGGTGCAAAGACGAACAGATTTTTGGCTGTTCCAACTCTTGAACAGGCCACATAAAGTTGACCATAAGAAAAGCATGGAGATTGTAAATCAATTCCAACTACTTTCAAGGACTGTCCCTGAGCCTTGTTGATGAATATAGCAAATGCCAGTCGAACAGGAAACTGGAGGCGTTTAAAATCAAAAGGCAAATCAGATGGAATGAGAGGAATTGTTGGAATGAAAACATCTGTGGCACATCCCGTCAAAATGGGTGCCTCAATTACATGTGGAAACAGGTTCTTGATCAAGAGTCTTGTTCCATTACACAGCTTTGGTGGATCCAAATTTCTCAATAGCAGAATAGGTGCTCCATGTTTTAGAAAGAGGTTGTGAGGAGAAAGTCCTTGTGGCTCCAAGGAATTGAGGAACTCAGTTGGATAAAATAATGCTTCAGCAGGGTCTATTACTGTATCCACTGACTTGTAGGTTGTGCATACATCTGGAAGGAGATTTAGAATTTGAAGATTGATCTTGTTGACGCTGTAATTTTTGGGAGCTAGAATAGCCCTTTCACACAGCCAACCAGAATTTTTCAAGTGGAGTTGAATGTTTGGAAAAACCTTTGCTTTCAACTTCTCAATGGAAGTCACAATGCAACAAAAGTTGCTTGGGAAGATGATCTGTCCAGTGGTTGAGTTTACTGGTGCCTTGCCATCTCCAATAGTCAACAGCTGGCTCGAAAACAGTCCAGCAGAAACATCGCCTGTCATGTAGACCCTCATGTTTGTGTTCAGTGACATTTTCTTTACTTTTCTCCAAAGGTGCGATGCTTTGAGACAGGCATTGAGTTTGTCTGCAGGAGTTGATCTTGGAATAACAGGTAGTGTTTGGCGGAAGTCACCTGCCAAAACAACAACTACTCCACCCATGATATATTTGTTGCTACGCAGGTCTTGCAGCAGTCTGTCCACTGCTTCCAGAGCCCTTTTGTGTGACATGGTGCATTCATCCCAAATGATGGCACTGCATTTTTGAAGCAATTTGGCCATTCCTGATCCCTTGGCAATATTACACATGGGGCTTTCACTATGAGACAGGTTAAGTGGTAGTTTGAATGTCGAATGTGCTGTCCTGCCACCTTTTAAAAGCATAGCTGCAATTCCAGAAGATGCCACTGCAAGTGCAATCTTTTTTTGTTGTCGAAAATTTGCCAGGAGCAAGTTGATTACAAATGTCTTTCCTGATCCATCTGGAGCATCAAGGAAGACAATCCCACCTTTGTTGGTTTCACTGAAACCTAAAAATGTAGTTATAGGCGTCCCTTTGATCTGGTACCAATATTGGCTCGTTCTGAGACACAAATGCTGTCAGTTCATCAATATTGTAGTTTGTTTCTATGAAAATCTCCCCACACATTTGGATGCCTTCAGGATTTCTTATTGGAGCAGGCAAACCAAGCAACTGTATGGCTTTTCCTGACATTGCTATGCACTGATCTTCAAGGAGCATTAAAGTTTCATTGAACATTTCCTCAGTGAAGTTGATGAGTTGTGTTATGGACCTGGTGGTTAGGAGCACCCGGAATGACCTGATGAGTAAACTAGTAATCGGAACAAGCTCTGGGAAAGTGGGAACTCAGCTGACCGCAAACCCTACTCCTATCACACACACACTAGAAATAGCCGTGGAGCGTACCTAACTCTCCCTAGACGCCTCTTCACAGCCGAAGAGCTAACTACCCCTAAAGATAGAAATAGAAGCCTAACCTTGCCTCAGAGAAATTCCCCAAAGGTAAAGGCAACCCCCCACATATATTGACTGTGAATTAAGAGGAAAGTCACAAACACAGGAATGAAACAGGTTTTAGCAGAGGAGGCCAGACTTCACTAAATAGTCAGAGGATAGAAAAGGGAACTATGCGGTCAGCACAAAAGACTACAAAAAACCACGCAGAGTAAGCAAAAAGACTCCCCACACCGACTCACGGTGTGGAGGTGCCACTCTGCACCCCAGAGCTTCCAGCTAGCAAGGGAATATCATGATAGCAAGCTGGACTAGAAATTGGCAGTACTAAGAAATATATTCAGGAAGCAGTAACAACAAATGAACTAGCAAAGACTTAGCTTCTGCTGGAGGAGACAGATCCTCAGAGAAGTCCAAGAGAGATCTGAACCAATACTTGAACATTGACAGCTGGCATGAAGTAACGATCTGAGTGGAGTTAAATAGGGAAGCCAACATAGCAATAAACGAGAGCAGCTGACAAAGCCAACCTCAGTGACCAGCAGTTCCGCTCAAAGCCACCAGAGGGAGTCCAAGAGCAGAACTAACCAAAGTACCATTCATGACCACAGGAGGGAGTCCGAGAACGGAATTCACAACAGTACCCCCCCTTGAGGAGGGGTCACCAAACCCTCACCAGGGCCCCCAGGCCGATCAGGACGAGCCAAATGAAAGGCACGAACTAAATCGGCAGCGTGGACATCGGAGGCAACAACCCAGGAATTATCCTCCTGACCATAGCCCTTCCACTTAACCAGGTACTGAAGCTTCCGTCTCGAAATACGAGAATCCAAAATTTTTTCCACCACATACTCCAACTCCAGAAAAAACTTTTTACTGGTAATCCAAAAATTAGTATTAAACAAGAAACTAAACCAAAAACTAATTTGTAATTAACTTTATTTCAAATATAGGAATAACAAACCAACACAACCCCTAAAAAACCTTTCTGTATAAGAATAGGTTAAAAACTGGCCTATTTGTTCATGGGCAAAAAACAGGAGGGTAGGGGATACCCGACTATACTCTGATTTCTACGCGTCCCTAGGGTACTCCCTGCCTGTCTGCGGAGGTTGGCACCCTCTTGGACGCAATGTGGTGCCCCCGCTCCTCGGCGACTGTCCCTGGATGCCCTGCGGGTCCCTAGTAATTGGATGTTAAGGACACACCACAATTGCCCACACCTAGGGCAGACCTATATATGAACAAATAGAAATGCCAAATGATAATCCACTATAGTGCCTCAACAATAAGGATAGACCAGGTGCCTCAAAAAAACTTGATGAGACCACCTGTGGCACCCCTGCCCGTGTGCTCTAAACCTCCTTCACTGGCTATTAGGCCCTTACACCTCCCTACCCGGACTGCCCTGCCTGACAGCGGAGGTTGGCACCCTCTTGAGTGCAAAATGGCGCCCCCGCTCCTCGGCGGCTGTCCCTTATAGCCCTAGGCAATCCCCTACACCAAAGGAGGATTCTGTAAGGAAGTGCCTATGGAACTGTACTAGTGGGCTACCGTGGAGATGTGAATGTGTAGTAACTTCAGCAAAAAATTACACAGATGGACTGGCCACAGTATCTATATATCATACATTAGCTCTATTTATGGCTTATCACACAAGATGACCAAGGAGATCTAATAATCTCCATTTTATAAGGGCGCACACAAAAAATAAAAAAATTTTTAACACTGATACGACTTATTTTCACCGATATGAATATTTGCAGAGTGCACACATAGTGAAAGACCAAAAAATACAAATAAAAAACCTGATACACTTATCTGTGTTCAGGTCTCGCCTCTACGCGTTTCCCCCCCATGATGTGGTTGCTCAGGAGGCATATGGGAAAAAGAACCGTGTGATACAATCACATCGGAGATATGCTGTGCCTGGTTGTAGGTCTCCCTAGACGCCTCTTCACAGCCGAAGAGCTAACTACCCCTAAAGATAGAAATAGAAGCCTAACCTTGCCTCAGAGAAATTCCCCAAAGGTAAAGGCAACCCCCCACATATATTGACTGTGAATTAAGAGGAAAGTCACAAACACAGGAATGAAACAGGTTTTAGCAGAGGAGGCCAGACTTCACTAAATAGTCAGAGGATAGAAAAGGGAACTATGCGGTCAGCACAAAAGACTACAAAAAACCACGCAGAGTAAGCAAAAAGACTTCCCACACCGACTCACGGTGTGGAGGTGCCACTCTGCACCCCAGAGCTTCCAGCTAGCAAGGGAATATCATGATAGCAAGCTGGACTAGAAATTGGCAGTACTAAGAAATATATTCAGGAAGCAGTAACAACAAATGAACTAGCAAAGACTTAGCTTCTGCTGGAGGAGACAGATCCTCAGAGAAGTCCAAGAGAGATCTGAACCAATACTGGAACATTGACAGCTGGCATGAAGTAACGATCTGAGTGGAGTTAAATAGGGAAGCCAACATAGCAATAAACGAGAGCAGCTGACAAAGCCAACCTCAGTGACCAGCAGTTCCGCTCAAAGCCACCAGAGGGAGTCCAAGAGCAGAACTAACCAAAGTACCATTCATGACCACAGGAGGAAGTCCGAGAACGGAATTCACAACAGTACCCCCCCTTGAGGAGGGGTCACCGAACCCTCACCAGGGCCCCCAGGCCGATCAGGACGAGCCAAATGAAAGGCACGAACTAAATCGGCAGCGTGGACATCGGAGGCAACAACCCAGGAATTATCCTCCTGACCATAGCCCTTCCACTTAACCAGGTACTGAAGCTTCCGTCTCGAAATACGAGAATCCAAAATTTTTTCCACCACATACTCCAACTCCCCCTCAACCAACACCGGGGCAGGAGGATCAATGGAGGGAACCATAGGCGCCACATACCTCCGCAACAACGACCTATGGAACACATTATGGATGGCAAAAGAAGCTGGAAGGACCAAACGGAATGACATCGGGTTGAGAATTTCAGAAATCTTATAAGGACCAATGAAACGAGGCTTAAACTTAGGAGAAGAAACCTTCATAGGAACATAACGAGAAGACAACCAAACCAAATCCCCAACACGAAGTCGGGGACCAACACAACGACGGCGGTTAGCGAAACGTTGAGCCTTCTCCTGGGACAACGTCAGATTGTCCACTACGTGAGTCCAAATCTGCTGCAACCTGTCCACCACAGAATCCACACCAGGACAGTCAGAAGGCTCAACCTGCCCCGAAGAAAAACGAGGATGAAAACCAGAATTGCAAAAAAAAGGCGAAACTAAAGTAGCCGAACTAGCCCGATTATTAAGGGCGAACTCAGCCAATGGCAAGAAGGTCACCCAATCATCCTGATCAGCAGAAACAAAGCATCTCAGATAGGTTTCCAAAGTCTGGTTGGTTCGTTCGGTTTGGCCATTTGTTTGAGGATGGAAAGCCGAAGAAAAAGACAAATCAATGCCCATCTTAGCACAAAAGGACCGCCAAAACCTAGAGACAAACTGGGAACCTCTGTCCGACACAATGTTCTTCGGAATGCCATGCAAATGAACCACATGTTGAAAAAATAATGGCACCAAATCAGAGGAGGAAGGTAATTTAGGCAAGGGTACCAAATGGACCATCTTAGAAAAGCGATCACAAACCACCCAGATGACAGACATCCTTTGAGAGATAGGAAGATCTGAAATAAAATCCATGGAAACATGCGTCCAAGGCCTTTTCGGGACTGGCAAGGGCAAAAGCAACCCACTGGCACGAGAACAGCAGGGCTTAGCCCGAGCACAAGTCCCACAGGACTGCACAAAAGAACGCACATCCCGAGACAAGGAAGGCCACCAAAAGGACCTAGCCACCAAATCTCTGGTCCCAAAAATCCCAGGATGACCAGCCAACACTGAGCAATGAACCTCAGAAATAACTCTGCTAGTCCATCTATCAGGGACAAATAGTTTCTCCGCTGGACAACGGTCAGGTCTATCAGCCTGAAACTCCTGCAGCACCCGCCGCAAATCAGGGGAGATGGCAGACAGAATTACCCCCTCTTTGAGAATACCAGCCGGCTCAGGGACACCCGGAGAATCAGGCACAAAACTCCTAGAAAGGGCATCCGCCTTCACATTCTTAGAACCCGGAAGGTATGAGACCACAAAATCGAAACGGGAGAAAAACAGCGACCATCGAGCCTGTCTAGGATTCAACCACTTGGCAGACTCGAGATAAGTCAGATTTTTGTAATCCGTCAAGACCACCACGCGGTGCTTGGCTCCCTCAAGCCAATGTCGCCACTCCTCGAATGCCCACTTCATAGCTAGCAGCTCCCGATTGCCAACATCATAATTACGCTCAGCAGGCGAACATTTTCTAGAACAGAAGGCACATGGCTTCATCACAGAGCCATCAGAACTTCTTTGAGACAAAACAGCCCCTGCTCCAATCTCAGAAGCATCAACCTCGACCTGAAAAGGGAGCAAAACAACTGGCTGACGCAACACAGGGGCCGAAGAAAAACAACGTTTAAGCTCCTGAAAAGCCTCAACGGCCGCAGGGGACCAATTCACCACATCAGCACCTTTCTTTGTCAAATCAGTCAAAGGTTTAACCACACTAGAAAAATTAGCGATGAAGCGACGGTAAAAATTAGCAAAGCCCAGGAATTTCTGGAGGCTCTTCACAGATGTAGGTTGAGTCCAATCATAAATGGCCTGAACTTTAACAGGATCCATCTCGATAGTAGAAGGGGAAAAAATGAAGCCCAAAAAGGAAACCTTCTGAACTCCGAAGAGACATTTAGACCCCTTCACAAACAAGGAATTAGCACGAAGGACCTGGAATACCATTCTGACCTGTTTCACATGAGACTCCCAATCATCCGAAAAGACCAAAATATCATCCAAATATACAATCATGAATCTATCCAGATACTTTCGGAAGATGTCATGCATAAAGGACTGAAACACAGATGGAGCATTTGAAAGCCCGAATGGCATTACCAGGTACTCAAAATCGCCCTCGGGCGTATTAAATGCTGTTTTCCATTCATCGCCCTGTTTAATACGCACAAGGTTATACGCCCCTCGAAGATCTATCTTGGTGAACCAACTAGCCCCCATAATCCGAGCAAACAAATCAGACAGCAGAGGCAAAGGGTACTGAAATTTGACCGTGATCTTATTGAGAAGGCGGTAATCTATACAGGGTCTCAGAGAACCATCCTTCTTGGCCACAAAAAAGAACCCTGCTCCCAACGGTGATGAAGACGGGCGAATATGCACTTTCTCCAAGGACTCCTTTATATAACTCCGCATAGCGGCGTGCTCTGGCACAGATAAATTGAAAAGTCGGCCCTTAGGAAACTTACTACCAGGAATCAAATTTATAGCACAATCACAATCCCTATGAGGGGGTAGTACACTGGATTTGGGCTCATCAAATACATCCTGGTAATCCGACAAAAACTCAGGGACTTCAGAAGGAGTGGAAGCAGAAATTGACACCAACGGAACATCGCCATGTACCCCTTGACAACCCCAACTAGACACAGACATTGATTTCCAATCCAATACTGGATTATGAACCTGTAGCCAAGGCAAACCCAACACGACCACATCATGCAAATTATGCAACACCAAGAAGCGAATATCTTCCTGATGTGCAGGAGCCATGCACATGGTCAACTGAGTCCAGTACTGAGGTTTATTCTTGGCCAACGGCGTGGCATCAATTCCCCCTAATGGAATAGGGTACTGCCAAGGCTCCAAGAAAAAACCACAGCGCCTGGCAAACTCCAAGTCCATCAAATTCAGGGCAGCGCCTGAATCCACAAATGCCATAACCGAGTAGGATGACAAAGAGCAAATCAGAGTAACAGACAAAAGAAATTTAGGCTGTACAGTACCAATGGTGACAGACCTAGCGAACCGCTTAGTGCGCTTAGGACAATCAGAGATAGCATGAGTGGGGTCACCACAGTAAAAACACAGCCTATTCTGATGTCTGTGTTCTTGCCGTTCAGTTCTGGTCAAAGTTCTATCACATTGCATGAGCTCAGGCCTCTGCTCAGAGGACACCGCCAAATGGTGCACAATTTTGCGCTCACGCAAACGCCGATCAATTTGGATGGCCAAGGACATTGATTCATTCAGACCAGCAGGCGTGGGGAATCCCACCATAACATCCTTAAGGGCTTCAGAAAGACCCTTTCTAAAAATTGCTGCCAGGGCACACTCATTCCATTGAGTAAGCACAGACCATTTTCTAAACTTCTGACAATATATCTCCGCTTCATCCTGACCCTGACACAAAGCTAGCAAGATTTTCTCTGCCTGATCCACTGAATTCGGTTCGTCATAAAGCAATCCAAGCGCCAGAAAAAACGCATCTACATTAAGCAATGCAGGATCTCCTGGCGCAAGGGAGAACGCCCAGTCTTGAGGGTCGCCACGCAACAAAGAAATAATAATTTTTACTTGCTGAATGGGGTCACCAGAGGAGCGGGGTTTCAAAGCAAGAAACAGTTTACAATTATTTTTTAAATTCAGAAACTTAGATCTATCCCCAGAAAACAAATCAGGAATTGGAATTCTAGGCTCTAACATCGGATTCTGAACTACATAATCTTGAATGCTTTGTACTCTTGCAGTGAGATGATCCACACAAGAGGACAGACCTTGAATATCCATATCTACACCTGAGTCCTGAACCACCCAGAGATTAAGGGGAAAAGAGAGACAAAACACACTGCAAAGAAAAAAAAAATGGGTTCAGAACTTCTCTTATCCCTCTTTTGAGATGCATTAACACTTTGTTGGCCAGCTGTACTGTTATGGACCTGGTGGTTAGGAGCACCCGGAATGACCTGATGAGTAAACTAGTAATCGGAACAAGCTCTGGGAAAGTGGGAACTCAGCTGACCGCAAACCCTACTCCTATCACACACACACTAGAAATAGCCGTGGAGCGTACCTAACTCTCCCTAGACGCCTCTTCACAGCCTAAGAGCTAACTACCCCTAAAGATAGAAATAGAAGCCTAACCTTGCCTCAGAGAAATTCCCCAAAGGTAAAGGCAGCCATACATATCAACATATATTGACTGTGAGTTAAGAGGAAAGTCACAAACACAGGAATGAAACAGGTTTTAGCAGAGGAGGCCAGACTTCACTAAATAGTCAGAGGATAGAAAAGAGAACTATGCGGTCAGCACAAAAGACTACAAAAAAACACGCAGAGTAAGCAAAAAGACTCCCCACACCGACTCACGGTGTGGAGGTGCCACTCTGCACCCCAGAGCTTCCAGCTAGCAAGGGAATATCATGATAGCAAACTGGACTAGAAATTGGCAGTACTAAGAAATATATTCAGGAAGCAGTAACAACAAATGAACTAGCAAAGACTTAGCTTCTGCTGGAGTAGACAGGTCCTCAGAGAAGTCCAAGAGAGATCTGAACCAATACTGGAACATTGATAGCTGGCATGAAGTAACGATCTGAGTGGAGTTAAATAGGGAAGCCAACATAGCAATAAACGAGAGCAGCTGACAAAGCCAACCTCAGTGACCAGCAGTTCCGCTCAAAGCCACCAGAGGGAGTCCAAGAGCAGAACTAACCAAAGTACCATTCATGACCACAGGAGGGAGTCCGAGAACGGAATTCACAACAGAGTTGCTGAGGATTTTCCCTTCTAATCTGCATGAGGATGTCCTCACTGAGATCAGTTTTGTACTTTGTCCAAATCTCAAGAGGATTTGAAATGCTACAGGTTGTTCGAATAATAGCAAAGAGGTGTCTTAGTTGCTTTGGGGTTTGTGTGGCTGCTGCTTCACTGAGGGTCATGTCCCAGTGTCCATCATTTTCCAGAAGTCCTTTTCTTTGGCAAGCTTCCCTGAATATTTCACACACATAGCCTCCGACGGTCTTCAGGTCAGAAAATGATGTAGGGCCTTGGACAACATGAAGTAACATGCGCAGGTAGAAGCACTCTGCATTTGACGGATGAACAGTGTAGACGCGACCAAGAGTATCAGTTGCTTTCACCTCTGGATAGCCTTCAATATCAAGCCCCCGTTTCCTCCATTCCAGTGTTTTTCTTGAGGCATTCCAAGTGTAGTACTTTGGTAAATCACAGTAGAGAATTGTTTTTGCAAAAGTGTCTTGTTGACACAGCTCAAAAAATGCCAAGAGGGTGGTCTTAGGAGCTGCTGCTGCAAGTTTGCTGGGTTAAAATAAATTCTCTGTCCATTTTCCAAGTGCACTCTCAGATGCACAACTGGTGGGTAGCGCTCATGAATGGAGAATCCTAGTATTCTCCAAACATCTTCATTGCTGCTTATGTTCCTGCCCATCTGGAGTTCAAAAACTGCTTGATCACTTCCTTCGTGGACATATTTGCAGATATACTTGATTGATTTCACAGAGTGGCAAGATTCGACATTTATGTGGGCCTGGGAGATTTTTGAAAGCAAAGGGTTGTAAGGCACTACCCACCTGTTGTCAATTTCTATCTCTTGGAGTGATGATCCAACACGCATTTTGAGCTTTGCTGTGAAACCACCATCGCCTGGCTTTCTTCTTCGGTAGACTGGATATCCATCTTGTCCTGTTTGGGTTTCTTGGACCAGGGATCGTGGGTAATGCTTTGAACACCTGCCATCAATCATACCGGGAGAAGTTTTGTTGAGACTCCCACACGGACCATGGATCATGTTTTTTGTGATGGTGTCAAACAACAATGGGTCAATCTGAAGGTCTGGCAATTCGGCACTGATGATATTGTCAATTTCGGTAGGCTGTATTTTTTGCTTCAGCCAGATCAAGATATGGGCGTGAGGAAGGCCTCTTTTTTGCCTTTCAACTGAATACATCCAGCACTGCATCTCACCATAAATATGTGATTTTGTGATGAGATTAGTCATTTTTGAAAGTTTCTGTTTGAAAAATCCGAGCAATAAGGTCATGGCGATTCACTGTTTTTCAGCCCGGCAACAGGTGCCCTCCAATTTCCTGCCAGGCAGGATTGCAAGTAAAGGTGATGAAAAGATCTGGATGGCCATACTTTCTCACATAAGTCATTGCATCCTGTGTATAGTCATGCATGTGTCGTGGGCTTCCAGTGACAGTTGATGGAAGAATAACCATTTTCCTCAACTCTTTTGGGATCAGCATCATTTGCAACAGCATCTCTAAGGTGAATATATTCCTCTGCCCTGAGCTTCTTTTGATTTAGTCGGATATTTAAAAGACGTTCACTCTCAATCTTTGCATACATGTCAACAATAAATTGGTGGAAGAGGTGTTTGCATTTCAAGATGTGATTTTCCTCTGCAAAACTTGTCATGATCCTATATGCATAGAAGTCCATGGCAGACACTTTTTTTTCCTGAAGGGTTGCCTGTTGTAGGATCTGTCTGAGGTATTCCAAAGTGATAGCCATCCTGTCCCTGCCAAAAGATGATTGGATATTGCAGTGCATCATAGGACCTGTGATTTTCTGCTACTCGTTGCAAACTATTGTTCCTTTTCTGAAGCACAATGTCACGGCTTTGAAAATCATTACCTACAATCAATATGGCTACCTCATCAAATGTGGGAGCATTGAAACGTCACTGATGTTCTCCTTGTGGTGTTTTGTCAGCTCGAATGACAACCTTGTAATCGTCATTTGGCATGCATTCAAGTGCAGTCTTGAAAAGTTGAACATATGGATTGTTGGAGTGAAGGAACTGCTGCAAAATAGTGACAATATCAAGGCGAGTGTTAGGAGTTAAAGAGCATCTCCGCTGAGCCTCTGCTTCTGCATTTCCCATGAAGAAGAGTTGAAGAAATTGAGGTTCTTCTCCTTGTAATGGAAGCAGTGAGCCAATTGAGTGGTAAACCTGTCCTTGAACTTTAAATGTCGGCATAAATCCTGTTGTAAACATACATTTCTTTTGTTGCACCAAATGATGTCATTTGGAAGCAGGAGTTGTACTTCCTGATGTTGTCCAAGAAATGCTGTGATATTGTACTGGTACCTGTCATCAGAGACTTTAGGGGATCTGGTGGTGACAGGAGAGGTGGAAGTTTTATCTTGCCATTTGCACAGCATAAACCTGGCGGTTCATCTTTCCATTTTAAGGCACTGCAGTACATGCAGACCACATCCATTTTCCCTATCTGAACTTTAGGATTATCCTGATAGTTTATGTCTGACTGGTAACAAAAGGCAGCATGTTTCAAATCTCCAACCATTTCCTGTGCCCTGGTGGAAGAAATAGCAATTCTCTTAGTGGCAAGTCGGCCTTCTCTCTGCTGAGATGACTCATTGGCCCTTGAGGAAGCAGCTCTTCTTCTCTTATCTGCAAGCCTCTCTTCCCTCTCCTCAGAAAGTTCATGGGGTCTTGAGGAAGCAGCTCTTCTTCTCTTATCTGAAATCCTCACTTCCCTCTCCTCAGAAAGTTCATTGGCCCTTGAGGAAGCAGTTCTTGTTCTCTTCTCTGCAAGCCTCGCTTCCCTCTCAGAAAGTTCATTGGCCCTTGAGGAAGCAGCTCATGTTCTCTTGTCTGCAAGCCTCGCTTCCCTTGAGGAAGCAGCTGCTGTTCTCATGTGTTTCAGCCTTGTTTCTCGGTCTTCACATTTTTCATTGGCCTGTAATGCAGCTTTTCTTTTCGCATCAGCTGACATTCGTGCCATGGAATTCCTTTTCTTATTGTGGTAAAAATAGTCTGTAACTGGCAGTTTCTATATCCTCTCACATAGAGGTAATGTGACTGACATCAGCCTTTCCACCAACACACCCTAACTGATATGCTACTACCTCACACAAGCTTTGTTATACTGAGAATGTCCTTTGTTGCCTATGTTAACCAATCAGAGCTCAGATTAATTAACTGTAGCAAAATAGAAGCTGAGCTGTGATTGGTTGCTATTGGCAGCCTGATAAATCCCAGCCAACAGGAAGCCCTCCCCCCTGGCAGTATATATTAGCTCACATATACACATAATAGACAGGTCATGTGACTGACAGCTGCCGTATTTCCTATATGGTACATTTGTTGCTCTTGTAGTTTGTCTGCTTATTAATCAGATTTTTATTTTTGAAGGATAATTCCAGACTTGTGTGTGTTTTAGGGCGAGTTTCATGTGTCAAGTTGTGTGTGCTGAGTTGCGTGTGGCGACATGCATGTAGCGACTTTTGTGAGATGAGTTTTGTGTGGCGACATGCGTGTAGCAACTTTTTGTGTGTCGTGTTGCATGTGACAGGTTAGTGTAGCAAGGTGTGTGCAGCAGGTTTTGTGCATGGCGAATTTAGCGCGTGGCGAGTTTTATGTGTGGTGCGTTTTGAGTATGTGCAAGTTTTGTGTGAGGCAACTTTTGCATGTGTTGCAACTTTTGTGCATGTGGCAATTTTTCCGCGTGTGCAAGTTTTGCGTGTGGCGAGTTTTCCATGAGGTGAGTTTTGCACATGTGGCGAGTTTTGCGTGAGCCTAGTCTTGCATGTGGCGAGTTTTGCATGTGGCGAATTTTGCGTGTGGCGAGTTTTGAGCGGCGACTTTTGTGTTTCGACTTTTATGTGGCGACGTTGGTGTATGTGTGGTGAAATGTGTGCTGAGGGTGGTATATGTGTTGAAGCACGTGGTAGTGTGTGGCGCATTTTGTGTGTGTGTTCATATCCCCGTGTGTGGTGAGTATCCCATGTCGGGGCCCCACCTTAGCAACTGTACGGTATATACTCTTTGGCGCCATCGCTCTCACTCCTTAAGTCCCCCTTGTTCACATCTGGCAGCTGTCAATTTGCCTCCAACACTTTTCCTTTCACTTTTTCCCCATTATGTAGATAGGGGCAAAATTGTTTGGTGAATTGGAACGCGCGGGGTTAAAATTTCGCCTCACAACATAGCCTATGACGCTCTCAGGGTCCAGACGTGTGACTGTGCAAAATTTTGTGGCTGTAGCTGCGACGGTGCAGATGCCAATCCCGGACATACACACACACATACATACACACACACATTCAGCTTTATATATTAGACTAGCTGTTCTACCCGGCTTCACCCGGGGTAATAACTGCTGTTAGCAAAATAGAATGTGTTAACAAAAATTTATTCTGCACAAAAAAACCACAAAACAAATAGATAGAAATGTAATTATTAAAAGGCAAAAACTAAGCTAATAGAAGCATTTTACAACATATATTTCAACACCAGAGATATTCCACAGAGATTTAACTAAATTGGCCAAGTAATGTGAAGTAATCTTCTACTACTTATTCGAGAGCCTTTTGATAAACGACATTCTTAGTTTTTCCTTCAGGTGCAAAGACAAACAGATTTTTGGCTGTTCCAACTCTTGAACAGGCCACATAAAGTTGACCATGAGAAAAGCATGGAGATTGTAAATCTAAGCTAGCTGAAGAGCCCGGCGTTGCCTGGGCATAGTAAATATCTGTGGTTAGTTATAGCACCTCACTTCTCTTATTTTCCCATCACGCCTCTCATTTTCCCCATCACATCTTTCATTTTCCCCCTCACATCTCTCATTTTCTCCCTCACACCTCTCATTTTCCCCCTCACTCCTCTTATTTTCCCCCTCACTCCTCTCAATCCCCCCCTAACACTTGTCATTTCGACCTCACATCTGTCATTTTCAGATCACTCCACTATTTTCCCTCACTCCTCTCATTTTGCACTCACACCTTTTCATTTTCACCTCACACCTCTCATTTTCACCTCAGTATATACATGTTTGTCATCTCCCTTATATATAGTATACACCTGTATGTCATCTCCTGTATATAGTATATACCTGTATGTCATCTCCCCTGTATATAGTATATACCTGCTGTGTGTCATCTCCCCTGTATATAGTATATACCTGTATGTCATCTCCTCCTATATATAGTATATACCTGTATGTAATCTCCTCCTGTATATAGTATATACCTGTGTGTCATCTCACCTATATATAGTATATATCTGTGTGTCATCTCCTCCTGTATATAGTATATACCTGTATGTCATCTCCTGTATATAGTATATACCTGTAGGTAATCTGCTCCTGTATATAGTATATACCTGTGTGTCATCTCCTTCTGTTTATAGTATATACCTGTATGTCATCTCCTGCTGTATGTAGTATGTACCTGTGTGTAATCTCCTCCTGTATATAGTATATACCTGTGTGTCATCTCACCTATATATAGTATATATCTGTGTGTCATCTCCTCCTGTATATAGTATATACCTGTATGTCATCTCCTCCTATACATAGCATATACCTGTATGTCATCTCCTCCTGTATATACTATATACCTGTAGGTAATCTGCTCCTGTATATAGTATATACCTGTGTGTCACCTCCTTCTGTATATAGTATATACCTGTATGTCATCTCCTGCTGTATGTAGTATGTACCTGTATGTCATCTCCTCCTCTATATAGTATATACCTGTGTGTCATCTCTCCTGTATATAGTATATATCTGTGTGTCATCTCCTCCTGCATATAGTATTTACCTGTGTGTCATCTCCCCTGTAAATAGTATATACCTGTGTGTCATCTCCTCCTGTATATAGTATATATCTGTATGTCATCTCCTCCTGTATTAGACCTCGTTCACACGTTATTTGGTCAGTATTTTTACCTCAGTATTTGTAAGCTAAATTGGCAGCCTGATAAATCCCCAGCTAACAGTAAGCCCACCCCCTGGCAGTATATATTAGCTCACACATACACATAATAGACTGGTCATGTGACTGACAGCTGTCGGATTCCTATATGGTACATTTGTTGCTCTTGTAGTTTGTCAGCTTATTAGTCAGATTTTTATTTTTGAAGGATAATACCAGACTTGTGTGTGTTTTAGGGCGAGTTTCGTGTGTCAAGTTGTGTGTTTTGAGTTGCGTGTGGCGACATGCATGTAGCGACTTTTGTGAGATAAGTTTTGTGTGGCGACATGCGTGTAGCAACTTTTTGTGTGTCGAGTTGCATGTGACAGGTTAGTGTAGCAAGTTGTGTGCAGCAAGTTTTGCGCATGGCGAGTTTTGCGCGTGGCGAGTTTTATGTGTGGTGCCTTTTGAGTATGTGCAAGTTTTGTGTGAGGCAACTTTTGCATGTGTTGCAACTTTTGTGCATGTGGCAATTTTTCTGCGTGTGCAAGTTTTGCGTGTGGCGAGTTTTCCATGAGGTGAGTTTTGCACGGGTGGCGAGTTTTGCATGTGGAGAGTTTTGCGCGTGGCGAGTTTTAAGCGGCGACTTTTGTGTTTCAACTTTTATGTGGCGAGGTTGGTGTATGTGTGGTGAAATGTGCGCTGAGGGTGGTATATGTGTTCGAGCACGTGGTAGTGTGAGGCGCATTTTGTGTGTGTGTTCATATCCCCGTGGTGGTGTGGTGATTATCCCATGTCGGGGCCCCACCTTAGCAACTGTACAGTATATACTCTTTGGCGCCATCGCTCTCATTCTTTAAGTCCCCCTTGTTCACATCTGGCAGCTGTTAATTTGCCTCCAACACTTTTCCTTTCATTTTTTCCCCATTATGTAGATAGGGGCAAAATTGTTTGGTGAATTAGAAAGCGCGGGGTTAAAATTTCACCTCACAACATAGCTTTGATGCTCTCAGGGTCCAGACGTGTGACTGTGCAAAATTTTGTGCCTGTAGCTGCGACGCCTCCAACACTTTTCCTTTCACTTTTTCCCCATTATGTAGATAGGGGCAAAATTGTTTGGTGAATTGGAAAGCGCGGGGTTAAAATTTCACCTCACAACATAGCCTATGACGCTCTCGGGGTCCAGACGTGTGACTGTGCAAAATTTTGTGGCTGTAGCTGCGACGGTTCAGATGCCAATTCCGGACATACATACATACATACACACACACATACACACATTCAGCTTTATATATTAGATTACATGTCCTATTGAAAACTTCCCATGGGGAATAAGGGAATTTGTTTTGAGATATCTATTTCTGACTTTAATGTTTCTTATGTAGCTTTATCCTTTCTTAGTACGTATCGTTACGACAAGTCATCAATATCAAATAGACATTTGGCACCCTACCAATCAGCTGTTACCAGCACTGTTTAGTACTGCCCCTGGAAACTGCAGATCTTCGCGGATATGAGCCACTTGCTGCAGAAAGAACATATTACATGATTGGACAGCTCAGGTTTGCCAGTCACTTTTTTGTCATGAGACAACATCAGCAATTCTGCTATGTACTTAACTCCTTAGTGACGGAGCAAATTTTGACCTTCATGACCAGGCCAAATTTTAGAAATCTGACCAGTGCCACTTTATGAGGTAATAACTCTTGAACGGATCCCGGTGATTCTGAGGTTGTTTTTTGTGACATTGTAGTTCATGATAGTGGTGAAATTTCTTCGATATGACTTTCATAAAAGTGAACCCCACAGTTTGTTACGCACTTTCCTGCGAGTGCGGTGATACTCCACATGTAGTCAAAAAGTTCTGTTTGGACAAATGGCAGGGCTCGGAATGAAAGAGGCACAATTTGAATTTAGAACACAAATTTGGCTCTGTTTGCAACAGATTGTCATATTTGCTGAGCATGTGTGGTTCAAGAGCAACAGAAATCCCTTATAAATGTATTTTTTTTTTTAATTATTCCTTGCAATGTATTTATATAGGGAGGTAGTAATTAGTTTGATACCACAACTGTAAGCAGTTGATACAACACAAGTATGAAAATTTTGAATTTTCATTTTTTTCACTGTCATAATTTTTTCATTGTCATCAATCTTTTTTGTACGTTCTGAGGAACACACTTCAAATTTTATTGCACCAGTTTTTCAGTGTTCAGAAATGCATCCAATATGGCACCAAAGTGAGTACTGGACATATGGTTGTGCCTATAATAGATAGCACACCATTTGGTCATTAGGGTAAAATTTAAGGAATTCCAGGACACATTCAAAGCTTACAGAGACACTGAGCTACCAAACAAGAAATTCCTTCCAGAAATTATTACTCACGGAGGGAGGCATGCCCCTAAAACCCATGTGCTTATTATAAAACTTGGTCTTGTTAACAAAACAGTTGTCCTGCAATTGTGTATATTGTAGCAGGAAGAATAAACTGTACTGGAATGACCGGCAAAATGTGAAGGAAAATGCAGTTAACTATGTGGCAAACCTGAGTATGTTCCAAAGATGAAAGAACACCAGCAGGGCTGGAATGACAGGTTTATCTTTCAAAAAGACTGGTCATACAAAGTCTGTTTAGCTCCATCAATACCTATAAGAAGGATGAATATGCCAATAGACTTGGTACAACATAACAGGCTCCCACATGCCAAGGTAGGAACCACAAAACAACCAATCACCTGCATATTTGTAAAAGTATTATCTGGTACAGGAGGTTCGGCAAGTACCATACAGAAAGCCCAAAGTGTATAAATACAGTACAGCCTCATGATTAGAGCTCCTCCAATAAAATGATCATGACAGTTTCACCAATATAAATAATATATTAGTAATATAAATGCAAATAAAAGTTTTGTGTAGCAACACATAGTCCTAAAAACAATCAAACTAAGATGAATGGTCAAAATGTTTATGTGAGTAATCAAGTTCTGGAATTGTCAGATGACCTGACTTTTGAAGAACATTTGTGGGGTCCACATTCTGGAGTATACAGTCCTGACCATCGTTATTGGCACCCATTATGTCTAAGTAAATAATGTTGACTATCTCTTGAAAAAAATGAATCAAGTGAAACACTTTTTTTGCATGGAGCACTCATGTTAAATACAAAAAAGCAAATGATAAACAATAATTTAAACAGAAAACAATGGGAGGGAAATAGAAAAATCTAAAGCTGGATGAGACACTGGTATTGGCACCATTTACATTAGGCTATGTGCACACGTTGCAGATTTCCTGCAGAACTGCAGCGTTTTTTTCTGCGCAGAAACGCTGCAGATCTGCAAGTGATTTACAGTACAATGTAAATCAATGGCAAAAATAAATGCTGTGCTAATGGTGCGGAAAAATCTGCAGCAGATTCAAAAAAGGACCATGTCACTTCTTTTGTGCAGATCTGCAGCGTTTCTGCAACCCACTCCATTATAGAAATCCGCAGTGGTAAAAACGCATGAAATCCGCAGGAAAACCACACAAAATCTGCAAGAAAAATGCATAAAATCTGCACCTGCTTTTTATGCCAAGAGATGCAGAATCCGCACAGAAAATTCCACAGGCAAATCTGCAACGTGTGCACATAGCCTTAATTTAGTATAGAAACACATTTTGACTCGCCTGCGGTAAATCACAAATGAGAATCACCTGTGATAAATTGGCAGTGCCCATGTGACATGAATTAGCCAATGAATGATGGCTTCAGTGTTTTAAAAAGCCACATGGTAGGGCCCTGTTCATTGTCACAATGATGAAGACAAAAGGAACTGTCTGAGGACATCAGAACTGCTATTATTTGCCAACACAAGACTTCTAAAGGGTATAAGGTCATCTACAAAGACCTTGGTATCTCAATTTCAACAGCTATTAAGAAGTGTGCCAAGCATGTAACTGTCAAGAACTTCCCTGGATGTCGGAGAAAAGGAAAATTGACAAGTGAAGTCTTCAAAGGTTGGTGCAAATGGTGGAAAAAACACCACGTCAAAAATCCAAAGACCTGAAGGCCAATCTGGAACAGTCTGAGGTCACAGTTTCAACAAATACCATACTCCACACACTAAACCAAACAGAGCTTTATGGCTGAAGGCCAAGGTAGAAACTATTACTTAAGAAAAGACATAAAAAGAAACAACTGATTTTTTGCCAAAGAGTACCTTGACAAACCACAAAACTTCTGGGAAAATGTCCTGTGGACAGATGAAACAAAAATAGAGCTTTTTGCCAATGCAAAGCATTTACAGATGGCGCAATGAAGCTTATAATTAAAAGAACACCCTAGTAACAGTTAAGCATGGTGGAGGATACAAAAGTTGTGGGGTTGCTTTGCTGCATCTGGTACTAAAGGCTTTAGCCATATCACAGGAATCATGAAATTAGAAAATTATCCAGAGATTTTAGAGTTAAATGTCCTACCCAGTGTAAGGAAACTTGATTTGAGTCGAAGATCATGGGTCCTCCAGCAAAACAATGACCTAAAACACACATCGAAAACTACACAGGAATGGTTGAAAAGAAAAAATGGACTATTTTAAAATGGCCAGGAATGAGTCCTGACCTCAATCCCATTGAAAATCTTTGGGGTGAGCTGAAATCTGCCATTGGGAAAAAGAACCCTGCAAACATTCAAGAGTTTGAACAAACTGGAAGAAGCTTTTTTGATGGCTACAAGAAACAATTGGAGGCTGTCATCAGTGTCAAAGAGTGTGCAACCAAGTATTAGTTAGGCATGCCTATATTGCTTCACATGCTGTTTATTCTGTTTCTTCTTTGTTTTTGAACTTACATGCTGCAATTTCAATGTTTTGTTATTGTATTACTTTGGACCACTAAATAAAAAATTCTGAAGATATAACTTTGGTACATTTCTGTTTATTTCTGAAGATATTGTATAGTCTATGAAAAAATGAAGGGGTTCCAATAATGGTGAGTAGGACTGTACAGACGTGGGTATGTGGACGAGAATTTGTCTGAATAATAGTGTGGTTTGTGAGTGATCAAGTCCTGGAATTCATTGTTAAATGGGTAATATGTGTTTACTGATATTCCTCTCTACCTGGGCCAACTAAACAGAAAATATAAATTAGTTGAAAAAACAAAGATGCTTCCACACAATTTGTTATTCATATCAAACGAATAACATATAGCAGAGGGCATTTAGGTAATCGAGGGTCCACAGGTTTCAGTACCTGTAGCATTAGAGGTAAACAGTATATTGATAAATGTACCCTACCAGTAGAAACCATCCTTAGCAGTGTACCCGTCAAAAAAACTCAATTTCCTCCTATATAGTCCTCCATACAGAATAATGGACTCCATATATTGCTCCATACAGTAGAATGGGCCCCATATAATGCTCCATACAGAATAATGGCTCCCTCCTCCACCCCCTACTGCCCCCTCCAACCTCCCTCATCTCTGCCACACACTTTAAAAATAGGATCGACCAAACAAGGCAAGTCTTCATTGTTCAACCACAACTCCTTTGTATACCATACCAATGCCCAAACCCCATAACCTCCCTATCCAACATCACTGAAGGGGGGCTTAATTGTCTCGTCTCCAAATCGCACCTCACCACCTGTGCGCTCGACCCCAACCCATCCCACCTCCTCCCCAACCTCACCACCACTCTTATCCCATCCCTAACCCACCTCTTCAACCTATCACTAACTTCTGGCATCTTCCCTTCTGCTTTCAAACATGCCACAATCACGCCTATCCTTAAAAAGCCAACCCTCGATCCAACAGCTATGTCCAGCTATCGCCCAATATCGCTGCTCCCATTCGCTTCCAAACTCCTGGAGCAGCACGTCCACGCTGAACTTACCTCCCACCTCTCATCTAACTTGCTCTTTGACAATCTACAATCTGGTTTCCACCCCCATCACTCAACTGAGACTGCCCTGACCCAAATCACTAATGACCTACTTACAGCCAAAGCTAACGGACAATATTCTGTACTCCTCCTTCTAGACCTGTCCTGTGCTTTTGACACAGTCTCCTACTACAGATCCTCTCCTCCTTTGGCATCAAAGACCTCGCCCTATCCTGGATCTCCTCATACCTTCCCAACTGCACATTCAGCGTCTCCCACTCCCACACTACCTCCTCATCCCACCCCCAAGGCTCTGTTCTAGGACCCCCTACTCTTCTCAATCTATACGCTTGGCCTGGAACAACTCATAAAGTCTCATGGATTCCAGTACCACCTTTATGCTGATGACACTCAGATCTACATTTCTGGCCCAGACGTCACCTCTCTGCTGTCCAGAATCCGGAGTGTCTATCAGTCATATCCTCCTTTTTCTCCTCTTGCTTCCTCAAACGCAATGTGGACAAATCTGAACTCATCATCTTTCCTCCATCTCATAGATCTTTTTTACCTGACCTATCTATCGCAATTAACGACATCACGCTTTCCCCCGTACCGAAAGTCCACTGCCTCGGAGTAACCCTTGACTCTACCCTGTCCTTCAAACCGCACATCCAAGCTCTTTCCACCTCCTGTCGCCTCCAGATCAAAAATATCTCCAGAATCCGTCCTTTCCTCAACCGTCAATCTACTAAAATGCTTTGCTTGTGCATACCCTCATCATCTCTCACCTTGACTACTGCAACATCCTTTTCTGTGGCCTCCCTGCTAACACCCTTGCACCTCTCCAGTCCATCCTTAACTCTGCTTTCTGACTAATTTATCTCTCTCCTCGCTACTCCTCCGCTTGCCCCCTCTGCAAATCTCTTCACGGTCTCTCATTCCCTCAACGTATCCAGTTCAAATGACTAATACTGACCTACAAAGCCATCCATAACCTGTCTCTTCCATATATCTCTGAACTAATCTCCCAATATCTTCCCTTATGTAATCTCCGGTCCTCCCAAGACCTCCTTCTCTCCTCCACACTTATTCGCTCCTCACCCTGCTCCTCCAAGACTTCTCCCGAATATCCCCCATCCTCTGGAATTCTTTGCTCCAACACGTCAGACTATCAACCACATTCGGATCCTTCAGACGGAACGTGAAAACCCACCTCTTCAGGAAAGCATACAGCCTGCACTGACCCCGCTGCCTCCTCACCACTACTAAAGCTACCGCCTCACCAACACCAGAGCTCCTGCAACCCTCAACCTATTGTCTCCTTCCCCACCATCCTGTAGAATGTAAGCCCGCAAGGGCAGGGTCCTCGCCCCTCTGTATCAGTCTGTAATTGTTAGTTTGCTTACTGTAAGTGATATCTGTAATTTGTATGTAAGCCCTTCTCATGTATAGCACCATGGAATCAATGGTGCTATATAAATAAATAATAATAATAAAAAAAATAATAATGGGCCCATAAAATGCTCCATACAGAATGAGCCTCGTATATTGCTCAATATAGAATGGGGCACATATAATGCTCTATACAGAATGAGCCCCATATATTGCGCCATACAGAATGGGGCCCATATAATGGTCCATACAGAATCAGCCCCATATATTGCTCAATATAGAATGAGGCACATATAATGCTCTATAAGAAATGAGCCCCATATATTGCGCCATACAGAATGGGCATCATATAATGCTCTATACAGAATGGGCACCATATAATGCTCCAAACAAAATTGGCCCCATATAATGTTCAATACAAAATGGGTCCCATATAATGCTAAATACAGAATGAGCCACATATATTGCTCCATACAGAATGGGCCCCATATATTGCTCCATACAGAATGGGCCTCATATATTGCTCCATACAGAATGGGCCTCATATAATGCTCCACACAGAATGAATCCCATATATTGCTCCATACAGAATGAGCCCCATATATTGCTCCATACAGAATGGGCCTCATATAATGCTCCATACAGAATGGGCCCCAAATAATGCTACATACAAAATGGGCCCCATATAATGCGCCATACAGAATGGGGCCCATATAATGGTCCATACAGAATGAGCCCCATATATTGCTCAATATAGAATGAGGCACATATAATGCTCTATAAAGAATGAGCCCCATATATTGCACCATACATAATGGGGCACATATTATGCTCCATACTGAATGGGCCCCATATAATGCTCCATACAAAATGAGCCCCATATAATGCTCCATAGAGAATGGGCCCCATATAATGCTCCATACAGAATGGACCCATATATTGCACCATACATATATTGCACCATACATACCGTATATACTCGAGTATAAGCCGACCCGAGTATAAGCCGACCTTAATTTTGCCACAAAAAACTGGGAAAACTTATTGACTCGAGTATAAGCCTAGGGTAGGAAATGCAGCAGCTACCGGTGAATTTCAAAAATAAAAATAGATGCTCCATACCATTCATTATTGCCCCATAAGATGCTCCATATAAAGCTGTGCCACATATAATGCTCCATACATTTCATTATGGCCCCATAGATGCTCCATATAAAACTGTGCCATATAGAATGCTCCATACATTTCATTATGGCCCCATAGATGCTCCATATAAAACTGTGCCATATAGAATGCTCCATACATTTCATTATGGCCCCATAGATGCTCCATATAAAACTGTGCCATATAGAATGCTCCATACATTTCATTATGGCCCCATAGATGCTCCATATAAAACTGTGCCACATATAATGCTCCATACATTTCATTATTGCCCCATAGATGCTCCACATAAAACTGTGCCACATATAATGCTCCATACTGTTCATTATTGCCCCATAAGATGCTCCATATAAAGCTGTGCCATATATAATGCTCTGCACCGTTCATTATGGCCCCATAGATGCTCCATATAAAGCTATGCCATATATAATGCTCCATACCGTTGATTATTGCCCCATAGATGATCCATATATAGCTGTGCCATATAGAATGCTCTGCACCATTCATTATGGCCCCATAGATGCTCCATATAAAGCTGTGCCATATAGAATGCTCTGCACCATTCATTATTGCCCCATAGATGCTCCATATAAAGCTGTGCAATATATAATGCTGCTGCTGATGCAATAAAAAAAAATGACATACTCACCTCTCTTGCTGCCCGCAGCTCCTCAGCTTCCCGTCTCGGTGTCTCTCCGCACTGACTGTTCAGGCAGAGGGCGGCACGCAGATTAGTACGTCATCGCGCCCTCTGACCTGAACAGTCAGAGCAAGAGGACGGGAAGACTGAGCGGCGCCCGGCGTGTGGAACGCGGACAGGTAAATATGACATACTTACCTGCTCCCGGCATCCCTGGCTCCTTATCCCAGACAGATGGTCTCCGGGTGCCGCAGCCTCTTCCTCTGTCAGCGCTCATTAGAGGACTGAATATGCGGCTCCACCCCTATGGGAGTGGAGTCCATATTCATAACTTTAATGAGCGGTCCCACGTGACCGCTGAACAGGGGAAGAGCTGCGGCACCCAAAGACCATGGGACAGGCAGGGGGAGCGCCAGGAGCCCCGGAAGCAGGTGAGTATATGACAGACCTGTCTCCCCCTCACCCGCCGACCCTGCCGCTGACCGTGACTCAAGTATAAGCCGAGAGGGGCACTTTCAGCCCAAAAATTTGGTCTCAAAATCTCGGCTTATACTCGAGTATATACGGTATATATATTGCACCATAATTTTTACAATTCTGACCACTGTCACTTTATGCGGTTATAACTCTGGAACACTTCAACGGATCCCACTGATTCTGAGAATGTTTCTTTGTGACCTATTGTACTTCATGTTAGTGGTAAAATTTATTCGAAATGACTTGCTTTTATTTGAAATTTTATGCCCTTAAATCAGAGAGCGGCGTCACACAAAATAGTTAATAAATAACATTTCCCGCAAGTCTACTTTATATCAGCACAATTTGGGAAACATTTTTTTTTGTTAGGACGTTTATAAGGGTTAAAAGTTGACCAGCGATTTCTCATTTTTCCAACAAAATTTACAAAACCATTTTTTTAGGGACCACCTCACATTTGAAGTGACTTTGGGGGGTCAGTGTAACAGAAGATACCCCAAAGTGACACCATTCTAAAAACTGCACCCCTCAAACCACATTCAAGATGTTTATTAACCCTTCAGGTGCTTCACGAGAACTAACACAAAGTGGAAGGAAAAAATCAACATTTTACTTTTTTCACTAAAAATTTACTTTGGAACTATTTTTTTATTTTCACAAGGGTATAAGGAGAAAATGGACCACAAGATTTGTTGTGCAATTTCTCCTGAGTACGCTGATACCCCATATGTGGGGGAAAGCCATTGTTTGGGTGCATGGCAGGGCTCAGAAGGCAGGGAGCACCATTTGACTTTTTGAACACAAAATTGGCTGGAATCAATGATGGCGCCATGTCGTGTTTGGAGACCCCTTGATGAACCTAAACAGTGGAAACCCCCTAATTCTAACTCCAACCCTAACCCCAACACACCCCTAATACTTTAGCCCAAGCCACTTTAGCCCAACTCTCTTTAGCCCAACTCACTTTAGCCCAACTCTAACCCTAATGGAAAAATGGAAATAATTTTTTTTTTATTTCATTATTTTTCCCTATTTAAGGGGGTGATAAAAGGGGTTTTATTTACTTTTTTTTATTTTGATCACTGTGATAGTGTCTATCACAGTGATCAAAATGAACAAATAGGAACATTTTCCTACTGTTGCCGGGTGCCGGCATGCGCCCGCCAATTTCTCCCGGAAGAAGATGCCGGGGGACATCACAGGGTGATTCCTGGACTCCAGAGGTACAGGGGGGGCGATCGGGGGACTCCATTTCTCTCTCCTTTAATAACGGCGATCGCAACAATGGGGTCGGTAAAAATTGACCCAAATCGTGTGCTTTGGGGTCTCAGCTACCCCCGGCAGCCAAGACCCCTGAGAAATTCCGATTCCTGGGGATGCTGTACACTTTTTCCACAGCGCCGTTAATTAAAGGCGCTGTGGTTTAAGTACCCTTAATTGCCGCTGTGAAAAGGCGTATCAGCGGTCGTTAAGGGGTTAAAATAATGCTAAACTTGTGTTTGTGCTTATACAATTAAAAGTGTAAGACTGTGTTCCCCCGATGAGTTTTTGAGCACACTGAGATTTATAGAAATTGCATACCCACCAAGCTTTTTGTACGCAGTATAAAAATACTTCTTCATGCACTGAGTTTTATGTGGGGATTTTCCCCATAGATTTGAATTAGATTAGTAAAATCTACAGGTAAAAAATGCACATAGGTTTTTAGTGTGTTTCAGCTGCGGAAACACAATAAAAAAAACTCATGTAATTTGCACATGGCTATAAAGTTTTGTCAAAGCAAAATACCAGAAAGTATAAAACAAAAGTTTTATTTCAAACATGACATGTCAAAAAGATATGAAAAAAAAACAGAATAAAAATGCATGCAAAATAAACACTCAAAAATGCACTGAAAACAACACAAGTAGTATGATTTACCTAATAGGTGCAGAAATTCTGCAACATCAAAAACTCTCCAAACCTAGCCTAATAGCTATGTTAAAAGTTTTGGATAGAGGAGGAAGGTGGTCCCATCTGATTAACGTTAGCAGTTTGTCTGTATGTATCTTAAAGTTTACAAATGAATTATTTGTTATTTATTTTGCTCAACATGGAAAGTTATAAATGTTTGCAAATCACCCCTTCTCAATCCTTTTTTTTTTCCCCTTTTAAAATAACAACCCTTATACTCATCTTCAGTGCCAGCGCTGTTCCAGCGGTGTCGGCACTGTCTTGAAATAATGTGGCCTCTTTACACTCTGTGTCTTCAGATATATTGCTCACATCCGCAGGAAGTAAATGCTACTGCTCTTTCTCTGTATGTACAGTATGTGATACGTCCGAAGGTGGGGAGTGTAAAGCAGCTGCTGATTGGCTGCAGGGTTTGTGTGACATCACATGATTACCAGTAGTGACAGTGCTGGTACCAGTGACATTATAAACAGGAGCTCTGGATAATAGTGTCAGTGTATAGGTAATACAGTGATCACCAGTGACATTACACACAGGAGCTATGTATATGGTATACAGGTAATACAGTGATCACCAGTGACATTAAACACAGGAGCTCTGTATATAGTGTCAATGTACCGGTAATACAGTGATCACCAGTGACATTAAACACAGGAGCTCTGTATATTTAGTGTCAGTGTTCAGGTAATACAGTGATCACCAGTGACATTATGCACAGGAGCTCTTCATATAGTGTACAGATAATACAATGATGACCAGTGACATTATACACAGGAGCTCTGTATATAGTGTCAGTGTATAGGTAATAAAGTGATCACCAGTGACATTAAACACAGGAGCTCTGTATATAGTGTCAATGTACCGGTAATACAGGGATCACCAGTGACATTAAACACAGGAGCTCTGTATATTTAGTGTCAGTGTTCAGGTAATACAGTGATCACCAGTGACATTATGCACAGGAGCTCTTCATATAGTGTATAGTGTACAGATAATACAATGATCACCAGTGACATTATACACAGGAGCTCTGTATATAGTGTCAAAGAATAGGTAATACAGTGATCACCAGTGACATTATACATAGGATATCTGTATATAGTGTCAATAAACAGGTAATACAGGGATCACCAGTAACATTATACACAGGAGCTCTGTATGTAGTGTTGGTGTACAGGTAATACAGGGATCACTGTTGTGAATTCTGTTGTGGGTTCTGCTCTTAGGCTCCCTCCGGTGGTTATAAGTGGTAGTGCTGCTGTTTGTCCTTCACAACAGTCATCAGCTGCTTCCACTTTGGACGGGGCTATTTAGTCTGGCTCCTTCCTTTATTGAGTGCCAGTTGTCCATTGTTTTCTAAGGGATCCACATCTCTGCTTGGTTTCTCCTTCTGGATTGTCCAAATCATCAAAGATAAGTCCTGGCTCTGTTTTTGCAGTACACATGCGGTGGACTTAATAGTTCTGTGAATTGCTATGTCTTTTCTTGTCCAGCTTTGTCTGTGTTAAGATTTACTCAGCCAAGTTGGAAGCTCTGGAGTCACAGAGTTACCCTCCATGCCTTTAGTTAGGTGTGGAGATTTTTGTATTCTCTGTGGTGGATTTTGTAGTATTTTTTATACTGACCGCACAGTACTCTTTCCTGTCTTTTCTTTCTAGGTAGCGTGGCCTCCTTTGCTAAATTCTGTTTTCAGTCTGCGTTTGTAATTTCCCTCTCCTCTCACAGTCAATATTTGTGGGGGGCTGCCTTTCCTTTGGGAATTTTCTCTGAGGCAAGATATTATTCCTGTTTCTTTCTTTAGGTGTAATTAGTCCTCCGGTCGTGACGAGGTGTCTAGGGAGTGACAGGAACATCCCACGGCTACTTCTAGTTGATGTGTTAAGTTCAGGGTCTGCGGTCAGTATAGAGGCCACCTACTCCAGAGCTCGTCCATGCTGCTCCTAGGCCACCAGTTCATAACAGTACAACTGGCCAACAATGAGTTAACCACATCTCAAAAGAAGGGAAAGAAAGTGCTGAGCCATTTTTTTTTCTGTACTCTGTTGTGTTTTTTTCCCCTCTTCACTTCTGGGTGGCTCAGGAGTTAGGCGTTGACATGGATGTTCAGGGACTTGCTTCTCGGGTGGATCAACTTGCTGCTAGAGTACAGGGTATTTCTGATTATATCGTGCAGACTCCTGTTTTAGAGCCTAGAATTCCTACCCCCGATCTGTTCTTCGGGGACCGGTCCAAATTTTTGAGCTTTAAAAATAACTGTAAACTGTTTTTTGCTCTTAAGCCCCGTTCCTCTGGTGATCCCATCCAGCAGGTAAAAATTGTCATTTCTCTGTTGCGTGGTGACCCGCAGGATTGGGCTTTTTCCCTGGAATCTAGGAATCCGGCCTTGCTTAATGTAGACACCTTTTTTCAGGCGCTTGGGTTATTGTATGATGAACCTAACTCTGTAGAGCATGCTGAGAAAACACTTTTGGCCCTGTGTCAGGGTCAAGAAGCGGCTAAGTCATATTGCCAGAAATTCAGAAAATGGTCTGTGCTTACTAAGTGGAATGAGGATGCTTTGGCGGCAATTTTCAGAAAGGGTCTTTCTGAATCTGTTAAAGATGTTATGGTGGGGTTCCCCACGCCTGCAGGTCTGAGTGATTCTATGTCTCTGGCCATTCAAATTGATCGGCGCTTGCGTGAGCGCAGAGTTGTGCACACTATGGTGTTGTCTTCCGAGCGGAGTCCTGAGCCTATGCAGTGTGATAGGATTGTGTCTAGAGCGGAACGCCAAGGATTCAGACGTCAGAATAGGTTGTGCTTTTCCTGCGGCGATTCTGCTCATGTTATTTCTGATTGCCCTAAGCGTGCCAAGAGAATCGCTAATTCCGTTACTATCAGTACTGTACAACCTAAATTTCTGTTATCTGTGACCCTGATCTGCTCATTATCGTCATTCTCTGTCATGTTATTTGTGGATTCAGGCGCCGCTTTAAATTTAATGGACTTAGAATTTGCCAGACGTTGTGGTTTTTCCTTACAGCCTTTGCAGAGTCCTATCCCTTTGAGGGGGATTGATGCTACACCATTGGCTAAAAATAAACCTCAGTTTTGGACACAGTTAACCATGTGCATGGCGCCAGCCCATCAGGAAGATTGTCGCTTCCTGGTGTTACATAATTTGCATGATGCTGTTGTGCTGGGGTTTCCATGGTTACAGGTACATAATCCGGTGTTGGATTGGGAATCTATGTCTGTGACTAGTTGGGGTTGTCAGGGGGTTCACGATGACGTTCCTCTGATGTCAATTTCCTCCTCCCCCTCTTCTGAAATTCCTGAGTTTCTGTCAGATTTCCAGGATGTTTTCGATGAGCCCAAGTCCAGTTCCCTTCCACCGCATAGGGACTGTGATTGTGCTATTGATTTGATTCCAGGCTGTAAGTTTCCTAAGGGCCGACTTTTCAACCTGTCTGTGCCTGAACATGCCGCCATGCGGAGCTATGTAAGGGAGTCTTTGGAGAAGGGGCATATTCGGCCATCTTCTTCTCCATTAGGAGCAGGTTTTTTTTTTGTTGCCAAGAGGATGGCTCCTTGAGACCCTGTATTGATTATCGCCTCTTGAATAAGATCACGGTCAAATTCCAATACCCTTTGCCTTTGCTTTCTGATTTGTTTGCCAGAATTAAGGGGGCTAGTTGGTTTACTAAGATTGACCTTCGAGGGGCATATAATTTGGTTCATATTAAGCAGGGTGATGAATGGAAAACTGCGTTTAATACGCCCGAGGGCCATTTTGAGTATCTTGTGATGCCATTCGGACTCTCTAATGCCCCATCTGTGTTTCAGTCCTTCATGCATGATATTTTTCGGAATTATCTTGATAAATTCATGATTGTATATTTGGATGATATTTTGATTTTTTCAGATGATTGGGAGTCTCATGTGAAACAAGTTAGGATGGTATTTCAGGTCCTTCGTGACAATGCCTTGTTTGTGAAGGGGTCTAAGTGCCTCTTTGGTGTACAGAAGGTTTCCTTTTTGGGCATCATTTTTTCTCCATCATCTATAGAAATGGATCCGGCTAAGGTTCAGGCCATTCATGATTGGATCCAGCCCACATCCGTGAAGAGCCTTCAGAAATTTTTGGGCTTTGCTAATTCTTATCGCCGTTTAATTGCCAACTTCTCCAGTGTGGTTAAACCCCTGACCGATTTGATGAGGAAGGGCGCTGATGTAGCTAATTGGTCCTCTGAGGCCGTTTCTGCCTTTCAGGAGCTTAAGCACCGATTTACTTCTGCCCCTGTGTTGCGTCAGCCAGATGTTTCTCTTCCTTTTCAGGTTGAGGTTGACGCTTCTGAGATTGGGGCAGGGGCTGTTTTGTCTCAGAGGAATTCTGATGGTTCCTTGATGAAACCGTGTGCCTTCTTTTCTCGAAAGTTTTCGCCTGCGGAACGCAATTATGATGTCGGCAATCGTGAGTTGTTGGCTATGAAGTGGGCATTTGAGGAGTGGCGACATTGGCTTGAGGGGGCCAAGCACCGTATTGTGGTCTTGACAGATCATAAGAATCTGATTTACCTCGAGTCTGCCAAACGGCTGAATCCTAGACAGGCCCGATGGTCCCTGTTTTTCTCCCGTTTTGATTTTGTTGTCTCGTATCTTCCAGGTTCTAAGAATGTTAAGGCTGATGCCCTCTCTAGGAGTTTCTTGCCTGATTCCCCTGGGATTCTTGAGCCGGTTGGTATTCTTAAGGAGGGGGTGATTCTTTCTGCCATCTCCCCTGATTTGCGACGGGCTCTTCAGGAGTTTCAGGCTGATAAACCTGATCGCTGTCCAGCGGGGAAACTGTTTGTTCCTGACAGATGGACTAGTAAAGTGATTTCTGAGGTTCACTGTTCTGTGTTGGCTGGCCATCCTGGGATTTTTGGTACCAGAGATTTGGTTAGTAGGTCCTTTTGGTGGCCTTCTTTGTCACGGGATGTGCATTCTTTTGTGCAGTCCTGTGGGACTTGTGCGCGGGCCAAACCTTACTGCTCCCGCGCCAGTGGGTTGCTTTTGCCTTTGCCGGTCCCTGAGAGGCCTTGGACGCATATTTCTATGGATTTTATTTCGGATCTTCCTGTTTCCCAGAGGATGTCTGTTATCTGGGTGGTCTGTGACCGGTTTTCTAAGATGGTTCATTTGGTGCCTTTGCCTAATTTGCCTTCCTCTTCTGAGTTGGTTCCGTTGTTTTTTCAGCATGTGGTCCTTTTGTGCTAAGCTGGGCATTGATTTGTCTTTTTCTTCCGCATTTCATCCTCAGACAAATGGCCAAACCGAGCGAACTAACCAGACTTTGGAAACTTATTTGAGATGCTTTGTGTCTGCCGATCAGGATGATTGGGTGGCTTTCTTGCCATTGGCCGAATTTGCCCTTAATAATCGGGCTAGTTCTGCTACCTTGGTGTCACCATTCTTTTGTCATTCGGGGTTTCATCCTCGTTTTTCTTCAGGGCAGGTTGAGTCTTCTGATTGTCCCTGGGTGGACTCTGTGGTTGACAGGTTGCAGCAGATTTGGGCTCATGTTGTGGACAATTTGGTGTTGTCTCAGGAGGAGGCTCAGCGTTTTGCCAACCGTCGTCGGCGTGTGGGTTCCCGGCTTCGGGTTGGGGATTTGGTCTGGTTGTCTTCTCGTCATGTTCCTATGAAGGTTTCTTCCCCGAAGTTCAAGCCTCGGTTTATTGGTCCTTATAGGATTTCTGAGATTATCAATCCAGTGTCTTTTCGTTTGGCCCTTCCAGCCTCTTTTTCCATCCATAATGTTTTTCATAGATCTTTGTTGCGGAAATATGTGGTGCCCGTGGTTCCCTCTGTTGATCCTCCTGCCCCGGTGTTGATTGATGGGGAGTTGGAGTATGTTGTGGAGAAGATCTTGGATTCTCGTTTTTCTAGACGGAGGCTTCAGTATCTTGTCAAGTGGAAGGGTTATGGCCAGGAGGATAATTCTTGGGTTGTTGCCTCCGATGTTCATGCTGACGATTTGGTTCGTGCCTTCCATTTGGCTCGTCCGGATCGGCCTGGGGGCTCTGGTGAGGGTTCGGTGACCCCTCGTCAAGGGGGGGGTACTGTTGTGAATTCTGTTGTGGGTTCTGCTCTTAGGCTCCCTCCGGTGGTTATAAGTGGTAGTGCTGCTGTTTGTCCTTCACAACAGTCATCAGCTGCTTCCACTTTGGACGGGGCTATTTAGTCTGGCTCCTTCCTTTATTGAGTGCCAGTTGTCCATTGTTTTCTAAGGGATCCACATCTCTGCTTGGTTTCTCCTTCTGGATTGTCCAAATCATCAAAGATAAGTCCTGGCTCTGTTTTTGCAGTCCACATGCGGTGGACTTAATAGTTCTGTGAATTGCTATGTCTTTTCTTGTCCAGCTTTGTCTGTGTTAAGATTTACTCAGCCAAGTTGGAAGCTCTGGAGTCACAGAGTTACCCTCCATGCCTTTAGTTAGGTGTGGAGATTTTTGTATTCTCTGTGGTGGATTTTGTAGCATTTTTTATACTGACCGCACAGTACTCTTTCCTGTCTTTTCTTTCTAGGTAGCGTGGCCTCCTTTGCTAAATTCTGTTTTCAGTCTGCGTTTGTAATTTCCCTCTCCTCTCACAGTCAATATTTGTGGGGGGCTGCCTTTCCTTTGGGAATTTTCTGAGGCAAGATAGTATTCCTGTTTCTTTCTTTAGGTGTAATTAGTCCTCCGGTCGTGACGAGGTGTCTAGGGAGTGACAGGAACATCCCACGGCTACATCTAGTTGATGTGTTAAGTTCAGGGTCTGCGGTCAGTATAGAGGCCACCTACTCCAGAGCTCGTCCATGCTGCTCCTAGGCCACCAGTTCATAACAGATCACTGGTGATATAATACACAGGAGCTCTGTATATAGTGTCAGTGTAACGACAATACAGTGATCACCAGTGGCATTTTACACAGGAGCTCTACATATGATGTATAGTGTACAGGTAATACAGGGATCACCAATGCCATTATACACAGGAGCTCTATACATAGTATACAGTGTATAGTATCAGTGTACTGGTAACACACTGATTCATCAGTGACTGGATCTGGGCCCTCCTCTTTGTGTCTGCTCACCAGACCCCATACAAAAGAAAGGGTAATAATGCCCTGACCTGCGCTGACCTCTGGAGTGTGGGAAAAAGCCAGTTCATTTTCCCATGCTCCTGACTTCAGCGCAGGTCAGGCAGTGAGGCAGCGCAGCATCAGTGACGGCAGCGCTAATCACTGAAACTGCTGATCGCAGCTGTGCTGAACTGGGATGACTTCTGGAGCAAGGGAAAATGCCAGTTCATTTTCCCATGCTCCAGAGGTCAGCGCAGGTCAGGCTGTGAGGGAGCGCAGCATCGATGATGTCAGCGCTAGTCTCTGAAGCAGCGCTGACAGCATCTCATTCATTCATCAGTGGTTTACAGCCGGGGCGGTCGCATCTTGGCACCGTCCGGGTTGTAAACTGTATATGTATATACCCTAGATATGGATTACGGCATGGGACACAATGATGGACAGGTATGGTATATTGTTGGTTTGTTATTTTATGTTTATTACAGGAGATCGAGGGCATCACATGGATTTGGAGTAACAATAAAATGGGAAAACTGTTTATATTGTCTGCCATGGGATTTTCCTGTGTACCGTACATACTCGAGTATAAGCCGAGATTTTCAGCCCACTTTTTTGGTGGATGGGGGAAGGGGAGCGGTGGCTGTCACATACTCACCTGCTCCTGGCGTGGTCCCTGCACGTCTGATGGTCTCCGGGCAGCTCTTCCTGTGTTCAGCGGTCACGTGGTACCGCTCATTAATAGTAATGAATATGGACGCATATTCATTACTTTACTGAGCGGTACGTGACCACTGAACATAGGAAGATACCGCTGGCTCCCGGAGACCATCTGACAGTGAGACTCTGCCAGGGACCACGCCGGGAGCAGGTGAGTATGACGGGGGAGGTGAGCATTGTGCGATATTCACCTCTCCCCGTTCCACCGCTGCGCGACGCTCTGTCTTCCGTCCTCTGGCTGTGACTGTTCAGGTCAGAGGGCGCGATGACGTAGTTAGTGTGTGCACCCCCCTCTGCCTGAACAGTCACTGCGGAGGATGGAAGACAGAGCGGCGTGCAGCGGTGGAACGGGGAGAGGTGAATATCACGAGTACCGGGGGCCTGAGCGACGAGAGGTGAGTATGTGATTTTTTTTATTTTAATCGCAGCAACAACATATGGGGCATAATGTATGGAGCATCTTATGGGGCGTAATGTGTGGAGCATCTTATGGGGTATAATGTGTGGAGCATCTTATGGGGCATAATGTGTGGAGCATCTTATGGGGCATAATGTATGGAACATCTTATGGGGCATAATAAAAAAACACAAAAATTGAGCTTAACTTGAGTTGGTACACATGCAGAAGTTAAACGCATGTTCACATGGCCACAAAACATTAATACCTAAAAGAGAAAAAGTAAGCAAAAACCCTGATGTAACTAAGTAAAAAAGCAAATATGCATTTAAATAACACAAGAGTTTTTAATAATACTGTTTTTTGGTTAAAAAAAAATAGCACAAAAGCCATCCCACAGTGTCAAGGTAATAATAATGGCATAATGTATGGAGCATCTTATGGGGCATAATGTGTGTAGCATCTTATGGGGCATAATGTATGGAGCATCATGTGTGGAGCATCTTATGGGGCATAATGTATGGAGCATCTTATGGGGCATAATCTATGGAGCATCTTATGGGGCATAATGTGTGGAGAATTTTATGGGGCATAATCTATGGAGCATTTTATGGGGAATAATCTATGGAGCATCTTATGGGGCATAATGTATGGAGCATCTTATGGGGCATAATGTATGGCGCATCTTGTGGGGCATAATCTATGGAGCATCTTATGGGGCATAATCTATGGAGCATTTTATGGGGCATAATCTATGGAGCATCTTATGGTGCATAATCTATGGAGGATCTTATGGGGCATAATCTATGGAGCATTTTATGGGGCATAATGTATGGAGGATCTTATGGGGCATAATATATGGAGCATCTTATGGGGCATAATCTATGGAGCATCTTATGGGGTATAATCTATGGAGCATCTTATGGGGCCATCAACCTTTATGCAGCATTATATGGGGCATATTTTAATATGGAGCATCTTATGGGGCCCATCATGAACTGTATGGAGCATTATATGGGGCTCCTGATTCAATATGGATATTCAAAAACACTTAACCTACTGATGTCTCAATTAATTTTACTTTTATTGGTATCTATTTTTATTTTTTAAATTTACGAGCAGCAGCTGCATTTCCCACCCTAGGCTTATACTCGAGTCATTAAGTTTTCCCACTTTTTTGTGGCAAAATTAGGGGGGTCGGCTTATACTCGGGTCGGCTTATACTTGAGTATATACGGTAAATACTGATGAAAAAAAGGCATTTAGCATATTGGCTTTTTCCTCATCCTCATCGACCATTTCACCCAGACTATTTTTAAGGGGGCCAACACTATCATTTTTTAGTTTCTTACTATTTATGTAGTTAAAGAATATTTAGGGATTATTTTTACTCTCTCTGCAATGAGTCTCTCTGTCTCAATTTTTGCTGCCTTGATTTGCTTTTTACAGAATGTATTTAATTTTTTGTATTTATTTAATGCCTCATCACTACCTACTTCCTTTAATTCTCTAAATGCTTTCTTTTTGTCATTTATTGCCCCCCTTACAGCTCTATTTAGCCATATTGGTTTCCTCCTATTTCTAGTATGTTTATTCCCATACGGTATATACTGTGCACAGGTCCTATCCAGGATGCTAATAAACGTCTCCCATTTTCTTTGTGTATTTTTATGTCTCAGGATATCGTCCCATTTAATTGCACCAAGATCATCTCTTATCGGTTGGAAATTTGCCCTCCTGAAGTTTAGTGTCCTTGTAACCCCTCTACTACACATCTTATTAAAGGATACATAAAAACGTATTATTTTGTGATCACTATTCCCCAAGTGACCCCCAACCCTTATATTTGCTATGCGGTCTGGCCTGTTGGTTAATATTAGGTCTAGCAGTGCCCCCCTTCTTGTTGGGTCCTGAACCAGTTGTGAAAGGTAATTGTCTCTCATAGTTGTCAAAAACCAATTAACTTTGCTGGAACTGCAGGTTTTTGTTCCCCAATGTATCTCAGGGTAGTTGAAATCTCCCATAATAATGGCTTCTCCTTGAGTCGCAGCTTCATCTGTTTGCTTTACGAGGATATTCTCCGTTGCTTCCATTATTTTTGGAGACTTATAACAAACCCCTATCAGTAATTTATTATTTTTTCCCCCTCCCCTTATCTCCAGCCACAGGGACTCTACATTTTCATTAAATTCACCTATATTATCACGCAGAATGGGTTTTAAGGATGATTTTACATATAGACACACCCCTCCCCCTCGCTTATCTGTACGGTCATTTCTGAACAGACTATAGCCCTGCAAGTTAACAGCCCAGTCATGGCTCTCGTCCAGCCATGTCTCAGATATCCCCACCATGTCATAATTATGCTCCAACAACATTAATTCTAATTCGTCCATTTTGTTGGCAAGGCTTCTGGCATTAGTATACATGCACTTTATGTATCTCTCTGTACCTCTGTTCTTTCTTAAATTATTAACTGTTCTACCCCACCCCCCATGCCACCGCCAGCCCCAACTTCCTTTTTTTGTGCCCAGGTCTCTATCTGCACTATCTTCCCCTCCTATATAATGAATACCCTCCCCCCAATCCATAGTTTACACTTCTTTAACCTTTTAGCCATTTTCTCCCCCAGCACAGCTGCACCTTCCCCATTGAGGTACAGCCCGTCCCTAGCGTAGAACCTGTAGCCCACTGAAAAGTCGGCCCAGTTCTCCAGGAACCCAAACCCCTCCTTCCTACACCAATTCTTGAGACACTTATTAACCTCCCTAATCTCCCGTTGCCTCTCTTGCGTGGCACGTGGTACAGGCAGTATTTTGGAAAATACCACGTTGGAGGTCCTTGCTTTCAGCTTGCAGCCTAATTCCCTGAAATCATCTGTAAGGACCTTCCATCTACCTCTAACTTTATCATTTGTGCCAATGTGCACCATGACCGCTGGGTCCTCACCAGCCCCTCCCAGTAATCTGTCAACCCGACCAGCGATGTGTCAGACTCGAGCGCCAGGTAGGCAGCACACCGTTCGATGATCCCTGTCTTTGTGACAGATTGCCCTATCTGTTCCCCTACTAATTGAGTCTCCCACTACCAGGACCTGTCTGGCCTGCCCTGCACTCCTATTTCCCTCCTTACTGTAGCAGTCACTCCTCCGGCTTCCAGATGACATGCCTGGCTGCAGCAGTGCTACCCCTGTACTGGCACCCCCCTCATCTGCCAACTTAGCAAACTTATTGGGGTGTGCCAGATCAGGACTAGCCTCCCTGGCACTCTTCCCTCTACCCCGCCTTCTGACTGTCACCCAGCTAGCTGCCTCACTTTCCTGCAGTTCCTTACTACCATCCCCCTCATCTATCCCATTGAACGTCTGCTCAGTGAGCAGCAGAATCCTTTCCATATTGTCTATGGATCTCAGTGTTGCCAGCTGCTTATTTAGATCCAGTATGTGGGCTTCCAAATGCACAACGTGCTCACATCTCACACAGCAGTATGCACCCTCGACCGGCTGATCAAGGATTGCAAACATGTGGCAAGATGTGCACTGGATGGTATTAACAATAGTGGAGCACATTTCCTAATGGGGATTGCACCAGACAGAAATTTATGTACAAAGAAATATAAAGTATTAATAAAATACAAACAGCAATTCAGTAATTCTTCCCTTTCACACTCCCTGAATCCAAAGTCACTGAATCACAAGTCACACAGTTACTTCCGTTCGCACCTGCTCTCAGGTCACACTCAGCTCGTTCACACTCGCTAAGAAATAAGAATTAAAGTTGTTTTTTGTTGTTGTTTTTTTCCCTCTTACAGCAAACCAAACTACAGCTCAATGCTCTTCCAAAGATATATACGGCGCATGTCATGAAGGGGTTAAACTTGTATTTTTTGCTGACATTTTTTGTGCCAAATTCATTTAAAATGGCACATGTGAGTTATGAATCTTGCAAAAAGCCCCAAATTTTCCTTCTTTGTGCCTTTAACTGTTTTTGAGAGCTTTTAGGTCAAAAAGTAGCATGTTTTGCAATATGTCGAAAAAATGTGACGTTTTAACTGATGTACACTACCGTTCAAAAGTTTAGGGTCACCCAGACAATTTTGTGTTTTCCATGAAAACTCATACTTTTATTAATCAAATGAGTTGCCAAATGAATTGAAAATCTAGTCCAGACACTGACAAGGTTTGAAAAAAAAAGATTTTTATTTGAAATAATAATTTTCTTCTTCAAACTTTGCTTTCGTCAAAGAATGCTCCCTTTGCAGCAATCACAGCATTGCAGACCTTTGGCATTCTAGCAGTTAATTTGCTGAGATAATCTGGAGAAATTTCACCCCATGCTTCCAGAAGCCCCTCCCACAAGTTGGTTTGGCTTGATGGGCACTTTTTGCATACCATATGGTCACGCTGCTCCCACAACAGCTCAATGGGGTTGAGATCTGGTGACTGTGCTGGCCACTCCATTACAGATAGAATGCCAGCTGCCTGCTTCTTCCCTAAATAGTTCTTGCATAATTTGAAGGTGTGCTTTGGGTCATTGTCCTGTTGTAGGATGAAATTGGCTCTAAACAAGTGCTGACCACAGGGTATGGCATGACTTCGCAAAATGGAGTAATAGCCTTCCTTATTCAATATCCCTTTTACCTTGTACAAATCTCCCACTTTAACAGATGGCATCAGGCACTCTTCCAGCATCTTTTCAGTTGTTCTGCATCTCACTAAGGTTCTTCTGTGTGATCCAAACACCTCAAACTTGGATTCGTCTGTCCATAACAGTTTTTTCCAATCTTCCTCTGTCCAATGTCTGTGTTCTTTTGCCCATATTAATCTTTTCCTTTTATTAGCCAGTCTCAGATATGGCTTTTTTTTGCCACTCTGCCCTGAAGGCCAGCATCCCCGAGTCGCCTCTTCACTGTAGACGTTGACACTGGCGTTTTGCGTGTACTATTTAATGAACCTGCCAGTTGAGGACTTGTGAGGTGTCGATTTCTTAAACTACAGACTCTAATGTACTTGTTTTGTTGCTCAGTTGTGCAGCGGGGCCTCCCACTTCTCTTTCTACTCTGGTTAGAGCCTGTTTGTGCTCTTCTCTGAAGAGAGTAGTACACACCGCTGTAGGAAATCTTCAGTTTCTTGGCAATTTCTTGCATGGAATAGCCTTCATTTCTAAGAACAAGAATAGACTGTCGAGTTTCACATGAAAGTTCTTTTTTCTGGCCATTTTGAGAGTTTAATGGAACCAACAAATGTAATGCTCCAGATTCTAAACTAGTTCAAAGAAAGGTCAAGTTTATACTGTAGGTTCTCTAATCAGCCAAACTGTTTTCAGCTGTGCGAACATACTTGCACAAGGGGTTTCAAGGGTATTCTAACCATCCATTAGCCTTTTTACATAGTTAGCAAGCACAAAGTACCGTAAGAACACTGGAGTGATGGTTGTTGGAAATGGGCCTGTATACACCTATGAAGGTATTGCATTACAAACCAGACGTCTGCAGCTAGAATAGTCATTTACCACATTAATGTATAGAGTGTATTTCTGAATCATTTAATGTTAGCTTCATTGGAAAAAACTTTGCTTTTCTTTAAAAAATAAGGACATTTCTAAGGGACCCTAAACTTTTGAACGGTAGTGTACATTAAATCACTACAAGGGGAAGCTGGAGTAGAGTTGCGCCATATTTTGCAACTTAAAAAAAAAAGTTGCCTGTCATGAATAAGTCTAAAACATCTGGAAAAGCCATATTGATGTAAAAAGAAAAAAACTAGCTAGAGTACAAAAGACAACTTGAAAAAATCCACAAATCATTTGATGAATTTGTTGCAAATTAAAAAAGTCACGAATTGTTAGGAATTCACACCAAACAAATGGCGGAAATGCAATGATGAATGGGGCCCTTTGATTTGAGGATACACAATCATGGAAAAAAATTAACTCAAAAGATCTTTTCTTTCAGACCATCTGAAAATGAGCTAATCTTTAGACAAGTACTGTACAGAAGTATCTCAGAAACAACATCTCTGTTTCTTGCTTTTCAGATGAACAGGTTAATTATAGTGCATTCATCTCTAGTCATCTCATGCAATGCTGGGTAAATATAAAGAGCACTATTTAGCATCTTATATTTGCAATGTACATTTAATTTTCAGGAGACATGAAGCATTAAAGGGGCTGTCCTGGACTAAACAAAACATAGACACTACAAATACAGAATACTTACTTTGTGGCAGAGATCTGCCGCTCTCTGCATAGCAAAGCTGGTAGGTCTCCTGCACATGCTGCTGACTGCCATCACTAAGGCAAGCATTCTACATATCTATCCATATAGTTAACCCCTCAGTGACCTTTCCAATTTTGACCTTAATGACAGGCCACATGTTTAAGGGTATGTGCACACGTTCAGGTTTTTTCGCATTTTTTCGTGGTAAAAACGCTATAAAAACTCATTAAAAACGCATGCATTATGCATTCTATCATTTAGAAGGCATTCTGCATGTTTTGTGCACATGGTGCGTTTTTTTCCGCAAAAAAAATGCATTGCGGTAAAAAAAGCAGCATGTTCATTAATTTTGCGGATTTTCCGCGTTTTTCCCGCAATTCCATGCATTTGGAAAAAATGCATGAAAAAACGCACAAAAAACGAGTCAAAAACGCGTCAAAAAACGCGAAAAAAACGCATGTGGATTTCTGGCAGAAATGTCCAGTTTGTGTCAGGAAAATTTCTGCTAGAAATCCTGACTAGTGTTGAGCGATACCGTCCGATACTTGAAAGTATCGGTATCGGATAGTATCGGCCGATACCCGAAAAGTATCGGCCGATACCCGATACCAATACAAGTCAATGGGACACCAAGTATCGGAAGGTATCCTGATGGTTCCCAGGGTCTGAAGGAGAGGAAACTCTCCTTCAGGCCCTGGGATCCATATTAATGTGTAAAATAAAGAATTAAAATAAAAAATATTGATATGCTCACCTCTCCGGAGGCGCCTGCACCTCACCGCTGTTAACCGGCAGCCTTCTTTGCTTAAAATGAGCGCGTTTAGGGCCTTCCATGACGTCACGGCTTCTGATTGGTCGCGTGCCGCTCATGTGACCGCCAGGCGACCAATCACAAGCCGTGACGTCATTCTCAGGTCCTAAATTCCTAGAATTAGGAATTTAGGACCTGAGAATGACGTCACGGCTTGTGATTGGTCGCGTGGCGGTCACATGAGCGGCACGCGACCAATCAGAAGCCGTGACGTCATGGAAGGTGCTGAACGCGCTCATTTTAAGCAAAGCAGGCTGCCGGTTACTACCAGGGCGCGTCAGAGGGTGAGTATATCCCTATTTTTTATTTTAATTCTTTATTTTTTACATGGATATGGATCCCAGGGCCTGAAGGAGAGTTTCCTCTCCTTCAGACCCTGGGAACCATACACTGGGAACCATTTTCTCATTTTTCCAACAAAATTTAAAAAACCATTTTTTTAGGGACCACATTTGAAGTGACTTTGAGGGGTCTACATGACAGAAAATACTGTGAGGCAGAGACTGGTATTGCATGTGAGGGTCACTGTATGTTCCCCCAGGATGGGCATGGAGGCATACTGAGACCATGAGAGTGCATTGCAGTCACAGGCATAGCAGTGGTTGCAATGCAGACTAAGGCCGGCGTCACATTACAGAATTTTACGGACGTTTGAGAGGTGCAAAAACAACACATTGCACACGGACCAATGATTCTCTATGGGGCAGCTCCTATCAGCCGTATATTTCACAGCTGTACTTTACGGGCAGAGAAAATCGCAGCATTGCTGCATTAGTCAGCGTATTGCGCAAAAATCCCTCTATTGAAAGTCTATGGGGGCGAGAAAACTACAGATTACACACGGACCTTCAGTGTGACTTGCGAGAAATATACAGCGGTGTTCTATAGAAAAGCCGGTAATTCAGCGCGGTGTACAGTAAAATCACACTAACAGGTTAGAATAGAATAAATGTCGACACATAGTATAGGTATACTATATATATATATATATATATATATATATATATATATATATATATGTCAGTGAGACACATTATATATATATATAATACAGAGCTAGATAGCTTAAAAGCCGGCTAGATAGCTTCAATTGCCGGCTTTTGCTATCTTCTTACCAAACCCGACAGGATATGAGACATGGTTTACATACAGTAAACCATTTCATATCCCTTATTTTTTTACATATTCCTCACTACTAATGTTAGAAGTGTCTGTGTGCAAAGTTTAGAGGCTCTACCTGTTAAAATAAAGGGTTAAATCACGGAAAAAACTGGCGTGGGCTCCCGCGCAATTTTCTCCGCCAGAGTGGGAAAGCCAGTGACTGAGGGCAGATATTAATAGCCTAGAGAGGGACCATGGTTATTGGCCCCCCCTGGCTAAAAACATCTGCTCCCAGCCACCCCACAAAAGGCATATCTGTAAGATGTGCCTATTCTGGCACTTAGCCACTCTCTTCCCACTCCCGAGTAGCGGTGGGATATGGGGTAATAAAGGGTTAATGTCACCTTGCTAATGAAAGGTGACATTAAGCCTGGTTAATAATCTCACCATACAGATGCCATACGGATGACACACGGATATTTTTTAGAGAAAAAATCGCATCCTCGCGTTGAATACGGTTCACTGTTCAGGAACTTTTCTGCGTATTACGCCTGTAAAAAATGGACAGTATTTCCCTACACTAAGTGTGACGCTGGCCTAAAGTGAGTATAAGTCTTGGACACGCTGTTTGTCCAAGGCAGATTTAGGGAAAACCTGCTCTGGGCTTTTTGTGTTTTGAAACAGACTACAGGTAGGTAGTGGTGCAATCCGTTTCATTCAGGACCGAGTTTTTCGTGTGGCTGAAGGCCACAGATTCAAGTTAAAAACCCTGCAGTAAAGGGTTTGGGTGTGTCAGGTTCAGGGTCAGTGTCAGTCTGGTGTTGGCAGGAGTACAGAGCAGGTGTGTTATGGTTCTGGTGGTAAGAACACATGAACTGACCTGATAGGTAAACCCAAAAAATAGGACAAGCTCTGGGAATGTGGGAACTTTACTGACCGCAATCCTGATCCTATCAACACACACTATAGGCAGCCGTGGAGCGTTCCTAACTCGGCCTAGACGCCTCTGCACAGCCTGAGAAACTGGCTACCCCTAGAGAGAAACAAAGCCTCACTTGCCTCAGAGAAATTTTCCCCAAAGTGAGAGCAGCCCCCACAAATAATGACGGTGAGTTAAGAGGAAAACACAAACATAGAAATGAAAATAGGTTTTAGCAAATGAGGCCCGCTAATAACTAAATAGTCAGGATAGCAAGGAATCTGTGCGGTCAGTATAAAATACTACAAAAATTATCCATGCAGAGAATACAAAAAGACCCCCACACCGACTCACGATGTGAGGGGCGCAACTCCGCACCCCAGAGCTTCCAGCTAGCAATCAAATAGCATATAAGCAAGCTGGACTGAACTCATCATATACTGAGAAACATTTTCAAATAGCAATGAGCAAAAGTAGACTAGCATGAACTTAGCTTCTCCACGAGGAGACAGGTCACAAGGGAAGTCCCAGAGAGATCTGAACCAGTACTGAATACAACGACAGCAGGCAACAAGTAAAGGTCCAGGTGGAGTTAAATAGGCAGCAAGCCTAGCAGAAAACGAGGCAGCTGGAGTCCAGCTACAGACCAGCCGTAACACTCAAAGCCACCAGAGGGAGCCCAAGAACAGAACTCACAAAGTACCACTCATGACTAGTGTTGAGCATTCCGATACTGCAAGTATCGGGTATCGGCCGATACTTGCTGTATCGGAATTTCCGATACCGAGATCCGATACTTTTGTGGTATCGGGTATCGGGTATCGCAACAACATTAATGTAATAATGTGTAAAAAAGAGAATTAAAATAAAAAATATCGCTATACTCACCTGTCCGACGCAGCCGGGACCTCAGCGAGGGAACCGGCAGCGTTGTTTGTTTAAATTTCGCGCTTTTACTTGGTTACGTGAAGTCCCGGCTTGTGATTGGTCAGGGCGGCCATGTTGCCGGGACGCGGACCAATCACAGCAAGCCGTGACGAAATTACGTCACGGCTTGCTGTGATTGGTCCGCGTCCCAGCAACATGGCCGCCATTAACCAATCACAAGCCGGGACGTCACGGGAGGCTGGACATGCGCGTATTTTGAAAAGCGCGCGTGTCCAGCCTCCAGTGACGTCCCGGCAACATGGCCGCCATTAACCAATCACAAGCCGGGACGTCACGGGAGGCTGGACATGCGCGTATTTTGAAAAGCGCGCGTGTCCAGCCTCCAGTGACGTCCCGGCAACATGGCCGCCATTAACCAATCACAAGCCGGGACGTCACGGGAGGCTGGACATGCGCGCATTTTGAAAAGCGCGCGTGTCCAGCCTCCCGTGACGTCACGGCTTGTGATTGGTTAATGGCGGCCATGTTGCCGGGACGCGGACCAATCACAGCAAGCCGTGACGTAATTTCGTCACGGCTTGCTGTGATTGGTCCGCGTCCCGGCAACATGGCGCCGTGACCAATCATAAGCCGGGACGTCACTGGAGGCTGGACACGCGCGCTTTTCAAAATACGCGCATGTCCAGCCTCCCGTGACGTCACGGCTTGTGATTGGTTAATGGCGGCCATGTTGCCGGGACGCGGACCAATCACAGCAAGCCGTGACGTAATTTCGTCACGGCTTGCTGTGATTGGTCCGCGTCCCGGCAACATGGCCGCCCTGACCAATCACAAGCCGGGACCTCACGTAACCAAGTAAAAGCGCGAATTTTAAACAAACAACGCTGCCGGTTCCCTCGCTGAGGTCCCGGCTGCGTCGGACAGGTGAGTATAGCAATATTTTTTATTTTAATTCTTTCTTTTACACATTAATATGGTTCCCAGGGCCTGAAGGAGAGTTTCCTCTCCTTCAGACCCTGGGAACCATCAGGAATACCGTCCGATACCTGAGTCCCATTGACTTGTATTGGTATCGGGTATCGGTATCGGATTGGATCCGATACTTTGCCGGTATCGGCCGATACTTTCCGATACCGATACTTTCAAGTATCGGACGGTATCGCTCAACACTACTCATGACCACAGGAGGGAGCCCGAGAATGGAATTCACAACAGTACCCCCCCTTGAGGAGGGGTCACCGAACCCTCACCAGAGCCCCCAGGCCGATCAGGACGAGCCAAATGAAAGGCACAAACCAAATCGTCAGCATGGACATCAGAGGCAACAACCCAGGAATTATCCTCCTGACCATAGCCCTTCCATTTAACCAAGTACTGAAGCTTCCGTCTCGAAATACGAGAATCCAAGATCTTCTCCACCACATACTCCAATTCTCCCTCGACCAACACCGGAGCAGGAGGATCAACAGAAGGAACCACAGGCACCACATACCTCCGCAACAATGACCTATGGAACACATTATGAATGGCAAAAGATGCTGGGAGGTCCAAACGAAATGACACAGGATTGAGGATTTCTGAAATCTTATAAGGACCGATGAAACGAGGTTTAAACTTAGGGAAGGAAACCTTCATAGGAACGTAACGAAATGACAACCATACCAAATCCCCCACACGAAGTCGGGGACCCACACAGCGACGGCGATTAGCAAAGCGCTGAGCCTTCTCCTGTGACAACGTCAAATTGTCCACTACGTGGTTCCAAATCTGCTGCAACCTATCCACCAGAGAATCCACCCCAGGACAGTCAGAAGGCTCAACCTGACCTGAGGAAAAACGAGGATGAAAACCAGAATTGCAAAAGAAAGGCGAAACCAAAGTAGCAGAACTAGCCCGATTATTGAGGGCGAACTCAACCAATGGCAAAAAAGTCACCCAATCATCCTGATCAGCAGAAACAAAACATCTCAGATAAGCTTCCAAGGTCTGATTAGTTCGTTCAGTTTGGCCATTTGTCTGAGGATGGAAGGCCGAAGAAAAAGACAAATCAATGCCCATCGTAGCACAAAAGGACCGCCAAAATCTGGACACAAACTGGGATCCTCTGTCAGACACAATGTTCTCCGGAATACCATGCAAATGAACCACATTCTGAAAAAACAGCGGAACCAAATCAGAGGAGGAGGGCAACTTAGGCAAGGGAACCAAATGGACCATTTTAGAAAAACGATCACAAACCACCCAGATGACAGACATCCTCTGAGAGACTGGAAGATCCGAAATAAAATCCATGGAAATATGCGTCCAAGGCCTCTTCGGGACAGGCAAAGGCAAAAGCAATCCACTGGTACGAGAACAGCAAGGCTTGGCCCGAGCACAAATCCCACAGGACTGCACAAAGGAACGCACATCCCGCGACAAGGAAGGCCACCAAAAGGATCTGGCCACCAGATCCCTGGTACCAAAAATCCCAGGATGACCCGCCAACACCGAAGAATGAACCTCGGAAATAACTCTACTGGTCCATCTATCCGGGACAAACAGTCTCTCCGGTGGACAACGGTCAAGTCTATCGGCCTGAAATTCCTGCAGCACCCACCGCAAATCAGGGGAGATGGCAGACAAAATCACCCCCTCTCTGAGGATACCAGCCGGCTCAGAAACTCCCGGAGAGTCAGGCACAAAACTCCTAGAAAGGGCATCAGCCTTCACATTCTTTGAGCCCGGAAGGTACGAAACCACGAAATCAAAACGGGAGAAAAACAGCGACCAACGAGCTTGTCTAGGATTTAACCGCTTGGCAGACTCGAGATAAATCAAATTCTTGTGATCCGTCAAGACCACCACGCGATGCTTGGCTCCCTCAAGCCAATGTCGCCACTCTTCGAATGCCCACTTCATTGCCAACAACTCCCGATTACCAACATCATAATTCCGCTCGGCAGGCGAAAACTTTCTAGAAAAGAAAGCACATGGGCCATCACTGAGCCATCAGAGCTTCTCTGTGACAAGACAGCCCCTGCTCCAATATCAGAAGCATCAACCTCGACCTGAAAGGGAAGAGAAGAGACATCAGGCTGACGCAAGACAGGAGCAGAAGACCAATTCGTCACATCAGCACTAGTGTTGAGCGATACCGTCCGATACTTGAAAGTATCGGTATCGGAAAGTATCGGCCGATACCGGCAAAGTATCGGATCCAATCCGATACCGATACCCGATACCAATACAAGTCAATGGGACTCAAGTATCGGACGGTATCCCTGATGGTTCCCAGGGTCTGAAGGAGAGGAAACTCTCCTTCAGGCCCTGGGATCCATATTAATGTGTAAAAGAAAGAATTAAAATAAAAAATATTGCTATACTCACCTCACCGAGGGAACCGGCAGCGTTCTTTGCTTAAAATTTGCGCGTTTACTTCCTTACGTGAAGTCCCGGCTTGTGATTGGTCGCGTGCTGCCCATGTGGCCGCGACGCGACCAATCACAGCAAGCCGTGACGTAATTTCAGGTCCTTCAGGATTTTAAAATTACGTTCTGGCTTGTGATTGGTCGCGTCGCGGTCACATGGGCGACGCGACCAATCACAAGCCGTGACGTCACGGGAGGCTGGACACGCGCGCATTTTAAAATGCGCGCGTGTCCTGCCTCCCGTGACGTCCCGGCTTGTGATTGGTCGCGTCGCCCATGTGGCCGCGACGCAACCAATCACAGCAAGCCGTGACGTAATTTCAGGTCCTTCAGGATCTTAAAATTACGTTCTGGCTTGTGATTGGTCGCGTCGCGGTCACATGGGCGACGCGACCAATCACAAGCCGTGTGGTCACGGGAGGCTGGACAAGCGCGCATTCTAAAATGCGCGCGTGTCCAGCCTCCCGTGACGTCATGGCTTGTGATTGGTCGCGTCGCCCATGTGACCGCGACGCGACCAATCACAAGCCAGAACGTAATTTTAAAATCCTGAAGGACCTGAAATTACGTCACGGCTTGCTGTGATTGGTTGCGTCGCGGCCACATGGGCGACGCGACCAATCACAAGCCGTGACGTAATTTTAAAAATGCGCGCGTTTCCTGCCTCCTGTGACGTCACGGCTTGTGATTGGTCGCGTCGCCCATGTGACCGCGACGCGACCAATCACAAAGCCGGAACGTAATTTTAAAATACTGAATGCCTAGAAGGACCTGAAAATTACGTCACGGCTTGCTGTGATTGGTCGCGTCGCGGCCACATGGGCGGCACGCGACCAATCACAAGCCGTGACGTCACGGAAGGAAGGAAACGCGCGCATTTTAAGCAAAGAACGCTGCCGGTTCCCTCGGTGAGGTCCAGGCTGCGTCGGAGAGGTGAGTATAGCAATATTTTTTATTTTAATTCTTTCTTTTACACATTAATGTTGTTTCGATACCGATACCCGATACCACAAAAGTATCGGATCTCGGTATCGGAATTCCGATACAGCAAATATCGGCCGATACCCGATACTTGCGGTATCGGAGTGCTCAACACTAATCAGCACCCTTTCTAGTCAAATCCGTCAAAGGTTTAACCACACTAGAAAAATTAGTGATGAAGCGACGGTAAAAATTAGCAAAGCCCAAGAACTTCTGAAGACTCTTCACCGATGTAGGTTGAGTCAAGTCATAGATGGCCTGGACTTTAACTGGATCCATCTCGATAGTAGAAGGGGAAAAAATGAAGCCCAAAAAGGAAACCTTCTGGACTCCAAAGAGACATTTAGAGCCCTTCACAAACAAGGCATTGGCATGCAGGACCTGAAACACCATCCTGACCTGCTTCACATGAGACTCCCAATCATCAGAAAAGACCAAAATATCATCCAGGTACACAATCATAAATCTATCCAGATACTCTCGGAAGATGTCGTGCATGAAGGACTGAAACACGGAAGGGGCATTATTAAGCCCAAAAGGCATCACCAAGTACTCAAAATGACCTTCGGGCGTATTAAATGCTGTTTTCCATTCATCGCCCTGCTTTATACGCACAAGATTATAAGCTCTTCGAAGATCTATCTTGGTGAACCAACTAGCCCCCCTAATCCGAGCAAACAGATCGGACAGCAGAGGCAAAGGGTACTGAAATTTGACCGTGATTTTATTTAGAAGGCGATAATCTATACAGGGTCTCAGAGAACCATCCTTCTTGGCGACAAAAAAGAACCCTGCACCCAAAGGTGACGAGGACGGACGAATATGCCCTTTCTCCAAAGACTCCTTTATATAAGTCCGCATAGCGGTATGTTCTGGTACAGATAAATTAAAAAGTCGACCCTTAGGGAACTTACTACCAGGAATCAAATTTATAGCACAATCACAATCCCTATGAGGAGGTAGGGTGCTGGATTTGGGCTCATCAAATACATCCTGGTAATCCGACAAAAATTCAGGGACTTCAGAAGGAGTAGAAGAAGCGATCGATACCAAAGGAACATCGCCATGTACCCCTTGACAACCCCAACTTGACACAGACATTGCTTTCCAATCCAGGACTGGATTATGAACCTGCAGCCATGGCAGACCCAACACGACAACATCATGCAAATTATGTAACACCAGAAAGCGAATAACCTCCTGATGTGCGGGAGTTATGCACATAGTAACTTGAGTCCAGTACTGAGGCTTATTCTTGGCCAATGGCATAGCATCAATTCCTTTTAGTGGAATAGGGAATTGCAATGGCTCCAAGATAAAACCACAGCGCCTGGCAAATGACAAATCCATCAAATTCAGGGCAGCGCCCGAATCCACAAAAGCCATAACAGAGTAGGATGACAGAGAGCAAATCAAAGTAACAGACAAAATGAATTTAGGCTGTACAGTACCAATGGTGACAGACTGTTGTGAATTTACCTTTTTGGCTCCCTCTAGTGGTTACTAGTGATTTGACTCTGGGAATGTCTGCCATCCCTTGTATGCTCACCTGGGTCGTTAGGTCAGGGGTGTTGCTATATAAGCTCCCTGGACCTTCAGTTCAATGCCTGGCAACGTTGTAATCAGAGCTAATCTGTTGTGCTCTTGTCTACTGATCCTGGTTCCTGCTAGATTAAGCTAAGTCTGCTTTCTTGCTTTTTGCTATTTGTTTTTGTTTGCATTTTTGTCCAGCTTGTACATAATCTGTATCCTAACCTTGCTGGAAGCTCTAGGGAGGCTGGAGTTCTCCCCCCGGGCCGTTAGACGGTTCGGAGGTTCTTGAATTTCCAGTGTGGATTTTTGATAGGGTTTTTGTTGACCATATAAGTTATCTTACTACATTCTGCTATTAGTAAGTGGGCCTCTCTTTGCTAAACCTAGTTCATCTCTGTGTTTGTCATTTCCTCTTACCTCACCGTTATTATTTGTGGGGGGCTTGTATCCAACTTTTGGGGTCTATTCTCTGGAGGCAAGAGAGGTCTTTGTTTTCCTCTTCTAGGGGTAGTTAGTCCTCCGGCTGGCGCGAGACATCTAGCGACCAACGTAGGCATGTTCCCCGGCTACTTCTAGTGTTGGCGTTAGGAGTAGATATATGGTCAACCCAGTTACCACTGCCCTATGAGCTGGATTTTTGTACTTCGCAGACTTACTTGTTCCTCTGAGACCCTCGCCATTGGGGTCATAACAGTTTGCCAGGCCAGTATTAAATATTAAATGCATTGCAGAAGCGGGATTATAAGAAAGAAAATTCTGAGTTTTTTTTTTTTCTCTTTCTCATTTTTTTTTTCTTTTCCCCTTTACCTCTGAGTGGCTTGTGTTTGCTGCAGACATGAATGTCCAGACCTTGATTACAGGTGTGGACCAGCTTACTGCTCGTGTGCAGGGCATACAAGATTATGTTATCAGAAATCCTATGTCAGAACCTAAGATACCGATTCCTGAACTGTTTTCCGGAGACCGATTTAAATTTAGAAATTTCAGGAATAATTGTAAATTGTTTTTGTCCCTGAGACCCTGTTCATCTGGAGACTCCGCTCAGCAAGTGAAAATTGTTATTTCTTTTTTACGGGGCGACCCTCAGGATTGGGCCTTCTCGCTGGCGCCAGGAGATCCGGCATTGGCTGATATTGATGCGTTTTTTCTGGCGCTCGGTTTGCTTTATGAGGAACCCAATCTTGAGATTCAGGCAGAAAAAGCCTTGCTGGCTATGTCTCAGGGCCAGGACGAGGCTGAAGTGTATTGCCAAAAATTTCGGAAATGGTCCGTGCTGACCCAGTGGAACGAGTGTGCATTGGCTGCAAATTTCAGAAATGGCCTTTCTGAAGCCATTAAGAATGTGATGGTGGGTTTTCCCATTCCCACAGGTCTGAATGATTCCATGGCCCTGGCAATTCAAATCGACCGGCGGTTGCGGGAGCGCAAAACCGCAAATTCCCTCATGGTGTTGTCTGAACAGGCACCTGATTTAATGCAATGTGATAGAATCCTGACTAGAAATGAGCGGAAAATTCATAGACGCCAGAATGGCTTGTGTTACTACTGTGGTGTCTACACATGTTATCTCAGCATGCTCTAAACGTCTTACTAGGGTTGTTAGTCCTGTCGCCATTGGTAATTTGCAACCTAAATTTATTCTATCTGTAACTTTGATTTGCTCACTGTCATCGTATCCTGTCATGGCGTTTGTAGACTCAGGTGCTGCCCTGAGTCTGATGGATCTGTCATTTGCCAAGCGCTGCGGTTTTGTTCTGGAGCCATTAGAAAATCCTATCCCTCTTAAGGGTATTGATGCTACGCCTTTGGCAAAAAATAAACCGCAGTTTTGGACACAGGTTACCATGTGCATGACTCCCGAACATCGGGAGGTGATACGTTTTCTTGTTCTGCATAAGATGCATGATTTGGTTGTTTTGGGTTTGCCATGGTTACAGACCCATAATCCAGTCTTGGACTGGAAGGCAATGTCGGTGTCAAGTTGGGGCTGCCATGGAATTCATGGAGATTCCCTGCCCTTGTCTATTGCTTCTTCTACGCCTTCGGAAGTTCCGGCGTATTTGTCTGATTATCAGGATGTCTTCAGCGAGTCTAAGTCCAGTGCACTGCCTCCTCATAGGGAATGTGACTGTGCAATAGATTTGATTCCTGGCAGTAAGTTTCCTAAGGGGAGACTGTTTAATTTGTCGGTACCTGAACATACCGCGATGCGTTCATATATCAAGGAGTCTCTTGAGAAGGGGCATATCCGTCCTTCTTCTTCCCCTCTTGGTGCGGGATTCTTTTTTGTGGCCAAAAAGGACGGATCTTTGAGGCCTTGTATTGACTATCGGCTTTTAAACAAGATCACTGTCAAATTTCAGTATCCTTTGCCGCTGTTGTCAGACTTGTTTGCCCGGATTAAAGGTGCCAAGTGGTTCACCAAGATAGACCTTCGTGGTGCGTACAACCTTGTGCGCATTAAGCAAGGCGATGAATGGAAAACCGCATTCAATACGCCCGAAGGTCATTTTGAGTACTTGGTGATGCCATTTGGGCTCTCTAATGCACCTTCAGTTTTTCAGTCCTTCATGCATGACATTTTCCGGAAGTATCTGGATAAATTTTTGATTGTTTATCTGGATGATATTCTGGTTTTTTCTGATGATTGGGACTCGCATGTGGAGCAGGTCAGGATGGTTTTTAAGATTTTGCGTGAAAATTCTTTGTTTGTTAAAGGCTCAAAGTGTCTCTTTGGTGTACAGAGGGTTCCCTTTTTGGGGTTCATTTTTTCCCCTTCTGCTGTGGAGATGGACCCAGTCAAGGTCCGAGCTATTCATGATTGGACTCAACCCTCGTCAGTTAAGAGTCTTCAGAAGTTCTTGGGTTTTGCTAACTTCTACCGTCGTTTTATCGCAAATTTTTCTAGCGTTGTTAAACCATTGACGGATATGACCAAGAAAGGCTCTGATGTAGCTAACTGGGCTCCTGCTGCCGTGGAGGCTTTCCAGGAGTTGAAACGCCGGTTTACTTCGGCGCCTGTTTTGTGCCAACCTGACACCTCACTTCCCTTTCAGGTGGAGGTGGATGCTTCGGAGATTGGGGCAGGGGCCGTTTTGTCGCAGAGAGGCCCTGGTTGCTCTACTATGAGACCTTGTGCCTTTTTCTCCAGGAAGTTTTCGCCGGCAGAGCGAAATTATGATGTGGGCAATCGGGAGTTGTTGGCCATGAAGTGGGCATTTGAGGAGTGGCGTCATTGGCTCGAGGGTGCTAAGCATCGTGTGGTGGTCTTGACTGATCACAAAAATCTGATGTATCTCGAGTCTGCTAAATGCCTGAATCCTAGACAGGCCCGCTGGTCATTGTTTTTCTCCCGTTTTGACTTTGTGGTCTCGTATTTACCAGGTTCTAAGAATGTGAAGGCCGATGCTCTGTCTAGGAGCTTTGTGCCTGATGCTCCTGGAGTCGCTGAACCTGTGGGTATTCTTAAGGAAGGAGTTATCTTGTCAGCTATTTCTCCTGATCTGCGGCGTGTGTTGCAGAGATTTCAGGCTGGTAGGCCTGACTCTTGTCCATCTGACAGATTGTTTGTGCCTGCTAAATGGACCAGCAGAGTCATTTCCGAGGTTCATTCCTCAGTGTTGGCAGGGCACCCAGGAATTTTTGGCACCAGAGATCTGGTGGCCAGGTCCTTTTGGTGGCCTTCCTTGTCAAGGGATGTGCGGTCATTTGTGCAGTCCTGTGGAACTTGTGCTCGAGCTAAGCCTTGCTGTTCTCGTGCCAGCGGGTTGCTCTTGCCCTTGCCTGTCCCGAAGAGACCTTGGACACACATCTCTATGGATTTCATTTCTGATCTTCCGGTGTCTCAGGGCATGTCTGTCATCTGGGTGATATGTGATCGTTTCTCCAAGATGGTCCATTTGGTTCCTTTGCCTAAGCTGCCCTCCTCTTCTGATCTGGTTCCTGTGTTCTTCCAGAACGTGGTTCGTTTGCACGGCATTCCTGAGAATATTGTGTCGGACAGAGGATCCCAGTTTGTTTCCAGGTTCTGGCGATCCTTTTGTGGTAGGATGGGCATTGATTTGTCGTTTTCGTCCGCTTTTCATCCCCATACTAACGGACAAACGGAGCGAACTAATCAGACTCTGGAGGCTTATTTGAGGTGTTTTGTCTCTTCTGATCAGGATGATTGGGTGACCTTCTTGCCGTTGGCTGAGTTTGCCCTTAATAATCGGGCTAGTTCCGCCACCTTGGTTTCGCCATTTTTCTGCAACTCTGGTTTCCATCCTCGTTTTTCCTCGGGACATGTGGAGCCTTCTGACTGTCCTGGGGTGGATTCTGTGGTGGATAGGTTGCAGCGGATCTGGAGTCATGTGGTGGACAACTTGAAGTTGTCACAGGAGAAGGCTCAGCGTTTTGCCAACCGCCGCCGCGGTGTGGGTCCCCGACTTCGCGTTGGGGATTTGGTATGGCTGTCTTCTCGATTTGTTCCTATGAAGGTCTCCTCTCCCAAATTTAAGCCTCGCTTCATTGGTCCTTACAAGATATTGGAAGTCCTTAATCCTGTATCCTTTCGCCTGGATCTTCCGGTGTCGTTTGCCATTCACAACGTATTTCATAGGTCCTTGTTGCGGCGGTACGTTGTGCCTGTGGTCCCTTCTGCTGAGCCTCCTGCTCCGGTGTTGGTTGAGGGCGAGTTGGAGTACGTGGTGGAGAAGATCTTAGATTCTCGTCTCTCCAGGCGGAGGCTTCAGTACCTGGTCAAGTGGAAGGGCTATGGTCAGGAGGATAATTCCTGGGTGGTCGCCTCTGATGTGCATGCGGCCGATTTGGTTCGTGCCTTTCACACCGCTCATCCTGATCGCCCTGGTGGTCTTGGTGAGGGTTCGGTGACCCCTCACTAAGGGGGGGGTACTGTTGTGAATTTACCTTTTTGGCTCCCTCTAGTGGTTACTAGTGATTTGACCCTGGGAATGTCTGCCATCCCTTGTATGCTCACCTGGGTCGTTAGGTCAGGGGTGTTGCTATATAAGCTCCCTGGACCTTCAGTTCAATGCCTGGCAACGTTGTAATCAGAGCTAATCTGTTGTGCTCTTGTCTACTGATCCTGGTTCCTGCTAGATTAAGCTAAGTCTGCATTCTTGCTTTTTGCTATTTGTTTTTGTTTGCATTTTTGTCCAGCTTGTACATAATCTGTATCCTAACCTTGCTGGAAGCTCTAGGGAGGCTGGAGTTCTCCCCCCGGGCCGTTAGACGGTTCGGGGGTTCTTGAATTTCCAGTGTGGATTTTTGATAGGGTTTTTGTTGACCATATAAGTTATCTTACTACATTCTGCTATTAATAAGTGGGCCTCTCTTTGCTAAACCTAGTTCATCTCTGTGTTTGTCATTTCCTCTTACCTCACCGTTATTATTTGTGGGGGGCTTGTATCCAACTTTTGGGGTCTATTCTCTGGAGGCAAGAGAGGTCTTTGTTTTCCTCTTCTAGGGGTAGTTAGTCCTCCGGCTGGCGCGAGACATCTAGCGACCAACGTAGGCATGTTCCCCGGCTACTTCTAGTGTTGGCGTTAGGAGTAGATATATGGTCAACCCAGTTACCACTGCCCTATGAGCTGGATTTTTGTACTTCGCAGACTTACTTGTTCCTCTGAGACCCTCGCCATTGGGGTCATAACACAGACTTAGCGAACCTTTTTGTGCGCTTAGAACAGTCAGAGATAACATGAGTGGAGTCACCACAGTAAAAGCACAACCCATTCTGACGTCTGTGATTTTGCCGTTCAATTCTGGTCAGAATCCTGTCACATTGCATAGACTCAGGCTTCTGTTCAGAAAACACCGCCAGATGGTGCACAGGTTTGCGCTCCCGCAAACGCCGATCAATCTGAATGGCCAAAGACATTGACTCATTCAGACCCGCAGGCGTGGGGAACCCCACCATAACATCCTTAAGGGCTTCAGAAAGACCCTTTCTGAAAATCGCTGCCAGGGCACACTCATTCCACTGAGTGAGCACAGACCACTTCCTAAACTTCTGACAGTAAACCTCTGCTTCATCCTGACCCTGAGAGAGAGCCAGCAAAATCTTTTCTGCCTGGTCCACTAGATTAGGTTCCTCATAAAGCAATCCAAGCGCCAGAAAAAACGCATCCACATTTAGCAATGCAGGATCTCCTGGCGCCAGGGAGAATGCCCAATCTTGAGGGTCACCACGTAACAAAGAAATAATAATTTTAACTTGCTGAGCAGGGTCACCAGAGGAACGAGGTCTCAGAGAAAGAAACAATTTGCAATTATTTTTGAAATTCAAAAACATAGACCTATCTCCAGAGAACAGCTCAGGAATTGGTATTTTGGGTTCTGACATAGGACTGTGAATTACATAATCCTGAATGCTTTGTATCCTTGTAGCGAGCTGATCCACACAAGAGGACAGACCTTGAATGTCCATATCTGCAGCTGAGTCCTGAACCACCCAGAGATTAAGGGGAGGAGAGAGGCTAAACACACTGCAGAGGAAAAAATAAAAACCTCAGATGCTTCTCTTATCCCTCTTTTGCGATGCATTAACACTTTACTGGCCTGCTGTACTGTTATGGTTCTGGTGGTAAGAACACATGAACTGACCTGATAGGTAAACCCAAAAAATAGGACAAGCTCTGGGAATGTGGGAACTTTACTGACCGCAATCCTGATCCTATCAACACACACTATAGGCAGCCGTGGAGCGTTCCTAACTCGGCCTAGACGCCTCCGCACAGCCTGAGAAACTGGCTACCCCTAGAGAGAAACAAAGCCTCACTTGCCTCAGAGAAATTTTCCCCAAAGTGAGAGCAGCCCCCACAAATATTGACGGTGAGTTAAGAGGAAAACACAAACATAGAAATGAAAATAGGTTTTAGCCAATGAGGCCCGCTAATAACTAGTCAGAGGATAGCAAGGAATCTGTGCTGTCAGTATAAAATACTACAAAAATTATCCACGCAGAGAATACAAAAAGACCCCCACACCGACTCACGATGTGAGGGGCGCAACTCCGCACCCCAGAGCTTCCAGCTAGCAATCAAATCGCATATAAGCAAGCTGGACTGAACTCATCATATACTGAGAAACATTTTCAAATAGCAATGAGCAAAAGTAGACTAGCATGAACTTAGCTTCTCCACGAGGAGACAGGTCACAAGGGAAGTCCCAGAGAGATCTGAACCAGTACTGAATACAACGACAGCAGGCAACAAGTAAAGGTCCAGGTGGAGTTAAATAGGCAGCAAGCCTAGCAGAAAACGAGGCAGCTGGAGTCCAGCTACAGACCAGCCGTAACACTCAAAGCCACCAGAGGGAGCCCAAGAACAGAACTCACAAAGTACCACTCATGACCACAGGAGGGAGCCCGAGAACAGAATTCACAACACAGGTGGCTCTGCAAGCTCCACCTGTGTGAGGCAACAAAGGCCGGCGGAGTCAAACTGCCAAGGCAGCTGGAAGGCCTGGCACCCACAGCTTTCACAGTGGTGCAGTCGCCCACAGCAACTGGTCTGAGGAGGTGGACTGGCGTGTTTAGTGACTGTAAACTGGAGGATATGGTTCCCAGCTGCGATCTGGAGGATATCGTTAACTGTGAAGTGCTATGAGTTGGACATTAACACGGTGGTGCATTCGCCCACGGCAACCGGCCAGGGTGGACTGGCGTCTTTAGCAACTGTAATCCAGAGGATATGTGCCCGGCTACGAACTGGAGGTGGACTGTCTTGTTCCCAGCTGGGATCTGGAGGTGGACTGTCCTATACTCTATACAAGTCACTAGTTCGACCACACTTAGAATACTGTGCACAGTTCTGGTCTCCGGTGTATAAGAAAGACATACCTGAACTGGAGCGGGTGCAGAGAAGAGCGACCAAGGTTATTAGAGGACTGGGGGGTCTGCAATACCAAGATAGGTTATTACACTTGGGGCTATTTAGTTTGGAAAAATGAAGACTAAGGGGTGATCTTATTTTAATGTATAAATATATGAGGGGACACTACAAAGACCTTTCTGATGATCTTTTTAATCATAGACCTGAGACAGGGACAAGGGGGCATCCTCTACGTCTGGAGGAAAAAAGGTTTAAGCATAACAAACGCGGATTCTTTACTGTAAGAGCAGTGAGACTATGGAACTCTCTGCCGTATGATGTTGTAATGAGTGATTCATTACTTAAATTTAAGAGGGGTCTGGATACCTTTCTGGAAAAGTATAATGTTACAGGTTATATATGCTAGATTCCTTGATAGGGCGTTGATCCAGGGAACTAGTCTGATTGCCGTATGTGGAGTTGGGAAGGAATTTTTTTCCCCAAGGTGGAGCTTACTCTTTGCCACATGGTTTTTTTTTGCCTTCCTCTGGATCAACATGCTAGGGCATGTTAGGTTAGGCTATGGGTTGAACTAGATGGACTTAAAGTCTTCCATCAACCTTAATAACTATGTAACTATGTTTCCCAGCTGCGATACCAAGGATAACATGTGCTGTGTTTTTGTGAGTTGAACATTAAAGGGAACCTGTCACCTGAATTTGGCGGGCCCTTTTTTTTCGGTCCGATGGGCGGTGTTTTCGGGTGTTTTATTCACCCCTTCCTTTCCCGCTGGCTGCACGCTGGCCGCAATTTCGTCTTGAAGTTGATTCGCTTTCCTTCGTAGAACACGCCTGCGCAAGGCAATCTGCGCAGTATGCTTTGCCCAACTGTGGGCAAAGCTGAAAAGCATTAGTGCGCATGCGCCGGCGCACTATGTCCCGGAAGTATTTCGCTGTGTTCCGGGACATAGTGCGCTGGCACATGCGCACTAATACTTTTCGGCTTTGCCCGCAGTTGGGCAAAGCATACTGCGCATGCGCAAGGCAAGATTGCCTTGCGCAGGCGTGTTCTACGAAGGAAAGTGAATCAACTTCAAGATGATATTGCGGCCAGCGTGCAGCCAGCGGGAAAGGAATGGGTGAATAAAACACCCGAAAACACTGCCCATCGGACCGAAGAGGGCCTGCTAAATTCAGGTGACAGGTTCCCTTTAAAGAGACGTTTTGTTTTCAATTGTCCTGGGTCACAGCCTCATCACTGCATAGGGTGCTACTGCTGGACTACAATACCCAAAAGTGACACCATTCTAAAAACTGCACCCCTCAAGGTGCTCAAAACAACATTCAAGAAGTTTGCTATCCTTTCCGGTGTTTCACAGAAATTATTGAATCCTCCATTGAATCCTCATGTATCTAGCTTTGCTAGCTATCTTAGCAAGCATATGTTATGGTATTTAACTTATTCTATCTCCAGCATTGAATCCTCCATGTTTCCAGTTTGCTAGCCATCTTAGCAAGCATATGTTATGGTATATACTGTAGCTATTTCAACTTACTCTGCTTGTCCCCTTATGCTGTGAGGTCATGTAGCTTTTTTCAAAGTGGTTTATGATCCACGTAGGCCTGGACACTTGTTTATCTGTTCGCTACATTTATTGTGTCCTGCTGTCGCAACTTAGTTTGATTGATTGCTAACGAGGTAATATTGTGAGAGATCTTAGAGCTAGCCTCCTATGTATTGAGACATAGTCTGGGGAAGCATTTATGCAGGGGTGCATTTATGTACATTTAATCTAAATACATTTTATCAAAATGCTGGCAGTTATACCATGGCAGTTTGACAGGGCCGGAGACAGGTAAGACATTTAAACAAACCTATTCCCAATACATTTGGATTACAACAACTATTTACCATATACATTTGAATAATTTATATCCTGGCTGCTGCATTCACTCACATCCATCATCCTTGCATTAACTCTTTATACTCCATCCATATCGGCCCCTCACTCCTCTCATCTGTATAGAAATCATGCTCTTTTCACATTGCTAAACTGCACAGATCCATTCAGTTCCACCATCCAACACAAGAGACGTTCTCACAAAACACTTAACCATCTGCTCACTCTTTCTATCCTCCTTCTCCTAGTCACAGGAGACATCTCTCCCAACCTCGGCCCCCCATGTTATATCAAGTCAAACCCCCCAACTGCTACACTCAGAAACCCCTCTAACCTTATTAATATTTCCTGCATGCCTTCTGTCTCTTTCAATTGTGACCTTTGGAAATCACGCTCAGTGTGTAATAAACTCTCCTTCATCCATGACTTCTTCCTAATTCTCTTAACCTCCTGGCTCTTACTGAAACCTGGATCCAGCAGTCAGCCACCACGCTGCTGCTGCTTTCTCATAGGGTGGACTACAATTCTCTCATACCCCAAGATCGGACAACAGAGCAGGTGGAGGCGTTGGTCTTCTCCTATCACCCAAATGTACCTGCCAGGTTATCCCTCAAGTACCCTCACTTGTTTTCCCTTCTTTTGAGGTCCATGCTGTCAGACTCTACATCCCCTTCTCCATGCGAGTGGCGGTGGTGTATTGTCCTCCGGGCCCCTCCCATCAGTTCCTGGATCACTTTGCCACCTGGCTTCCATATTTTTCTCTCCTGCAATATACCCACCCTCATCATGGGTGAATTCAACATCCCCATTGCTCTTCCCCTTTCCTCATCTGCTACTCACATTTTATCTCTAACCTCCTCCTTCGGCCTTTCGCAGCTTCCTAACTCTCCAACGCATGAAGACGGAAACGCCCTCGACTTGGTCTTCTCCCGGCCTTGCTCAGTTGATGATTTCACAAATTCCCCTCTCCCGCTCTCTGACCACAACCTTCTTTCCTTCTCTATCAAGAACTGCCATCCAGCTCAGGTCACCCCTACTTTCCACACACATAGAAATATACAGGCCATTAACACCCAGAAACTTATGAAGAACTTGCAGTTATCACTTGCCCCTATCTCCTCCCTCTCATGTCCTGATTCTGCACTGAAGCATTACAATGAAACACTGCAAGGTGCCCTGGATGAAACTGCCCCTCCTATACATAGAACAACACGGCACAGATGGCGACAACCATGGCACACGCTGCAAACACATTTCTTGCAGCGGTGCTCCAGGTGCGCCAATTGTTTGTGGAGAAAGTCCAATCTACCCGAAGATTTCATCCAATATAAGTTTATGGTAAAAACATGCAACACTGCCCTTCACCTCTCCAAACAAACCTATTTCAATACCCTCATCACCTCACTATCCAATAACCCGAAACATCTCTTTGACAATTTCCATTCCCTACTCAACCCAAGAGTGCAGGCCCCAACCACGCATCTCTGCGCTAACGATCTGGCCAATTATTTCAAAGAAAAAATTGATCATATCCGACAGGAAATTATCTCGCAATCCCCTCATACCATGCACTATCCTCCCTCCCCCACTGCATCTAGATCACCCTTTGACTTTCAACCAGTCACAGAAGAAGAAGTAATCAGGCTCCTTGCATCTTCTCGCCTGACCACTTGCACCAGTGACCCCATTCGGTCACATCTCCTCCAGTCCCTTTCCCCTGCTGACACTACTGACCTAACAAAAATATTCAACCTCTCTCTTCTGGTATCTTTCCCTCCTCATTTAAGCATGCCATCATACATCCATTACTTAAAAAACCATCCCTCCATCAAAACTGTTCCGCTAACTATAGACCTGTCTCTAATCTTCCCTTCATCTCTAAACTCCTGGAATGGCTGGTCCACTCCCGTCTTATCCGCTATCTCTCAGATAACTCTCTTCTTGACCCTCTGCAATCTGGTTTCCTCTCTTTACACTCTACTGAAACTGCCCTTACTAAAGTCTCTAATGATCTACCAACAGCTAAATCTAATAGTCACTGCTCCCTGCTAATTCTCTTGGATCTCCCTGCAACAATCAACACTGTGGATCATCAGCTCCTCCTCACTATGCTCTGCTCCATCGGCTTCAAGGACACTGTTCTCTTCTGATTCTCCTCCTTTCTCTCTGACCGCTCCTTCACTGTATCTTTTGCTGGCTCCTCCTCCTCTCCTCTTCCCCTTACTGTTGGGGTTTCTCAAGGATCAGTTCTAGGCCCCCTCCTCTTCTCATTGTATGCTGCCACTATTGGTTAAACAATCAGTAGATTTGGTTTCCAGTACCATCTTTATGCTGATGACACCCAATTATACACTTCTTCTGATATCACACATGCCTTTTTAGAAAACACCAGTAATTGTCTTACCGCTGACTATAACATCATGTCCTCCTTCTATCTGAAACTGAACCTGTGAAAAACTGAACTCCTTGTGTTTCCTCCCTCTACTAATGTACCTATGCCCGACATTGCCATTGCTGTGTGTGGTTCCACCATTACTCCCCAGCAACATGCCCACTGTCTTGGGGTCATACTTGATTCCGAGCTTTCATTCACCCCCCACATCCGATTACTGGCTCGCTCGTTATCTGCACTTCAAAAACATTTCTAGAATTCAAACCTTTCTAACTTTTAAGTACAAAAAAAGAGAAAAAAAGCCAGCTCACCGATATATGCAAGAAGCACGGAACTTCGTCCTGACTCGACGTGATGCAAATCCAAGTAAAAGAGAAAAATGTTCCAGCTTCTTTGATAAAATGTAAAACTTTAATCCATCATATAAAATAGTAGAGGACACACTCCTGGGACAATGCCATATCACAAGTGAAGAAAGCTACGCGTTTCGACCATACGGTCTTTGTCACAGCTGATCTGCTCAGTAGTCCATCCGGTATAAGAAGGACTGACCTACCAATGGAAAGGTAAAGAAAAAAAAAAAAAAAAAAGGAGCTCACCTGACCAACATTACTTTGAATCACAAACACATATAGATCATTGCCAGATATTCTAAAAAATATAAACAATATACATATACAATGGTAGGATACAATAAATCCCTTATATACAAAAAAAAAAAAAAAAACAACGGACAGAAAAAACACAAAAAAAGGGCTAAAAAACATGCAATATATAAATACATGAATCTATGCCTGCACTGCAATTTACCGTCTCTAATAGTGAAACATACCGTATTTTCCGGCGTATAAGACGACTGGGCGTATAAGACGACCCCCCAACTTTACCAGTTAAAAAATAAAATCTTCTTAAAAGTTGGGGGTCTTCTTATACACCGTATGTCGTCTTATAGGGCCGGTGAATATGTGCCTTTTGGGGGGGGGGGGAGTGATCCTGATGAGGACGAGGGGGCGTCTCACAGGAAAGTGAGTATCCCCCATTACCTTATCATAGCGCTGCAGCGTGGGGTCTCTGTGCTGGGAGCGGCGGCTGCTGTGCTGTGCTGTGGCGGCTCCTCTTCTGCAGTGTGGGGCCTCTGGTGCTGTGGGGCAGTGGCGGCGGCGTATCTTCATGCAGTCGGGGCTCCTCCGGCATCTCAGCCTGGAAGCCCCGCCGGCAACTCCATCGGTACAATGCGGTCAGGTGGCCTCCGGGAAAATGGCCGCTGCTCAGATTCAGATCTCGTCCCGAGATCTCGGGAGACGAGATCTGAATCTGAGCAGCGGCCATTTTCCCGGAGGCAGCTCAATAGGTGCGATGCGGTGGCCCGGCCGCTGGGGGCTGTGCATGCTCAGATTCAGATCTCGTCCCGAAATCTCGGGACACGAGATCTGAATCTAAGCAGCGGCCATTTTCCCGGAGGCCAGCGCATTACACCGATGGAGTTGCCGGCGGGGCTTCTAGGCTTTGAGATGCCGGAGGAGCCCCGACTGCATGAAGATACGCCACCGCCGCCACCGCCCCACAGCACCAGAGGCCCCACACTGCAGAAGAGGAGCCGCCACAGCACAGCACAGCAGCCGCCGCTCCCAGCACAGAGACCCCACGCTGCAGCGCTATGATAAGGTAATGGGGGATACTCACTTTCCTGTGAGACGCCCCCTCGTCGTCATCAGGATCACTCCCCCCCCCACCCACCATATACACCCGGCGTACAAGGCGATTCCCGGCGTACAAGACGACCCCCGACTTTTAAGAAGATTTTCAGGGGTTAAAAAGTCGTCTTGTACGCCGGAAAATACGGTAAGTTCACTTTTTTTATTTAAACCATGCGGAAATCTAGTACCCAAATTAACCCCTTCACCCCCAAGGGTGGTTTGCACGTTAATGACCGGGCCAATTTTTACAATTCTGACCACTGTCCCTTTATGAGGCTATAACTCTGGAACGCTTTGACGGATCTTGGCGATTCTGACATTGTTTTCTCGTGACATATTGTACTTCATGTTAGTGGTAAAATTTATTCAATATAACTTGCGTTTATTTGTGAAAAAAATGGAAATTTGGCAAAAATTTTGAAAATTTTGCAATTTTCCAACTTTGAATTTTTATGCCCTTAAATCACAGACATATGTCACGCAAAATACTTAATAAGTAACATTTCCCACATGTCTACTTTACATCAGTACAATTTTGGAACCAAAATTTTTTTTTGTGACGGAGTTATAAGGGTTAAAAGTTGACCAGCAATTTCTCATTTTTACAACACCATTTTTTTTTAGGGACCACATCTCCTTTGAAGTCATTTTGAGGGGTCTATATGATAGAAAATACTCAAGTGTGACACCATTCTAAAAACTGCACCCCTCAAGGTGCTCAAAACCACATTCAAGAAGTTTATTAACCCTTCAGGTGTTTCACAGGAATTTTTGGAATGTTTAAATAAAAATGAACATTTAACTTTTTTTCACACAAAATTTATTTCAGCTCCAATTTGTTTTATTTTACCAAGGGTAACAGGAGAAAATGGACCCCCAAAGTTGTTGTACAATTTGTCCTGAGTACGCTTATACCCCATATGTGGGGGTAAACCACTGTTTGGGCGTATGGCAGAGCTCGGAAGGAAAGGAGCGCCATTTGACTTTTCAATGCAAAATTGACTGGAATTGAGATGGGACGCCATGTTGCGTTTGGAGAGCCCCTGATGTGCCTAAACACTGAAACCCCCTACAAGTGACACCATTTTGGAAAGTAGACCCCCTAAGGAACTTATCTTGATGTGTGGTGAGCACTTTGACCCACCAAGTGCTTCACAGAAGTTTATAATGCAGAGCCGTAAAAATAAAAAATCATATTTTTTCACAAAAATGATCTTTTCGCCCCCAATTTTTTATTTTCCCAAGGGTAAGAGAAGAAATTGGACCCCTAAAAATGTTGTGCAATTTGTCCTGAGTACGCTGATACCCCATATGTGGGTGTAAACCATTGTTTGGGCGCATGGCAGAGCTTGGAAGGGAAGGAGCGCCATTTGACTTTTCAATGCAAAATTGACTGGAATTGAGATGGGACGCCATGTTGCGTTTGGAGAGCCCCTGATGTGCCTAAACATTGAAACTCCCTACAAGTGACACCATTTTGGAAAGTAGACCCCCTAAGGAACTTATCTAGATGTGTTTTGAGAGCTTTGAACCCCCAAGTGTTTCACTACAGATTATAACGCAGAGCCGTGAAAATATTTATTTTTTTTTTTCTCAAAAATGATTTTTTAGCCCCCAGCTTTGTATTTTTACAAGGGTAACAGAATAAATTGGACCCCAAAATTTGTTTTCCAATTTGTCCTGAGTACGCTGATACCCCATATGTGGGGGGGAACCACTGTTTGGGCGCATGAAAGAGCTCGGAAGGGAAGGAGCGCCATTTGGAATGCAGACTTAAATGGATTGGTCAGCAGCCGTCACGTTGCATTTGCAGAGCCCCTGATGTACCCAAACAGTACAAACCCCCCACAAGTGACCCCATATTGGAAACTAGACCTCCCAAGGAACTTATCTAGATGTGTTTTGAGAACTTTGAACCCCCAAGTGTTTCACTAAAGTTTATAGCGCAAAGCCGTGAAAATAAAAATTCTTTTTTTTTTTCACAAAAATGATTTTTTAGCCCCCAGTTTTGTATTTTCACAAGGGTAACAGGATAAATTAGACCCCAAAAGTTGTTGTCCAATTTGTCTTGAGTACGCTGATACCCCATATGTGGGGGGAACCACTGTTTGGGTGCATGACAGAGCTCGGAAGGGAAGGAGCGCCATTTGGAATGCAGCCTTAAATGGATTGGTCTGCAGGCGTCACGTTGCATTTGCAGAGCCCCTGATGTACCCAAACAGTACAAACCCCCCACAAGTGACCCCATATTGGAAACTAGACCTCCCAAGGAACTTATCTAGATGTGTTGTGAGAACTTTGAACCCCCAAGTGTTTCACTACAGTTTATAACGCAGAGCCGTGAAAATAAAACATCTTTTTTTTCCCACAAAAATGATTTTTAGCCCCCCAAATTTTTATTTTCCTAAGGATAACAAGAGAACTTGGACCCCAGAAGTTGTTGTTCAATTTGTCCCGAGTACGCTGATAACACATATGTTGGGGTAAACCCCTTTTTGGGCGCACGGGAGAGCTCGGAAGGGAAGGAGCACTGTTTTACTTTTTCAACGCAGAATTGGCTGGAATTGAGATTGGACGTCATGTCGCGCTTGGAGAGCCCCTGATGTGCCTGGACAGTGGAAAGCCCCCAATTCTACCTGAAACCCTAACCCAAACACACCCCTAACCCTAATCCCAATGGTAACCCTAACCACACCCCTAGCCCTGACACACCCATAATTCTAATCCCAACCCTAATCCAAACGTAAATGTAATCCAAACCCTAACCCTAACTTTAGCCCCAACCCTAACTTTAGCCCCAACCCTAACTTTACCTCCAACCCTAGCCCTAACCCTAACCCTAACCCTACCCCTAACCCTAACCCTAAACGTGACTGAAATATGTGGCACTGAAATACGTGGCACTGAAATACGTGGCACTGAAATACGTGGCACTGAAATACGTGGCACTGAAATACGTGATACGTGGCACTTAAATACGTGGCACTGAAACACGTGGCACTGAAATACGTGATACGTGGCACTGAAATTCGTGGCACTGAAATTCGTGGCACTGAAATACGTGGCACTGAAATACGTGGCACTGAAATACGTGGCACTTAAATACGTGGCACTGAAATATGTGATACGTGGCACTTAAATACGTGGCACTTAAATACGTGGCACTTAAATACGTGGCACTGAAATATATGATACGTGGCACTTAAATACGTGGCACTGAAATACGTGGCACTGAAATACGTGGCACTGAAATACGTGGCACTTAAATACGTGGCACTTAAATACGTGGCACTGAAATATGTGATACGTGGCACTTAAATATGTGGCACTGAAACACGTGGCACTGAAATACGTGATACGTGGCACTGAAATACATGGCACTGAAATACGTGGCACTGAAATACGTGGCACTGAAATACGTGGTACTAAAATATGTGGCACTGAAATACGTGATACGTGGCACTGAAATACGTGATACGTGGCACTGAAATACGTGGCACTGAAACACGTGGCACTGAAATACGTGATACGTGGCACTGAAATACATGGCACTGAAATACGTGGCACTGAAATACGTGGCACTGAAATACGTGGCACTATGACTGTCAGAAAATGTTCATTAAACGGTTAGGGGTGAGGTTAGGGGTAGAGTTAGGGTTAGGGTTTGGATCCCTTTATCACCTTGATGGTGGTGGGTGGCTTTTCAGTGTGTTTTCTGTTTTTTTTCGATAAAAATGCATGTGCTTAAAAACGCAAGAAAATACTGCAGGTTGTATTTCTGAAAATGAACGCATGCAGAAAAAAACCGCATGCGTTTGAAAACGCGACGAAACGCGTACAAAAAAAACGCATGCGTTTTCAATGTTAAATATAGGGAAAAAACGCATGCGTTTTTTTGTGCAAAAAACGCTGCAGACAAAAACGCAAGTGTGAAACCAGCGACGCTTTTTATAGCAAAAAAGTTTTTGCGTCTCCACATTTTGAGACCTATAATTTTTCCATATTTTGGTCCACAGAGTCATGTGAGGTCTTGTTTTTTGCGGGACGAGTTGATGTTTTTATTAGTAACATTTTCGGACACGTGACCGTTTTTGATCGCTTTTTATTCCGATTTTTGTGAGGCAGAATGACCAAAAACCTGCTATTCATGAATTTCTTTTGGGAGAGGCGTTTATACCGTTCCGCGTTTGGTAAAATTGATAAAGCAGTTTTATTCTTCGGGTCAGTACGATTACAGCGATATCTCATTTATATCATTTTTTTATGTTTTGGCGCTTTTATACGATAAAAACTATTTTATAGAAAAAATAATTATTTTGGTATCGCTTTATTCTCAGGACTATAACTTTTTTATTTTTTTGCTGATGATGCTGTGTGGCGGCTTGTTTTTTGCGGGACAAGATGACGTTTTCAGCAGTACCATGGATATTTATATCAGTCTTTTTGATCGCGTGTTATTCCACTTTTTGTTCGGCGGTATGGTAATAAAGCGTTGTTTTTTGCCTCGTTTTTTTTTTTTTTTTCTTACGGTGTTTACTGAAGGGGTTAACTAGTGGGGCAGTTTTATAGGTTGGGTCGTTACGGACGCGGCGATACTAAATATGTGTACTTTTATTGTTTTGTTTTTTTTATTTAGATAAAGAAATGTATTTATGGGAATAATATATATAATTTTTTTATTATTTATTTAGGAATTTTTTTTTTTTTTTTTTACACATGTGGAAAAATTTTTTTTTTACTTTTTTACTTTGTCCCAGGGGGGGACAATACAGATCATTGATCTGGCAGTGTGCACAGCACTCTGCCAGATCGACGATCTGCTGTGCAGGGCTGCAGGCTTACCAAGCGTCTGCTCTGAGCAGACACTCGGTAAGCCACCTCCTTCCCTGCAGGACCCGGATGCCGCGGCCATCTTGGATCCGGGACCTGCAGCCAGGAAGGAGGTAGGAGACCCTCGCAGCAACGCGATCACATCGCGTTGCTCCGGGGGTCTCAGGGAAGCCCGCAGGGAGCCCCCTCCCTGCGCGATGCTTCCCTATACCGCCGGTACACTGCGATCATGTTTGATCGCGGTGTGCCGGGGGTTAATGTGCCGGGGGCGGTCCATGACCGCTCCTGGCACATAGTGCCGGATGTCAGCTGCGATAGGCAGCTGACACCCGGCCGCGATCGGCCGCGCTCCCCCCGTGAGCGCGGCCGATCGCGTATGACGTACTATCCCGTCGGTGGTCATACGGGCCCACCCCACCTCGACGGGATAGTACGTCTGATGTCAGGAAGGGGTTAAACATCCAAAAGGCTTCCCGTGTGAGTAAAGACCTATGCATGTCTCCTCCCCGCGGAGGTTTTTTTATTTTTTCAATGCCCGTTACTCTTAAGGAATCAGTACTGCGTGAATGCATTTCAATGAAATGTCTCGCTGCTGAGGAAACGGTACGATTGCTGTTAGTTGTACATTTGATATCGTACAAATGTTCAGAGATGCGGTTTTTTAGTTTTCTGATTGTGCAGCCAATGTATGATTTATCGCAGGAGATGCAATCAATTTTGTATACTACAAATCGTGTGTTACAATTAATAAAAGTTTTAATTTTATATTTATTTTCCATACCCCTAGTACCAAACAATTTTGTAACTATTAAATGCTTACAGGTAGTACAATTAGTGATATTGCATTTATAGCAACCCGTACAACTAAGCCAGGTGCTATTAGGTTGTTTGGACATAAAGCAATTAGGGGATAATATGTTACCTAGCGTAGGTGCCCTTCTTGCTACAACGTTGCAACCATTATTTAACAATACAGCAAGAGTGGGATCTTCAAAAAGAATTGGAATATCCCGATTAATAATTGTTTTGATCTCATTAAATTGCGGGCTAAATTGTAGACAGACATATGGCTTAGTTGCCACATTTTTATGGATGTAATTTTTGTTTTTCTTATGGCTAGATTCCACATCTAAAAGATCTGACTGATTCTTCTGTTTGGCAACATTTAATGCTCTATTGAGCATCCAGTTAGGGTACCCCCGCTTTCTAAATTTATTCCCTGCTTGAAATAAATCATTATTAAAATTACTATTGTTGTTGCAATTCCGCTTCAATCTGGTAAATTCCCCCACGGGGATGGCTTTGATTGTATGCCTAGGATGGCTGCTTTTCGCATGGAGCACCGTATTCCCTGCCATTGGCTTTGTAAACGTACTTGTAGATGCCAACTCATCAGGAATCCCTGTCAATTCCAAATCAAGAAATGAAATTTTGGAAACTGCATGCACAAACGTAAATTTTATGTTGAAATCGTTATTATTAATGTAATCCACAAATTTTTGTATGGCAGATACATCGCCCTTCCAGATAATCAACGTATCGTCGATGTATCTGCCATACCAGTGGATAAAAGAAAAAGGATTTACTACTGAAAATAAATATAAAAATTCCCAATGGGCCATCACCAGATTTGCCAGAGATGGAGAAAATTTAGCGCCCATAGAAACGCCTGTGCACTGCAAATAATACTCCTCATCAAAAGAAAAGAAATTGTGTGTTAATAAAAAGAAAGTGACCTGTAAAATAAAATTAACCAAGTCCTCCGAATAAACACTATATTTGTTGAGATGGAATTGAAGGGCTGACATCGCTATATCATGCGGAATACAGGTATATAATGATACCACATCGCAGCTTAGCCATGTAAAATCTGAATTCCACTGTTTTTGTGTTATAATACCCAAAACATCTTTGGTGTCCCTAATATGTCCAGGAGTTCTAGAGACCAACGGCTGCAAAACCGAATCCAACCACTGACCTAAAAATTCATTCAGTGAACCAATGCTAGAGACTATAGGTCTCATTGGAGGAAATGCTGCTTGCTTATGCATTTTAGGAAGCCCATATAATATGGGCGTTACAGGATGAGAGACGTGTAGATAATCAGCTTGTTTAGATGTTAAAACTCCCAAAGCTACACCTTCCTCTATCATTACATCAATCTGTTGTTTAAAGAGGATAGTGGGATCAGAACTTAATTTTTTATAGACATTACTGTCAGAGATTAATTTCGAGATCTCATTTTTATAATCTATGGAGTTCATTATAACAATAATTCCCCCCTTGTCACTTGTTTTTATCACTATGTCATTCATAGCTTTAATTTCTTGAATGGCTATTTTCTCCTTTCTGGATAAATTATTTTTACTCGATAATTTATTTTCATATATAGGGTTTTTTTGTACTAAAATTATTTGCCTGGTTAATAACTTTATTTTCTGTACCACTATCCTGTAGATCCTGCAATATAACAAGTGACATTTGCTCGTGAAAGTCTAGTGTGTGAAAGTCATTTTTGACTTTTTCCTCCCTTTCAGCACAATTTTCTTGATCAGTGGAAAAAAAATGTTTTTTTATGGTTAAGTTCCTGATGAATTTATTGACATCCAAAATGGTGGAAAACAAATCAAAATCTTGGTCCGGTGCAAAATTTAAGCCATAGGTCAAAACTTGCAATTGTTCTTCTGAAAAGGACTTGGAAGAGAGATTAACTATATTTCGGCTTATCTCATCATGCCCTTCTTGCGGCGGGTTAGCACACCAGATTGATTTTCTGTGCTTCCTCCCACCACGCCTTTTACGTTTTTTGATTTATTTAATTGTTTAGCTGAATTATAGTCTATGGGCTCATTAAGAGAGATATCAGATGTACTAAAGCCGTTATCGTCCGAATCACCATCCCGTGAACTAAAACTCACATAGCGTCTATTTGATTTCCTACAACGATTGGAGAAGCGCAAAATAGATCTAGGAGTGTTGGAAGAATCATTATCTTCATGCCAATTATAAACTCGATTGTTGGCATAGTCTTCCAAATCGCGTTCAAATTTGCGCTTTTTTCTAGATATAATTTCATCTTCCAATGTTATAATTTCCTCCCGTATTTTCTTGTATGTGTCACTGTTTTCACACATGACATTCATACTTTGTAGATTTTCCTTGGAGGTTTCAATTTCCTTTTCCACATCCTGAAGTTTTTTCTCTTCGTATTTAACAATGAGTCGCATGAGGTTCAGTGAACAGCTGGTTAAAATCTCATTCCATTCATTAGAAAATGTTGAACCAAAATCGGTGGTAGCTTTTTTCTTCAACCGTAAACCCCTTGGAATCATGTCTTTAGACACGTAATTCTGGAGGGTGGTTAAATCCCACCAGATTTTCGTCTCCTGAATCATAGTCTTTTTCAGAAGAGTCCATGTGTTGGAAATATCAGAGCCAAAATTTGTCTCATTAAGTCCACCAGAAAACACATTAGCCGCCTTTTGCAAGCGGTTTTTGGTATAGTCCGACATGGTGCAGTGCAGAGTTTAATTCTGTCACAAAAGCAGATCGAAGCTTCACTCGCTTAATCAAGTGTGGTGAGTCCCATATATGGAGTGAATATCAGGTGCACGGCAGTCAATTTAAAGATTAAGTACAAAAAAAGAGAAAAAAAGCCAGCTCACCGATATATGCAAGAAGCACGGAACTTCGTCCTTCTTATACCGGATGGACTGCTGAGCAGATCAGCTGTGACAAAGACCGTATGGTCGAAACGCGTAGCTTTCTTCACTTGTGATATGGCATTGTCCCAGGAGTGTGTCCTCTACTATTTTATATGATGGATTAAAGTTTTACATTTTATCAAAGAAGCTGGAACATTTTTCTCTTTTACTTTCTAACTTTTGACTCTGCAAAAACTCTCACTGTTTCTCTTATTCATTCTTGTCCGGACTATTGTAACTCTCTACTAATCCGTCTCCCTCTTACCAAACTCTCCTCTCTTCAAACCTGTCTTGAATGCTGCAGCCAGGATCATATTTCTCACCAATCGTTACACGGATGCCTCTACCTTGTGCCAGTCATTACACTGGTTCCTCATCTACTCCAGAATCCAGTACAAACTTATTACCCTCACCCACAAAGCACTCCATGACTCAGCACCACCCTACATCTCCTCCCTCATCTCATTCTACCACCCTACCTATGCCCTCCGTTCTGCTAATGACCTGAGGTTAGCATCCACAATAATCAAAACCTCCCACTCCCATCTCCAAGACTTTATCACGTGCTGCACCAATTTTTTGGAATGCACTACCCAGGTGCATATGATTAATCCCCACAGTTTTAAGTGTGCCCTAAAAACGCACTTGTTCAGACTGGCCTACCGTCTCAACACAGTAACCTAACTATCCCTGTGTTGCCCATTCAACATTTTTACCATAACCAGGTTCCACGCATCATTTCTCACATGCTTTAGGCATTTAATAGCCCTCTGTGTCTGTACTGTTACATACTTAGGCTGATAACCGATTAATGAGCATTACATGAACACTAGATTCTTACACTTTGGCTGGTCCGAACAACGAAAGCAATTGTTACCATCCACCTTTTGTGTCTCCTCTTTTCCTCATAGATTGTAAGCTTGCGAGCAGGGCCCTCATTCCTCTTGGTATCTGTTTTGATCTGTGTTTATTATTATGCTGTAAAGTCTATTGTATGTACAAGTCCCCTCTGAAATGTAAATTGCTGCGGAATATGTTGGCGCTATAGAAATAAAATTATTATTATTATTATTATTAACTAAATGAACATTTTTTTTTTTTTTTCACAAAAATTTGATTCTAGCTCCAAATTTGTTATTTTAACAAGGGTAAGAAGAGAAAATGGACCCTAAAATTTGTTGTGCAATTACTCCTGAGTATTCACTGTTTGGGAGCATGGCAGGTCTCAGAAGGGAAGTAGCACTGTTTGACTTTTTGAACACAAAAATGTCTGGAATCGAGAGCAGACACTATGTCGTGTTTGGAGAGCTCCTAATGTACCTAAACAGTGGAAACCCCCCACAAGTGACACCATTTTGGAAATTAGACCCCTTAAGAAATTTATCTAGCTGTGTGGTGAGCACCTTGAACCTCCAGATGCTTCACAGAAGTTTATAACGTACAGATGTGAAGATAAAAAAAATCACATTTTACCCACAAAAATGTACTTTTAGCCCCCAATTTTTTTTTCTCAAAGGGAGCAGGAAAAAATGGACCACAAAATTTGTTGTGCAATTTCTCCTGAGTATGCCGATACCCCATATGTGTGGGAATACTACTATTTGTGTGCATGGCAGGTCTCGAAAGGGAAGGAGCACCGTTTTGACTTTTTGAACGCAAAAATGGCTGGAATCGAGAGCAGATTCCATGTAGCGTTTGGAGAGCATCTGATGTGCCTAAACAGTGGAAACCCCCCACAAATGACCACATTTTGGAAACTAGACCCCTCAAGAAATTTATCTAGATGTGTGGTGAGCACCTTGAATTCCCATGTGCTTCACAGAAGTTTACAACATGGAGCTGTGAAAATAATCACATTTTTTATTTTACACACAAAATGCTATTTTAGCCCCAATTTTTTTTTATTTTAACAAGGTTATCAGAAGAAAATGGACCACAAAATGTGTTGTTCAATTTCTCGCTGATACCCCATATGTGGAGGAAAACTACTGTTTGGGCGCACGGCAGGGCTCGGAAAGGAAGGGGCATTGAAGCTATGGACTGGCCCGCCCATTCCCCAGACCTGAATCCGATTGAACACATCTGGGAAATCATGTCTCACACCATACACCAATGTCACGTTGCACCACAGGCTGTCCAGGAGTTGACAGATGCTTTAGTCCAGGTCTGGGAGGAGATCCCTCAGGAGACCATCTGCCGCCTCATCAAGAGCATGGCCAGGTGTTGTAGGGAGGTCATACAGGCACGTGGAGGCCACACACACTACTGAGCATCATTTCCTTGTCTTGAGGCATTTCCACTGAAGTTGGATCAGCCTATAACTTCATTTTCCACTTTGATTTTGAGCATCAATCCAACTCCAGACCTCCGTGGGATATTAGTTGTAATTTACGTTGATAATTTTTAGGTTTTATTGTTCTCAACACATTCCACTATGTAATGAATAAAGATTTACAATTAGAATATTTCATTCAGTGATATCTAGGATGTGGGATTTTAGTGTTCCCTTTATTTGTTTGAGCAGTGTATATATAAAGCTGAGTGCATGTGTATGTATCAAACCACGCCCACTCCACATAGCCCCGCTCAATCCACATAGCCACACTCACTCCACACGCAAAGCCCTGTCCACACGGCCCACGTTGTTAGCGCACACGGGCGGAGACGCATTCACCTCGAAAGCCACCCTGCAAAACTCATCGGCTGCGAGCTACAATCAGGGCTGCCGCCTTCAGAGTATCAGTGCATGGCAGGCACAGACCACATCTAGCTCCATCGTGTCTAGAATGGAGTTGCTCCTGTGAGGCATGACGTCAAGGGAAAGGAAAGAGCCTCATGGATTACACCGCTGTGCTCATAACAGGAAGTTGCTGTGTGTTGTGTATCCGCTTTTTGGGCTCCCCTGGTGGTTGCTGGTGGTATTGGTGACTTGTTTGCACTTTGCTGCTTCTGTTCACCTGCTTCCATCAGCGTTTGGGAGTTTCCTATTTAGCCTTGCTCTCCAGTCATTTCCTTGCCGGTCATCATTGTAACCAGAGCCTTCGGTTGCATGTTCCTGCTACTAGTCTGCTGATCAGCTAAGTGGACTTTGTCCTTTTGTTTTGTATCTTTTGTCCAGTTTGCAGTTTTTGTAATTCTCTGTAGCTGGAAGCTCTTGCGGGCTGGAATTGCCACTCCTGTGTCATGAGTTGACACAGGAGTCTTAAAGTAATTTCAGGATGGTTTTTTGAAAGGGTTTTCAGTTGACCGTGAAGTCCTCTTTTGTATCCTTCTGCTATCTAGTAAGTGGACCTCTCTTTGCTAAATCTACTTTCATACTGTGTATGTCTTTTCCTCTTAATTCACCGTTATTACATGTGGGGGGCTGCTATCATCTTTTGGGGTATTTCCCTAGAGGTAAGCCAGGTCTGTTTCTTCGTCTACCAGGCGTAGTTAGTCCTCCGGCTGGCGCGTGGCATTTAGGAAGCCGTAGGTATGCTCCCTGGCTACTATTAGTTGTGTGGTAGATTTAGCTCACGGTCAACTCGAGTTTCCATCACCCGAGAGCTCGTTCGTTATTTATATGTTTCTTACATTCCCTTGCCATTGGGAACCATGACAGTATGACCGGCCAGTGTTAAACTTATTGGCAGAAGAAAGGAGAGAAAAAAGAAGTCTGTAAATGTTTTTTTTTTTTTTTTCTTTTTCCCTATGCTTGCTCCATAGTTGGATCAGTTGTATTTCAGCTCTAATTACTGCCTTTGCCTTTCTCTCCTTATAATCCTTCAATGGCTCTGAGCTCACCTGTTTAATGATGGATCCTCAGAGTTTGGCTGCAGGTTTAAATAATCTTGCTACGAAGGTTCAAAATTTACAAGATTTTGTTATGCATACTCCTATTTCTGAACCTAAAATCCCTACACCAGAGGTGTTTTCCGGAGATAGATCTCGGTTTCTGAATTTCAAATATAATTGTAAATTGTTCCTTTCTCTCAGACCTCACTCCTCAGGAGATCCTGTCCAGCAGGTTAAGATTGTAATTTCTTTGCTGCGAGGTGACCCTCAAAATTGGGCATTTTCATTGGCACCAGGGGATCCTGCGTTGCTCAATGTGGATGCGTTTTTCCTGGCTTTAGGGTTGCTTTATGAGGAACCTAATTTGGAGATTCAAGCTGAAAAAGCTTTGATAGCCCTATCTCAAGGGCAAGATGAAGCTGAGATATACTGCCAAAGATTTCGTAAATGGTCTGTGCTTACTCAGTGGAATGAGTGCGCCTTAGCGACAAAATTCAGAGAGGGCCTTTCTGATACCGTTAAAGATGTTATGGTCGGGTTCCCTGCGCCTACAGGTCTGAATGAGTCCATGACAATGGCAATTCAGATTGATCGGCGTTTGCGGGAGCGCAAACCCGTGCACCATTTGGCGGTATCTTCTGAAGAGACGCCAGAGAAAATGCAATGTGACAGAATTATGTCCAGAAGCAAGCGGCAGAATTATAGGCGTAAAAATGGGTTATGCTTCTATTGTGGTGATTCTGCTCATGTTATATCGGCATGCTCTAAACGTACTAGGAAGGTTGACAAGTCTATTTCAATTGGCACTTTACAGTCCAAATTTATTTTGTCTGTAACCTTGATTTGTTCATTATCAGTTATTACCGTGGATGCCTATGTGGACTCTGGCGCCGCTCTGAGTCTTATGGACTGGTCCTTTGCCAGGCGCTGTGGGTTTGATTTAGAGCCTCTGGAAGTCCCCATACCTCTGAAGGGTATTGATTCTACACCTTTGGCTTGTAATAAACCACAGTTCTGGACGCAAGTGACTATGCGTATGACTCCAGACCATCAGGAGGTGATTCGCTTCCTTGTGTTGTACAATTTACATGATTTTTTGTTGCTTGGATTACCATGGTTACAGTCTCATAACCCAGTCCTTGACTGGAAAGCTATGTCTGTGTTAAGCTGGGGATGTCGGGGGGCTCATGGGGACACTCCTTTGGTGTCCATTTCGTCATCTATTCCATCTGAGATTCCGGCATTTTTGTCTGATTATCGTGATATTTTTGAAGAGCCTAAAATTGGTTTACTCCCTCCTCACAGGGATTGTGATTGCGCCATAGATCTGATTCCTGGCAGTAAATTTCCAAAGGGTCATTTGTTTAACCTATCTGTACCTGAACATGCTGCTATGCGCGAGTATATTAAGGAGTCCCTGGAAAAGGGACATATTCGTCCTTCTTCATCACCTTTAGGAGCCGTTTTTTTCTTTGTCTCTAAAAAGGATGGCTCTCTGAGGCCTTGTATTGATTATCGACTCCTGAATAAAATTACAGTCAAATATCAGTATCCGTTGCCTTTGCTGACTGATTTGTTTGCTCGCATAAGGGGGGCTAAGTGGTTCTCTAAGATTGATCTTCGTGGGGCGTATAATTTGGTGCGAATTAAGCAGGGGGATGAGTGGAAAACCGCATTTAATACGCCTGAGGGCCATTTTGAGTATTTGGTAATGCCTTTCGGCCTTTCTAATGCACCTTCTGTCTTTCAGTCCTTAATGCATGATATTTTCCGTGAATATTTGGATAAATTTATGATAGTGTACTTGGATGATATTTTGATTTTTTCTGATGACTGGGAGTCTCATGTTCAGCAGGTCAGGAAGGTTTTTCAGGTTTTGCGGGAGAATTCTTTGTGTGTAAAGGGTTCAAAGTGTGTTTTTGGGGTTCAAAAAATTTCCTTTTTGGGGTACATTTTTTCCCCTTCTTCTATTGAGATGGACCCTGTCAAGGTTCGGGCTATTTACGACTGGACGCAGCCTACTTCTCTGAAGAGTCTCCAGAAATTCTTGGGCTTTGCTAATTTTTATCGTCGATTTATAGCTGGTTTTTCTGGCGTTGCTAAACCTCTGACGGATTTGACTAAAAAGGGTGCTGATGTTGCCAATTGGTCCCCTGCTGCCGTGGAGGCCTTTCGGGAGCTTAAGCGCCGCTTTTTGTCTGCCCCTGTGTTGCGCCAGCCTGATGTTTCTCTTCCCTTTCAGGTTGAGGTCGATGCTTCCGAGATCGGAGCGGGGGCGGTTTTGTCGCAGAAAAGTTCCGACTGCTCAGTGATGAGACCTTGTGCGTTCTTTTCGCGAAAATTTTCGGCCGCCGAGCGAAACTATGATGTTGGTAATCGGGAGCTTTTGGCCATGAAGTGGGCATTTGAGGAGTGGCGTCATTAGCTTGAGGGTGCCAAACATCAGGTGGTAGTTTTGACTGATCACAAGAATTTAATTTATTTGGAGTCTGCCAGGCTCCTGAATCCTAGACAGGCACGTTGGTCGTTGTTCTTTTCCCGGTTTAATTTTGTGGTCTCGTACTTACCGGGTTCTAGGAATGTGAAGGCAGATGCTCTTTCTAGGAGTTTTGAGCCTGACTCTCCTGGGAATTCTGAACCTGTTGGTGTCCTTAAGGATGGAGTGGTTTTGTCTGCTGTCTCTCCAGATTTGCGACGTGCTTTGCAAGAATTTCAGGCGGATAGACCTGATCGTTGTCCGTCTGGTAGACTGTTTGTTCCTGACGAGTGGACCACTAGAGTCATCTCGGAAGTTCATTCTTCTACTCTGGCAGGTCATCCGGGAATTTTTGGCATCAGAGATTTGGTGGCTAGATCCTTCTGGTGGCCTTCCCTGTCTCGAGATGTGCGTGTTTTTGTGCAGTCTTGTGATGTGTGTCCTCGGGCCAAGCCTTGTTGTTCTAGGGCTAGTGGGTTGTTGTTGCCCTTGCCTATTCCGAAGAGGCCTTGGACGCACATCTCTATGGACTTTATCTCGGACCTCCCTGTTTCTCAGAAGATGTCTGTCATCTGGGTGGTGTGTGACCGTTTTTCTAAAATGGTTCATTTGGTGCCATTGCCTAAGTTGCCTTCCTCATCTGAGTTGGTCCCTCTGTTTTTTCAAAATGTGGTTCGCTTGCATGGTATTCCGGAAAACATCGTTTCTGACAGGGGTACCCAGTTCGTGTCTAGATTTTGGCGGGCAGTCTGTGCCAGGTTGGGCATTGATTTGTCTTTTTCGTCTGCATTCCATCCTCAGACCAATGGCCAGACGGAACGAACTAATCAAACTTTGGAGACTTATTTGAGGTGTTGTGTGTCTGCGGATCAGGATGATTGGGTTGCCTTTCTGCCGTTGGCGGAGTTTGCTCTTAATAATCGGGCTAGTTCTGCCACTTTGGTTTCTCCTTTCTTTTGCAATTCAGGGTTTCATCCGCGTTTTTCATCTGGTCAGGTTGAATCTTCGGATTGTCCTGGAGTGGATGCGGTAGTGGATCGGTTGCATCAGATTTGGGGACAAGTGGTGGATAATTTGGAATTGTCCCAGGAGAGGACTCAGCAGTTTGCTAACCGCCGTCGTCGTGTTGGCCCCCACCTTCGTGTTGGGGACTTGGTGTGGTTGTCTTCCCGTTTTGTCCCTATGAGGGTTTCTTCTCCTAAATTTAAGCCTCGGTTCATCGGTCCTTATAGGATTTTGGAGATTCTTAACCCTGTCTCCTTTCGTTTGGACCTCCCGGCATCTTTCGCTATCCATAATGTGTTCCATCGGTCGCTGTTGCGGAGATATGAGGTACCGGTGGTTCCTTCTACTGAACCTCCTGCTCCTGTGCTGGTGGAGGGTGAATTGGAATACGTGGTAGAAAAGATCTTGGACTCCCGTATTTCCAGACGGAGACTTCAATATCTGGTTAAATGGAAGGGCTATGGTCAGGAAGATAATTCTTGGGTAACTGCCTCAGATGTTCATGCCTCGGATTTGGTTCGTGCCTTTCATAGGGCTCATCCAGATCGCACTGGCGGTTCTTGTGAGGGTTCGGTGCCCCCTCCTTAAGGGGAGGGTACTGTTGTGTATCCGCTTTTTGGGCTCCCCTGGTGGTTGCTGGTGGTATTGGTGACTTGTTTGCACTTTGCTGCTTCTGTTCACCTGCTTCCATCAGCGTTTGGGAGTTTCCTATTTAGCCTTGCTCTCCAGTCATTTCCTTGCCGGTCATCATTGTAACCAGAGCCTTCGGTTGCATGTTCCTGCTACTAGTCTGCTGATCAGCTAAGTGGACTTTGTCCTTTTGTTTTGTATCTTTTGTCCAGTTTGCAGTTTTTGTAATTCTCTGTAGCTGGAAGCTCTTGCGGGCTGGAATTGCCACTCCTGTGTCATGAGTTGACACAGGAGTCTTAAAGTAATTTCAGGATGGTTTTTTGAAAGGGTTTTCAGTTGACCGTGAAGTCCTCTTTTGTATCCTTCTGCTATCTAGTAAGTGGACCTCTCTTTGCTAAATCTACTTTCATACTGTGTATGTCTTTTCCTCTTAATTCACCGTTATTACATGTGGGGGGCTGCTATCATCTTTTGGGGTATTTCCCTAGAGGTAAGCCAGGTCTGTTTCTTCGTCTACCAGGCGTAGTTAGTCCTCCGGCTGGCGCGTGGCATTTAGGAAGCCGTAGGTATGCTCCCTGGCTACTATTAGTTGTGTGGTAGATTTAGCTCACGGTCAACTCGAGTTTCCATCACACGAGAGCTCGTTCGTTATTTATATGTTTCTTACGTTCCCTTGCCATTGGGAACCATGACAGCTGTGCACGTGTGAGGGGAAGAGAAGAGTGAGGTGAAAATGAAAGGAGTAAGGTGAAAATGAGAGGAGTAGGGGGAAAATGAGAGGGTGACAGGAAAATGAGAGGTGTGAGGTTAAAATGAGAGGTGTGAGTGGAAAATGAGAGGAGTGAGGGGAAAATAGTGGGGTGATCGGAAAATGACAGGTATGAGGTCAAAATGACAGGTGTGAAGTGGGAAAATGAGAGGAGTGAGGAGGAAAATGAGAGGTGTGAGGGGAAAATGAGAGGGGTGAGGGGGAAATGAGAGATGTGAGGGGGAAAATGAGAGACATGATGGGAAAATGAGAGAAGTGAGGTGCTGCAGTATGAGGCTGTGTATAGAGAAGAGAGAGGTGCTGCAGGTGGAGGCTGTGTATAAGGCCACATTCACACGTTCAGTATTTGGTCAGTATTTTACCTCAGTATTTATAAGCCAAAACCATGAGTGGGAGAAAAATACAGAAGTGGTGACGTGTTTCTAATATACTTTTCCTCTGATTGTTTTACTCCAAGTTTTAGCTTACAAATACTGAGGTATAAAATACCAAATAACATGTGAATGAGGTGTAAAGGAGAAAAGTGTGGTGCTGCAGAAGACGTAGGCTGTGTATACGATACGCTTTATTGCAATTAGTGCAATTTCTCTCGGGATCAAGTGTTTCCAATTGTATATGGAAGAGGAGTGTGAATAAAATACTATCAATACTTGGGTAATCATTTAGACAATTTGTGTTGCAAATCTGTAGTGTTGAATATATGATGTGAAATGTTTTTATGTGCAATATAATCATTATAATTTGTTATAACTAACCACAGTTAGTTACCATGCTGGGGAAACCCCGGGCTTTCCAGCTAGTTATATATAAGGGACACTCTAGCTGGGGTATTTTTTGAATTTCATTCCCCAGACAGCAGCTTTATACAGTAGTTGTGCAACCATTACCTTCTTCTATCTAATGTGTATGACTGCCTAAAAGGGGTTTTCCGGGAATAGAAAAATTGAAGGAAATGTCATTATAAATTCCTAAATACATTTAATTATCAAATCACAATCGACTTGTCTAGGGAGGTAATCACTATAGAATTAAAATGGTCGCCGCGTTGTCACACTGACAGACTCCTATGCTGGAATGTTAGGCCAGTGGCCTGTGAGCATGTGCAGAAGGGAGCTCCTCTGCTGTGACCCAGAGATACTGATACTGTCTTTCAGAAAGGCAGACAGAGGTGTGAGTTGCCATTTCTTCCCTCAGCACCTCTGGTATCTCCAGTAGTATTAGTAGAGCACATCTTGCTATACATGAAGGAGGGTGAAGCTTCCTACTGCACACGCTCACAGGCCTCTGTCCTAACATCCTAGGACAGATTTCTCTCAGTGAAACAAGCTGACGGCCATTTTGATTCTATTGTGATTACATCCCAAAACAAAACGATTGTGAATTACTAAATACATGTATTTGGTAATATACTTATACTGATATCTCCTGTAGTTATTTTTTTTTCTATTTATGGAGATTCCCTTTAATTCAGAATGAATGCAGTTGCCACAAGGCTACATCGAATACTTGCAGGGGGTGACAATTATCCAGGTTTACAGTCATCTGTTCAATAATAATTGTGATTTTTAAATTTCTTTGGATATGTTTGGTTGTAGGCCATTTTAGCACGCAGTATTTTGCCAAAATCAAAGGTAGGTTAAAAACGTAAGTGAGGTAGAAATCATTCCAATATACCAATCCCTCTGTAGGCTCTACTATGGGCTTACAAACGGTGATGCAAAATACAGTGCTGTCGACAGGCGTCAGAATTTATTCAGCTTGTGTAGTGCCCAAATATCTGACTTTTGTAAATGTGCTCTAAGAAGAGCCTAAGGCTACTTTCACACTAGCGTTAACTGCATTCCGTCACAAATTACAATGCGTCGTTTTGCCGAAAAAACGCATCCTGCAAAAGTGTTTGCAGGATGCGTTTTTTCGCCATTGATTAACATTAAGCGACGCATTGTGACGGATTGCCACACGTCGCACCCGTCGTGCGACGGATGCGTCGTGCAGTGGCGGACCGTCGGGAGCAAAAAACGCTACATGTAATGTTTTTTGCTCACGACGGTCCGCTTTTTCCGACCGCGCATGCGCGGCCGGAACTCCGCCCCCACCTCCCCGCACCTCACAATGGGGCAGCGGATGCGCTGGAAAAATGCATCCGCTGCCCCCGTTGTGCGGCGGAGACAACGCTAGCGTCGGGAACGTCGGCCCGATGCACAGCGACGGGCCGAGCCCGACGCTAGTGTGAAAGAAGCCTTACTCAACATATGACTCAATGGGCCAAGATTCATCAAATAGTTTTCTACAGAATTCTGGCTTAAACCTACTTGAAGCTCCAAGTTGCTCTAAAGCTTTGCGACTTTTAGGGCTTTTATGGCAGTCCCGTCCAGCTCTGACAACATTTAGACAAGTGGTCTCGGATAGGAACTGGCCAAGTGCAGCCGACAAATTCATCATAGTTTATGGCGGACATTTCTGGAGGTGGTGCACAGTAATTAAACCCTAGCAGACACCAGCTGTAGATTTGTGATAGTGCGTGCAGTCATGCAAACATAGAGAGGGCACAGAGACCCATGCAAACATGGGGAGGACAGAGACCCATGCAAACGTGGGGAGGGCACAGAGACCCATGAAAACATGGGGAGGGCACAGAGACTCATGCAAACATGGGGAGGACACAGAGACCCATGCAAACATGGGGAGGGCACAGAGACTCATGCAAACATGGGGAGGGCACAGAGACCCATGCAAACATGGGGAGGACACAGAGACCCATGCAAACATGGGGAGGACATAGAGACCCATCCAATCATGGGGAGGACATAGAGACCCATTCAAACATGGGGAGGGCATAGAGACCCATGCAAACATGGGGAGGACATAGAGACCCATGCAAACATGGGGAGGACACAGAGACCCATGCAAACATGGGGAGGACATAGAGACCCATGCAAACATGGGGAGGACATAGAGACCCATGCAAACATGGGGAGGACACAGAGACCCATGCAAACATGGGGAGGATACAGAGACACATGCAAACATGGGGAGGACATAGAGACCCATGCAAACATGGGGAGGGCATAGAGACTCATGCAAACATGGGGAGGACACAGAGACCCATGCAAACATGGGGAGAACACCGAGACCCATGCAAACATGGGGAGGACAGAGACCCATGCAAACATTGGGAGGGCACAGAGACCCATGCAAACATGGGGAGGACACAATGACCCATGCAAACATGGGGAGGACACAGAGACCCATGCAAACACAGAGGAACATACAAATATCATGTGTTCTTGGCATAAGTTTTCACGGTGCATAGTACAAATATATGTGACACTGTGTTTTTTTTTTTCAATGCACACGGTATGCGGTACACCCTGTGTATACAGTACACGGTAAACATCAGGGCAGGGCCGGACTGGCCATCGGGTAGTTCTGGCAAATGCCAGAAGGGCTGGTGCCAGTAGTGGGCCGCTGCACACTGTGCCGTTGTCAGCGGCGCCAGCGCCGACTCGCCAGCGCCGCCGCATTCAACTATACCGGCGTCTATGATGCCGGTACAGTTGAATGCAATGATGAAGGAGAGAGCGTCTGACGACGCCCCCTCTCCCATCATTCTCCGCTCTGCCTCGTGCTGACACCGCTGGTGCACGATGATGTCATATCATCGCGCACCTGCTGTGTGGCCGTGCAGTGAAGTGGAAGCCGCCGAGACTGGAGCAGGGAGCAGCACAGGCATGAGGAGAGGTGAGGAGAGTGGTTGTATTTTTTAACTGGACTGTGGGGCCATTCTGGGGGGGGGGCTGTGCTGTATACTACTACGTGGGCTGTGTGTGCTGTATACTATTGTGTGGGCTGTATACTACTACGTGGGCTGTGTGTGGTGTATACTACTGTGTGGGCTGTATACTACTACGTGGGCTGTGTGTGCTGTGTACTACTGCGTGGGCTGTGTGTTCTGTATACTACTACGTGGGCTGTGTGTGCTGTATACTATGTGGGCTGTATACTACGTGGGCTGTATACTACTACGTGGGCTGTGTGTGCTGTATACTACTGTGTGGGCTGTATACTACTACGTGGGCTGTGTGTGCTGTATACTACTGCGTGGGCTGTGTGTGCTGTATACTACTGTGTGGGCTGTATACTACTCTGTGGGCTGTACTGTATACTACTACGTGGGCTGTGCTGTATACTACGTGGGCTGTGCTACATTATGCAGGCTGTGCTATATACTACGTGAGTTGTGCTATATACTATGCGGGTTGTGCTATATACTATGCGGGCTTTGCTATATACTATGGGGGGTATATTATAGTCTATGGGGGAGGCCGCGTTATATATTATGTGGCTGTGTTATATACTACTGTGGGTTTATATTATATTCTGTGGGGGAGGCTGTGTTATATACTATGGGGACTACATTATATATTATGGGGAGGTGGGCTGTATTATATTCTATGGGGGGCTGTATTAGATTTTATGAGGGATGATTGCATCATACTCTTTGATGGGGCTGCATTATATTCTATGGGGAGGTGGGCTGTATTATATTCTATTCGGGGCTACATTATATTCTATGGGGGGCTGTATTATATTTATATTCTATGAGGGGTGATTGCATCATACTCTGAGGGGGCTGCATTAAACTATGAGGGGGGCTGCATTATTTTCTATGGGGGGTTACATTATACTCTGTGGGGTGGCTGCATTATACTCTGTGGGGTGGTGGCTTCATTATACTATATGTGGGCTGCATTATACTGTATCGAGGACTATGGGGAATACGTTATACTATATGAAGAACTATGGGGTGCATTATACTATGGGTAGTGAATTGTACTACATGATTGACTATGGCGGGGCATTATACTATAGGGAGCACTATGAGGAGTGTATTATGCTATATGGATGACTATGAGGAGTGTATTATACTATGTGGTGGACTGAGCAGTGTATTTTAATATATGGAGGACTATAGGGAGTGTATTATACTATATGGAGGACTGTGGTGCACATTATAATATATGGAGGACTATGGGGTGTATTATACTAAACAAGTAAAATGCTGCATATTCAGATTGTTTTTGCTAGAACAAAAATCATTGTTCTCAGCAGCACATCGTCGGTGTAAACTGTAGATGTGTTGCTGATAAAATGATATTGTATGGTGATCTGTTAGTGATCTATTAGTGATCGTTCTGTCCCATCATTATTCCTCAGCTGGTGGAAAGAGGCCGGGAAACAAGCATTGAACAACTTCAGTATTGTCGATCAAACTCATTTAGCGGCCTGAATTCAGCGCATGTAAATGCAACCGAAATGCTTTTGTGTAATGTGCAATATGTTAGCATTTGGGGCCCCATTAAAAACTTTGCCTAGGGCCCCACTTTGCCTAAAACCGGCTCTGCCTACAAATGTACAAAGATATTATACAGTCACCATGTGACAAGTGGGCCTGTGTAACTTCAAATGCCAGGGCTGAATTTTAGTCCGTCTGGCCCTGCATCAGGGCATAATGCTGATACTATTGATACAATCAAAATTATTCAATACCCATATCATTTCCTCTGCTATAGCCCCTAACAGGACTCCTACACCCCTCCAGGGATTGGTGCCCTACGCCCTGTCTCTACTACTTTAAGTAAGGTTTGATGAAGACCCTGTGGGTCAAAACGTTACCTACCTTGAAACACTGCGGTGATATCTTTATTTTGGTGTTTGTAATAAAGAAAACCATGCTTTTCAGCTTAAGCAAAAATCTGAAAATCCTTTCCTTGAGTGCGACTGTTGTTATATAAGGCTACGTTCACATTTGCGGTCAGCGCCGCAGCGTCGGGCGCCGCAGCGTCGCCGCATGCGTCATGCGCCCCTATATTTAACATGGGGGCGCATGGACATGCGTTGTGCTGCGTTTTGCGCCGCATGGCCGCAAGCGTTGGACGCAAGAAACGCTTCAAGTTGCATTTTTTTTGCGTCCAACTTTCGGCCAAAAAGGACGCATGCGGCGCAAAACGCAGCGTTTTAGCGTGCGTTTTGCCGCGTTTTTGTTTGCGTTGTGCGCTGCGGCGCCGACGCTGCGGCGCACAACGCAAATGTGAACGTAGCCTAAGACTATATTCTGGAGTATCCCTCCATGTTCAGTCTGCACCACCACTAGCGAGAGTGCACGTCTTTTTCTTTACTATCAGGTCTATTTGTCAAGCATAGACTAATAGAAATTCTGAAGAATCACATATTTATGCACAACACGGCACAGAAAATGCCATAGGTAAGACAGGTGCTGTGTTGTGCATAAATATGTGATTCTTCAGAATTTCTTTTAGTCTATGCCTGATAAATAGACCTGAGTAGTCTTGAAAGCTTGCAATTTGTTACCATCTTTTCAGTTAGCCATTTAAAGGTATCAACCACTGAGGACTGTCAATTCTACCAAGTACCAAGATATAAACCTTCTACTCCTTCATGACAAGCATGTTTTGTAATTAGTACAGGTGTTACGACACCAGCTTCTGGAAGCATTTCTGAGAAACCCCACACCACTGCTCATGGCCAATGACCTCCAGTTCACTAATATTCTTGGGTTAGTTAGTGTGTGGCAACGGCCTTCTTCAAAGCTCAAAGATTTTCTACTGGGTTCAAGGCAGGTGACTGTGACAGCCACTCCAGAATCTTCCAGTCAGCAACCAGGACTACTCTCTTCTGATTCTCCTGGATCTCGCTGCAGCATTCAACTTTGTGGACCACCAACTCCTCCTCATTATGCTCCACTCTATCGGCCTCATGGATTCTGCTCTCCTGGTTCTCCTCCTACCTCTCAGACCATTCATTCACTGTATCATTTGCCGACTCTTCTTACTGTTTTCTTCCCCTTACTGTTAGGATTCAGTCCTAAGTCCACTCTTCTTTTCCCAATACACCACTGTATTGGACAAACAGATGATTTGGCCTTTAGTACCATCTCTATGCTGATGACACCCAATTATACACATCTTCTCCTGACATTATTATTACAAAATACCAATGTCAGTAACATCATGTCCTCCCTCTCTCTGAAACTATGTTTCAGTATTCCTGTTCCTAAAATCTCACTTCTACAATCTATATTTTTGTCCAGCCACTACACAGATGCATCCTCACTGTGCCAGTCATTACACTGGTTGCCTTTCTGCTGTAGGATACAACATAAATTACCTCACCCAAAAAGCTCCCAGCGTGCTTCCCCCTCTCTTCTTTATCACCCTACCCTGACTGGAGTACATGACTTTCAGAGGTGCACAGTGGAAAGATGCTACTGGTTCATTAAGTTGTGACACATCTCACTTCAGCGGTGCCGTCAGTCACATCGGAGTGCACAGCGCCAGGCTTACTGTAGTGATATGCGTCTATACTACAGTCCATGTGACGCATGACATGGATCAATCCATCTTTATGCATTTGTGTTATATAGACTCCTGTCTCTTCTGATTCTGTGACTTCTCCCCTCCCCCACTCCATCAGCTTGTCTATGTTTTCTAGCTACACAGTTGTGGAGAAAGTGATGGAGGCAGCAGCCAGCACTAAGCCTCTGCCTCCATGTCACAGGCTGACTGTGTGCATTACAAGCACTGCCCGGCCTCTCGTAAAGCGACATCAAACAGGCTGCCATCCCCATAGCCATGGTTATAGAGGAATGCCTCATTTATGAGCCTGACCCTGGCACATGACGAGCGTCCTGTATGAGCCTGACCCTGGCACATGACGAGCGTCCTGTATGAGCCTGACCCTGGCACATAACGAGCGTCCTGTATGAGCCTGACCCTGGCACATAACGAGCGTCCTGTATGAGCCTGACCCTGGCACATGACGAGCGTCCTGTATGAGCCTGACCCTGGCACATAACGAGCGTCCTGTATGAGCCTGACCCTGGCACATAACGAGCGTCCTGTATGAGCCTGACCCTGGCACATGACGAGCGTCCTGTATGAGCCTGACCCTGGCACATGACGAGCGTCCTGTATGAAGCTGCCCGTCCCTGGCACATGACGAGCGTCCTGCATCAGTAATAGTTGAGCCTCCCCGCTGCCGCCAGTGAGTGTCAGTCAAGGTGTGCGCTGGAAGCTGCGGCTGCGGCGGTACCAGGCGGGAGGAGGGAGCGCGCACCCTCCCCAGTCATTCACCACAAGCCTCACGGCTGCAGAGCACGGAGCGATCGCTGGGCGCCTCGTATCCAGCTGCCAGGCACGGGAGCCCACTGCACGCTGCTCTACCACTGGCATGGAGCGGGTGTAAGGGACACATTGCCAGCCGTGTGGATGCCACCCTCCCGCCCCAGGTACACTATGGTGATTAGTGGCCGCAGCAGGCACAGTGATTGAATGTGAGGACTGCTGGCATACGCCGCGCTCGTCTGGAAGGACTGGAGTATTGCACACTGGATCCCGCGACCTGTGCAGTCACCTTTACCTGAGATCTGGATGTAAATTGTCCCCGATCGCTTCTCATGATGAGCTCAGTGACAGGAAATAAAGAGAGGATTCCAGTCAGCTCCAGGAGCAGGAAATATGGGGTAAGAAACCGCACATGCATGGATGTCAGGGGCAATGTCCTGTACCAGGCAGTGGGCACCGAACATCACACAGAGGCATATAGACTCTATATGCCAGGCAGTGTGCCCATGGAGAAGAACTAATGTGATTGATCTGCATACTGTATGTGGCAGCCAGTGGGCACCGAGCATCACACATAGCAATAGATCATCGTGCACAGCAGCCTATGGGCACAAGGTACTGATGTAACTGATCACAGGTATGTACCCTCATGTGGGCACACAGCATCATACAGAGGGGCACTGATGTAACTGATCACAGGTACGGTATATACCCTCATGTGGGCACACAACATCATACAGAGGGGCACTGATGTAACTGATCATAGGTGTATACCCTCATGTGGGCACACAACATCATACAGAGGGGCACTACTGTAACTGATCATAGGTGTATACCCTCATGTGGGCACACAACATCATACAGAGGGGCACTGATGTAACTGATCACAGGTATATACCCTCATGTGGGCACACAACATCATATAGAGGGGCACTACTGTAACTGATCACAGGTATATACCCTCAAGTAGGCACACAACATCATATAGAGGGGCACTACTGTAACTGATCATAGGTGTATACCCTCATGTGGGCACACAACATCATACAGAGGGGCACTACTGTAACTGATCATAGGTGTATACCCTCATGTGGGCACATGACATTATATATGACTACATACGCTGGCCAGTAGGCGCATAACATCACATAGCGTCCGACAGAAGTCCCTTAGTATGTGTCTCAAGATATACCAAGTAGTGGGCACATAAGTCTTACAGATCAGTGCCCCCATATGCCAGCCAGGAGACATACAGCACTTCTGTGCCCCGGTACAGTATTTACGGCACTCGTCAGTGGGCATCGCACTGCTTTTGTGGTGGATGTGTATATACACACATATATATATTGGGGCATACTGTGAGGTATGTGCCAATGCAATGTTAACGTTCAAGGGTCCGCATCATTTATGGTTAATGAATGGGCTGCCGTTACCGGTATGTGACATGTTAGTCACACTCGTGATGATTGGAGCAGTAGTGAATGCACACAGATGCCTATGTCCTGTACAGGAGCCTGATGGACGCACACTGTGCTGGTCCTGTTCAGATATCGTGTGTACATAAAGCTGTCGTAGCTTCAGACATTTCTGACATGTGATGTGTGACAGGAGACATGTCTGTCCGTGACCAGAGCACCAGATACACATGAGTGGCTGTGCAGTCTCAGAGATACCTGGTTATACAGACAGACTGCCATGGGTGCTATATACAGGACATATGGGCACACTACAGGGCCAGACACTGGATTTTGGGAGGTATTTCACGAACACCTTCATGTCATTGAACTTTGGTGAAATTAGGCCCTCTGGTATTCAGTCCAGGAGCCATTCCTTTCGCAGGAGCCTCATGGGCATGCTTCCGCCTCATTACTGTCTTGGAAGAATCATGGCCAGATTTGTTACCTATGGCACAGACAGGGCAATGTATGGAGGATAATGAGCTCCTGTCAGAGGTGTCCCTACTTGTCTTCACAGACCAATTGACCAGGAAGCAGCATTTTCCCTACAAGAATCAAGATGTTCCTAGATTCCTAGATGGTGTTGGTGGCAATTATTGCGTTTATTTAGGGTGGGCGGTATGTGCCTTGTAATACTGCCCAGAAGCCATTGTCATCCGTGCCTAGAAGGCAATACACCTGATGGGGGATCAGCAGAACAAAGACTGGCCGCCCCATCTCCACCAGGCATCCCTGGCACAGGAGGCTTTCATCTCCAGTACAGTTTGGACATGTGAGGAGTATGATCTGCAGTAAGGAGGAGCAATGCTTTCCTGCAGGATCTCTGCCTCGGATGAATCGGGGCTGGGGTGGAAAGCTAAACTGCAAGGATTAAAGGGAGTTATTGAAGGGATCGTATTAAAATTGAGAAGTATATATCAGGAATGTATTGAGACTGAGAAGAGCAATGCAGGTCTGATAAGTGTATCATTGCCCCGAATACAGAGCTATAGCTGGTGGGATGGAGAAAGGAACATAAATCCCCCTGTTGGCCGCTTATGATCTGCACAGGTCTGTGCAGGGGGCTATTAGCTACATCACAGTGTGCATTCTGTCATCACATGCACCTCACTAGAGATTTGTAGTCACCACTGCAGTTTCCGCATCATTCTTGTCTGTTTGCCAGATTGTGATCCAGACCAATGCCGCACTGAAGGATCTCCGGTCTCTGCTCCGTTTCCTTTGTCTTCATCCTGTGTTACCTAAGCTTATCACAACTGAGGTACAATCCAAACATTTGTGTCCGCACCATAGAGGAGGCTCTATTCAGCTGTATAGAGAGATAATCGGAGAAAGCTCTGTAATACCACCGCACAGAACAGGCTCGGTTACAATAGTTATATATATTTGTCCACCCCTTTCTTCCAATGTTCTTACCACTGTCATGCCCCATTAACTCCGTCATTTTAATCATGATAATCACAAATCCCTAATTTCGATGGTTTTACTCATATCAAGTATTGTTACGTCATCAGTATGCCAATTGCTGGAATCGCACAATTCTTAGAATTGAAGGAATGTGGCCCTCAGAAATCCACAATAACACAGTCACAACAGGAACTTGTCTGAAGAATTAGAATCCCCCCAAAAAGTGCTAAGCTGGAGGTGGCACTGCGTGTAAAAGAAAGAGGGGCTTAAATACCCTGATGAATTACTGGAAGTACCGTAGGTGTGGGTTCTGTCATTCTGACCCTGTTCTCTTCACTGTTAGGCTGCCGTCACACTAGCAGTATTTGGTCAGTATTTTACATCAGTATTTGTAAGCCAAAACCAGGAGTGGAACAATTAGAAGAAAAGTATAATAGAAACATATCCACCACTTCTGCATTTATCACCCACTCCTGGTTTTGGCTTACAAATACTGATGTAAAATACTGACCAAATACTGATAGTGTGACGGCAGCCTTATACTGTATAAAGGATAACAGACAGTTACGTTTTAATTTCAGGTGAGGTATTAACGTATGCCTGGGAAGTGAGGGAATGGTAGTTCCAGTACATATGGTGCTAGCAGAATGCTGGTAGAGAAGAACTGTTCACTTTAAAGGTTTAATTTACAGGGCAAGAGACTGTAGATAGTTCTTGGACATAGTGCAGGAACACTACGCTTTTCTGCAGATTAAGTAGGAAATGATAAGTAAGTAGTGATGAGCGAACGTGGTCAGATAGGGTGTTATCCCGCATGCTCGTGTGCTAATAAAGTGACTGGCATGCTGCAATAATATGTCCGAGTCCCTGCAGCAGCATGTCTCTCGGCTGTGCCACAACCCATGCAGGGATTACCTAACAAACAGACTGTCTCTGCATATATTGCAGCCGCAGGACATATTATTGGAGCACGCCGAAGACACTTGGTTAGCACCGAGCATGGATAACACCTTACCCGAGCACATCGCTCATCACTACAAGAAAGTTGTAACACGGCGATCCACAATGAAATTCAGTACATAGCTCCAGTTTTCAAGCATTGCATTGTCGGCACATAGACGGCCATTACTAGCTCCAGCCACTCCTGCCGGGTAACATTGGAAGACCCGAATTCCCCAGCGGCCATGGAGATCATTGTTTCACCATGCAGAGCTATCAAAGTAAGGTATTTATATACAAGAGACAATAATGTAACGTAAAAGCTACAACATGAACCTTTCCGATCCAAGGTTCCATTTCTGATCATTGTCTCATCGGATCACTTTCTATTGACATGAGTGCAGGTTATGGTAACCATTAGTGTTAGTCAATGGATGGTAACATTCTGCAGTGTTAGTCACAGGAACCGTCAGGACTTTACTGCACGTTGTTATTGGTTACAATCCCACTATTAAAGAGAGTGACTCCAATAATAAAACTATATTGGCTTTGGCTACACAATAGCCCAGTGCCTCCTTTCTTGGGATAGGCAGCTCTCTACTCGCGGCCAATACTCTCTGTACCTCCGTCCTGTCTTATTGCCCTGCTATATAGATAATGGTCAGAGAAGGATCTATAGAAATATTAGACATTCCCAATTCTTTACACAATCATTTTCCCAGTATAATTATTCATAATTATAGTGAGCGGATTAACTCCTACTAGTACAAGCCCTGACACTGACTGCTGAGATCATGATCGCGCAATGAAGACATCTGATTTTAACAAAAAAAGGTCAAGAGGTTCTTTTTGATACAATGCTAAAAGTGCGTTCACCCTGCGCGATTATTAGGGAACATTCCTTCCCAATGTGCAGTGTCACCAGGCTACCGATCACCTGACAGACGAGCTAGACTCTTGTTTGTTGGGTGAAGTGGTTTTTAGAGGGGTTATCCGGTAGTGACGGGCTATAGGAGTCATGTGACACAACAGTGTCACATGACACTCCGAGAATGGCAGCAGTAACACTGCAGGAACCGCGCCACTGCAGGAGGTGTGTATCGACTGTTATTAGTTCATGTGGGGTGCGGAAGTGATTAATCCAGTGCTTGCCAGTGGTGGACAACCCCTTTAAGCTTGTCGAGAGCAATGATAGTATATGAGCACAGAACAATTTTTTAATGATTGTTCTGCGTTCATTGGACGTGCAGATCACCTATCAGGACATATGTAGCCAATCGCCAGTCATTTACAACCGTGGGGCGTTCATTGTGAGTGGACCTTTACCATCTGGGCAACCCCCCACTACAGCCACAAAACACTTCCAAGATAATTCTATCTGCCAGAATGAAAGCTGAAAAGCACATCAGCTATACAATAAATACACCACCTCACTGTACAGCCATGTTCAGACATGAAGAATTATGTGCCTAAATGTAAATGGAATCTGCAGAAATTCCACTGGCAATGTGCGCAAATGGGTTTTTTATGCCTCATTTACATGCTATGTAGAAAAACAAAATCAGTGTGGAATAATGACAGTACCGTGGATTTTATCATTTAGTGCCTGTTTATTGTTCCTGTGGATCTCACACTAAAAAGACATTGATTAGCTCCATGGGACTTTGCTGGTGCTAACCCATCTATGCATCTGCATATAGCCATTGTAGCGGAAATTCTGATCTGCAGCCACCAATGTCCGATAAAGGTTTCACTGAAGACTAGTGATGAGGGAACGTTCTCGGATCAGGCGTTACCCATGCTCGGGTGCTTCACCTTCAGCGTGCTCGAATACTATGTTCAGTCCCCGCCGTCCCCCCCCCCCCCCCCGTTCAAACATATTTTTCAAGCACGCCGAAGACACTCAGTTAGCACATGAGCATGCGGGATAACGCTTGCTCCGAGCACGTTCACTCATCACTACTGAGCATCCATAGTGGATCATCATTTCTGCGCGCAATCTTTGGGTCATGCACTGCCTTATTTAACCTTCAAGTACACATATTATATATATAATATAATATAAAAGCTAAGATCAGTCAGAAAAAATGCCATGCTCCATCAGATTGTATGTATGGAGGTATTCTTACCTGGAGGCATTGATTCCAGTCTAATTCCACACATAAGGCACCTGACATCCTGGCTGCAGTACAGGGGGGACTGTGAAAAACCGTCCCGAGGAAGGTGTGATCAGGTATTATTTGTTATGCAGGACCTATGACCATGAGACCGCAGAAGCTTTCTTTAGGAATCAGTCATTAGTCAGTACGACAGCAACATGTCATTCTGTATTGCAGCCTTCAGATCTCATTAGAAGTTGAGATCTTTTGAAGACCACTGAGAACCATATGTAGCTGCGCACAGCAGCCGAGCACATGAAAGAGCATGGTAACTCTGATTGCTGTTTGTTTGAAGAGCCAGTCTAGTTACAGCGTGACGTCAGTGGGGTGCTTTTATGATTTGCCAGAACGCTATCAAGCAATCAGAGCCAAGTTTGCTTTCCTCATCTCTAAAGAACTACACTTTTGCCCCTGCTCAAGTTTCCCTTGATGTCATATAGCAAATATACAGTGTGTCCGTAAAGTCATGGTGCACTTTTGACCAGTCACTGGAAACAAGCAGCAAAAAACGATAGAAATGTGAAATCTGCTCCAAATAAAAGAAAGACTCTCCCAATGTCATACCTATTCAGTGCAGTTCGATGTTGGCTCCATTTGTTGCCCTACACACATCCAAGCGATAGTGAGGTTCTTGCCACACACGGGTAAGGACATCTGGTGTAACAGAGTGAATAACATCTGTGATTATCTATTTTAAGTGATTAATGTTGTTGATACTTTCAATGTACACATGTTGCTTCACATAGCCCCAAAAGTAAAAGTCTAAGGGCGTCAGATGCGGTGATCGTGGTGGCTATGGCTTGACAGAACCCCTGCCTATCCACAACCGGGGGAATGTTCTATCCAGAAATTCACGAACAATCGTGGCGTAGTGTGGAGGAGCACCGTCCTGTTGAAATATGACACCTTCTGGAAACTGTAGCACTGCATACAATTCCAACGTGTCAAGATACGTGTTTGCCATCACAGACCGCTCCGCGAAAAAAAATGGGCCTTTTACCTTATGCATCAGGCCACACCACACGTTCACTTTAGGGGTGTTATGTTCATACTCAACGTAGGCATGAGGATGTTCAGCAGCCCATATTCAGCCGTTATTGTGATGACCATGTCCACAGATATGGAAGGTCGCTAATCGCTAAACACAATCTCTTCTGCAAAAATCTTGCATCATTGTCGATCTCATGAAGCATATCTGTAGCAAACGCGCACTGTTTGGGTCTATCTGCCGGTTTGATAGCGTGCAATAGCCACAATTTGTACCCCATAAAACAGACGTTTCTTTTACACCTTATGAACTGTACTATTGCTTAGGTGTAATTGTTGAGCACACGCACGCACAGATTTTTTTTGGCTCTTTAGGTAGCTATCCCGTATAGCCTCTACAGACTCATCACTGACTGATGGCCTACCAGAATGGGGATTCTCCACCAAACTACCGGTTTCCTTCAACTTCTTATCCCACCGAGTAATGTTATTCCTATGTGGTGGCGCTTCGTTATAAACACGCCAATATTAATGTTGCACTTTGGTCACAGTTTCGAATTTAGCGAGCCACAGAACACACTGAACTTTCCTCTTTACCGTCCACATCTTGACTGGCATGGAAAACCACACAGCTGGCATAAGCTTCTGGCTGCATGATGTCACAGACCTGGCAACGTATTATTCAGAGTTCAGTTTATCAGGGGTTAATCTGATTGGGGGCTCAGCAACAGCTTAAGGCTAAGTTCACACGTTGCAGAATTGCCGCGGAAATTTCCGCGGCAATTCTGCGCCTCCTGCCGCGGGTATATCGCATGCAGAATTAGCATGCATATACCCGCAGAAAACTAGCGTTTTGCAAGCATAATTAGCTTGCAGAATGCTAGAGTTTTCCAAGCGATCTGTAGCATCGCTTGGAAAACTGACTGACAGGTTGGTCACACTTGTCAAACATAGTGTTTGACAAGTGTGACCAACTTTTTACTATAGATGCAGCCTATGCAGCATCTATAGTAAAAGATCGAATGTTTAAAAATAATAAAAAAAATAAAAAACATGGTTATACTCACCTGCAGACCTCAGCGGCGTCCGTTCCTATAGCTGGAGTGCAGTGAAGGGCCTGCGATGACGTCACTGTCTTGTGATTGGTCGCGTGAGTCACATGAGCGGTCACGCGACCAATCACAAGACAGTGATGTCATCACAGGTCCTGAACCACATCATCTATAGGAACGGAAGAGAGATCATGCACCGGAGAGGCGGGAACACTTCGGGGGCCATCAGAGGGTGAGTATAGGACTATTTTTTATTTTAATTTTTTATTTTTTACCAATTATATGGTGCCCAGTGCGTGGAGGAGAGTCTCCTCACCTCCACCCTGGGTACCAACCGCACATGATCTGCTTGCTTCCCGCATGGTGTGCACAGCCCCGTGCGGGAAGTAAGCAGATCAATGCACTCCTATGGGTGCAGAATCGCCGCGATTCCGCAATTTTAATGAACATGCTGCGTTTTTTTCTGGAATGCGATTCCGCTCAGGAAAAAAATGCAGCATGTGCACAAAAAATGCGGAATGCATTCTCTTACATAGGATGCTTAATGTAAGCGTTTTTTTCACGGTTTTATAGCATTTTTATAGCGAAAAACTGCGAAAAAAACGCGAAAAATATGCTACGTGTGCACACAGCCTCAATGAGTTTGTGTTGTTTTATTTGTTCTTGTTATCTCTCCTCATGAACAGGTCTGATATGATTGGGCCAGAGAAAGGGTGCTAAAATGTAAACTATAAATAGATCCTGTGACTGGTCAAAAGTGCACCATGACTTTACGGACACACTGTATAAAAACAATTGATGTCCGGTTAGTAGTGGTAGGAAATGTCAGGTAATTTACACAATGGTAATAGTTGACGATAATTGTATTTCTTCATGTAGGAGTATTTACTTTGCTCTGTTACTCAGGCCTAATAAATACATGTTCCATATCATGGCATGTTTTATCAGACTTTGGGTAATTAACAGGACACTGTCTGATTTGCTTCACAGGAGGCACAAGATGCTCTCTGGTAGGTTATTAATTAATGCACCCTGCTACCATCTCTCCGCAGGTATGAGACATAAACCTGGCTATCTACATGGTGCATAGATACCAGTTGTCCCAGATTTCACAGAACTCCAGGGCTAAAACATCACCCAAAAGTGAGCATTCTGGGGTGCACAGGGTTGGGAGCATTCCCGGGATGGTTGGAGGTAGGACTTTAGCATTCCCAGAAATATTGGCAACTATGTGCGTTGTTAAGAACGATAATTGAGCAGATGTGCTATCCTTCAGTCCCCTGGTGCATCAGTGACCCACTCCTCAGTTTACTAATGGTCCTTCCTTGGTCACTTTTGGTAAGTAATAACAAGACCTACTATTTTGGAGGTGCTATGGCTGTTTTGCAGATGCTATGTATAGCCATCAAAACTAAGCCCTTGACAAAGTCACTCAGATTTCCGGTTGCCCAAATTTGTCAACTTCAAGAACTTACTGTTCAAGTTCTGCCCAGACAGGTGTCACTGTAAGTAATATACCGTAATCTGTGGTCACTGCAGTTTTCATTTGCTCATTAAACAATCAATTGATAGTTGTTCATGCAATCACAATATAGTAGCGGCTAATTGCCAGTGCAGTTTTCTGTTGCGATGGTGCCTCACCATGCTCAGGTTGGTCACCCTACTAGGTCACGCTAAGACCTCATTTTGTCGTCAGTGATTATTCTGTTATGCAAAAAAATGGTTTGCGTTTCATCAGTGTTTTTTTTGTAACAGGCGATGCAGAGCAAAAAAAAAACAATTTTTCTTTTTTTTTTACAAACAAATTATCTCTGCACTCAAACATTGACTCCAAGTGCACTCTCATAACTCATTGTTTTAGAATAATTAATTATTATAGCCTCAACCAAGTCTACATCAAGACCAAGCTTAAAGAGGAAGACAACCTTTCACTACATTTTTCATGTTAAACTGGACACATGATGTAAATTTTTTGTTTTGTTTGTTTGTCTCTCCATTGCTGAGATATTGCAGATTAAAGTATTTGGCACCTAAATAGTTATTTTTTTAAGTCCTAGTGGGTATTGCCAGAGAGATTCTACTGGGGACTTGCACTTCTTCTTCTTTCTGATGCTGACCAATCATATGTTGTCAACAAGACACTGGGAAAAGAAGAGTGATGACATGTGCTGGAGCTGGATGACATGTGCTGGAGCTGGATGACATGTGCTGGAGCTGGATGACATGTGCTGGAGCTGGATGACATGTGCTGGAGCTGGATGACATGTGCTGGTGCTGGATGACATGTGCTGGAGCTGGATGACATCTGCTGGAGCTGGATGACGTGCTGGAGCTGGATGACATGTGCTGGAGCTGGATGACATGTGCTGGAGCTGGATGACATGTGCTGGAGCTGGATGACATGTGCTGGAGCTGGATGACATGTGCTGGAGCTGGATGACGTGTGCTGGAGCTGGATGACGTGCTGGAGCTGGATGACATGTGCTGGAGCACAGCAGAGCTGAGTGTGATTCACTGACAGCTTCCAGCTCTCATTCCAAACAATGCTAGTAGCTCTCCTCCTCTCATAGTGCTGCCAACTCTACCAATCTTAAGCAGGCATCCACATACTAGGGTGAAAAAGAACACACCAGCACTATGTGAGGCATAATGATACAGCATTCAGTGTGGCGGGAGGGGTAGTACAGCGGAGTTGGCAGCACTACACTTTCTTTGGCAATGCTAATGTGTATTTGGTGGTCCTGCCAATATAGCTTACTTGAATTTGAGAGAACTGCTAGAAGTGTTGTAATGAGACTGAACTTTTGCCGTACTGCCCCTCCCCCTACACTGAATTCCAGATGTGAGGGCTGAAAAGTGTCAGGTAATCACACTCAGATCTGCTGCGCTTCAGCACGTTATCACTGTGCAGTGTGGAAAGGGACTGTTGTTCAATGCTATTGTGGGGGTGTGTTATTCTTTTCCCAGTGTATTGCTATTCGGTCTGCATTAGAAGGTCAGTGTAGTGCATTAGAAAGTGGAAGAAATATACGCCCCCTATGATATCTTTCTGGTACTTAAAAGTAATTAACTGTTTTCATGCCTAATACTCTGATTGCTAATGGCTCCTCAATGAAGAGGCAAAATTAAAAAAAATATTATGCCTATTATAGTGTGTGTCCAGTTCAACATGAAAAATGTAGTGAAGGTCCTCTTTAAAGCACCACTTCAGTGGATTTTTTTTATTTCAGCGCTCTCAATGAAAGTCTATAAGAGCCTCGTTATTGTTCTCATAGACTTGCACTGAGTAGTGACTTCTGGCTTGCCCAGCAAACACAGGAGCGATTCTGCAGGTCACAACCTGTAGAAGAGGACCATAGTGGCGCTCGCTGATAACACAAGAAGACGGTGGCTGGTAAGTATAAGACTATGGGCAGGGAACTTGAATTAGTGACACCACTCCCCTAGTTCAATAGAAAAACAAAACGCTGAAGTGGTGCTTTAAGCTTAGTCTTGATTTCATTAAATATTCAAAAGTAATGGGTTACGGGAGTGTACTTTGAGTCAATGTTTGAGCATAGTAATGATTTATCTGTGGTATTGTCAGAATTATATGTGTTTCTGGTATGTGTGGCGTCCGTTTTCACATGTACTGGAGACGTGTAAACACGCACACCCATTGTAATCTATGGGGCTGCGCACTTGTCTGTGTTTTCACATGGATCATATGTAGACATGTCTGTTTTTTTCCGGCAGCATGGATGACAATATGTGCTGCACACGCGCACGGATGATATAAGTGTGACATACGTGTGCTGTCTATGTTTCACGTACTGGAATAGAATGCAGAATAGAAATGACAGCTTTTTAGGCATTAAAGATGTGCAAAGATAATAGATATGGGCTAAGTAGATGATAGATATGGGCTAAATAGATGATAGATAGCTATCCGTGAGACATATACAGTTACAGTGGGGCAAAAAAGTATTTAGTCATTCAGCAATAGTGCAAGTTCCACCACTTAAAAAGATGAGAGGCGTCTGTAATTTACATCATAGGTAGACCTCAACTATGGGAGACAAACTGAGAATAAAAAATCCAGAAAATCACATTGTCTGTTTTTTTATCATTTTATTTGCATAGTATGGTGGAAAATAAGTATTTGGTCAGAAACAAAATTTCATCTCAATACTTTGTAATATATCCTTTGTTGGCAATGACAGAGGTCAAACATTTTCTGTAAGTCTTCACAAGGTTGCCACACACTGTTGTTGGTATGTTGGCCCATTCCTCCATGCAGATCTCCTCTAGAGCAGTGATGTTTTTGGCTTTTCGCTTGGCAACACGGACTTTCAACTCCCTCCAAAGGTTTTCTATAGGGTTGAGATCTGGAGACTGGCTAGGCCACTCCAGGACCTTGAAATGCTTCTTACGAAGCCACTCCTTCTTTGCTCTGGCGGTGTGCTTTGGATCATTGTCATGTTGAAAGACCCAGCCACGTTTTATCTTCAATGCCCTTGCTCATGGAAGGAGGTTTGCACTCAAAATCTCACGATACATGGCCCCATTCATTCTTTCATGTACCCGGATCAGTCGTCCTGGCCCCTTGGCAGAGAAACAGCCCCAAAGCATGATGTTTCCACCACCATGCTTTACAGTAGGTATGGTGTTTGATGGATGCAACTCAGTATTCTTTTTCCTCCAAACACGACAAGTTGTGTTTCTACCAAACAGTTCCAGTTTGGTTTCATCAGACCATAGGACATTCTCCCAAAACTCCTCTGGATCATCCAAATGCTCTCTAGCAAACTTCAGACGGGCCCGGACATGTACTGGCTTAAGCAGTGGGACACGTCTGGCACTGCAGGATCTGAGTCCATGGTGGCGTAGTGTGTTACTTATGGTAGGCCTTGTTACATTGGTCCCAGCTCTCTGCAGTTCATTCACTAGGTCCCCCCGCGTGGTTCTGGGATTTTTGCTCACCGTTCTTGTGATCATTCTGACCCCACGGGGTGGGATTTTGCGTGGAGCCCCAGATCGAGGGAGATTATCAGTGGTCTTGAATGTCTTCCATTTTCTAATTATTGCTCCCACTGTTGATTTCTTCACTCCAAGCTGGTTGGCTATTGCAGATTCAGTCTTCCCAGCTTGGTGCAGGGCTACAATTTTGTTTCTGGTGTCCTTTGACAGCTCTTTGGTTTTCACCATAGTGGAGTTTGGAGTCAGACTGTTTGAGGGTGTGCACAGGTGTCTTTTTATACTGATAACAAGTTTAAACAGGTGCCATTACTACAGGTAATGAGTGGAGGAAAGAGGAGACTCTTAAAGAAGAAGTTACAGGTCTGTGAGAGCCAGAAATCTTGATTGTTTGTTTCTGACCAAATACTTATTTTCCACCATAATATGCAAATAAAATGATAAAAAAACAGACAATGTGATTTTTTGGATTTTTTTTTCTCAGTTTGTCTCCCATAGTTGAGGTCTACCTATGATGTAAATTACAGACGCCTCTCATCTTTTTAAGTGGTGGAACTTGCACTATTGCTGACTGACTAAATACTTTTTTGCCCCACTGTATATGAAAAAGTTTGGGCACCCCTATTAATCTTAAGCTTAATGTTTTATAAAAATAGTTTTTTTTTTTGCAAGAGCTATTTCAGTTTCATATATCTAATAACTGTTGGACACAGTCATGTTTCTGCCTTGAAATGAGGTTTATTGTACTAACAGAAAATGTGCAATCTGCATTCAAACAAAATTTCACAGGTGCATAAGTATGGGCACCCTTATCATTTTCTTGTTTTAAATACTCCTACCTACTTTTTACTGACTTACTAAAGCACTTTTTTTGGTTTTGTAACCTCATTGAGCTTTGAATTTCATAGCCAGGTGTATGCAATCATGAGAAAAGCTACTTAAAGTGGCCACTTGCAAGTTGTTCTCCTGTTTGAATCTCCTCTGAAGAGTGGCATCATGGGCTCCTCGAAACAACTGTCAAATGATCTGAAAACAAAGACTATTCAACATAGTTGTTTAGGGGAAGGATACGAAAAGCTGTCTCAGAGATTTAACCTGTCAATTTCCACTGTGAGGAACATAGTAAGGAAATTGTCAGGAATCTGAACATTTTTAACCTTTTGTGCATTACTGCCCTTTTCCAAGATGGCGTCTATGGTCTCATGTGCATTGTGTCTCCTGCTATAATACTCCACCCCAGCCTTCAGTCTGTGCTAGAGTATTCTACCTTGCATCCAGCTCCTGACCTCTGATTACTCCCTGGCTATACACCTGCTCCTGTGAACCTGTGTGGTGATCCTGCTACTCTGCTCTGAGTTCCTGCTGCATACACAAGTTTCCAGTAATCCTCCTTCATCTGCTGTTCGTGTTTTCTTCCCTCTGCATTTGCTGGTCATGTAACCTGTTGCTGCTTTGCAATAACCTGAGACTATTAACCAGGCCTCCCTGGTTGAGCTAAGATATGATTTGAACTGCCTAATAAGCATATCTGTCTGTGCCTGGACTAAGACAAGGATTTATTCGTGTCAAGTATCCTCAAGAATAACTGTGCTTCATAGACTTTCTGCTTGATTGCATTTTCCTCTGAAGTTTCCTATAGACTGCTAAGCTGCGTTTATTATTTGCACCAAGTGTTGTGGACTTGAGTTTCTCTCTGCACATGTTTGAATCACCGTGTGATAATATAGACTTTACCACTTATAAAACTGTGTCCTGTAGTTGTCTTGTACCATGCAAAGAGTCTCCTGAGTTATCCCCTATAATTATTACAGGATACTCTAGCCTAAAAAAAAAAAAAAGGAGACTGCTGGAACAATGACTGCAGAAAGCAAATTAGAGCAGGTGTTTTCCATAATTAGATCACTGCAGAAAGATGTGGAAGGTCTGCAAAAGAAGTTTGGAAGCTTTGAACACAATCAACAAGTGTTTGGACAGACTTTGCAGGACTTGAGCAACCGCATGGCAGCCCAGGAAAACAAACTTGCTGGCATAGAGTCCCAGTATGGACGGGCTTTTCAGGACATATGCACGCAAATAGCTGCACAAGTGACTTTACCCTCTGGGCAACCGCCACCAGCTGGCCCACCTAAGTTGCCCCCATTCAGATTTAATGGTGATCGCGACAAATTTCGTGGCTTTGTGCATCAATGTATGCTATATTTTGATGTGCATGCTGACCGTTTTCCTACTGATAGATCCAAAGTATTGTGTGTAATAAGCTACTGACCTCACGAGCGCTCGCCTGGGCGAATCCGATGATTGAGTCTCGTGACCCACGGTTAAATGACTTGGATGATTTCTTGGCCGCTATGGCATTAATGTTTGATTACCCTAATCGCTGTGCAACCGCTGAATCTGCTTTGTTGTCTTTACGCCAGGCTAAACGTTCTGTTATTGAGTATGCCACTGAATTCGGGAGATTGGCGGTAGATACCAATTGGGACAGTTATGCACAATTGCCTATTTTTAAAAGGGGTCTGTCTAGTATTGTAAAAGATGAACTAGCCCGCTCTGATTCACCACAAGAGCTAGAGACATTTATACAGCATTGTGTGCGCATAGACATTCGCCTTACTGAGCGTAGGCAGGAGAAATTTGCTGCATATAACCGTGTTTCTAACTTTTCCCTTCCTTCCAAAGAGCCTGCAGGTAAAACCTCTCGGGAGGTGGAGGAGGTGCCCATGCAAATTGATTCCGTTCAGAGGCGCGAGATCAATGAGTGCGGGGAGCATCGCCTGCGTGAAAGTCTATGTTTCTACTGCGGCCAGTCTGACCACTTCTTGATCAGTTGTCCTAAGTGTCCTAGACGGCCTAACAAGGTGCTAGCAGCAATAGGGGAGTATGACAACTGTGATGATGAATCTGACATCTCTGAATGTAGCCTCCCTTTAAACGCTGTATTCCATTCACTTTCTATGACTTCACCCCCCAAGGAGCAGAAGGAAAAGAACTCTCACTGTTCTCTCCCTATTAAGATCCTGTGTTCAGGACAGTGGATTTCCAGTTCAGCTATGATTGACTCTGGTGCAGGTGGCAATTTCATGGATATCGCATTTGCCAAGGAACATGGTATTAAAATTCAGCAAAGAGCCTCTCCAATTACTATGGAAACAGTGGATGGGTCATCTTTAATCTCTGGGCCTGTGGATCAGGAGACCGTACCCCTTGAAATTTTGTTGGAGCTTAATCATCAGGAGCAACTTTCTTTCTTGCTAATTTCTTCTCATTTTCCTGTGATTTTAGGCATTCCTTGGTTGCGTTCTCAGAACCCAATTATCAACTGGGAGACCAAGGAGATTATCTTCCCAACAAGGAGCAACTCAGCGTTAACAGAAGCTGTCCCTGAGTCTACGGCTACGGAACCACATGTACAGGTATTTTCTTTACCTTCAGCTTATAAAGAGTTCTCTGACATCTGTGACAAGAAGAATGCAGATCAGCTTCCTCCACACAGGCATTATGACTGTCCCATTGAGCTGCTTCCCGGGGCAGCCATTCCTTTTGGTAACGTATACCCTTTGGCGGCACCTGAGCTTCAAGCCTTAAAAGAGTATATTGATGAAAATCTGGCCAAAGGCTTCATACGTCCTTCTTCCTCACCAGCAGGCGCACCTATCTTTTTTGTAAAGAAGAAGGATGGGACCCTGAGACCCTGTGTTGACTATCGAGAACTCAATAAGGTAACCGTACAAAACCGTTACCTTTTGCCTCTGATTCCCGAATTACTGGAAAGAGTCCGCCATGCTAAGGTGTTCTCTAAACTGGATTTTCGTGGGGCTTATAATTTGGTGCGTATTCATCCAGGGGATGAGTGGAAGACAGCATTCAGATGCCGGTATGGACACTTTGAATCTCTTGTGATGCCCTTCGGGCTTTGTAACGCCCCTGCAACATTTCAACACCTTGCTAATGACATTTTCAGAGATTTGTTGGACCAGTTTGTAGTGATCTATTTGGACGATATACTAATCTTTTCTGACTACAAGAACATGAAGAACATGTCAAAACTGTTTTAAGACGTCTGAAAGAGAACCATCTGTATATTAAGCTGGAGAAATGCGAGTTCCATCGTTCTGAGATACAGTTCTTAGGTTATAGCATCTCTCCCCAGGGCCTGAACATGGAATCCGGTAAGATTCAGGCTATCCTTTACTGGCGGGTACCCAAGAACGTTAAGGAGGTCCAACGTTTTATTGGTTTTGCAAATTTCTACAGACGCTTCATTTGAAATTTTTCTGATATTGTCCGTCCCATTACTTCCTTGACAAAGAAGGAAAAGCCCTTTAAGTGGTCATCACAGGCTCAAGAAGCTTTTGATCGGCTTAAAGTCTGTTTCACATCAGCACCGCTGTTGATACACCCAGATCCAAGACTTCCTTTCATTGTGGAGGTGGACGCTTCTGATAATGCTTTGGGGGCTATTCTCTCCCAAAGAACTGGAGAGAAGGGTCTGCTACATCCTTGTGCTTTCTTTTCCCGTAGACTAACCTCAGCAGAGAAGAATTACGACGTGGGAGACAAGGAATTGCTGGCTATTACTGCGGCTTTCAAAGAATGGAGGCATCATCTGCAAGGAGCTGCACAACAGATCATAGTGCTAACTGACCATCGCAATCTAGAGTTCCTTAGATCCGCTAGATGTCTTTCTCCTCGTCAGGCTCGTTGGAACTTATTTTTAAATCAATTTAACTTTGTTATCTCGTACCATCCAGGTTCTCGTAATGGGAAGGCTGATGCTTTATCCCGAATCCATGCTGCGGATTCCGTGCCTGGAGCCCCGTCCAAGACCATTCTATCTGATGCCAATTTCATTGGAGTTATCCACGATCAGGACTTGTGGAAGGAGTGCAGGGAGGCCTATGAAGGTGATGTATTTCTGGCCAACCCACCTGTGGATATTAATCTTGTCTTTAAGGGTGGCATGTGGTTCAGAGATCAACGTATCTATGTCCCGGAGGTCGTCCGTCTGCAGATCCTCAAGTTGGTACATGACTCCAAGTTGGCTGGTCACAGGGGGGTACAGAAGACACAAGAGTTCCTGAGCCAATTCTTCTGGTGGACAACTTGCCTGAAGGATACCAAAGACTATGTTCTCTCTTGCGAGGTATGTGCCCATTACAAGACTCCTCATGTGGCACCTACGGGTCTTCTACAACCATTACCTGTTCCGTCCCGCCCTTGGGGGTCTATATCAATGGACTTTATTGTGGAGCTGCCTACATCGGGGGGCATGAATACAATCATGGTGGTAGTTGATCGCCTGACTAAAGTTGCTCATTTTGTTCCGTGCACCGGCCTCCCCTCAGCTAAAGATACAGTGAACTTGGTTATACAGAATGTCTTTCGGTTTCACGGGGTTCCGGATGAGATCATCTCTGACGTTGGAGTACAGTTCACTTCAAGATTCTGGACGGGGTTTTGCTCTGCACTTAATATTAATGTCTGTCTCTCTTCTGCTTACCATCCCCAGACAAATGGTCAGACTGAGCGTACCAACCAGATGCTGGAACAATATGTAAGATGTTATGTCAGCCATCTCCAGGATGATTGGTTGGAGTTGTTGCCATTAGCCGAATTTTCATATAATAATTCTCAGAGCGCCTCCACTAAATTTACACCTTTCTTTGCCAATCTGGGTTATCATCCGTGTATTTTACCTAGGTCTCCAATTAATTCTCCGGTTCCGGCAGTGGAGGAAAGGCTGACTGCGATGAGACAGAATCTGGAAGTTCTGAAGGAATCCCTGACCACAGCTCAAGAACGTTATAAGAGATCGGCTGATAGATTCCGTAAACCTGCACCCATGTTCAAGGTAGGAGATTCCGTGTAGTTAGCAACTAAGAATCTGAAGTTAAACGTTCCTTCACAAAAACTTGGACAGAAATTCATTGGCCCTTTCAAGATCAACGGTATTGTGAGCTCTGTGGCTTGCCAGCTGAAGCTGCCTAGGACAATGAAGGTACACCCAGTTTTTCATGTGACTTTACTAAAGCCTGTATCTCCTAATACCTTCCAGGGACGTGTTGTGCCACCTCTGCAGCCTGTGGTGATTGATGGGCAAGAACAATTCTTGGTGGAGGAAATTATTGATTCCAGGATTCGCAGGAATCGGCTCCAATATCTGATAAGATGGCAGGGATATCCCCCTGAGGAAGACTCTTGGGAACCTGTGGAAAACATCAATGCCCAACAGAAGATTTCTCGTTTTCATCAGAGATTCCCTGAGAAACCAGGTCCAGGATCGTCCTGAGGCCACTTCTAAGGAGGGAGTAATATCAGGACTCTGAACATTTTTTACTTTTTGTGCATTACTGCCCTTTTCCAAGATGGCGTCTTTGGTCTCATGTGCACTGTGTCTCCTGCTCTAAAACTCCACCCCAGCCTTCAGTCTGTGCTAGAGTATTCTGCCTTGCATCCAGCTCCTGACCTCTGATTACTCCCTGGCTATACACCTGCTCCTGTGAACCTGTGCGGTGATCCTGCTACTCTGCTCTGAGTTCCTGCTGCATACACAAGTTTCCAGTAATCCTTCATCTGCTGTTCGTGTTTTCTTCCATCTGCTTTTGCTGGTCATGTAAGCTGTTGCTGCTTTGCGATAACCTGAGACTATTAACCAGGCCTCCCTGGTTGAGCTAAGACAAGAACTTATTCGTGTCAAGTATCCTCAAGAATAACTGTGCTTCATAGACTTTCTGCTTGATTGCATTTTCCTCTGAAGTTTCCTATAGACTGCTAAGCTGCGTTTATTATTTGCACCAAGTGTTGTGGACTTGAGTTTCTCTCTGCACCTGTTTGAATCACCGTGTGATAATATAAACTTTACCACTTATAAAACTGTGTCCTGTAGTTGTCTTGTTCCACGCAAAGAGTCTCCTGAGTTATCCCCTATAATTATTACAGAAATGGAAGAACACAGGTACAGTTTTTGTTAAGGCCAGAAGTGGCAGGCCAAGAAAAACATCAGAAAGGCAGAGAAGAAGAATGGTGAGATCAGTCAAGGACAATCCTCAGACCACCTCCAGAGAGCTGCAGCATCAACTTGCTGCAGATGGTGTCACTGTGCATCGGTCAACTATACAACGCACTTTGCACAAGGAGAAGCTGTATGGGAGAGTGATGCGAAAGAAGCCATTTCTGCAAGCACGCCACAAACAGAGTCGGCTGAGGTATGCAAAAGCACATTTGGAGAAGCCAATTTCTTTTTGAAAGAAGGTCCTGTGGACTGATGCAACCAAGATTGAGTTGTTTGGTCATACAAAAAGGCGCTATGCATGGCGGCAAAAAAATACAGCATTAAAAAAAAAAAAAAACTTGCTACCCACAGTAAAATTTGGTGGAGGTTCCATCATGCTTTGGGGCTGTGTGGCCAATGCCGGCATCGGGAATCTTGTTAAAGTTGAGGGACGCATGAATTCCTCTCAGTATCAGCAGATTCTTGACAATAATGTTCATGAATCATTGACAAAGTTGAAGTTACACAGGGGATGGATCTTTCAGCAAGACAATGATCCAAAACAACGCTCCAAATCTACTCAGGCATTCATGCAGAGGAACAATTACACTGTTTTGGAATGGCCATCCCAGTCCCCAGACCTGAATATCATTGAACATCTGTGGGATCATTTGAAGAGGGCTGTCCATGCTCGGCAACCATCAAACTTAACTGAACTGGAATTGTGTTGTAAAGAGGAATGGTCAAAAATACCTTCATCCAGGATCCAGGAACTCATTAAAAGCTACAGGAAGCGACTAGAGGCTGTTATTTTTGCAAAAGGAGGATCTACTAAATATTAATGTCACTTTTCGGGTGAGGTGCCCATACTTATGCACCTGTCAAATTTTGTTTGAATGCAGATTGCACATTTTCTGTTAGTACAATAAACCTCATTTCAAGGCAGAAACATTACTGTGTCCAACAGTTATTAGATATATGACACTGAAATAGCTGTTGCAAAAAAAACAATTTTTATAAAACATTAAGCTTAAGATTAATAGGGGTGCTCAAACTTTTTCATATAACTGTAATTAGTGCCTTGCATGTGTAACTTACTGTACATGTATTACCCTAATAAATAAATTAAGAATAATGACATTTGACCCCCCATTTTTTTAAACCAGTAGAGATTATGCAGACAGCTGTGAGCTGATATTATCAGGCTGGGAAGGTCCTGGGTTATTGGGCCCTTCTCAGCCTTAAAATACAAGCCCTCAGCCGCCCAAGAAGTGGCACATCACATGAGAAGCTCCAGTGCTGACGGTTCGCCTTGGCTCTTGCCGATTGCCCCGATTGAGCTGTGAAATGTCCAAATACACAGCTGACATCAAGCCCTGATGTTAGTAATGGAAGCCTTATAATATCAGCTCACAGCTGTCTCCATTACCTTTGAGACAGTGATCCAGCAAAATTCCAACACAAAAGTCTCTTTAATGTTTTATCTAAAACAAAACAGCACACGATATCCTTCAGATAGCAGCCGAGAAACAGGACAGTTCACTTCCAGATTGCAGCCGGGCACAAGACAGTCCACCTCCGGTTCACAGCTGGGCACATATCTTCTGGATTACAGTCACTAAACACGCCAGTCTACCTCCGACCAGTTGCCGTGGGTGACTGTACCGTCGTGTTAACGTTCTACTCACAGCATTGCACAGAACACGATATCCTCCGGATTGCAGCCAGGAACCATATCCTCCAGTTTACAGTCACTAAATGTGCCAGTCCACCTCTGACTAGTTACCGTGGGTGACTGCACCTCTGTGCCCGCTGTGGGTGCCAGGCGTCTCAGCTTCCTTGGCTGCTTGGCTTCGCTTGCCTGTGTTGCCTCACACGTGGAGCTCTGCAGAGCAGACTGCTCTGCCCTCGAGCCAACACCAGACTGACACTGACTCTGACCCTGACACACCCAAGCCCTATACTGCAGAGTTTTAAACTAGGAGCCTGTGGCCTTCAGCCACATGGAAAACCCCGCCAGGAATGAAACGGACTGCAACACTAGCATCTGCAGTCTGTTTCAAAACACCAAAGCCCAGAGTAGGTTTTCCCTAAATCTGCCTTGGACAACCAGCATGACCAAGACCATTACTCACTTTAGTCTGCATTGCAACCACCGCTATGCCTGTGACTGCAATGCCGTCTCATGGCCTCAATATGCCTCTGTGTGCATCCTGGGGGGAACATACAGTGACCCTCACATGTAACACCAGTCACTGCCTCACAACACGGATGGTATACACGTACTTACGGATGGCCAAAACAAAATCAGACGGATAGAAAAAAAAAACCGGACCTGCTCACATGTACTTTTTTTTTAAGAGGACGTGTGAAGGGGGTTTCAGGGTGTGATGTATACATAGGATTTAATTTGGCCATAGGCATGGAATGAAACAGGACATCACATGAGCAGCAAATTAGTCAAGTGTATGGACCCATTCGTTGGACTCTGCCTGGGAGCATACATAATGCATACATACATACCCGCTGTTCCCGGATCAAAAACTGGTGAATCCTCGCAGCACACTGCGCGTGCACTAGGGGGATTCATAAGTCTGCAGTCACACAGAGTGACTGCAGACTTATCAATTTTGACTGGGCAACCCTATTTAACAAACTCTGACTTAGATACATCTTATTTTTAAGAGACTTCAAGAAAAGTGTGACAAATATATTTTTTATGTAAGTGTTGTATTTTAAGGTGCATAATCTTTAGGAATTCCCTATTTTGTTTATAATAACAGAAAAATGGAATTCATGTACCATAGTTAACAAAACCATCAGTAAAGAGACAGAAACAGCACCTTATAGATCCAATTGAATACAATAGGGTCAGAATTCCACCAGGGTGCACCATTTCTGCCTAAAAAATAGTTCTGAAGTCATCACACTTATAGTTTGTTGGAAACTAATTATACTTAAGATAGGTAATTCTATTTACTTCTTTCTTGTAGGTCAATGAGGTCTGCTCCCCAACAAAAACAACAGCACCCTTCTCTCCAGAAAGCTGGTATAGGAAAGCCTATGAGGAGTCTCGTGCTGGAAGCAGGCCGGCACCTGAAGGTGCAGGGTCCATACCAGGCTCTTCAGGGACACCTTCTCCAGGCTCTGGCACGTCTTCTCCTGGCTCCTTCTCCGGTTCTCCTGGACCCGCATCCCCTGGGATTGGCAATAGCTCCCCAGGATCATTAGGAGGATCTCCAGGATTTGGTACAGGGTCTCCAGGTTCTGGGAGTGGAGGTGGATCATCTCCTGGATCAGACAGGGGTGTGTGGTGTGAGAACTGCAATGCACGTTTAGTAGAACTGAAACGGCAGGCCCTAAAACTTCTGCTGCCCGGACCACACTCCAGTAAGGTAAGAGCTGAGGTTTCGCAAAAAATAATTGTGGATGAAATATTTTTGTTTTATGAAATGCATGACACATGTATTGGAGGTCAAAACATTTTAATGAGTGTATATCAAAGAAAACGAGACTGCGTAAAACAAAGATGGTCCTCACGCACACACTAAGTCAATTAACCTGATAGATGCCAAAAAGTGTCTTTGTGGCCTCCATGAGGCTGGTACACATTGATGTCTGAAACATTATACTTTTATTTACATTTCAGCCTTTGAGGGACGGATGCCAGTCTCCGACATCCGCTAGAGGTAAACGTCTAGAGCTTTTCCTAGCACAGAATTCAGACATAGGCCATTAACATGATGTAAACAAAGCCCTATATTTTTGCAGGATCCATTATTTTATTTATCATTTAAGTTGACGGCTCAAAACAAAAGATGCAAACTGATATAAATTTTTATCAGTTTTTCAAGCAGCTTAGATCATTTGCAAAAGAAAATAGTGCAAAAAAGCATTGCAAAATGTAGCGATTAATAATTAATTATTTCAAAAATAGTGAAAAATATTCAATGCATCTTATTTGTAGTTATATCACTGTCTATTTAGGGTGTCATTTATAATTTAAGTATCTCTTTAAATCTTTTAAGTCAGTCCGCAGTAACTGAATGAAAAGCTGATATATTAGAGACAGAACGATAGAAATAGCCTGGGCTCCTTCCAAGATGTTGTGGGGAGTCCGATGTTTCAAAGGATTTCAGCCTATAAATCTTTCTTAAATTGCAATATGGGCTGAAAGAAACCACAATTCACAAAGAACTTGAAACATTTGTGATTGCTGTGAAGGAGAGAATAGAGAATGTAATTATTGCTAGTAATGAACTTTGGAAATAGGTTAATATGTTCCTTGGGTCAATAATTTTTATGATTTAAATTCTTGCATTTGGGGCTAAAAATCATTTTTTTGCAATTGGGTTTCACTAAACATTTTGCATCATTTGCCTTCTGTAATCTTTGAGTTGCACTCTCTATTGCTGGCTGCGGAATGAGTTCACTGATAATTCACAAGTGAGCTCATTCTGATTGTCTGTGGGGGAGTTTGTAACTCCTTTGTCTGTTTCTTTTAGGTCGATCAACCACATCAAAGTTGGACGAGCAGAAAAACAAAGGGCTTTTAAAAACCAATTGGTACAACATTTTTAATGAAACCCAATTGAAAAAATGATTTGCAGCCCCGAATACATGAATTTAAGTGAAAAAAATGTTCCTGATGCTGCACAATCCCTTTACAAGTGAATTGTCTGTCGCACAGTAATGATCCATATAGGTGTTATAATGTTACCATATATTAGAGCTATGGGAGACACAATGTTTAGTATGCGAAACGTTAGATCTGCCTGCTGCCAGGTTTCCTTTTAGAGATACTGGTATATTTTTCCTTATGTTGCTATTTTGCCTCCACAAAATCTAATGTGTATGGGGGTCCAAAGCATCATTTGTGACATATTAGTGAGCAATCAGATCCTCCATTACTGATTGTCATATCTAGGCATCTTATCATGGATTTCTCAACGTATGAGCTACTGTACTTGTTTAGTAATATTTTTTTTTCTAGCATTTCATCTAAAATTTCCAATTTCTTTAACCAGGAGCAATTTTGTTAAAAGACATATAATCATATTGATCACAATGGAGTTCCCCTGTGCTAGTCAGGCCTAAGGCCAGGGTCACACTTGCGAGTGTGATGGGAGAAACTTGCCCGAGTCTCTCGCATCAATACCCGGCACTGCACGGCACGGTATTTCTCTGCAGCTGAACGCTCCGGTCCCAAGTGCCGGCGGCAGTGCCCAGGTATTGATGCGAGAGACTCGTGCGAGGTCTCACATCACACTCGCAAGTGTGACCCCGGCCTAATACTTATATTTTAGGGTCTGGGATTTCTGTTATAAGCTTGTGATGTTACACTGGCCCAGAGATTAGTCTGAGAACATGTCATAGCTTAAATTTGTTTATGAGATGATTTGAATGAGAGCTGCCATTCTGCCATTCATTATGTCTGCAAGAGAAAGCTGTCATTCAGTCAATAACCTGTCAGTAGGCTCAACCCTCCTAAGCCATCTATATGGGCATGTAAATCATAGGAAGCTGACTAACATGATGATACCTTGATATCTGCAATCCGATGTTTTATTTGAAATAAATATATGTTTTTTTAATATGCAAATGAGCTGTTAAGATCTATGGACAAGACACTGATCTGCATGAGAATCTTCCTTCAGAGATTATTTTAAACGAAGGGGAGTTACCAATGAGAGACATGTAATGACTGTGATAATAATACTCAGGAGAACTAATCTTTGTCTCATTACAAACACTTCTGCGGCTGCAGTTGTCATCTCATAGTGCGGTCAGCTCTGGTGTAAGGGTACCGTCACACAGTACCATTTTAATCGCTACGACGGCACGATCCGTGACGTCGCAGCGATCGTATGAATATCGCTCCAGCGTCGTAGACTGCGGTCACACGTTGCAATCACGGCGCTGGAGCGATGCCGAAGTCCCCGGTAACCAGGGTAAACATCGGGTAACTAAGCGCAGGGCCGCGCTTAGTAACCCGATGTTTACCCTGGTTACCAGCGTAAACGTAAAAAAACCAAACAGTACATACTTACATTCCGGTGTCTGTCCCCGGCGTTCTGCTTCTCTCCACTGTGTAAGCGCCATAGCCGGAAAGCACAGCGGTGACGTCAGACGTCACCGCTGTGCTCGCTTTCCGGCCGGCGCTCACACTGCAGAGAAGCTGAGACGCCGGAGGACAGACACCGGAATGTGAGTATGTACTGTTTGTTTTTTTTACGTTTACGCTGGTAACCACGGTAAACATCGGGTTACTAAGCGCGGCCCTGCGCTTAGTTACCCGATGTTTACCCTGGTTACAAGCGAACACATCGCTGGATCGCTGTCACACACAACGATCCAGCGATGTCAGCGGGTGATCAAGCGACGAAAGAAAGTTCCATACGATCTGCTACGACGTACGATTCTCAGCAGGATCCCTGATCGCTGCTGCGTGTCAGACACTGCGATATCGTAACGATATCGCTAGAACGTCACGAATCGTACCGTCGTAGCGATCAAAATGGTACTGTGTGACGGTACCCTAAGTCTCTTCAGTCTCTATCTCACAGGCAGCCAGTGTGGGAGGAAGGGCAGATCTTTGTCTCATTACAAACACATCTGCAGTCGTAGTTCTCTCAAAGTGCTTTCGCTCAGTTATAATGTCTCTACTGCCCCTTTGGCTGTGTAACATGACAGCTAAACTAGTAACTGTAATAAGGCACAGCTCTGCAGCTGAGCTGCCCCAGAAGAGAAGAGATGTAGCTGATAATATGTTTGTAATGAGACATAGTTCAGCTCTGCAGTGAGATCAGGAGAGCAGGCTGACAGTCATTATATGTCTCACACAGGTAATGCCTCCTTTCATTTAAAATAAACTCTGGAGGCAGATTCTTATGCAGATCTGTGTTCGCCCATAGATCTTAACAATTCATTTACATATTAAGGAAAATGTGGAGTTTTGGGGAATAAGACATGGAATCGCACATATCAAGTTATCATGTTATCCAGCTCCCCATAACCTGCATGTTCATGAATGTTTTTTTTTTCTTCTTTTTCTTTATTAATGTGAATGGTTACAATTATAATGTTTGTGAATATTACTTTTTTGCTCAATAAAAATATATTGAACAATACCCTGCATGTTCATGGCTTATGACAGTTGATCCTACTGACAGATTCCCTTTAAACCAAGAATATCAACCTGTTATTCTAAATGGTTGTTAGGGAAACCTTATATTGAGCCGGTGGTGGATTCACATTAACCAGTGATTACCTTAATGGTACAAAATTGATATACTGTAATGCCTATCATAATTTAGTTGAGATTCACATGGGAACAAATGCAGGCTACATAATTTTGTTAAGAGTACAACATTTTATTGTAGGTTAGTTAGAATATATAATAGATAGATAACTCATAATAGGAATATAGTAAATAGTAAAACACAGACCAACAATTAAAAAGTGATTAAACCCTAGTAAAAAAACAAAATTAACAGAAAAGTGGCAATAGCAGATATGGACTGTCAGAGGACTTCCCAATGAAAAGTATATAGGTTGGCCAAGCAAACCTAAGGAGAGTGGTAGTCTACCATTAGTCTGCTTTAAGGCAACCTGTCTGGTCTAATAACTCTACTAACCAGCATATATAGGTTATTCTGCAGTTTAATAGTGTTATGCAAGTGTCCAGCCGCAGTACTGAAAGTGTGGCACCCAGAAGAAAATTAACTTTATTCTTCCCAGTAGCCACCGGCTTTCAGTCATTTAGGCATGCTTAGAGAAATTACAGTCAACACTGACAGCACTGAGAGCGCCAGCTGTAAGCACGCATCAGCACTAATTGGTAGCCCGCTCTGTAATGATGCACTGCGGAGCCAGCTATCAGGAAGTGCCCGGGTGTGCTTACACCCACTGCTCACAGTAATATGAATAGTGCTTGGAGTTGCTCCTGGCACTCCTGCATGACTGAAAACCGGCAACTAATGGGTGAAATGGCACTCCCAACCATCAGCTGAAAACTGCTCTATCTTCGGCCATAACTATGCAATGTACGGAGCAGAGCACAGCAGCCCAATACGTTGCTTAGTGGCCACTGCAGAGTACTGCGCTATATCACCAATTCCTTTGGATAAGTTATCAATTGTTAAAGTCAGTACAGAATAACTGGTCATACAAAGTACAGGCACTCTGTGCATCATGGCAGTGTCAAACATTTAAGTTCACCTTCCACCTGCTTGTTTTCCATCTACATCTACAGTGGGGAAAATAAGTATTTGAAATAGAAAATCACATTGTTGGATTTTTACATAATTAATTTGCATTTTATTGCATGAAATAAATATTTAATACAATAGAAAAACAGAACTTAATATGCTTCACGGTTGGGACGGTGTTAGGGTGTACTCATTAATCTTCTTCCTCCAAACACGGCAAATGGAATTGATACCAAAAAGTTTTATTTTGGTTTGATCTGACCACGTGACCTTGTCCTATGACCTTCTCACATAACCTTGTCTCAGTTCATTGACCAGGTCCTCCTGTGTAGTTCTGGGCTGATTCCTGACCTTTTCCAGAGTTATCCTTACCCCAGGACGAAGTGAGATTTTGCATGGAGCTCCAGACCGAGGAAGATTTACAGTCATCTTGGGTTTCTTCCATTTTCTAATAATTGTGCCAACAGTTGTTGCCTTCTCACCAAGCTGCTTACCTATTGTCCTGTAGCCCATCCCACTCACTGTATCTTAGCCCTTCTCTTACGCTATGAAGCCAAAGCTATCAATCACAACAGAGGAGGTGGAGATAGATGGAAAACAAGCAGGTGGGAAGGTGCAGATAAATGATTGGCCATGCCATGATGCCCTTGGTGGGAACAGTCATGGCATTACACGGCTAATTCCTGCAAAAGAACACCTTTTTTATTAGCATTCACAAACATGCAGTATTTAATTAATACCCAAGACACGTTGACTTGGTTGGAAATGATTTGGCCACGGCCTTTATTAAAAAATTCACATACCAAACGTTAAATTAAACTTATAGCAAAAAGCTGCTCAGCAAAAGCTCAGGCCCGTTACCCATATCCAAAACCTGATGTCCATTCAGTCTCCTGAACGACTTGCCCCAGGCCCGTGACAAAGCAAAAATGAAGGGAGGGAGGGGCAGCAATTCCTTCTGGCGGTGATGGGGAATGACAACCCCCTCATCGTTGCCTCTTATCCCCCCAGCCCTCCTTTATTTACAAATCAATCAATGGCCGTCGCTGGGGGAAAGCTATACTTCACCCAGAGACGTGCCACTGACAGGCTAACCACCTCCACCAATCCCTGATATGAAAAATACCGGGAGAACTTTTCCCGACAAGCTTAACCCTTTAGTAGGTGGGTTATAATATGGCCTGGTAAAGCCGTGTATAACCCTCCTAATGGTCCGGGTTATATCATTCTGTGCTGACAGAGTCCCACTAAGTCCTGGACAACGCCATGAGCATAGATCAGCCTTCCACAGCTCAGATACAGGAGTTTTACATTGCATTGAGCCAGGCATCTTAAAGTCCACCATCAGCAAACACTTTGCGTTTCCTAGAGACTGAACCTCTGAAGTCCTCTCTCACATATTTATTACCCCGTTTCAAATATATAGTAGATGTAACCTCAATATTTATTCCTTTAAAAAAAATGTTAGCATCTTAAGAAAAACCACAGCTGACCAATGCAAGGATTGCATGCTTTCTTGTATGGATCTCAAAAATGGAGGTGGGCGCTGGTAAGGATAGCCTCTGAGTGAAGGGTTGAGTCCGCTGGCAAATTTGGGGTCCTATGGTTTTTTAACTGGAGATTAACCTTCATCTCTATGCATTTTTTATTAAATCATTATTCTTTTCCAGGATTAGAATTTGGCACATTTTCTAGATAGATGTACTGTAGGATTTTCAGATATATACTAAGAACATTTTAAAATATGTAGATGCACAAAGGTAAGCAATGTATAACCCGGGGATATTTTGGATCCGTTGTGAATGGACATGCTCCATCCATCTCCATGTATCTACTACATTCATGGGAGACGTACCTCTGTGTGTTATGCCGGGAGGATCTTCGGTCGGCCCAGGCCAATTTGGCTCTGCCTCCATGGCCACAGTGTCATTGTCATTGTTCAGTGGAAGTCCGGTGACTGCTAGAACACAAGAGCTCAGCATGTGGATAGCGCTGCCGTTAATGGGTTAATCAGTGGTGTGTGGCGTTGCCATAGTTACAATCTTTATTCTAAAATCTATTTAAAAGGAAACTGGCATGAAATATAATGTATGTGGATTACACCATCGCTGCACGGGAGAGCGCAGGACATAAATATGCCGAGCTTCGCATTATTAATTTAGCAGAGGAAATAGCACCACTGAATAGAAATAGCATTTTGTGACCGGCATACGATAGACATGTTCAAGTCAATTGTCAGTTATTTTGCATTTTGTACCAATAGAAAGTAATGGAAATCCAGTTTAATGATACACAAAGGTCATTATGCAAAAGAAAAAGGATAAGAATTAATAAATATTTTTGTCCATATAAGCAAAGCTCATTTTCCTAACTGATGCAGATCCTGTTGCTTAATGAGACCCCATATGTTGCCCATTTTTGCCGTAAGTTAAAAAATGTGACATATCTCAAGTGTAAGGGGGAGCAGGCTAATTGCCTAATGTTATGCTCTAGCAAGCCAGCATATAGCACTCATATAGGCACAGCGGGGATTTTCTTAGGGGTCCCAGAATTTTGGAGAGCATCTGGACCAACTTCAAGGATGAAATTATGCAAATTACGTTTCTTAGGAAAAAGACCCTCTCCCATCCAAATTAGCTTCCATATGAGAGCAATTATACATTTTTAATGCAACTAGATTATCTCTCAAATGTATTTTTATGTATTTTTTTAAATCACTTTGTATGAGAATAACGGATCAGAGATCCAGAAATAAGAACTTGGAGCACAATGTGCAGACGTTATATAATCAGTAGGAGCTGGTACTGTAAATTATTTGGGAATTCATTTAATTAAAAAAAAGCAATCTGCCTTTGTAGGCTTCAGATGAGGATTTGTTCTGCTGGATCGGATGAGCACGCTGTAGCAGGGTGCTGTTCTCATTTTGGAAGGTGAGCCATCCCCGTACCTTGTCTTTACAGTAACATGACTCCACAGGAATGTATTTGAGAGAAATGCTGATTATAGTAAGATTTATTGTCAATATGACAAGTGGTCTAATATCATTTTTATATTTGGGTGCCACACTTAGAAAGGAGCAGCAATTAGTCAGATTGGTAATAGTTATCGTTACATTAACCTAGATTTGGGCATATTTTTGGATACATGCATATACCTTCTGGTTTGAAGTGAAAAGCTTGTGTTTCTAAGCTCGCCTTGATAGCATGGAACATGATCGGGCTCACTTCTTCCAAGGAATGCAACATATAAGCAATTAAGGGATAAGTAAACTCACAAGTATGTTAAACATCACAATGTCTGTAAATGACTGCTCATTCGTATCGTGTAATGAACATTCCAAAATCAAGTATAGTATGAAGTAATGGACTGTGGACCGCAGGAAGATTCACTTAATTAACACCCAGTCATGTTCCCTTCAATCCCCCCAGTATTATGTCTTTACTGCAGGATCTAGATGAAGATGGCTTGAGGTTTTTTTAATTAACTTAAAATGTGTCCACTTATCTGGCCTGCTACTTTTTTGTACCATCTGGTTTACTTTATGGCATTAATATACATTTAAATCTAATTACTGGATTGACGTCACCCCCTATCGCTCCATTCCCCAAATGTTTCCACCCTCATACTGTACATACCACTATACTACTCTACACACATCCATGATATTTCTATCCTCACAACTTGCTGAAGATGAGAGGCCAAGTACTCCATGATATCACCATCCAGAGCACAGTGGTAACTTGCCGGCAGAGTTCTGCCTCCTGCAGACGAGGACGTACCTGACTGACAGGCTGGGTTTCTTTCAAATAAAACAGGAAATCTCTGTACTCTGTGCTTCCAAGGACTGTGTAGGAACTGAGGAGCTTTAGGTCACATCTTCATTTGACCGTTCAGGAACAGAGCAGAATTTTAACATTAGGAAGTTTCTTCATTTCTCATAGATTTTATAGTGTTTTAATAATATTTATGGTAGGAAAATCCCTTTAAATAGAGTTAGAAGATGGAGTGATAAGGCACCATTATTCTGTACAGGTGCACCCATATCATTGGCCCAAGAGGTAAAGAGGCCACTTGCACCTCCACAGGTGGAATTGTGCATTATCATGAGCTATTGGACTACAAAGGGCCCTTATATTGTTCTTAGACAGGGGCCCTCTTCTTTGTGTGCCCACCCATGATTCTATACCTTCTCCTATCCTCTTACCCTGTGACCTGGGAAAGTGACCTTCATGCCTCCGCAGCTGCATCCCTGCATGAGCATGTGGAGACATTTGGACAGATTTTTTGGTTAATGATGTCGTGGACCTAACGCATGGTGTATAAATATGAATCAGATTACAATTCTCAAGATTAGTTTTCACTGTTTAAAATGGGAAGTCAAGATTAGAGCGGTACAGGCGATCGGTGAACCATCTGCATCCATGCATTCTGGCTATGTTGAAGGTGTAACAAAATACAATAACAGTTAGAATTCTTCATTCCAAAATATTCCTACTTATTAACTGGACGGCGGTTTTACCGCAGCAGAGTCTGATCTTTTCGTGTCCGATAATAATATTTGTCCTACCTGTGTCCCCTGTATTCCTATATGTATGCTACACCACAGACCACATCAATAATAGGCTCTGCAATATCAGCTTTCCTGCTGTGCAGCTGGAGAATGACTGGCAATTACATTGCACCTCACCTCCTGGGATTTACAACAGGCAATATCCTGAAGCCTAGGATAAGGCATCCACATGTCTAGCACTGCAGACTGCTGCAGGAGAATGGAGGGGCTGCACATCATAGAGATCACACTGAGGGTCCCATTTCCCTTCCTATCTATGCACATGTACAATGAAGTAGCCCACTGTGAAGATTAGTTTGAGAGTGGCTTTCTGCCTGATCTCGCCTGTCTTGGTGATATTGGCTTGGGCTCCTCCTGTGTGGAGGTATTTGACACTCATGTATGATGCATGCTATGTGAGTGATCACAGCTAGCCATGGGGCTTAATAAGACCATAGTGGTAGAACGTACAGTAAATGGGATATTCATTGGGTCATTACTAGAAAGCTGGGCATGCTGACTCTTTTTTTTTTTTCAAATGGACGATATTTTGTCTGCCTTGCTGTATATGTGCCATTACTGACCCATTTCTTAGAAAATCCTTGGAGCCGTCCTAGGCCTTTTGGTCCAGGCAAGCACTCCGCAGGTACATAACGACTGTGTGCGAATGGTTGTTAGAGCTCAGAGCAAATGTTTCTCTATGGAGATACAAGCGTTATCAAACGGTAATGTTTGCCATCCTTCTTCAAAGGCTTCAGATTAGATCAAGTTCAACGCTGATATTGTACAAGCTGTTGCTTGTATTAACTCTTTCTGTGGTCACCATTCTTTATATTCCTGCTTCTATTCATTAATGGGTTGACTCAATGAATACATTCTGTCGGACCAATTATCTGGCCATTTTTACCCCTAGCCTTAGGTAATTAATTGCTTTCATGTTATCTTCTACTGATGTTTTGAAGTACAGAAGGTATACAGGTTTTAGTGTGCACTAGGGTATGTCCCCGTACAATTGGTAACCTTGAAGAGTAAGTTGTAGGATGCAAAGAACAGGATTGAGCAAAGTATTTAATAAAAAAATGGTGAGTCTACTAAAATATAATACTTTAGTTTGTGCTTAAAGGGAACCTGTCACCCCCCCCCCCCCACTCGTTTCAAACTAAAAGAGCCACCTTGTGCAGCAGTAATGCTGCATTCTGACAAGGTGGCTCTTTTAGTTCTGGGTGCTGTAACTAGAGAAATAATCCGTTTTTTAATTTGTCAGAAATACCTTGTCTTCAGTCAAGGAGGCCGGCGTTTCCCCCTGCTTTAGACGCCACACAGCCGTCACTCAAGTCTTCTTGGTGCCGGGCGCCGCCTCCTCGCCGCTGTTTTAAAATGATCCGGCGCCTACACTCTTTTTTCCTGCCTGGTGCAGGCGCAGTGAGCGCTGCCTGTCCTCTGTCCTCATATGCAGCCTAGCTGACTGCGCCTGCGCGGACGCCCTGCCTGTGAATCCCAGCCCCGCAGTGAGAATAAATCATAAGTCACTGCAGGGCTGGGAATCATAAGCAGGGCGGCCGCGCAGGCGCAGTCACCGAGACTGCATATGAGGAAAGACGGGCAGCGCTCACTACGCCTGCACCAGGCAGGAAAAAAGAGCGCAGGCGCCGGCTATTTTCAAAACAGCGCTGAGGAGGCGGCGCCCGGTGCCAAGAAGATTTGAGTGACGGCTGTGTGGCGTCTAAAGCAGGGGGGAAGGGAAACGCCGGCCTCCTTGACTGAAGACAAGGTATTCCTGACAAATTAAAAAACGGATTATTTCTCTAGTTACAGCACCCAGAACTAAAAGAGCCACCTTGTCAGAATGCAGCATTACTGCTGCACAAGGTGGCTCTTTTAGTTTCATACGCCTGAAGGGGGGGGGGGGGGGTGACAGGTTCCCTTTAATTCTTTATTATTACTATTACTACCATCTGCTTACATGGGCTAATTTATGACCTGTATTCTGAAACACATTGGCAACCTATAGTCTGCTGATATATTTACAAGTAATGGCAGAACTTTTACATTCCCCTATGTGCAGTGAGTTCAGTATGTGCAGTGAAATACGTATCCACCACTGTGATCTGCCGTTTCCAGTGCTGCTCTGTTTCCTTCTCTTCTTCATCATGTGATCGCAGTTGTGGCTTTCACTGAGGCTCAGATCAAGGCTTCCATAAGCTTACATTGAGAAAAGAACTAACAGACCACTGAGCTGACCAAAAAACGCTGGTGTCTTGTGACGCAGCAGAGGATCGTAGCAGCGCTGGGAACGGCAGAAGACTGCAACGGAGAACGTATTTTAATGCATGCTTTGTACACAATTAGACAAAAATAGGAGAAAAAGGAGCAAACTGATTACATCCGGTAAAAATAGTCATATTGCACGACTCGTTAAAGGGTTGATTGTGACTTGTAGGATCGCTACTTCCAACAGGTGGCGCTATAGAGTTAAGTCCTCTTTTTCTCAGAAGAGGCAATTTGCATATTTAAATTCCCAGAGGAGCATTGCACGGCGAATAAGCCTCCTTACCTTGACAAGCCAGAGATGGTATGTCACTCTCCACAAGGAGAAACGTTACCCCTTAGACCCCAGTCCAGAGCCTCTCACCTAGCTAAATCAGTTCTCATGCTTCGCACTGACGAGGGCCAACAGCCCGAAACACCGTGTCTGCGAATTGAGATACTGATTTGAGAAACTGATTACATCCGGTAAAAATAGTCATATTGCACGACTCGTTAAAGGGTTGATTGTGACTTGTAGGATCGCTACTTCCAACAGGTGGCGCTATAGAGTTAAGTCCTCTTTTTTTCAGCAGAGGCAATTTGCATATAACTTTATTAATTCGTAGAAAAGATAAAACATCTCAACAGTACATAAAGAGCCATAAACAATGCACATTGCTATATACCCCACCTATCACCACCTCACATGGCACATGAGTCCCTGAAAAAATAACATAAAGGTCCAAAGACCATAACCCTGAGGGAGCAGTGCATCCAAAAGTGGACACCTGGAGGTCAGCATGCATCCATAAAGTGACTAAGGATAAAGTAACACCTGTCTATCTTTCATAAAAAGTGCAGAAGTAACTAGCAAAAGGTGCAATGCTTACCAGCAGATGAGTGGGAACAAGGGGGGTCGGATGGAGGGTCCCGACGCACGTTTCGCGGCTACTTGGGGCCGCTTTCTCAAGGGAGTATACCTCAGGCCCTTACAGGACCTTCAAATAACCCGGTGAACTTGGTCACATGACCAAATGTGGCTAATCAGGATGGCTTTCGTCAGCACATGCGCACTGCATTTTGGATGGTTGTGAGCATCGCGCTGTGACCTGCCGTTTCCTGTGTGTTGGTGGGCGTCTTTATGGTGTGCGCATTGCTCCATGGATCTTTCCCCGGCGCGTGCGCACTTTCCATGACGCCTTACCCGCACTCCAGGACCTGGCGGCCGCAGTGCGCATGTGCCGACGAAAGCCATCCTGATTGGCCACATTTGGTCATGTGACCAAGTTCACCGGGTTATTTGAAGGTCCTGTAAGGGCCTGAGGTATACACCCTTGAGAAAGCGGCCCCAAGTAGCCGCGAAACGTGCGTCGGGACCCTCCATCCGACCCCCCTTGTTCCCACTCATCTGCTGGTAAGCATTACACCTTTTGCTAGTTACTTCCACACTTTATATGAAAGATAGACAGGTGTTACTTTATCCTTAGTCACTTTATGGATGCATGCTGACCTCCAGGTGTCCACTTTTGGATGCACTGCTCCCTCAGGGTTATGGTCTTTGGACCTTTATGTTATTTTTTCAGGGACTCATGTGCAATGTGAGGTGGTGATAGGTGGGGGGTGGGGTATATAGCAATCTGCATTGTTTATGGCTCTTTATGTACTGTTGAGATGTTTTATCTTTTCTACGAATTAATAAAGTTATATGACTATTTTTACCGGATGTAATCAGTTTGCTCCTTTTTCTCCTATTTTTGTCTGATGTTTATTGGAGCTGAGGTTGTTTGAACAGGGGTTGCGGACAATTTGTGTCGCTACCCCTGTTTCTCAAATATGTATATGAGATTTCTGTTGCTACTAATTGTACACAATTAGTTGTGGGTAATGGAGGGGGCAGTAAATCAAACACTGGGGTGGTCCTATAGGACTGGTGCGTCATAGCCTATATAAGTAAAGGAAAGTGCAAACTGCACCAAATCTACTTGAAGGCGCAGGCTTCATCATAAATTTTGTATTGTCCTCAAAGTGAGAAAATTAAATGAATACTTCTATGAGCCAATGTAGATTTCAAAATGTCCACCAATTGCTGTCGTTAGTCTTAATAAATCTGTTTGTTGAAGGTGTCCTCATAATAAACCATGTCCTCTTCAGAAAAAGAAAAAACAGTGCAATTTGACGCTTTTGCAAGTTTTCTTAGAAATTGCAACGTCTGTAAATTGAATAATAAATGTGGGCCAGTATGTAGAAACAGGGAGCAACTGCTTTATAATATAATTTAGAAGCTTAACCAAAACTGAACAGATATTTGAGAATATTTCTGAAAGTTTTTTAAGCCCACACAATTCCTCTATGAATGGTAGCGAGACACAGAGAAGACAAGTTCTCGGCCTCCAACTCTGTATGTTTGGTTGGTTTTAAAGGGAACCTGTCACCTGAATTTGGCGGGACAGGTTTGCGGTCATATGGGCGGGGTTTTCGGGTGTTTGATTCACCCTTTCCTTACCCGCTGTCTGCATGCTGGCCGCAATATTGGATTGAAGTTCATGCTGTGTCCTCCGTAGTACACGCCTGCGCAAGGGAAGATTGTCTTGCTGGTTCTATGGAAACTGTTCAAAATAACAGCTCAGGTCAACTTATGGAATATTCCGAATATTTTCTATGTCAGTATTAGCTGCAGCAATGCAGTCATAGCAGGTCAAAAAACATTCCATTTTGGAAACCTTTATGGCAAGTTACATGGTGTTTGCAGCAAAGCCAATACACCATATTTACTACTATGATTTCAGTGGTGGTATTACAGCATCTTACTTTATGATGCATTATGGATGTGAACCTCCAGTGTTAAAAATGTTTAATCTATCAAAAGCTGATCATAACCCTTATATAAACATCCTCCATGTACAGACCATAAGCACTGTTCATCTGCATTGGAGCCTCTATCACAAATTCCATCATCTTAATGAGATGAATAGCACTACAGGTAGCACAATGCTAAATGACAGACCCCATTGTAATATAGTCGGGTGCATCTGGTGCCTATGTAGATGCCACAACCTGTAAATTGAGCCTAACTTCAGTTCTCTCCAGGATCAATAGAAACTTTTCTAATAAGCCTGTTAACTATAAATATGACTGTTAGACAAAATATCTAGAAATATGCAAATCAAATTTTATCTGGTCTAACTGGTCCATGGCTGATGGTCATATAAATCAGTTGAAATGACCTATTTTGGCCGAAATTTATCTCTTGATTCATCAATGTCCTGAGATATCAGTTGAGGTTCATGCTTTGGTATTAGGCCTCATTCACACTGATTATTCTGGTACGCACGAAAGCTTTGATTTTTCTTAGTGTTTCTTTGCTGATTTTCACCAGTGTTTGGTCAATGTGTCAGTTTTTACCAACAGTGTTGCATCAGTGATTTTCTCTTATGAAAAAATACATTGAAAATTCATCCATTACAATGTTAAAATGGATAACGTACAGATTGCACGGTGATTTCTCACAGAGCCATCAACTTACAGTATATGGGTAATTGTGATTGGTGACTTGGATCAAAGCTGCCAAGTGTAGTCTATGTGATTTTTTGTAGTCACTCCAAACAAGCATGGACAAGTGAATAAATAGCATTATACAGTTAGGTCCATATATATTTGGACAGAGACAACATTTTTCTCATTTTGGTTATAGACATTACCACAATGAATTTTAAACAAAACAATTCAGATGCAGTTGAAGTTCAGACTTTCAGCTTTCATTTGAGGGTATCCACATTAAAATTGGATGAAGGGTTTAGGAGTTTCAGCTCCTTAACATGTGCCACCCTGTTTTTAAAGGGACCAAAAGTAATTGGACAGATTCAATAATTTTAAATAAAATGTTCATTTCTAGTACTTGGTTGAAAACCCTTTGTTGGCAATGACTGCCTGAAGTCTTGAACTCATGGACATCACCAGACGCTGTGTTTCCTCCTTTTTGATGCTCTGCCAGGCCTTCACTGCGGTGGTTTTCAGTTGCTGTTTGTTTGTGGGCCTTTCTGTCTGAAGTTTAGTCTTTAACAAGTGAAATGCATGCTCAATTGGGTTATCAGGTGACTGACTTGGCCATTCAAGAATATTCCACTTCTTTGCTTTAATAGACTCCTGGGTTGCTTTGGCTTCATGTTTTGGGTCATTGTCCATCTGTAGTATGAAACGACGACCAATCAGTTTGGCTGCATTTGGCTGGATCTGAGCACACAGTGTGGCTCTGAATACCTCAGAATTCATTTGGCTGCTTCTGTCCTGTGTCACATCATCAATAAACACTAGTGACCCAGTGCCACTGGCAGCCATGCATGCCCAAGCCATCACATTGCCTCCGCCATGTTTTACAGATGATGTGGTATGCTTCGGATCATGAGCTGTACCACGCCTTCGCCATACATTTCTCTTTCCATCGTTCTGGTAGAGGTTGATCTTGGTTTCATCTGTCCAAAGAATGTTCTTCCTGAACTGTGCTGGCTTTTTTAGATGTTTTTTAGCAAAGTCCAGTCTAGCCTTTTTATTCTTGACACTTATGAGTGACTTGCACCGTGCAGTGAACCCTCTGTATTTACTTTCATGCAGTCTTGTCTTTATGGTAGATTTGGATATTGATACGCCGACCTCCTGGAGAGTGTTCTTCACTTGGTTGGCTGTTGTGAAGGGGTTTCTCTTCACCATGGAGATTATTGTGCGATCACCCACCACTGTTGTCTTCCGTGGACGCCCAGGTCTTTTTGCATTGATGAGATCACCAGTGCTTTCTTTCCTTCTCAGGATGTACCAAACTGTACATTTTGCCACTCCTAATATTGTAGCAATTTCTCGGATGGGTTTTTTCTCTGTTTTCACAGCTTAAGAATGGCTTGTTTCACCTTCATGGAGAGCACTTTTGACCGCATGTTTACTTCATAGGAAAACCTTCCAAATGCAAACACCACACCTCAAATCAACTCCAGGCCTTTTATCTGCTTAGTTGAGAATTACATATTGAAGGGATTGCCCACACCTGTCCATGAAATAGCCTTGGAGTCAATTGTCCAATTACTTTTGGTCCCTTTAAAAAACAGGGTGGCACAGGTTAAGGAGCTGAAACTCCTAAACTCTTCATCCAATTTTAATTTGGATACCCTCAAATGAAAGCTAAAAGTCTGAACTTCAACTGCATCTGAATTGTTTTGTTTAAAATTAAATTGTGGTAATGTCTATAACCAAAATGAGAAAAATGTTGTCTCTGTCCAAATATATATGGACCTAACTGTACATTGATTAATGGTTATGTGTTTTTTTCTGTAAAAAACAAACATATGTGATTAACAGACATGTATCTGAATGAGGCCTTAGACTCATAGATTAGTACTTATTGTCACAATCTTAGAAGGCTGGATGACAGAAAGAGCTCATTCTATATAGTATGCTATAAGGGCTCATTCTTTATGGTATGCTATAAGGATTCATTCTATATGGTATGCTATAAGAGCTCATTCTATATGGTATGCTGTAAGAGCTCATTCTATATGGTATGCTATAAGGGCTCATTCTTTATGGTATGCTATAAGGACTCATTCTATATGGTATGCTATAAGGATTCATTCTGTATGGTATGCTATAAGGACTCATTCTATATGGTATGCTATAAGAGCTCATTCTATATGGTGTGCTATAAGGGCTCATTCTTTATGGTATGCTATAAGGACTCATTCTATATGGTATGCTATAAGAGCTCATTCTATATGGTATGCTATAAGGGCTCATTCTTTATGGTATGCTATAAGGACTCATTCTATATGGTATGCTATAAGGACTCATTCTATATGGTATGCTATAAGAGCTCATTCTATATGGTATGCTATAAGGGCTCATTCTTTATGGTATGCTATAAGAGCTCATTCTATATGGTATGCTATAAGAGCTAATTCTATATGGTATGCTATAAGGGCACATTCTATATGGTATACTATAAGGGCTCATTGTATGTGGTATGCTATAAGGGCTCATTCTATATGGTATACTATAAGGGCTCATTCTATATGGTATGCTATAAGGGTTCATTCTATATGGTATGCTATAAGGACTCATTCTATATGGTATACTATAAGGGCTCATTCTATGTGGTATGCTATAAGGGTTCATTCTATATGGTATGCTATAAGGACTCATTCTATATGGTATGCTATAAGAGCTCATTCTATATGGTATGCTATAAGGGCTCACTCTATACGATATACTATAAGGGCTCATTCCATATGGTATGCTATAAGGACTCATTCTATGTGGTTTGATATAAGGACTCATTCTATATGGTATGCTATAAGGGCTCATTCTATATGGTATACTATAAGGGCTCCTTCTATATGGTATACTATAAGGGATCATTCTATATGGTATGCTATAAGGGCTCCTTCTATATGGTATACTATAAGGGCTCATTCCATAGGGTATACTAGAAGGGCTCATTCTGTATGGTATGCTATAAGGGCTCATTCTATATGGTATACTATAAGGGCTCCTTCTATACGGTATGCTGTACGGGCTCCTTCTATATAATATGATATAAGAACTATATGGTTCTTCTATGTGGTTCTATGTAGTTTGATATAAGGACTCATTCTATATGGTATGCTGTAAAGACTCATTCTATATGATTTGATATAAGGACTCATTCTATATGGTATGCTATAAGGGCTCATTCTATATGGTATGCTATAAGGGCTCATTCTATATGGTATACTATAAGGGCTCCTTCTATATGGTATACTATAAGGGCTCATTCTATATGGTATGCTATAAGGGCTCCTTCTATATGGTATACTATAAGGGCACATTCCATAGGGTATACTATAAGGGCTCATTCTGTATGGTATGCTATAAGGGCTCCTTGTATATGGTATGCTATAAGGGCTCCTTCTATATGGTATGCTATAAGGGCTCCTTCTATATGGTATGCTATAAGGGCTCCTTGTATATGGTATGCTATAAGGGCTCCTTCTATATGGTATACTATAAGGGCTCCTTCTATATGGTATACTATAAGGGCTCATTCTATATGGTATGCTATAAGGGCTCCTTGTATATGGTATGCTATAAGGGCTCCTTCTATATGGTATACTATAAGGGCTCCTTCTATAAGGTATACTATAAGGGCTCATTCTATATGGTATGCTATAAGGGCTCATTCTATATGGTATGCTATGCATCAACAAAATGGTGGTGCCTCCATCATGAGAACAAACCTACACATTTCAGCTTCAAAGCCTCAATCATGGTTCAAGTATTGCTGTAAATAGCATCATTAAATAGTGTATGTTAAAATCTCGTCTGGTTAACAGCCAATGGGAATAAAGTGCACATATTAAAATACTGAAGCAACAAACATTACATCCCATAGACTGTAAGCCCACAATGACAGGGTCCTCTCCCCTCTGTACCAGTGTGTCACTGTAAACCTACTGTAAATGATATCTATAACCCTGTATGTAACCCCTTTCTCATGTACAGCACCATGGAATTAATGGTGCTATATAAATAAATAATAATAATAATAATTACTTATATTGGAGAATGATATCCTGTCTTATGTTAAAACCTAAAAAAGGTTCTTGTATTCAGTCTGAAAATCCAGAAAAATGTTGTTTTTAGATTTCCACCTTTAATTGGTTTGGTCACCCTTTCAATGCCAACAAATTTTGGAATGGAAGCATCTCCTTTGTGCACATACAAAAAGTGCTTGAGGACCGCAGAGACTTCCCTTTCTTTCCCGGCTCCGTGCGATGTGTACATTGTGAACACCACTACAGTCTTGTTGGTGAGCTGACTCTCCCGTCCTCCCATTCATTGAATACGCCACGTACGGCTTATTCACACTTGCCATTTTTCCTTGGGTTTACAGAAAATATGCAGCGTTTTACTGCTGTGAAGTAAAGTGAATGAAATTCCTGAAACCTCACTCTCATGCTGCTTATTTTTTCGTTATGTAGTCGAACCATAAAAGCATTTTATCATATCTGCAGACTGTCAATTCTTTCAGCATTTTTGTAAGGTTTTTCACCCACTGAAATGAATGGTAAAAACCCACAAGTTAAAACACATCAAAAAGGCAAGCAAAAATGTGGCAAAAGCGGGCTGCTTTCAAACTGTGTTTTCTTGCCAACACTTTGGTTTTTGCTGGTTAAAAATCTGCTGTAAATACTGAACAATTTCATGTAAATGGAGCATTTATTGCTTCATATAAACCCAACATAATGGTAAGAAAATGTTTTCAGATCATTTATAAGTTTTTTGTTTGTAGACATTCATCACTGTATACACTAGCGTGTAAGTAGCGGTTGGCAGATAACTTCCAAAAGAGATTTCATAGGAAATGTGTGCGAATGGTGATCATGTTGTAATCAATAATTATTAGAATAGAAAACAAGCTAAAATTCAGGATCACTTTGCAGCAAATTCACTTGGCAGGTTTTGTAAATGAGCAGCAGATTCTACCAGTAGTAATATCATTATCATTATCATTATTATTATCAGTGTTCAATGCTGTCATAAAACACACCTCCTGCATATTCACATACCATTATTTCAGTAGCTCCTGGGCTAGTGTGGCATTTATACAGTACTAGCTGACGAGCCCGGTGTTGCCCGGGCATAGTAACTAACTGTGGTTAGTTATAATAAATTATAATGATTACCGTATTTTTCGGACTATAAGACGCACCGGACTATAAGGCGCACCCAGGTTTTAGAGGTGGAAAATAGGGAAAAAAATATTTGAAGCAAAAAAAATGTGGTAAAATATTTAATAACATAAATAACATACTATTATATGTGGTGTTATTATATATAATAGTATGTTATTATGTTGGAAGCTGCGGGACCAGTGTGGTGTCTGTGAACTACGATATGAAGACGCTGGAGGGTGAGTATAAGGGCTCATTTCCACATGCGAGGCACACGTCCGTATCTCGCATGTGGAAACCAAGCTCTGGCGCCGGCACTTTGGAGTGGAGCTGTGCAGCTCCATGTGTTCCTATGCGGCCGCACACTGCGCTCTGGAGTGCCGGCTCCACAGCTTGGTTTCCACATGCGAGATACGGACGTGTGCCTCGCATGTGGAAATGAGCCCTAAGAATGGGTGCACAGGGCTTATAGTGAAAGCACCACTCCAGCACTGCAAAATAACACTGGAGTGCTGCTTTAAAATCCCATGGGAGAACTATAACTCCCAGCATGTCCTGCAGATCCTAGGACATGCTGGGAGTTATAGTTCACCAAAGGAGTGGCAGAGTGCTTTATTGTGTTTTGTAAAGACTGACCTCTTAATTGTGGCAGCCAGCCACACTGTTGTGAGGTAAAAGCTGGAGCATCCCATGGCTGCACACACACAGAGCCCTCTCTGTTGTTGTTGCCTTTCCACAGCGCAGGACATAAGAGGAAGCTGCAGATTCTAAGTGGGAGTCTGAAGGACCTGTGATGATGTCAGAAGAGGGAGGGCTCTGAGCTGCCATGTGATGCTCCAGCTCGCCCACTTCTGACATCACACAGGTCCTCCCTGTGCACCAGACAGCTCAGCGTCCAGCACAGGCAGGTATGCAGCGATCTCCTGGCCCCTGCTGCTGCTGCCTCCTCCCCCGGACACACAGATTCTCCCCGGAATCAGTGCTGGGGAAACTGTGTGTCCCTGCTTAAGTGCAGTATTCATTTGCTGCTCCCCCTCACCGCTCAGCTGATCGGTGGGCGGGGAGCAGCTAATAAATATTCACTGCACTTAATCAGCGGGGCCATGTGGTTTCCCCAGCAGCTGATTCTGGGCAGCGGGGACATCCTGAAGTGGGATAACAGTGCGATCCCACTCGCTGCTGCTCCCCACATGCTATATCCGTACTATAAGACGCACCCACACTTTCCTCCCAAATTTGGAGGAAAAAAAGTGCATCTTATAGTCCGAAAAATACGGTATATTGCACATGAAAACATTTCACATCATCTATTCAACACTACAGATTTGCAACACAAATTAACTAAATGAATACCCAAGTTGATAGTATTTTATTCACACTCCTCTTCCATATACAATTGGAAACACTTGATCCCGAGAGAAATTGCAATAATTACAATAAAGCGTATCGTATACACTTCCTACTTCTTCTGCAGCACCACACTTTTCTCCTTTACACCTCATTCACATGTTATTTGGTCAGTATTTTATACCTCAGTATTTGTAAGCTAAAACTTGGAGTAAAACAATCAGAGGAAAAGTATATTAGAAACATGTCACCACTTCTGTATTTTTCTCCCACTCGTGGTTTTGGCTTATAAATACTGAGGTAAAATATTGACCAAATACTGAACATGTAAATGTGGCCTTATACACAGCCTCCACCTGCAGCACCTCACTCTTCTCTATGCACAGCCTGGTACTGCACCTCACTTCTCTCATTTTCCCATCACGCCTCTCATTTTCCCCCTCACATCTCTCATTTTCTCTCTCACACCTCTCATTCCCCCCAACTCCTCTCATTTTCCCCTTCACACCTGTCATTTTGACCTCACACCTGTCATTTTCTGATCACTCCACTATTTTTCCTCACTCCTCTCATTTTCCACTCACACCTCTTCATTTTCACCTCACACCTCTCATTTTCACCTCACACCTCTCATTTTCCCCTCACACCTCATTTTCCCCTCACTCCACTATCTTACCCTCACTTCACTATTTTCCCCTCACTCCTCTCATTTTCCCCTCACTCCTCATTTTCACCTCTCTCCTCTCTTCTCACACATGCACAGCAACTTCCTGTTATGAGCACAGCGGTGTAATCCATGAGGCTCCTCCCTTTCCCTTGACGTCATGCCTCACAGGAGCAATTCCATTCTAGACACGACGGAGCTAGATGTGGCCAGTGCCTGCTGCGCACTGATACTCTGAAGGCGGCAGCCATGACTGTAGCTCGCAGCGGCTGGAACGTTGCAGCGAGTGAGTTTTGCAGAGTGGCTTTTGAGGTGAATGTGTCTCCGCCCGTGTGCGCTAACAACGTGTGCCGCGTGGATAGGGCTTTGCGTGTGGAGTAAGCGGGGCTATGTGGACTGGGCGTGATTTGATACATACACACACATGCATACACTCAGCTTTATATCTATAGATGTGCTATAGAGAACAATACACTTCCACAGCATGTTACCATTTTATTACTTACATGATTCCCTTTTTATATATATTAGATATATTTACGTTTGGCCGCTTCATCATAGCTTAATTTAATTAAATTACCGTAATATACACAAAAAAAATCTGACCAGTGTCACTTTATATGGTAATGACTCTGGAATTCTTCAACAAATCCCAGTAATTTGAGATTGTTTTTTTCATGGCCCATTTTATATATATATATATATATATATATGATAATGGTAAATTTAGGTCAATCTGTTTTGTGTTTATTTCTAAAAAATATCAAAAATTTTACAAAAATGTAAAAAAAAATGTTCAGTTTTTAAACTTTGAATTATTATCCCTTTAACAGATAGTCATAGCACAGAAAAACATTAATAAATAACATTTCCCACATTTCTGCTTTACATCAGCACCATTTGTAAAATGTTATTTTATATGGTTAGCATTTTAGGAGGTTTAAAAATGTAGCTGCAATTTTTCATTTTTTCAAGGAAATTTACAACATTTATTTTTTTAAGGACCTACAGAGAGAGAGTGAGAGAAAGAGAGAGAGAGATGATATAAGAAGAAGGCAGCACTCCAAGACATACAAAATGGACAAAAAAGTGGACTTTATTAAGCCCAAATAGCAACATTTTGGGTTCTTAGAATCTTTTTCACACACATATATATATTTATAATTTATATAATCAGTATTTTTGATGATTAATTTTATTATTGGACAACTACAATTCTGTCTGTCAATCCAAAAGGTTAGTAAACCAGAAACCTGAATATTTAAAGAAGCACTCCCATCAAAGTTTTTATCCTCTTAATATATTGCAATCATCATATTCAATAGCACTGTGTAATTACAATTGCTCATTTTGCCTTTCTACCAAGTTAGTTATTCTCTTCTCTGCTCTATGTAGAGACAAGTTGTTCCTACATTTATCATCCCTCTCATCAACTCCCGGACCAGCTGCTCCTCCTCCCCCATCCCCATCCTGGTATGCATGGCCTCCCCATCCTTATCCTAATATGCATGGTCCCCTCATCCCTATCCTGGTATGCATGGCCCCTATCCCCATCCTGGTATGCATGGCCTCCTCATCCTTATCCTGGTATGCATGGTCCCATCATCCCTATTCTGGTATGCATTGCCCCCATCAGAAAAAAACATAAACCATTCTACTTTCCCTCCCTACGCTCCCTCGCAGCATCCTGTTCTGATGCCAGCAGTTGATTTATGCTTGCAAGCAGCGCATGGCAATGACGTCATGCGCTGCTTACAAGCAGAGAACAGCTGCTGGAATACTCACTGCTCTACACACCATGGACTATGGGTGTGTGGAGCAGTGAATATTAATTTTATTTAATAGCAGGCACACTGTTAGCTGCAGCCGCCGGCTTCCTGCAGCTGCCGGGCAAACACATGAGCCTGCTACTAAAGAGAATGAATATTCACTGCTCACCACTCCCATGGGCGTGGAGAGCAGTGAATATTCATTCTCTTTAATAGCAGGCACAGTGATCGTCTGGCAGCTGCAGGAACCTGGCGGCTGCGGCCTCTGTGCCCACTATTATTATTATTATTATTATTATTATTAATTTATTATTCATTTTTATAGCGCCATTTATTCCATGGTGCTTTACAAGTGTAAGGGGCAATTATAGACAAGTACAATAAACATGAGCAAAACAAGGCACACACAAGTACAGAGGAAGAGAGGACCCTGCCCGCGGGGGCTCACAGTCTACAGGGGATGGGTGAGAATACACTAGGAGAGGGTAGAGCTAGTTGTGCGGCGGTTCAGCAGACTAAGAATCACTGCAGGTTGTAGGCTTGTCGGAAGAGGTGGGTCTTCAGGTTCTTTTTGAAGGTTTCCATGGTAGCCGAGAGTCTGATGTGTTGGGGTAGAGAGTTCCAGAGTATGGGGGAAGCATGGGAGAAGTCTTGTGTACGGTTGTGGGAAGAAGAGATAAGAGGGGAGTAGAGAAGGAGATCTTGAGAGGATCGAAGATTGCGTGTGGGTAAGTATCGGGAGACCATGTCACAGATGTATGGAGGAGACAGGTTGAGGATGGCTTTATATGTCATGGTTAGGGTTTTGAACTGGAGCCTCTGGACAATTGGAAGCCAGTGAAAGGCTTGGCAGAGAGGGGAGGCTGGGGAATAACTGGGAGACAGGTGGATTAATCGGGCAGCAGAGTGTAGGATAGAATGGAGAGATGCCAGAGTGCTAGAGAGGAGGCCAGAGAGTAGGAGGTTGCAGTAGTCGAGGCGGGAGATGATAAGGGCGTGCACTAGTGTTTTTGTGGTTTCATGGTCAAGGAATGCACGGATTCGGGAAATATTTTTGAGTTTGAGTCGGCAGGAGGAGGCAAGGGCTTGGATATGTGGCTGGATATGTGGCTTGAAAGAGAGGGCAGAGTTGAGGATCACCCCGCGGCACCGAGTGTGTGGGACTGGGGAAAGTGAGCAGCCATTGACATTGATGGATGGGTCTCGTGGAGGGGCAAAGTGAGATTGGGGAAAGATGATGAATTCTGCTTTGTCCAACTCAGTTTTAGAAAGCGAGCAGAAAATAAAGCTGAAATAGCAGACAGACATTGTGGGATTTTGGTCAGTAAGGAAGTGAGGTCAGGTCCAGAGAGGTAGATCTGCGTGTTGTTGGTGATACTGTAAAACGTGATATTCTATGAGCTGTCCCAGGCCCATCGACTGCAGGAGCCAGTGCTGCGCCTAACAGCGTGTCCTCTAGTAAAAAGGAATGAATATTCACTTCTCTCCACGCCCACAGTCCCATCCACCTCTCGGCGCCCACTTAAGTGCATAGAGGTGAGAGGGACTATTGGCATGGGGAGAAGTGAATATTCATTTCTCTGTTGCACAGGGGTTAGCCGCATCGGCCGGCTCCTGCCTCCTGTTATCCACTGCACCATAGCTACTGCTACTGACTACTGGTATAATCTTATTAGACTCCCTCTTTTTTCTATGCATGTTTTTCAGATGTGTATGTTAGCTATACTTATTTATATTTATCCAATAGGCTATTTTTATGGGGTTTTAATATGTATGATCATGTTATTTAGTCAGTGTACCCATTACCAAAATCTTTGTGCTGTGGTTTCTGTATTTTTTGTCATATGGTCCCCTTTTTATGTCTTCTATATTTTGATATTATGATTTAATAAAATTCTATATTTTATATACATTTCTTTTGATTTGGTTTATTCATGAATTTTGAGTAGGTATTCTAATTGTGTTTCAGTGAATATCCACACTTAGGTTGTTATGTAATTGTGAGCTAGTCTCACTTTGGTTGTTGTCCTACGAAACTATTAGTGTGCAGAACTGTTATGTAACTAAATGAAAAATGTAAGTTTTCTTATCTAAATTGTTTATTTTCATCTGTTACAGTGAGAATAATAATCAAACAACTCAAAATGTGCAAAAATGCATTTGTTACTTTTTAAAATACACTATCAGTTACCAATATAGCCACTCTTCTTTTCACTAACAGTAATGAACTGTCTGTCCATGGAGTCTGTCAGTTTCTTAATCTGTTGACAATCAACTTTGTGGGCAGCACCAACCACAGCCTCCCAGACACTGTTCGGAGCCATGTGCTGTTTTCCAGTGGAGTACTTGCCATGGAGCATTGCAATTGCATAAAAATCATGGCTTTCTTGAAAGATGCAGACTTTTTCCTGTAACACTGCTTGAAGAAAGTGTTTTCTAAAAACTGCCAGTAGGTTTAGGAATTGATTTTGAGTCCGTCTTCAACCCAAAAGGTCCAACTAGCTCATTCTTAATAACACCAGCCCATAGCAGCACCCCTTTACTGATCTTGCCACATGCCCATCCATCTAGTCTGTCGAGTCACTTTCATCTCATCAGTCCATAAAACCTTTGAAAAATCTGTCTTCAAACAATTCTTGGCGAGTAGCTTGAAGAATCGGATTGTATGCAGTGCACCCATATAAGTCTATGGGTGCATGTGAAACATCGGACTGCACTCAGATATCACCTGAGTGCGGTGTGATTCCCGTGGACGCCGGTAATGGAGGAGATGGAGAAATTAATTTCTCCGTCTCCTCCACACCTGTGCTGTGATTCTCGCATGTGACAGGATCAGAGCACAGAGCATGAAACTCAAATCCATTTTCTCTTACGAGAAATCACTGACGTCTGAAGGAGACCTTACAGAGGTACCAATACTTAGTCTTCTACTATTTACCAGGGGTGCTTCAGACTTGCTTCCTGATACTTATTACTATACAATCACTGGATTCAGGTGTGGTTACTTCTTTATATTATAATTTTTATTACAAAAATCCATTAACAAATCTGGTTAAGATCGTAAAGACACTTTGACAAATATTATATTTAAGGTGATATGTATTTCAAACGTGGTGGCATATTTCACAATTAAAGATAGAGGGTACATACTGTATATCAACTGTATCAAATTAGAAAAATAATATCCAACGTGAGTCTGAAAAAAAGTGGGCCCTGCTAATTAGAGTTTGTTATCATAAAAGATGATTTTTATGGTCCTGCTCCATCTTTGGCGCTGCTGTAGAACTCCCTAAAAAATCACTTCAGCTGCTTTGGCTGCTTAGTCTTAAAACCAAATAAAAATGAAAATGACTAGGCGTAAAATGATCATTGTGTACTGGTTGACCACAACATTTACACTGGACTGGGGACTGACCGCAGCGTTCATGTTCTTACTGCTTGCAGCCACCACTAGGAGCCTAGCTGGTTTTTGCATCCTGTCAGGCTCAGTATTTGGTGCGTTTTCTGCTGAGTATTCTCCTGCGCAAAAAAGTCAGCGTATTACAGTTCCATCCAAGTGTATGGGTTGAATATAACTCTCATGACCTCTGAACTTCATTTTTAAGCTGTGGAAAGTGACCTGCGGTGCAATTTTGGAATCTGCTACGTTTTACTTCTATTAAAATATGCATTTTATTTGCAGATTTCCCCCATAGACTTGAATGTGACGAGGAGAATCCATTGATAGAAAAACGCATATGTGTTGTATATGTAATATAATCCGCACATAACGTAGTCAATTAAGTTTTATCAAAGCTAAGTAACTGGAAATATCCAAAACAAAGCATAATGTGGCATAATAAAAAGAGACAAGAACCGCAGGTGAAAAACATGATAAAAACTCTGAAAAAAAACACGTGTTTCCTAATTTAGCTAATTAGTGCGGAAATGCTGCAAAAATTATGCTGCACTAAAAAAGCACAAAATACCCATTGTGGGAACGTAGCCTGTTACATTGAATGTTTGTGACCCCTCTAGTAGTGGTTGCTGGGGGCAAACATGTTATGATCTTCAGCTATGACTACTCAGTGGGGCTTCAGGGCACATCAATCATCTAGGCACCCTTAGCTCCCAAAATGTTTGGTCACATTAGCAACCATTTTGTTGGAACCTTGTATTAGGGAAACATGTGAATAACAGTTACCAACATAATTATCAGAAATGCTTCCATGGGTCGTGGGAATGTTGTGATTTATGGATTCCCTGTGGTTGCTATGCAGGTCTATTAGCAGACAATGGCTGTTTTATGACAGTCTGTAATCGGAAGTCCTTTGTCAGACTAAAGGCTATATGGAACAATATTTATTCTTCCTATATATGACTCTGGCTACTGACATATAGATGTAGTTAGTAGAGGTAGATCCTGAGGCTTTCAAGCCATTAGCCGATATGGTTCCTGGCCCAGGTTGGCATGGCGCTTGCCCAGGTAAATAGGCGCATTGTCCATCTAAGCATTTGTTGACTGAGCGTCACAGGGTGTAGAGACATTGTGCCCAGGATCAGCGTCCAATGTGAATTCTTGGCATTCTGGAGTGTTTGCTAGTTTAACCTTGCACTCCACTTCCCACCATATAATGGCTTGGCTTACAAGGGTGTAATAAAACACTAGAGGTGGACATCAAGGACCCTTCCCTTCACACTTCTGGACACACAGACATGCGGCCCAGCTTTTCCAGGTGCAGCACTGAGGGATCTGAGTGCTGAAAGACACTATGGAAAGTGATATTGTTTTAGTTTGGGTTTGGGAAAAAAGCCTTTGAACATAGTAAGCAGATTCCCACCATTCCTTAGTGTAAATTCTTGGTCTTTTCCCTAAAACACCTGGCAATGTAATGTGTTATCTTCATTTGTTGTCATCTTGCTTCATGCGGGAAAGATTCAGTAAAAGCTACCCCAGCTGGGTCACGATGGGTCATTTACGACTGGGTATAGATGTAGAGGCGCACTATCTGTAGACATTGGGAGACCCTTATTTTACATTTTCCTCAAACATTTCTACACGGAAAGATAAGACCATTATCTATATCTTAAAGTTTTTTTGAAACATTTTAGAAAAGTAGACAAAAATGAGATGAGGATATAAGTCCTCAACGTTCAACAAAGAGAAAAAAACAGAAACAAAATCATTATATTCCATATATGACAACATAAGGTAAGAGAGACGTAAGTCCACAGCCCGTCAATGTCCTTATGATGATAAATACAACATGTGAGGTTTGAGCTATTGGAAATAGATTTATTTACCAATTTTTCTCTGTGTAGTAAATCCACCATACTATTGCAAGAGTGGGCCCACCATTATATATCACATCCATTGTATAAGCTTTAAAAAATGAATATTATTTGCAATCTGTATGTTGCTAAAAATTAATTGTGTGAAAAGTTTTTACATTGAGATAGTCCCGCTAAGTGCTGTTGGTCACACATCCTCAGTCACCCTTCCAACGTTCAGTTTTCTGCATAGTTATCCAGTTTACAGAAGCCAATAGAAATATCTTGCCATAATACAATGGCCCTTGTAAATTATTTTTGTTTTGTGTGTATATGTAAATCAATGGCAGACTTGAGGGCCTCATACACAAGACATAGACATACCGATATCGATGGGCTCGGATGATGGTCTTATGTGTATGGGGGCATCGGCCGACTGATGCTCAGGAGAGATGTCGATCACGCATGTTTGATATTGGAATGCCAATTACATTGTTCTTCCTGAGATAAGCTGCCAGCCAACCGATTAGTCAGCGGCTTTCTCAGAGAGAACACAGGAGCACTTGGCCGACAGCCATCTAATGTGTATGGCCAGCCTTACTTAAACGGAAGGTCCGTCTACTGCTACGAGTCTCCCCTAGGAAAATAGTTGGGTCCCGTGCTGAACCACATATCCCCCATTTGATGACTACCAACTGATCCTGCTAATGTCAGCAGGACTGGACCACCATCAATTGTATACAGTATAATGGTGTCCTAACTATACCCAGCGGCAAGTATTAGAGAAGAAAACGAGCAGACATGTCAGATTCCAGCATGCCCATTCTTTCGTTGTCACTGAGGTTAATGCACCGCCGTCAGCGATCAGAGCACGTACGCGCTCAAGCAAGGCCAGCATGCATATATGTGTTAGGGTAGCTAGCAGCTTTTTAAAGTGTATGCTTACCTTAACATGTCGTCAGTAATCGTAATAATAAATGCTGTTAGAAATCTTAGCTAGGTTGTCCAATACTGGACTACACATTTTGAGTTTTCCAAACGTGCTAAATAAAATAGAAAAAAAAACAATACTGAACTCACTGATCGGCGCCGCTCCTCTGCTCCAGGCACTGTGCTCCCTCCGATGATTTCACGGCATTTTATCATGAGATTGCCGGGGCACAGCACTTGGAGTGGAGGAGCACCAGACACAGAGGTATTGGTTTTTCCTTCTGTTCCTCACCACACTGGACACCCCTTTACATGTTATCATGGATCCTCCAATTCTATAGTGGGCACATGGGATGAGACGCCACCACTGGACCAATGAAGTTGGCAGACGAGGTGAGTATGACGGGTTTTTTCATTATCATCTTTACGGGTTCTTTTGTTATTCTGTATGCAGATTGTGCTGTGGGTAATCTGCAAAACAATTGCAAAAAATGGGTTTTCACTTAAATTGGTGAATTTCGTAATAAAATCAGATACCTGACGCATACGGATGAGAAATTATAAATTCTTATCTACTTTGTGGTTATTGTAAGACGCCATTGATTTTCCCCAAAAAAATCTAGATGGAAAACCTGCCATGAGCCCAGTATATGAGAACATATCCTTATGGTTGTTGTATGTGCTTTGTCAAGTTCCGTACATTTACACCAGTTGTGATGTTCTACGGGATTAAATTGCAATATGACTAGCCTTGCAATAAATTTCCAGTTTTTACCCAGTTACATATACGAGTCCCAACCTGCAGGTAATCATCAGTGCAGCATAATCCATTTCTTCCTCTACGATGGCGTGGTAGCGCTCCAACATTGCAGGGAGTTATTAATGTTCTGACAATGTAATAATGCTGACACAGGGATTATTCCACATCATTTTCCACATGAACTCAGCTTTCCCATTCATCTGCTGTATATTAATTCTCAGAAGACCTGTAAAAGACTGCAAGTAAAAACAATTACGTGTGACGTGAAGACGTGTGTAATGATTTTACTCATAGGTACATATATTTATAGCAGCATAATAGGAAAAATGCAGTGATTATCTGATAATTGCCCCTATTTTATGTCCCAAAATCCATCTCCCTGCAGTGGCTCCTAGTCAGAACGGAGTTAATTAACTCTATATGCCTTTTTGTATGGGTGAGATTTATGGCCATGTGTATACCCTGGTCATTACCTTATTGTATGCAAAGCCCCAAAGGAAAACATAAACAGCGTTTCAGCGCCAAACTCTGCTAGCCATTTTCTGTCTCCAATTTCAGGCATTATGCTTTACCATAGAAAGCTTTTATTGTAGGTCAAGACAGCTCATAAAGAGGGACATGCAATTAAAAAGGCATTCAGCAGGAAAAGGGACAGCTCCCTGTCTGGGCAGGCCGGGCTAGCTGAATGGCTGTCAGCTGGAAAGCCATAATGGGAGCCTTTATGGGCACTTTCTGTAGGAAGGGCAGTAAATGAACTAACAAAGGTACCTAGTTAATATGGGTCATATAAGTTCTTCCTGTGTGAGCTATTTTTCTGATTAAAAACAAGAAAAGCCCTGGAGGGATATCCAGGTTTGAGGGTCTCTCTCTGTCGAAATGTAATATGAGCGTGGCTTCGAGGCTCGGCTCTATACCTGATCTCGTCAGTGGATTGCAGATGTGAGCCTGGACCGTTACACCGTGATTTGGATTCCAGCCGGGGGCAGGGATGGCAGCGGAGCAGAGCCCAGAAGGCCGGTATTGTATTCATCACTTTATGTTTCCAGCACTCGTTCTAGATACTGCAGTAAAATAATAATAGCAATGTAGTAGCTGGGCAAATTACATAACTAGGTAATAGTGGAAATATAATGATGATACAAGCCGCTATAGGCTTGTTCGCAATGTAATATTGACGAAATACAACCTTAAAAGTTGATTATGACAGTATACGGTTAGTACTGGGTGAAGTGTCATAAAAATCACTGTAAAAAGCTTCAACTGCTTCTAAAAGCTCGTAAAATATACTACGGTATATAACAGAAGGCAAATTCAACGTAAACATGCAAAAATGTCTGTAAGTGTAAGGAGCAATTGACATGTACGTGTTAACATATTTGGCTTACGTCAGATGTATATGTCTGTCTACAAAAACAAAAAGTTGCCGAAATCAGTACCATACATGTGAGTGGGGTTTGTGGAAATCCGAGGCACTTACTGGAGAAACCGTTCCAAGGTACTATATGTTAGTGTATGTTTTATTTTAGAATGGAAGTCAGATAAAATGTGTACATTAGTACCATCGGGTATACATTGGCATGTATCTGCACGTGTATGAACTCTTCTGTAGAATAAAAGAAAAAATACATCACACCCAAAGGAAAAAAAAAACAGTAAGGACACACGAATTCTGCTCCAAACCCCTCCTGAAAGAGTGCTAAGGAAACGCTGAGATAATTGAACATGTGCATTTCATGTAAAAACGGCATACGATACATATGTTCAGTCTTTTGAGTGTTTTTTAACTGCTTCAGGTTACAAAAGACGCCAAGATGTTTGACCCGATTATTCTTCAGGCGTTTTCTGCTGTGAAGATGCTCTAGATGTTCCAATACAAGTCAATGGAAAGACTAAAAAGACGCCACAAAGACTATATTTGAGTGTCTTGCCAGCATTTTTGCAAGAAAAACTGCTGGCGTTTTTTCATTGTTGGCCAGTCAAAAATGACGCCACAGAAATGCTAAAAAAGAAGTGGTCAAAAACATCAAAAAAGCACTAAGGAAATAGCTGAAAAAGACAGCTAAGGAAAAAAAAGGCAACGTTTCCTGTAGCATTCTCCTCTTGAAAAACTCAGCAGGTTCACAAACCTGAAATGAAAAAGCTTTGCTTGCACATGCCCTAAGAATTAGCTAGAGAGATCGGACTTTGCATCACAAAACCTCCGAATTAGGCCTAGTTCACACAATGGTATCATGGCTCAGTGATTGAACCATATATTTAGTGCCAAGGAAGGGATTGCAACTTGTCCTGGGAGATCAGGAAAGCTGTAATAAGATTTAATTGGTTCCTCTTCATGGCTCGAAATGTCTGACTAATGCAGGGAGCCGTAATACAGTTTGGCGACACTGGAGTATATAACAATAAGGCCTGACTGCAATATTAGCTCTGTATGTGATTAATAAGTAATGCTGTGTGCTGTGCATATGGAGAAATGGGAGGCCATGACTTCCAGAAGGAAATACAGAAAATAAATGAACTCCCTGCTCTACACTAGTCCTAAACGTAGTATATTATTAGATTTATCCACACAGAGGAGCGGGAAACGAGCAGCTTCTACAGCCATTTAGAGGGGGACAGTGATAAATGAGACGTCTGGAAAGCTATTCACAGTAGTTCCCAGTGTCTTGAGATTGTTTCCCAGAATCCTTCGCTATACTCAGCGTATTCATGACTTCTGGATATGGGACGGACCCCCACTCTATCTTAAAACAGCCATAACTACAGTAAACCGAGGCACTAGAATAAATGTGAAGTGCTAGTACATTGGGATTCACAAGTACTGTGATACCCCCAGTTGTCTGACATGCAGCACCAGGACAGACAGCCATAAAGGGGCAGCACTCACTGGCTTGCCATTCAAGCATAGCCAGTAAACTTTCAGGGCACTAATGACCCTATTATCCTCACTTCTGTGCTTAACCACTGTGCCCACCTCTGATTGACGTTGCCATGACAACCAAAGCCTAGCCTGTTCACCACCATGAGGTTTTACATCCTCTATTAGTTGAAATGAGTCCACCTTAACTTGCCTGCAACTTCCACCTGACTCCTAAACTGCAAAGCTATGACGGGTTATAAATTCCAAGTCACATTTGACACTTTTAGCTATTTGTTTTTAATAAAGCATTTTTGTAAATGTATAAAGTAGAAAGCATTAAGGGGACTATACGTGGCAAACCTCCGACTCACAAAGAGTCATCCTACAGCGCTCAGGAGAGGAAAAAACCCCTGTGGAGGAAACCTCTAGGGCACCAGGGCTGAAGGATTGCCCTTCCCTTGGGCTTAGAGGTTAATGCCAATGTTAACTCTTTATAGCCATGATAAAATTGAAAGATACAGATTATACAATGGAAAATTCAACTAATGCAATAAAGCATTCATCATTATACGAGCAATAATTAAAACGTTTTAGGACAGAGAGTAAAACAGGGCGGGAGGGGGCTGATTTTTCCTCCAGTTCATCCCGTGAGAGAAAGAGGGAGAGAGACAAAGTTACCTCCTCTATATAAGCCCACCCTCCTCACAGTAACACACCAGGGACAGACATACTGTGCTTCTTCCTCTTAAAGCAACATCACTCTTGCTTAAAATCTACACCGCTATACAAACAAAGCTGCAGGAGTTAAAGGTCCACCCCTCCCAAAGTCATGTCCTCCTCCGTTTAGTTCTCCAGTCATTTCTCTCTGTGACCCTATGCTAGATATTCTCTCAGTATTGTCTTTAATTCAGCCTTACTGATTTTATGTGAATTCCGTGCATCTTCTTATCACATTACATAATAAGCGGAGGTACAGTACGGGCCAAGTGATTCTTGACTTCTTTGACTGTTGTTATTTTAGGCCCATAGGCGATTCCTAGTATGGTTCTACAAAAGCGGTAGGCGTTACGTGTTTGATGTATGTGTGATGAATATATTTGTGCTGTAATAGAGTCCCCCCCATTCTTTAACTTTACATGTGTCCCAAGTGTGGTAAAAAAATATGACATAGCATATACAGCTGTGAAATGCCAATCGCTCCTGAAGGGAAGGAGAGGAGGCCACCGAGGACAAAGCCAGTGGGACAAGGGACTGGCTTGGGATTGGAAGGTAGGTATATGCTATTTTTTTTACTTTTTATGACATTGGGATCATATATCAAGTTAAAGAAGCAGAAAACTTCTTTAAGGTACCAGAGTAGGTGACTGGAAACCAATGGAATGCAGAAAAAAGCTGAGTACTTTGTGTGCCATTAGTAGACTCCGTGTGGTACCCGAAATGACTGGTAATGTGATGCCCTTGACTCACTATACACATTTTTATTTGCTCAAGTTTCTATTTTTTGGGAGGGGGAGGTGCATTGTGCTGTATCCATGTTTGTTAAAAATGTTAAGGGTTCAGTGTCCTATTTGGTGTCCCTCCTGAGGGTTGAGGTAATATAGTTTCTTACTCGTCATTAACCCCTCTCCCACCTATGGGGTAGCCAAACCTAGACTGTGAGTTGTAGCAGACTGTTGTGAACTCTGTTTTCGGGCTCCCTCTTGTGGTCACTGGTGGTGTGGTGTGACTTTTGCTTTGGGCTCCCCCTGGTGGCTTTGTTTGTTATCCTGCTGGTCTCTGGCTATCAGCTGGTTTGTTATCCTCTGGGAGGTTCCTATATAGCTCTGTTTTGCTTTCACTTGTTGCCGGCTGTCGATGTAATCAGTGCTACTCAGATTCCTTCTGACTACCTTGTTTCCAGTCCATCCAGGACAAGCTAAGTTTTGTTTGCTCATTTTTTGATCAGCAGTGTTTATCATGTTTTCTTGTCCAGCTTGCTAAAATCAGCGGTGCCGGTGACCGCTGACAGAGGAAGAGGCTGCGGCACCGAAGACCAGCTGTCCGGGGGAAGGAGCGGGACGCCGGGAGCAGGTAAGTATCGCATATTTACGTGTCCTCGTTCCACACGCCGGGCGCTGTCTCCATCTTCCCGGCGTCTCTCCGCACTGACTGCAGGCAGAGGGCGCGATGACGCATATAGTGTGCGCGCCGCCCTCTGCCTGATCAGTCAGTGCAGAGAGACGCCGGGAAGATGGCGCCGAGGAGCTGCAAGCAAGACAGGTGAGTATGTGTTTTATTATTTTTATTGCAGCAGCAGCAGCACAGCTATGGGGCAATAATGGACGGTGAAGAGCACTATATGGCAGAGCTATGGGGCAATAATGGTGCAGAGCACTATATGGCACAGCTATGGGGCAATAATGGTGCAGAGCACTGTATGGCACAGCTATGGGGCAATTATGAACGGTGCAGAGCACTATATGGCACAGCTATGGGGCAATTATGAACGGTGCAGAGCACTGTATGGCACAGCTATGGGGCAATAATAAACGGTGCAGAGCACTGTATGGCACAGCTATGGGGCAATAATGGTGCAGAGCACTATATGGCACAGCTATGGGGCAATAATGGTGCAAAGCACCAGGGAAACAAGCATGGTGCTCCCACTCATTCTGAACCTATGGTAAGTTGAATCACATTCTCATTATAAATGTCATAATTATATGATAAGTATGCACTAAGCTCCATCCCTCCATAACCCCACCCCCATATGACCAAAGCCCCGCCCCTGCCCCACCCCCACCGGGCCATGGAAAACTGGTCTTGCTTAAAGCCGGTCCCTGGTGCAAAAAAGGTTGGGGACCTCTGCTCTAGTGGACTGAGTTTCTCCCCATACACCATTAGTTGGTGCGTGGGTTCTTGAAATCTCAGGATGGATATTTTGTAAGGGTTTTTTATTGATCGCATAGACCCCTGCTCTATTTTCTGCTTTCTAGTACTAGTGGGCCTCTTTTGCTGAATCTGATTTCATCCCTACGTATGTGCCTTCTTCTTACTTCACCGTTAATATTTGTTGGGGGCTTCTATATCTTTGGGGATTATTTCTCTGGAGGCAAGCGAGGTCTTTCTTTCTCTTTAGGGGTAGCTAGTTCTTCAGGCTGGCTCGAGACGTCTAGGAATTTTTTAGGCACGTTCACCGGCTACCTCTAGTTGTGTTTGATAGGTTCAGATTTGCGATCAGTCCAGTTACCATCTCTCTAGAGTTTGTCCTTAGTTTATTCACTTGCTGGTCTATTCGTGATCCTCAGCCTCTAAGGATCATAACAGCAGACGTTGTGACAGCAGTGGGCAAATCCTTTAGAACAGACACATCATATCAAGGCCGTCAGTCATTTTTTATGTACAAAAAAATGGTATGAGTGCCGTTAGTGTTATTCCGCCAATTCTCATCAGGGTTTGGTCACTGTGTCAGTTTTTACTATCAGTCTCTAATTAGTGACTTTCTGTTATGAAAAAAGAAATAAATACATTTCAAAGCTATTCCCATTCATAGCAGTGTTAATCACAAACGGCACATGGGTCGTACGCTGATGTCATCCGTGTGCTGGCTGTGATTTTCATGGACACATAGACGTATATTTGTAATTTTGATCCATAAAGAAATTCAAAAGCAGACAGGTGTCCATGATTTTTTTGCAGACATATAGCCGTAAAATAATGCATGTCAGAGCACACGTTCGCTCTGTCAGCACCATTATAGTCTATGCTCCGTCGGCACATACGTCTGAATCCCGTGAGGCAGGGGGGTTTGGATGCAAGCCCCAACGGGGCCCACAATCGTGCAGAAAAGCGCAATGTGAAGCACCCTAACTTGGAGAGTTCAGGAATAGGTTGAGGTTCTTCTCCTTCTGAAATGGCTTTACATGGACCATATCCTTTTACATTCTTTTGTATGGCACAAGGTAACAGAAAGCTTGTTCTTGAGCTACTAGCAAAGAAAAAAACATTTAAGCCTAGATTTCTCTTAGAAGCATTTGCTGTCAGCATCTTTCTATGTTATGTTACTATTACCCCTGCAGTGAGACCACCTGCCTGCCTTTTATTCTTTGTGTTGAAGTTAAAAAAAAAAATTAGATGGTGTTGCTTCATTTTTGCATCTGGTTACTCACCATCACAGCGGTTGGTGTTGCTATGTTGCTGGTTTAGGGGCGTAAGGTGAAATCTGCAGAATTAGAAAAAAAGCAAACATATGGGTAAACTGTAGAGTCTATGGTTGTGTGCAAGGAGTGAGCCATTAACAGGAGCGTCTACCGACTATACCAAGCTGTTTAGTGCATCAGCAGAATCTAAATAAAGCATAATGATCAGATTTTATTTTAAGTTATTATACCTGGTGCTCGAGAAATCCTACCTGGGAAATCGTCCGCAAGGACAGAATCAATGGGTTAAGACAAGCGATCCTCCATCTTGTAGCTTTATTGATTGCAGACATTATTTGGTTGGACTTCAGTAATTTGATTTCTAAGAGAGCACAGCAATACCTCCCATTCTGACAATAGCCGTGTGCTGTGCTAGAGAAGGAAATCATAAAGTAGAATAAATGGTTTGAGTCCAAGCCAATACATATAGGCCAAGTACTCAATTGGCTTTCTATTGGCAGCGTCTGTCATAGAGGTGAACTCTCTGGGGGAGATTAACTCTAGAAGACTCACAGCTAATCAAGGAAGCGGTGTGACCCCCCTGGATCTGGACCACTGACAAAACAAATATGTTCTTAGAGTCAGGCGCAGACGTCACCATTAAATCACTGATATGTAGAGACGTTCTCGTGTACAGACCTAATTTGTACATACAGGATTTCGACAGTGATGCTTATACTGTGAATGATCCTATAGAAGCAGCAGGAAAAGGCTCGTCATTATATAAATTTCAATGTAGAGCAGTAAGATAAATTATACGGAAAATAGATTTAAAGCAAACAAACAGGAAAAGTGAAGGAGCTGCCAATAGCAGGTATAACTGTTCATTGCATCCACAGATTCTATATTTTCCTGCCCACAAACACTAGATTCTTCCATGTTCTAGTATTTCTGGCACTCTGGATAACCTTTACTGGCAAAATACGTCTGTGATGTTGGAACAGCAAAATGCTGGCCCAGCGCCAGATGGAGACCTGTTAATTATACTGATTTTAACACTTACTTTTGGCTGTCTTCCACTATGTTTGATGCCAAAATCAACTTCTACAGAAAAAGCTAACAAAATGAAAAAAGTGGAAGTACATTCAAAATCAACTGGATAAAAAGACCTGAAAAAGAACAATAGCATACTGATTATCGTAAAAAAAATCATGTTTTATGGTTTAATGCATGTATGATATGGACACATAATATACCTCTATTATTATACTCAAATATGTTATGGTATTTGTAAAATAACTGAATATTGTTATAGTTAACAACAAACCAATAATTGTACAGTAGAGCAGCTGAATATAATATAGAAATGGGTTCAAGAGAGAGTGAAAGTTCTGTTATATTTAAAGGTAAGGTTATAGGGTTTTTCTGTTGTAACTGTGGAAATGCAGCTCAAACAGTTAACCAAACAGTTAACCTGTAAATGGTGACCGAAGTCTCAGAAGTGAACCCTAAATTACAGGATGATTGAAAACAGTTCTGTGTGAATACTGGGGTCTGTCTTTAACATGTTGCACATTAAATATTTAGTGCTATTCAGGAATCAGACATAGAAAAAAGAGGTCTCATGGGCAAGAACAGTATGTGGGTCAGTTCATCACAATGCACCCCTTTTTGTGATGCTTTGGAGGTGGAAATGCCCCCTTGCCATTTCTGCGGCTGCACAGCTTGCACAAATTGTGTATTGTATAAATATGCACACCCTTAATCTAATACTTGTTGAAGTATCCTTTGAATTCATTAGATTATTCAGTCTTTTGGGATATGAATTTATCAGCATGACACAACTAGAAATGGCAATCTATACCCACTCTTCCTTGCAGTGGCGCTCCAGATCTGTCAGATTGCAAGGATGTCTTCAGTGTACAGCGTCCTCTTCAGGTCATCTCATAGATTTTCAATTTTACCCAGGTCTGGGCTCTTGCTGGGCCATTCCAAACCGTTGATCATCTTTTAGCAAAGCAATTCTTTTCTTGATTTGAAGGTATGCATAGGATTGTTGACAGTGAAAGGTGAAATTCCTCTTTATCTTCAGCTATTAGAATCTTGAAGGTTTTAATGCAAAATTTACTGATATTTGTAACTCATCATAATTCCCTACACCTGGACAAAAGGTCCAGTTCCAGCTGCTGGAAAACAGCCCCAAAGCATAATGCTGCCTCCACCATGCTTTACTACTGCTTTTTTTCCCCCTAAAAAATGATTTCAGTTTGTGTCTCAATCGATTTGTACAAATTATGTATGACATTAAAGGGGGAAAATATTCTGAAATGATCCTTCTTAGTATGTTTTTTTACATGACAAAAACCTGGTATTTTAACAGGGGTATGCGGACTTTTATATTCACTGTACATGATACATACAGTAAATAATTAATGATAAAAACTGGTTTGTGGTTATTAGGCAACATGAAAGCTGACCTTGTCTATATCTTGTTACATTTTTGCTAAAACAGAAAAAAAAGAATTACCATAGTAAGAAAGAATTCATCAAAAACAAATATCTCACCCTAGTATGAACCACTATGGCAGCTCCAGGTTGTAGAGTATTCAAGGGTTTGTCCCACATTGTCTTTTCAGGAACCAGTCCCTTGGCTTCTTGCTTGCTGGTGGCCAGATGTTTCTGCTTAATTTTCAGTTGAGACCAATTACATCGTTGTCTGACTGGCCCAAACTTCGCGCTATCCTTTGCTGCTATGAAGCAACATTGGAGGAGTGCCGTAGCACTGACACTGGCTGGGATTGGGAGCCAACAAGTGCTCGTCAGGGATCCCAACCAGCCTAAGTGCAGTGCTTACAAGCTTAATATAAAAAAGCTTGTAAGCACTGCGCATATTTGGGCAAGTGCTTTTCAGCCATCTTTTAAGAATTCAAGTATCTTTTAAGGTACCGAAGAAGAAGAATGATAACCACTTCTTCCCTGTAGCCAAAGTTAGGTAGTCATGTTTCTTTTACTGACAGATATATTCTCAAGATGTTGTATGGTGGTAATTTTGCAAATTAACAACAAATCTGTGCATATTGGTTACCACCTTTAAATTGGAGGCTAAATAAATTGTAACTTTGTTGTTCCTGCAACATAGTGCAAAATCACAGTTTATGCTCAGTTTCTAAGAAGCTAATACAAAACTGCCAACACACTTCTCTGCGTTTTCTTTTGTGAAATTGGCAAAGGTCACTCCTTAAGCAGAATATGGGCAATTTCACTGTATATTAAAGAAACATAATCACCCCCATAAAAGTTTGCACCATTTCTTTTTCTAAATTAGCTAAGAGTAAAAAATACAACCCCAATACCAAAAAAAGTTAGGACGCTGTGTTAAAATGTAAAGAAAACAAGAGTGCAATGATTTAGAAATCTCTCATAGCCATTTTTTATTCACAAGAGAACGTAGAACACAGATCGGAAGTTAAAAGTTAGAAATGTTTTCATTTCATTTAAAAAAAAATAATTAGGTTAGAAATTTATGGAAACAACATAAATCAAAGTTGGGACAGAATTAAAAAAGACTTAAAATGTAAACAGTGATAATGAAAAGCAGCTGTAAGGTCAAGTAAGTCACATGACTGCATAAAAAGAGCATGATAGAGAGGTAGAGTCTCTCTCTCAGAAGTAAAGATGGTCAGAGGTTCACCAATCTGAACAGCTGTATCTAAAAAATTGGAACAATTTTTTTTCTCAATATAAAATTGCAAAGACTTTGAATATTCCACCATCTGCAGTACAAAATATCATCAAAACATTTAGAGATGTTGGAGAGATCTGTGAGCACACAGAACAAAGCCGATGTCTCATGTTCACTGAATCACTGCATGGGCTGAGGAATACTTCCAGAAATCATTGTCTGTGAACACAGTTCGCTGTACAATTCAAAGTTAAAGCATTATATAGAGATGTTTATGTCAGGGAAGGCCTTGCTTATTTCATTAGGACAAACCACATACTGCATCTGGAGCGCCCCCAGACGCAGGGCCGCGGGGTACTCAGTACCGGGCCTCTCTGTCTCAGTTCTGGTGTCGTCACGGTGGCTAGACCCGGTCCGTGACCCTGCTAAGGGGCGTCCAATGAAAGTTGTAGGTGGTGGTGTGTGGTGCAGGTCGCAGTGAATAACGAGGACACAGGGTTGCAGTCTCTTTACCTCTTTACTGAAGGCTTCAAGATCCTCAATCCAGAGTACGGTTAACAGGGCTGTCTGAGACCGGCCGGTCCGATGGCACCTCCAGAGTTTCCTTTGCAGGTGGAAATCAGTGCCTACCTTCTAGCGCCTGTGTGTTGTAGTACTTCCCTGCTGAGCACCACAGGATAGTCCTCACAACTGTTGTGTCTGTTTTTGATGTTCTTTCCCACAACTTATGTCTGTTCTGATGTTCTTCTCCGTCCCCCCAGATGATATGGATAGGACGCACCCGTATGACGGGTAGGCCTGGAGTTCTTCCGGGACCCTAGTGACGCCCCTCTCCCACAGTTGCCCCCTATGTCTGCTTAGGTGATTTAGGTGAGACAGCCAACCTATAATTAACTGTCCTGCCGTTGGTTTGAAGTAATGCTTGGAGCCCAATACTTCCTCGGCGTTCCGGCCACCGGCTACGCGCCTCAGTAGGATGTTGCCTCGATCTTACAGCACGACTCCTACTGGTGTTATCTCCTTTTTGCGTTGATCTCGTTTCTCACTCTCCACAATAAACCTTGCTTCTTGTCCTTTCTTGAGATACTGCTGCGGTGTAGTGCAGGTGCAGTTCCTTAACGTTCTGTCCTTTTCGCTAGGCCTCTGTCAGGATCCCACCCCTGACAGGGACCCCCCTGAATCTTCCCCTGCAACACCCTCTGCCACAGGATGTTGCCCAGTTCCAACCCAGTCAGCTTCTGTCTAACTTTCTATCCAACCCCCAGTTTTACCAGATTGTGAGGAGTGACCTAATACATAGCACCCTTAGCTCCCCCTGGAGGCCAGACTATGAAGTGTATTGGTGTCTGTGATACCTGGTCAGGTGAACTCCTTAAGTGCCATCAGACGTACCATCACTCCCCTTAGTGGCGGAGCATCAGTACTGCAAGGACCAGGACTCTGGGGCGCTGCACATCCATCACAACACATGGCTTCACAAATGAAGAGCTTGGGTGATGAACTGTCCACTGCAGCCCAAACCTTTCACCAATAGAAAACATTTGGCGCATTTTGAAGTGAACAATCCAATAAAAAAGACTCAGGACTTTTGAGTAGCTGGAATCCTATATCAGACATGAATGGGACAACGTTCCTCTCCCACACCGCAAGCAATTGGTCTCCTCATTTCCCAGATGTTTATAAAATGTCACGAAAAGCAGTGGGGATGAGACACAATGGCAGAGGGGCCCTGTCCTAACTTTTTTGAGATGTGTTGTTGCCATCAATTTTGTAAATTATTTTAATTTTTCAAATTAAATGTAAAAATGTCTTTCAACTTCTAATTTGTGTTCTATGTTCTGTTTTAAATAAAATGTTGAGATTTCCAAATCATTGCATTCTTGTTCTCGTTACATTTTGTAAATCGCTCAAACTCACCTCTTCCATTACACACCAGCTCCAGTGCTCTTCCCCAGTTGATCTAATTTATTACTGTATGACCTTTTAGGTTTTATATCATTACTTACCTTAGAAGTATTTTTCTCTAACTCCAACACAGACAATTTCCGAACTGAATTTGTTTGTTGTCATTGCTTGTTGTAGTTGATGCTCCATCGCCCGTTTACACCTTGAAGAACACAACAATATCTTGAGCCCATATCACGCGAGTGCTGGCCCGATAAGTCAACATGTATCTGGTGTGCAACACGTCAATCATATGGAGCAGATCCGCCAGAATACAAGTAAAATGCAACTCAGTATCTCAGACAGTTTTGGAAAGTTTGAACACTTCAACCTGAACCACATAAACTGCAAAATCTTTTCTTCCTTGGACAGGAATTAAGAGCACATCTGGACATTGTCTGTCACCACGTGGGTAGGCTGAAGTTCAATGTCGTCTGTCACCTGACCACATTAAAGTTTAAGGAGAGTAGCACACGTCCAGGTAACTGTTTTCACTGAGAGCAAGATGCTTTGAAGAGAGGAAATGTAGAAGGCCCATTGTGCTCGTGCCTGGGCATCTGAAGTTGTCCGATGATGCAGGACCTTGCAGTGAACTTCTCGACACTTACAAAATTGGCATTTTGTAATGTATGCTATTAGTTAATTTACTTAATGGCCTCTATTCTGGTGATGCTCCTCTCGTATCTTCTCTTCATGTCCAAAGTTTCCAGCAGAGAGACATGAGGAGAGCTGAGGTAAGTCTGAGCCATGCCTTTCTGTGTGGGATGGACCAGCGCTGATCATGGCAATGGTCCAGGGTTTCCGAGACTGAGAATGGCAGGGGAGGTATGGCTCAGACTCACCACTGTGCTCCCGATGCCGCCGCAGGAGCCATACTGAACATGATGCATCGATATTAGATATGGCAGGAACCGGGAGAGGACACAGGCAGAATTGGCTCCATGGGCAAGAATGGTATATGGATCCTTTGCAGTTTAATAGCCCATAATAATGCACAACTCCACCTGTTTTGGAGGTGGAGATGGACCCCTTACATCTTAGGCCCCTGTACAGCCTCACTTGTTGCACCATTGGTGTATCCACCCCTGGCAGAAATGACAGCAGAGCGGAGGCTATAGTATAATGCCTATAAATTAGCAATATGCAGTCACATTTACTATGGGATGGAAGGGTGCTTTAAATTAGAAATCTGCAAAATGCTCCAACAAAACAAAACATAATTAGTGGTCAACACAGTAGCAATGACAACTCCTTTTTAAAGGGCTTGTCTCCAAATTTTGCAAAAATGGACAAAAGATAGGAAATGGTATAAAATAGGGAAGACCTGCAGACGTTTTTTGCTCCCTGCCTCATCAGGCTGGATGCGGGATATGTAGGTGTTATTACATCAGTGTTTGGTGTGTTCATTGCAATACTGTCTCCACAAAATAATGTATGTTAGGTAGGAATCCTATCAATGACCTTTGCTGAAGCTCTTCCTGCTATTCATCCTCCAGCTAATTACCTAGCAATACTGGTGCAAATGAGATCCATAAGTGTGTGACTCCAAGGCAGGCTTTCATGTGTTACCAGGCAGTCATATAGTGCTGCCTAAGCATGGGAGCTGTAGGAAGTTGGTAATTACATGAATGGCTCTGAGGTGAGAGACTGGCCTACAAAGGAAGTCCCTTTGAGGGTGTTAATGAGAGGGCTTCTGGGAGCCTGGTGGCCTTGAACTCCTAAAAGGAAAAGATAAGAGGCAGTGTGTGTCTGGAGCACAGCCTCAAAGGGTTTTTCCTCAATGCCTTTTCATGTCTGTTCAAGCATCTGACAAAAGGTCACCATCGTCCCATCCTACAGGCCTTTGTAGTTCCAGCAGGGGCTATCCTACAAGGCTTCCTGGTACGTACCGTATACATGTGCCTGTAAAGTGATGTAGGAGCTCAGATTTATGTCAGGGCCATCAGAATCAGGCTCTCACTGCCCTGCCCTGGCTCAGATACACAAATTAAAATATATATATCTTCATCCCCCTTCACTTGAAAAAATACTGGAGCACCAGACTGAAGAAGAAAAGAGGACAATTACATATTATAGCTGTACCGTTAGCAGCGGTTATACACGCGCCTTATACTATGAATGGTGCTGTATTTCGCTGCTGTGATGGCTTACAGATACGTTATATGGCTTTATAAGCTGAAACAAATGAACAATCCTTCACCAATGAAGATGACAATATCAGTGGTAACTGGGAATACTCTATCACTAAAATGTTAATGGCTTTTAGCCATTTTTATTTCATTGCACTTGTGCTATAAAAGTACATATAGCATAAATAATGTATGCCATAATATAACACCTGCCACAAGTACGGAGATGGAATAATAAAAGAAATGTATTAAAGAGACTCTGTCACCTGGTTTTACCACCTAATCTGAGAGCAGCATAAGATACAGAGACCCTGATTTATTCACTGCTTTATCACTAGAGGACTATTAATCTGCTGCTAAGTAGTCCTCCATATTCATGAGTTATGTATAACCCCGCCCTCACCACTGATTGGCAGCTTTCTGCCTATGCCCAGTGTACACAGAAATCTGCCAATTGTATGGGTGAGGTTATACAGTGCTCAGCTGCGAAGAACTGGTAGATTGGCAAACAGATAAAACAAAGATTTTAACAAATCAACAGCAATAAGCCCAGTAAGTGATATATTGCTGGAATTAGTGTCTCTGCCCTTACATACTACTCTCGGATGGGTTAGAAAAATATGGTGACAGATTGCCCTTAAATATAAAAAAGCATGTATAAGCTAATGATGCTAAAAATATGATTTTACCAATCACACAAGTCTTCTTAAGGAGCCAATGACAATCAAAGATTAAAAGAGCATACGGGCAGCATAAGAAAAACATGGGTTATTAAAAAAAAATCTATATTTATTAATATATGTTTATAAATAGAGAGAAAGAGTTGGTAAAGTGAAAAATGGCATACAGACTATGTGGGTTGAGCTAAAGTAGACCTCAGTAGATGATGTGGATAAACACATGGCAAGTGGGGTAAAAAGGGAGAGAGCAAACATGGAACAATTCTGTCTAATTTGACATCTATGGGACAGACTTTGTGACAGTTTAAAGGGAACCTGTCACTTCCCTAAATTGAAAAATGTTTTTCTTATCTGGTCAAAATGCTGCCGTTTTCCTGGACCTGGAGCTGTTTTTTCTCTCTTCTCTGTTCCCATGAAATGGTGTTGTGAAATTGGATTTTGGGCTCCCCCGGTGGCCACTGGTGGAATTGAACTGGTGTGCATCATCCTCTCTGTTCACCTGTTTCCATCAGGATGTGGGAGTCGCTATTTAGCCTTGCTCCTCTGTCACTTCCATGCCGGTCAACATTGTAATCAGAAGCCTTTCTGTGCATGTTCCTGCTGCTAGACAACTCCCAGCTAAGTTGGACTTTAGTCCTTGTTTGTTTTTGCATTTAGTTCCAGTTCACAGCTGTAGTTTCGTTTCTGTGTCTGGAAAGCTCTTGTGATCTGAAATTGCCACTCTGATGTTATGAGTTAATACTAGAGTCTTAAAGTAATTTCAGGATGGTGTTTTGATAGGGTTTTCAGCTGACCATGAAAGTGCCCTTTCTGTCTTCCTGCTATCTAGTAAGCGGACCTCAATTTTGCTAAACCTATTTTCATACTACGTTTGTCATTTCATCTAAAATCACCGCCAATATTTGTGGGGGCCTCTGTCTGCCTTTCGGGGAAATTTCTCTAGAGGTGAGCCAGGACTATATTTTCCTCTGCCAGGATTAGTTAGTCCTCCGGCCGGCGCTGGGCGTCTAGGGATAAAACGCAGGCTACGCTACCCGGCTACTGTTAGTTGTGCGACAGGTTTAGTTCATGGTCAGTTTAGTTTCCATCCTTCCAAGAGCTAGTTCTTATGTTTGCTGGGCTATGTTCTCTTGCCATTGAGAACCATAACAGTTTGACCGGCCAAAAAAGCGTTAAATTAATTGACAGAGAAAGGAGAGAAAAGAGAAGTCTGCTGAAGATTTTTTTTTTTTCCCTTCAGTTCTGAGTGTGCTTGTAATTGAATCTCTTGCTAGTCTGCCTATATTGCAGCCTTTCTCTCTCTCTCTCCTTCTAATCCTGGAATGGCGGAATGGCTCTGTGTTCACCTGTTTAAAATGGATATTCAGAGTTTAGCTGCAGGTTTGAATAATCTCACCACGAAAGTTCAAAATTTACAAAATTTTGTTGTTCTTGTTCCTATATCTGAACCTAGAATTCCTTTGCCTGAATTTTTCTCGGGGAATAGATCTTGCTTTCAAAATTTCAAAAATAATTGCAAGTTGTTTTTGTCCCTGAAATCTCGCTCTGCTGGAGATCCTGCTCAGCAGGTCAGGATTGTGATTTCCTTGCTCCGGGGCGACCCTCAGGATTGGGCTTTTGCATTGGCTCCAGGGGATCCTGCGTTGCTCAATGTGGATGCATTTTTTCTGGCCTTGGGGTTGCTTTATGAGGAACCTCAGTTAGAACTTCAGGCGGAAAAGGCCTTGATGTCCCTATCTCAGGGGCAAGACGAAGCTGAAATATACTGCCAGAAATTCCGTAAATGGGCTGTGCTTACTCAGTGGAATGAGTGCGCCCTGGCGGCGAATTTCAGAGAGGGTCTCTCTGAGGCCATTAAGGATGTTATGGTGGGGTTCCCTGTGCCTGTGGGTCTGAATGAGTCCATGACAATGGCTATCCAGATCGATAGGCGTCTGCGGGAGCGCAAACCTGTGCACCATTTGGCGGTGTCTACTGAGAAGACGCCAGAGAATATGCAATGTGATAGAATTCTGTCCAGAAGTGAACGGCAGAATTTTAGACGAAAAAATGGGTTGTGCTTCTATTGCGGTGATTCAACTCATGTTATATCAGCATGCTCTAAGCGTACTAAGAAGCTTGATAAGTCTGTTTCAATTGGCACTTTACAGTCTAAGTTTATTCTATCTGTGACCCTGATTTGTTCTTTATCATCTATTACCGCAGATGCCTATGTCGACTCTGGCGCCGCTTTGAGTCTTATGGATTGGTCCTTTGCCAAACGCTGTGGGTATGATTTGGAGCCTCTTGAAACTCCTATACCCCTGAAGGGGATTGACTCCACCCCATTGGCTAGCAATAAACCACAATACTGGACACAAGTAACTATGCGGATTAATCCGGATCACCAGGAGATTATTCGCTTTCTTGTGCTGTATAACCTACATGATGTGTTGGTGCTTGGATTGCCATGGCTGCAATCTCATAACCCAGTCCTTGACTGGAAAGCTATGTCTGTGTTAAGCTGGGGATGTAAGGGGACGCATGGGGACGTACCTGTGGTTTCCATTTCATCATCTATTCCCTCTGAGATTCCTGAATTCTTGACTGAATATCGTGACGTTTTTGAAGAACCTAAGCTTGGTTCATTACCTCCGCACCGGGAGTGCGATTGTGCCATAGATTTGATTCCGGTTATTAAATACCCTAAGGGTCGTTTATTTAATCTGTCTGTGCCTGAACATGCTGCTATGCGAGAATATATAAAGGAGTCCTTGGAAAAGGGACATATTCGTCCTTCGTCATCTCCCTTAGGAGCCGGTTTTTTCTTTGTGGCTAAGAAAGATGGCTCTTTGAGGCCGTGCATTGATTATCGGCTTTTGAATAAAATCACGGTTAAATATCAATATCCGTTGCCACTGCTGACTGATTTGTTTGCTCGCATAAAGGGGGCCAAGTGGTTCTCTAAGATAGATCTCCGTGGGGCGTATAATTTGGTGCGAATTAAGCAGGGGGATGAGTGGAAAACCGCATTTAATACGCCCGAGGGCCACTTTGAGTATTTGGTGATGCCTTTTGGTCTTTCTAATGCCCCTTCAGTCTTTCAGTCCTTTATGCATGACATTTTCCGCGATTATTTGGATAAATTTATGATTGTGTATCTGGATGATATTTTGATTTTTTCGGATGACTGGGACTCTCATGTCCAGCAGGTCAGGAGGGTTTTTCAGGTTTTGTGGTCTAATTCCTTGTGTGTGAAGGGTTCTAAGTGCGTTTTTGGGGTTCAGAAGATTTCCTTTTTGGGATATATTTTTTCCCCCTCTTCCATCGAGATGGATCCTGTCAAGGTTCAGGCTATTTGTGATTGGACGCAACCCTCTTCTCTTAAGAGTCTTCAGAAATTTTTGGGCTTTGCTAACTTTTATCGTCGATTTATTGCTGGTTTTTCTGATGTTGTTAAACCATTGACTGATTTGACTAAGAAGGGTGCTGATGTTGCTGATTGGTCCCCTGCTGCTGTGGAGGCCTTTCGGGAGCTTAAGCGCCGCTTTTCTTCCGCCCCTGTGTTGCGTCAGCCTGATGTTGCTCTTCCTTTTCAGGTTGAGGTCGACGCTTCTGAAATCGGAGCTGGGGCGGTTTTGTCGCAGAGAAGTTCCGATTGCTCCGTGATGAGACCTTGTGCTTTTTTCTCGCGTAAATTTTCGCCCGCCGAGCGGAATTATGATGTTGGGAATCGGGAGCTTTTGGCCATGAAGTGAGCTTTTGAGGAGTGGCGTCATTGGCTTGAGGGGGCTAGACATCAGGTGGTGGTATTGACTGACCACAAAAATCTAATTTATCTTGAGTCCGCCAGACGCCTGAATCCTAGACAGGCGCGCTGGTCGTTGTTTTTCTCTCGGTTTGATTTTGTGGTGTCCTACCTGCCGGGTTCTAAGAATGTTAAGGCGGATGCCCTTTCTAGGAGTTTTGAGCCTGACTCCCCTGGTAATTCTGAACCTACAGGTATCCTTAAGGATGGAGTGATATTGTCTGCCGTTTCTCCAGACCTGCGGCGGGCCTTGCAGGAGTTTCAGGCGGATAGACCTGATCGTTGCCCACCTGGTAGACTGTTTGTTCCTGATGATTGGACCAGTAAAGTCATTTCTGAGGTTCATTCTTCTGCGTTGGCAGGTCATCCTGGAATCTTTGGTACCAGGGATTTGGTGGCAAGGTCCTTCTGGTGGCCTTCCCTGTCTCGAGATGTGCGAGGCTTTGTGCAGTCTTGTGACGTTTGTGCTCGGGCCAAGCCTTGTTGTTCTCGGGCTAGTGGATTGTTGTTGCCCTTGCCTATCCCGAAGAGGCCCTGGACGCACATCTCGATGGATTTTATTTCGGATCTTCCTGTTTCTCAGAAGATGTCTGTCATCTGGGTGGTGTGTGATCGTTTCTCTAAGATGGTCCATTTGGTTCCCCTGCCTAAGTTGCCTTCTTCTTCCGAGTTGGTTCCTCTGTTTTTTCAAAATGTGGTCCGTTTGCATGGTATTCCGGAGAATATCGTTTCTGACAGAGGTACCCAATTCGTGTCTAGATTTTGGCGAGCATTCTGTGCTAGGATGGGCATAGATTTGTCTTTCTCGTCTGCTTTCCATCCTCAGACTAATGGCCAGACCGAGCAGACGAATCAGACCTTGGAGACATATTTGAGGTGTTTTGTGTCTGCAGATCAGGATGATTGGGTTGCTTTTTTGCCTTTAGCGGAGTTTGCCCTCAATAATCGGGCCAGCTCTGCCACCTTGGTGTCTCCCTTTTTCTGTAATTCGGGGTTTCATCCTCGATTTTCTTCTGGTCAGGTGGAATCTTCGGATTGTCCTGGAGTGGATGCTGTGGTGGAGAGGTTGCATCAGATTTGGGGGCAGGTAGTGGACAATTTGAAGTTGTCCCAGGAGAAGACTCAGCTTTTTGCCAACCGCCGGCGTCGGGTTGGTCCTCGGCTTTGTGTTGGGGACTTGGTGTGGTTGTCTTCTCGTTTTGTCCCTATGAGGGTTTCTTCTCCCAAGTTTAAGCCTCGGTTCATCGGCCCGTACAAGATATTGGAGATTCTTAACCCTGTGTCCTTCCGTTTGGACCTCCCTGCATCTTTTTCTATTCATAATGTTTTTCATCGGTCATTATTGCGCAGGTATGAGGTACCGGTTGTGCCTTCCGTTGAGCCTCCTGCTCCGGTGTTGGTTGAGGGCGAGTTGGAGTACGTTGTGGAAAAAATCTTGGACTCCCGTGTTTCCAGACGGAAACTCCAGTATCTGGTCAAATGGAAGGGATACGGTCAGGAGGATAATTCTTGGGTGACTGCCTCTGATGTTCATGCCTCCGATTTGGTCCGTGCCTTTCATAGGGCTCATCCTGATCGCCCTGGTGGTTCTGGTGAGGGTTCGGTGCCCCCTCCTTGAGGGGGGGGGGTACTGTTGTGAAATTGGATTTTGGGCTCCCCCGGTGGCCACTGGTGGAATTGAACTGGTGTGCATCATCCTCTCTGTTCACCTGTTTCCATCAGGATGTGGGAGTCGCTATTTAGCCTTGCTCCTCTGTCACTTCCATGCCGGTCAACATTGTAATCAGAAGCCTTTCTGTGCATGTTCCTGCTGCTAGACAACTCCCAGCTAAGTTGGACTTTAGTCCTTGTTTGTTTTTGCATTTAGTTCCAGTTCACAGCTGTAGTTTCGTTTCTGTGTCTGGAAAGCTCTTGTGATCTGAAATTGCCACTCTGATGTTATGAGTTAATACTAGAGTCTTAAAGTAATTTCAGGATGGTGTTTTGATAGGGTTTTCAGCTGACCATGAAAGTGCCCTTTCTGTCTTCCTGCTATCTAGTAAGCGGACCTCAATTTTGCTAAACCTATTTTCATACTACGTTTGTCATTTCATCTAAAATCACCGCCAATATTTGTGGGGGCCTCTGTCTGCCTTTCGGGGAAATTTCTCTAGAGGTGAGCCAGGACTATATTTTCCTCTGCCAGGATTAGTTAGTCCTCCGGCCGGCGCTGGGCGTCTAGGGATAAAACGCAGGCTACGCTACCCGGCTACTGTTAGTTGTGCGACAGGTTTAGTTCATGGTCAGTTTAGTTTCCATCCTTCCAAGAGCTAGTTCTTATGTTTGCTGGGCTATGTTCTCTTGCCATTGAGAACCATAACAAAATGGCCCCTCTTACCCATGTATAGATATAGTCATGGTAGCCAAGAGGGCGCGCTTCACAACTCTTGTCCATTGGAGTCTTTCTGAGAAGCACATCCCCTTAGATAACAGGACTGGATCTCCATACTGGAAGTGGGAGCTCGTGTCAGGATCAGTGGAGAAAACAATGCCAATTTCAGGAGATCAGAAACATTTAGACCAGACACACAATTACAGATTATTGGCACGTGGCGTGTCCTTAGCCAGAAAGAATGTGATAGCCATGAGATGCTACTACAGTTGCTTTTGTCAGAGATACCATATGGAAACTTGTGATACATGCTAAATAATATGGCAGAAGTGTTGAGAAACAATCATTAGCAGGATATTTGCTAGAAATCCGCTCTAGAGAGACGATGCCACATCCCGTAGTGGATATTGGTGCCGGGATACTTTGTGTATTCTACTACCTTCGTGTAATAGTATCGCTGCTTTGCACCACAACTATACGATTTAACGTGTTTTTAAACGGTTTAATTCAGTAAAACCCGTTATTACACACTGTGTAATAGTATAACGTGTTATCAGTCCCCTTCATAAATATCCAGACATTTTCGCATGTTAATATCATTTCCACATGATAATAATTTTTTATGTAATGCATAGAAGAAATAACATTCAGCGATATAAATTGTTTATTACTATGTGCAATAGTATATTATGCACAAAGAAATCATTTTCCATTAGAGATAATGGTATGTTTTTCACTTTTTTTTGCTAGTTTCATGTAGACTTTATTTTTACAATTTGCAGGAAATTTGTGTATATGTGTGTATAGTGTGTGTATAGTGTACCATCAGTGTGTTACTATACTCTTCTACCGCCATCTTCTCCGGGATTCAGTGCCGCTCCGCTGCTGTGCTGAGTGACAGCACCGTTTTTCAGATATTCAGATCACTCTGTGCAGTGTGCGGGAACCAGAAGTCTCTCTAAGGGCGCATTCAGACTTGTCGACGATGGCACCGCAGTGCTGGGCTAGCCAAGTGTGACAGCTGCATAGATATACAGTACAGACCAAAAGTTTGGACACACCTTCTCATTTAAAGATTTTTCTGTATTTTCATGACTATGAAAATTGTACATTCACACTGAAGGCATCAAAGCTATTAATTAACACATGTGGAATTATATACTTAACAAAAAAGTGTGAAACAACTGAAATTATGTCTTATATTCTAGGTTCTTCAAAGTAGCCACCTTTTGCTTTGATGACTGCTTCACACACACTTGGCATTCTCTTGATCAGCTTCAAGAGGTAGTCACCGTGAATGGTCTTCCAACAATCTTGAAGGAGTTCCCAGCGATGCTTAGCACTTGTTGGCCCTTTTGTCTTCACTCTGCGGTCCAGCTCACCTCAAACCATCTCAATTGGGTTCAGGTCTGGTGACTGTGGAGGCCAGGTCATCTGGCGTAGCACCTCATCACTCTCCTTCTTGGTCAAATAGCCCTTACACAGCCTGGAGGTGTGTTTGGGGTCATTGTCCTGTTGAAAAATAAATGATGGTCCAACAAAATGCAAACCGGATGGAATAGCATGCCGCTGCCAGATGCTGGTTTAGTATGCCTTCAATTTTGAATAAATCCCCAACAGTGTCACCAGCAAAGCACCCCACACCATCACACCTCCTCCTCCATGCTTCACGGTGGGAACCAGGCATGTAGAGTCCATCCGTTCACCTTTTCTGCGTCGCACAAAGACACGGAGGTTGGAACCAAAGATCTCAAATATTGACTCATCAGACCAAAGCACAGATTTCCACTGGTCTAATGTCCATTCCTTGTGTTCTTTAGCCCAAACAAGTCTCTTCTGCTTGTTGCCTGTCCTTAGCAGTGGTTTCCTAGCAGCTATTTTACCATGAAGGCCTGCTGCACAAAGTCTCTTCTTAACAGTTGTTGTAGAGATGTGTCTGCTGCTAGAACTCTGTGTGGCATTAACCTGGTCTCTAATCTGAGCTGCTGTTAACCTGCGATTTCTGAGGCTGGTGACTCGGATAAACTTATCCTCAGAAGCAGAGGTGACTCTGGGTCTTCCTTTCCTGGGGCGGTCCTCATGAAAGCCAGTTTCTTCGTAGCGCTTGATGGTTTTTGCCACTGCAAGTGGGGACACTTTCAAAGTTTTCCCAATTTTTCGGACTGACTGACCTACATTTTTTAAAGTAATGATAGCCACTTGTTTTTTTCTTTACTTAGCTGCTTTTTTCTTGCCATAATACAAATTCTAACAATCTATTCAGTAGGACAATCAGCTGTGTATCCATCAGACTTCTGCACAACACAACTGATGGTCCCAACCCCATTTATAAGGCAAGAAATCCCACTTATTAAACCTGACAGGGCACACCTGTGAAGTGAAAACCATTCCCGGTGACTACCTCTTGAAGCTCATCAAGAGAATGCCAAGAGTGTGCAAAGCAGTCATCACAGCAAAAGGTGGCTACTTGGAAGAACCTAGAATATAAGACATAATTTCAGTTGTTTCACACTTTTTGCCTTCAGAGTGAATGTACAATTTTCATAGTCATGAAAATACAGAAAAATCTTTAAATGAGAAGGTGCGTCCAAACTTATGGTCTGTACCGTACATGCTGTCAGGCTCAGGTCAAGAGTTGCCGGCCAGTCCTTGCATTGCGATGTGAATCATGTGCTTATCGTCAGTGTGATATGGCCATCTGACTGCGCCCTTACAGTGTAATCATATGGAGCAACATTCTGACGCTCAACATGACTACATTGTAAAAGCCACGTCCGGCTCCCGCAGAGTGCAGTGTGACCCCGAGAGTCTGAAGACGGGTGCGTTACTGAGAAGAGGAGCAGAGCAGCGCTGGATCCCAGAGAAGGTAGCCGTAGTTGAACCTATTAACACACTGACACTGCACTACATACACATATAAAGCAATCTGATTTCTTCTTTCCGTCAACCTTCAGATGCCTTTAAAATGGGGTACAGTTATAATCATTAGCTTTACAAGTTAATTCTAGTCGTTTGATTGTCACATGACACTCCGGACGTTTTCTGCAGCGATGGATTTCCTAATCTTACACCGGTCTTCTATGTCAGAGGTTTCTTGAAATTAATCTCCATAGGTCTCAAGGACACAGCCCTCTCCTGGTTCTCCTCCTACCTCTCTGACAGCTCCTTTGCTGTATCTTTTCCGGCTCCTCTTCCTCTCCTCGTCCCCTTACTATCGGGGTTCCGCAGGGCTCATCCTGGGCCCCCTCCTTTTCTCTCTATACACTGCCCCTATTGGACAAACAATCAGCAGATTTGAGTTCCAGTACCATCTCTATGCTGATGACACCCAATTATACACTTCTTCCCCCAACATCACCCCTACCCTAATTCATAATACCAAGGATTGTCTGTCTGCTGTCTCTAACGTCATGTCCTCCCTCTATCTGAAACTAAATCTCTCCAAAACGGAACTTCTTGTGTTTCTCCCTTCTACGAACCTGACTCTACCCAACATCGAAATTACCCTGGAAGGTTCAACCATAACTCCCAAGCAGCAAGCCCGCTGTCTTGGGGTCATATTCGACACCGAACTTTCCTTTACTCCCTATATCCGATCACTCACTCCCTCCAGTAACCTGCATCTTAAAAACATCTCCAGAATCTGACCTTTTCTCACATTTGAAACTGCTAAGACTCTTACTGTCGCTCTTATTCATTCTCGTCTGGACTACTGAAACTCTCATCTGATCGGTCTGCCTCTTACCAAACTTTCTCCTCTCCAATCCATCTTGAATGCAGCAGCCAGGGTCATATTTCTGTCCAGCCGCTTCACCGATGCCTCCATCTTGTGCCACTCATTACACTGGCTACCCATTCACTACAGGGTCCAGTATAAACTCATCTCTCTCACCCACAAAGCTCTCCACAGTTCTGCACCGCCTTATATCTCCTTTCTCATCTCTGTCTATCACCCTACATGTGCCCTGACCTAAATCTAACATCCCCCGTAATCCGAACCTCGCACCTCCGTCTCCAAGACTTCTCTCGTGCTGCGCCAGCTCTCTGGAATGCACTTCCCCAGACGATCGATCAGACTGATACCTAGCCCCGACCTATTCAAGCGCGCTCTAAAAACCCATCTCTTCAAACAAGCCTACCACATCAACTACTCAGTAAACTAACTTTGCCCTGTTCCCTCCTTCCAAATATTACTCTGAATCTGCACCCTACTATTCATCTGTCTCCACACCCTCCATGCACATAACTGCACTTGATACTTGACTATTGCACTTAAACACACGGGCTGATGACCGGATCATGCAGCTTTTATATGAAAATCCCTACTCATTATAATTTCCAGACCAGAAATAACGAGCACTTTTCACCTATTGTGTCCCCCCCCACTTCCTTGTAGATTGTAAGCTTGCGAGCAGGGACCTCACCCCTAATGTCACTGTTTAAATTTTTAAATTGTCTTAACTTGTACTGAATTTATTGTCTGTACATGTCCCCGCTTAATTGTAAAGTGCTGCGGAATATGTTGGCGCGATATAAATAAACATTATTATTATTATTATTAATCACTTAATACAAGTTTAGAAATAACAGAGGGTTTTTGACCTCAAGATAATTTCACAGCTTTCTTGTGTTTCTTTATTTTACTCTCTTATATAGCGCCTTCATATTCCACAGCACTTTACTGACATTATCATCACTGTCCCCAATGGGGCTCACAATGTAAATCCCCAATATGAATGTCTTTTGGAGGAAACCCAGGCAGAACATGCAAAAGCCTTTGCTGACATTGTCTTTTTTGGTATTTAAACCCAAGACCCCAGTGCTGTAAAGCACCAGTGAACAGCAGGGTGGCTTAGTGGTTAGCACTGTTGCTTTGCAGGGCTGGGGACCTAAATTCAATTCCAACCAAGGACAAAATCTGCAAGTAGTTTATATGTTCTCCCCGTGTTTGTGTAGGTTTCCGCTCACACTCCAAAGACATACATATAGGGAATATAGATATTTAGCCCAATGGGGACAGTGATGATAATGTTTATAAAGCGCTGCGGAATATGATGGCGCTATATAAGTTACCATAATAAAGTGCTAACCACTGAGCCACTGTTCTGCTAAATGTTTACTACAATATTCAATTGTTTATTTTCCACAGCGACCAGACATTTACATTAAGGGTGTAAGAAATGTCAGACTATTCTTGGTTTCCATGATCTATGTTGCGTTTTTGAGACTTTGTATCAGACTGCTCTCTATGAAGGAGATTCATCAACACTAAGCACAAGGGAAAACTAGAGGAGGGACCTCCAACAGCTATCCGTAATCTGCTTTCAGTTTCCAAAAGACTTTCTGAAAATGGCAGCCGGGATCTTATTGGTGCTATGACAATGCAGTACCCCCATTATTTCTTGCATTGATAAATCTCCATCTGTGTCTGCTCCGTTTATCTGGTGCTGGGGAAATGACTCTAAATCTGGTATAGCTCTGCTTTTATTTGCTTACTGTTACACAAAGCTGCATTTTGTCAGTAATTATAAAGCGGTTGTTTCATTGTCCTTAGAGAAACACAAACGGATATAAAATGGTTACAAGACTACTGTGGGCTTTATCCACGCCGGCTAACAATTCCACAGTGATCGCTTTCCTTTTACTAGCTGCGCTCCAGTTTCCTAAGTTACATTCACACCTCTAAAGAAAGCAGCGCAAGACATGGCAAAATTAACCCGGTGCCATTGAGACTAGGCCCTTGTAGCTAATAAAAGGACGTCATGTGAAAAGCCGTAGGCCGAAAAAGCAGAAGGGCTATTGTGCATACTAGGTTTTCCGGTAGTTTTCCTGTGAACACATTCTGGGAACTCTCCTAAGAAGATAACCTCCAATTCTGAGTTCATTGAACAGCGATTCCCAGCACATATCATTCTGTCTGACAGGTAAGCGAGCTACTGCTGGTGATGGCATTCATTGTGTGGGAAGAGGGTCTCCAGCCTTCTGATAGAGCGTGGCGAGGCACGTGTGCATCATAACCTATGATGTTACCTCAATTATCAACCTAGTGGATTGTATTGTCCCATGCTTCTTCAGAGGGTATTACGGTATCTACACCCACACAGGGCAGATTGTGATGGCAGAATTCCCGCTGGGACACAAAAATATGGCACCCTGCTTTAAATTCATAGTCCAACATTGTGATAGCTAAAAGTTTTATTGCCCTGTGATCGGCTGATCCGCTTCAGTCTCTGCGGACAGACATCCCCTATGGCTAGAAATATGGACGTCCATGTAATATATTGACATCCCAGATCCCCGAAAGCCTATTACCGGGTAATTTACCGACATGACATATGTCCCAAGGGTCCAATACTGAGAACAAAGGGGTTGCAAGCACTGCGCCCCCTCTCAGGTTCCTGCTGCACATTTTTGCTAATAAAATTCCATATTGCATTGTTCATCAGGAAAAACTTCAATTCTACAATTGCTACTTCTCAGCCTGCAAACATATTTGAAGATGATCCCATATAGCGACTAATGGTATTCAAAACCTCAAGTCAAGGACAAAGTCAAGGACTCTGCACTCAAGTATTATACATTGATCTATTGTAGCTAAGGCAAATAAGCAAGGTTCTTAGTGAACATGGTGATAAAAAATGATAAAGCCCACTGCCACGTCACAATGGATCTCTTAATGGGTTCCTAACCCACAAAAAGTGTCAGCTAAGAATCTGATGTTCATTTTTGTAAATTTTGCTTAGACGCAACAGATCAATGAATAATCTTTGGATGTGTGGCCCATGGTTTTTTTTTTCTTTGTTGGATACAAAATGTTTATGCTGGGGGCAATGAGCCTCAATTATCATAAATTACCCCATAATACACTGCAACCAGTGAGAACATTCACATTTTAAACTGTTTTGAGAAAAAATAAAAATGGTGTGATTGGTTGCAATAGATTGCCTTTGGGTGAAACGAGAATCACTCTTGCATTGGAGGCTCGGTTTGGGAGGCTTCATCGCCATTTCTGTCATTTTTGCTGGAAGAACAAATGAAACATGCTGTGCTTTTTTTTCCTGTGGTGCCATTTAGATCCTTCATAAACCATGTGCATTTTTAAGAAGCGTTCCAGAACAGAACAAAAAATGAACTGTCTGGTGCTAGTGCGAACCTAGCCTAGCCTGGAACTTAGCTATTTAATTATTTTCTTATGGGCCCAAGAACTTACCGGCAGGTAGTTGTTAACTGCCCGTTGTGCCCTGTGCCGATCTCTGCCAGCTCAGAAAGGTCACAGACTCCCGGTGACGTCACATCGACAGAGAACTGGCTTCTTTTCCACTCTGATCTGTTAATGGGGAGTGACTGTTGATATCGTGCTGAGTGACTGTTGGCTCTCCGCTGCCTAACTGCGGGGAGCTGGCTGTCAGTCAGCATGACGTCGGCAGTCAGGTCCTGTCGACAAAGCAGCCTGGAAAAGGAAGAGTTGCTCTTTTACTGTGAAGCAGCAGAGGTGCCGGCAGGAGCAGTCTGTGATCACTCTGATCCGGTTTCGGGCAGAACAGGCCTGCAAGTTCTTAGCCCCAGGAGCAAAAAATTAAAGTAGTCCCAGCCAACCAGTTTAAAGAGTTTTTCAAAGTAAAGCTTCATTTTTCTACACACGGATACAATAGTTTTCCTGCTATTATCTCGTTTTTCTTTCATCCAGAATAAACATTCCATATGCCATCTGCATGCAGGGATTACATTTCTCATGTCTGGGAATGGAATACTAGTAATCATAAGATTGATAGCTGAAGCTGGGCTTACATTAGGGATATGTTAGCAGATCTATTTTATTTTAAAGGGCAACCAAACAGTTTTGTGAGCGAAAAAGCAATTGAGAACACGCTGTTACAGTGGCCATATATGGACCATTTTTAATTACGGGGGGCATGCCATGTTGAAGATGTCATCCGATTTGCGCGGGGTAGGGGGGGTTATACAGCAGATGGAGCTGAACAGATTGCTGTATAGTTTGGGGAAAATTATTTAGTATACTTTAGTATATGAAGAGAGGAAATATTTTAAAAAAGTGTAGCGATCATCAGCATATAGTGGATATATGACCCTGGGTGTGTATCTGTCATTATATGTGCACAGTGTAGCAGTCTGCTACCATGTAATGTACAAGCCTGATTTCCTTTCTAGATATACAGTCTATGAATAAATGACTATTTCTTCTTATGAGCAGGTGATCCTAGATATCGCACTTATGCTATCACTTGGCCGGCCCTGTCAGGATATTACACTGATAAGAATAGATGCAGCACTTGATCTCATCCAAGCAGAATACTTGTGTCATACTTCTGTCTGAATATATTTAGTTTTATGAAATCAGGACCAAGAAATGTACAATATATATTTTTATCCTTAGGCTTAATTTAGATGTCGTTGTTGTTTTCGCAAATGCAAAAAAGGGCTGAGTTTCATTAGGTCTTTTGATCCGATTTTCCTTATTGTTTGGTCTACGTGTCAGTTGTTACCAACAGTGATTTTCATGTATGAAAAAAATAAATAAATGACCAAGATTCTCCTATGTATTGCACTGCTGATCATAGATGGCACAAGGACTCAACACACCCAGCACACGGATATAATAATGGACGGCACAAGGACTGCACACACACAGCACATGGATATAATAATGGACGGCACAAGGACTGCACACACCCAGCACACGGATATAATAATGGACGGCACAAGGACCAAGGACTGCACACACGCAGCACACGGATATAACAATGGACGGCACAAGGACCAAGGACTGCACACACCCAGCACACGGATATAATAATGGACGGCACAAGGACTGCACACACACAGCACACGGATATAATAATGGACGGCACAAGGACCAAGGACTGCACACACGCAGCACACGGATATAACAATGGATGGCACAAGGACCAAGGACTACACACACCCAGCACACGGATATAACAATGGATGGCACAAGGACTGCACACACACAGCACACGGATATAATAATGGACGGCACAAGGACCAAGGACTGCACACACACAGCACATGGATATAATAATGGACGGCACAAGGACCAAGGACTGCACACACACAGCACATGGATATAATAATGGACGGCACAAGGACCAAGGACTGCACACACACAGCACATGGATATAATAATGGACGGCACAAGGACTGCACACACGCAGCACACGGATATAACAATGGACGGCACAAGGACCAAGGACTGCACACACGCAGCACACGGATATAACAATGGATGGCACAAGGACCAAGGACTACACACACCCAGCACACGGATATAATAATAGACGGCACAAGGACCAAGGACTGCACACACCCAGCACACGGATATAATAATGGACGGCACAAGGACCAAGGACTCCACACACACAGCACACGGATATAATCATGGACGGCAAAAGGACAGCACACGGATGTAATCACAGACTGCACACGGATATAATAATGGACGGCACAAGGACTGCACACACACAGCACACGGATATAATCACAGACTGCACACACACAGCACACGGATATAATCACGGACGGCACAAGGACTGCACACACACAGCACACGGATATAATCATGGACGGCACAAGGACCAAGGACTCCACACACACAGCACACGGATATAATCATGGACGGCAAAAGGACAGCACACGGATGTAATCACAGACTGCACACGGATATAATAATGGACGGCACAAGGACTGCACACACACAGCACACGGATATAATCACAGACTGCACACACACAGCACACGGATATAATCACGGACGGCACAAGGACTACACACACACAGCACACGGATATAATCACAGACGGCACAAGGACTGCACACACAGCACACGGATATAATCATGGACGGCACAAGGACTGCACACCCACAGCACACAGATATACCGTAAGCACGGACAGCACAAGGACTGCACACGGATATAATAATGGACGGCACAAGGACTGCACACACACAGCACACGGATATAATCACAGACTGCCCACACACAGCACACGGATATAATCATGGACGGCACAAGGACTGCACACACACAGCACACGGATATAATCACAGACTGCACACACACAGCACACGGATATAATCACAGACTGCACACACACAGCACACGGATATAATCACGGACGGCACAAGGACTACACACACACAGCACACGGATATAATCACAGACGGCACAAGGACTGCACACACAGCACACGGATATAATCATGGACGGCACAAGGACTGCACACCCACAGCACACAGATATACCGTAAGCACGGACAGCACAAGGACTGCACACGGATATAATAATGGACGGCACAAGGACTGCACACACACAGCACACGGATATAATCACAGACTGCCCACACACAGCACACGGATATAATCATGGACGGCACAAGGACTGCACACACACAGCACACGGATATAATCACAGACTGCACACACACAGCACACGGATATAATCATGGACGGCACACGGATATAATAACGGATGGCACAAGGACTGCACACACAATCAGCACACGGATATAATCACAGACTGCACAAGGACTGCACACACGCAGCACACGGATATAATCACAGACTGCACACACACAGCACACATACAGCACATGGCTATAATCATAGACAGCACAAGGATGGCACACCCACAGCACACGGATATAATCATGGACGACACAAGGACTGCACACACACAGCACACGGATATAATCATGGACAGCACAAGGACTACACAAACAGCACACGGATATAATCATGGACAGCACAAGGACTACACACACAGCACACACACAGCACACGGATATAATCATGGACAGCACAAGGACTACACACAGCACACACACAGCACACGGATATAATCACGGACAGCACAAGGACTCCACACACAGCACACGGATATAATCATGGACAGCACAAGGACTACACACACAGCACACACACAGCACACGGATATAATCATGGACAGCACAAGGACTACACACAGCACACACACAGCACACGGATATAATCACGGACAGCACAAGGACTCCACACACAGCACACGGATATAATCATGGACAGCACAAGGACTACACACACAGCACACGGATATAATCATGGACAGCACAAGGACTACACACACAGCACACACACAGCACACGGATATAATCATGGACAGCACAAAGACTACACACAGCACACACACAGCACACGGATATAATCACGGACAGCACAAGGACTCCACACACAGCACACGGATATAATCATGGACAGCACAAGGACTACACACACAGCACACGGATATAATCATGGACAGCACAAGGACTACACACACAGCACACGGATATAATCATGGATGGCACAAGGACTGCGCACACACACAGCACACGGATATAATCACGGACAGCACAAGGACTCCACACACAGCACACGGATATAATCATGGATGGCACAAGGACTACACACACAGCACACGGATATAATCATGGATGGCACAAGGACTGCGCACACACACAGCACACGGATATAATCATGGATGGCAAAAGGACAGCACACATACAGCACACGGATATAATCACGGACTGCACACACACAGCACACGGATATAATTATGGATGGCACAAGGACAGCACACACACAGCACACGGATATAATCACAGACAGCACATGGATGGCACAAGGACTGCACACACACAGTACACGGATATAATCAGGGACGGCACACACACAGTACACGGATATAATCAGGGACGGCACACACACAGCACACGGATATAATCATGGATGGCACAAGGACGGTACACACACAGTATACGGATATAATCGCGGACGGCACAAGGATTGCACACACACAGTACCCGGATATAATCAGGAACTGCACAAGGACTGTACACACAGCACACGGATACAGTGGGGAAACAAAGTATTTAGTCAGCCACCAATTGTGCAAATTCTGCCACTTAAAAAGATGGGAGAGGCCAATTGACATTATATATAGACCACAAGCGTGAGAGTCAAAATTGAGAAAACAAATCCAGAAAATCACCTTGTCTGATTTGACAAGATTTATTTTGCAGATTATGTTGGGAAATAAGTATTTGGTCACCTAAAAACATGCAAGATTTCTGGCTCTCACAGCCTGTATGTTCTTCTTTAAGAGACTCCTCTTTCCTCCGCTTATCACCTGTAGTAATGGCACCTATTTGAACTTGTTATCTGTATAAAAGACACCTGTCCACAACCTCAAACAGTCAGGCTATCGCAATCCGCAGTGCATATGCTGCGGAAAAAATGCGCGGAAACACAGCGGTTTACATCCCGCAGCATGTCAATTCTTTGTGCGGAATCCGCAGCGGTTTTACTCCTGCTCCACAATAGAAAACCGCAGGTGTAAAACCGCAGTGGAATCCGCACAAAAACTGCAGTAAATCTGTGGTAAATCCGCAATAAATCCGCAGGAAAAATGCGCAGTTTTTGCCCTGCGGATTTATCAAATCCGCTGCGGAAAAATCCGCAGAGGATCATTCTACGTGTGCACATACCCTCACACTCCAATCTCCACTATGGTGAAGACCAAAGAGCTGTCGAAGGGCACCAGAAGCAAAATTGTAGCCCTGCACCAGGCTGGGAAGACTGAATCTGCAGTAGGCAAGCAGCTTGGTGTGATGAAATCAGCTGTGGGAGCAATAATAAGGAAATGGAAGACATACAAGACCACTGATAATCTCCCTCGATCTGTGGCTCCACTCAAGATTTCACACTACACCACCAGGGACTCAGATCCTGCAGTGTCAGACGTGTCCCCCTGCTTAAGCCAGTACATGTTCAGGCCTGTCTGAAGTTTGCTAGAGAGCATTTGGATTATCCAGAAGAGTATTGGGAGAATGTCATATTGTTTGATGAAATCAAAGTAGAACTCTTTGGTAGAAACAAAACTCGTCATGTTTGGAGGAGACAGAAAGCTGAGTTGCATCCAAAGAACACCATACCTACTGTGAAGTATGGGGGTGGCAACATCATGCTTTGGGCTGTTTCTCTGCAAAGGGACCAGGACGACTGATCCGTGTACATGAAAGAATGAATGGGGCCATGTATCATGAGATTTTTCCATCAGCAAGGGCATTGAAGATGAAACATGGATGGGTCTTTCAGCATGATAATGATCCCAAGCACGCCGGACAACGAAGGAGTGACTTTGTAAGAAGCATATGAAGGTCCTGGAGTGGACTAGCCAGTCTCCAGATCTCAACCCCATAGAAATCCTTTGGAGGGAGTTGAAAGTCCGTGTTGCCCTGCGACAGGCCCAAAACATCACTGCTTCAGAGGAGATCTGCATGGAGGAATGGGCCAACATACCAACAACAGTGTGTGCCAACCTTGTGAAGACTTACAGAAAACGTTTGACCTCTGTCATTGTCAACAAAGGATATATAACAAAATATTGAGATGAACCTTTTTTAATGACCAAATACTTATTTTCCACCATAATTTGCAAAATAAATCTTGCCAAATCAGACAAGTTGATTTTCTGGATTTGTTTTCTCATTTTGACTCTTAATAGTATTAGTCTACCTATGATGTCAATTACAGGCCTCTCTCATCTTTGTAAGTGTGAGAACTTGCACGATTGGTGGCTGACTAACCACTTTTTTCCCCACTGTGAGTAACTGTCCATAATTTCTGGAAAACTTCAGTAAATGAACCGAAGAAGTTGTGCTGCCATATTTGTATGATTTGATCATGTGTGTGGTGACCAGGATTTATCTGGTTGGCTATAAAGCTGTATGTGAATTGCTTGGTCGGTGTCTGCATTGTGTATGGCCTTTCAGTTTATGAAATTATTACCTGCATATACATTATTAAACATAAGTTACCACGTATGAGGAAAATATATTTGCATTTGTGCCGAAGAAGAGGAAAGACTGATTTCTTGCTAGTGCTGTAGGCGGAATGGCTCCTCTATTCTCTGCAGTAATGAGATTGTAATGTGCACAAGGAGCAGGCCGCGCACTGATCGCTGCAGTGATGTGACATGTTGTGTAGAGAAACGCTGACACCCGAGCTCTGTTATTGCTTTTATCGTCTCCATGACTGAATAAAACAGCTTATCCAGGCCAGCTTTTTGCATAAAATTGACATATGTGGAAATATTAGTGACATGCCTCTTATTTATTCCTGTTGCCTGTATAACATACTCTGCAGTGCCTTAGAGATATGGCCATTCCTCACAAGCTAAAATGAATATTTCCAAGCTTCGGAGATTATTGGAGTTTGGAAGGATATCAGAGTAGCTGTCGGAAACTCATGCAGAAAAGAACATACAAATACAGGACCCAACGCTGCAGAGCGACAGTGCCGTAATTCCACCACATTCTCTATTGCTGGTTATTAATAATTATAGTATTGTGACGAGTTTACAACATAGAGGAGCCAGAATACTGTGCTGTCTGATTTCTCATACTCGTGCACTGAAGCACCTCTTAAAATTAAACAGTTTCTGCTAGCAGTGCAGGGGTTAATCTGTTCAGTTGAGAGCTTGTGGAGCTTTCCTGCTTTGATGCTCTCAGCTGTTCAGCGTTTGCCACTCCCCTCTGCTATGTACAGTATACTAGCCTCAGGCAAGCAGGCATTGCCAGAGTTAGTTTGATACTGGTTCTGGAGCTGGAAGTGTTGGTTATTTGAGGAAGTGTTTGGAGTGTAATTCAGGAGACTGTTGTTTTGTGATTTGTCTGTGTGCGTATCTTCATCTCCTATTTGGTTTTCTCTTCCTTTCCGGTGTTCAAATCAGTTGTTTTTCAGTGTATATTTTTATAATTAGTATTTTCATTTATTCCTGTATGTTTTTCCTTGTTAGTCTGGTTTGTGTATTCCTATACACAACAACTCCTGTTGTGAAATTGGATTTTGGACTCCCCCGGTGGCCACTGGTGGAATTGAACTTGTGTGCATCATCCCCTCTGTTCACCTGTTCCCATCAGGATGTGGGAGTCGCTATTTAACCTTGCTCCTCTGTCACTTCCATGCCGGTCAACATTGTAATCAGAAGCCTTTCTGTGCATGTTCCTGCTACCAGACAACTTCCAGCTAAGTCGGACTTTTGTCCTTGTTTGTTTTTTGCATTTTGTTCCAGTTCACAGCTGCAGTTTCGTTTCTGTGTCTGGAAAGCTCTTGTGATCTGAAATTGCCACTCTGATGTTATGAGTTAATACTGGAGTCTTAAAGTAATTTCAGGATGGTGTATTGATAGGGTTTTCAGCTGACCATGAAAGTACCCTTTCTGTCTTCCTGCTATCTAGTAAGCGGACCTCGATTTTGCTAAACCTATTTTCATACTACGTTTGTCATTTTCATCTTAAATCACCGCCAATATATGTGGGGGCCTCTGTCTGCCTTTCGGGGAAATTTCTCTAGAGGTGAGCCAGGACTATATTTTCCTCTGCCAGGATTAGTTAGTCCTCCGGCCGGCGCTGGGCGTCTAGGGATAAAACGCAGGCTACGCTACCCGGCTACTGTTAGTTGTGCGGCAGGTTTAGTTCATGGTCAGTTTAAGTTTCCATCCTTCCAAGAGCTAGTTCCTATGTATGCTGGGCTATGTTCTCTTGCCATTGAGAACCATAACAAACTCCCCACTTCCCTGGTTGGTGGAGGGAATAGATAAGGTCTGATTCAGGAGCATAGTAAGGCATGTGTTCCTGGCATCTTCACCATCAGAAATAATCCGGGGAGCAGGGATAGTTAGAGCGCTCCTAGCTTTAGGGATACTGAAGGAGCCTCTAGCCCCGGTATATCTTGCATCTGTGCCGTGACAAGTGTCTACTACTAGGGTTGAGCGACCTTTACTTTTATAGGATCGGGTCGGGTTTCACGAAACCCGACTTTTTCAAAAGTCGGGTCGAGTGAAATCGGCCGATCCTATAAAAAAGTCGGGGTCGGGGTCGGCCGAAACTCGAAACCCAATGCAGTGCATTGGGTTTCCAATGGTTCCCAGGGTCTGAAGGAGCGGAAACTCTCCTTCAGGCCCTGGGATCCATATTTAAGTGTAAAATAAAGAATTAAAATAAAAAATATCGCTATACTTACCATCTGACGGGCCCTGGTACTAACCGGGAACCTTCCTTCCTTAGAATCAGCCTTCCAGGACCTCGCGGTGACATCACGGTGACGTCGCGGCTTGTGATTGGAAGGAAGGCTGCCGGAACGAAGCCGAGGGTGAGTATATTCCTATTAGGTATATACTCACCCTCGGACACGCCCTGCTTCGTTCCGGCAGCCTTCCTTCCTAAGAATCAGCCCTTCCAGGACCATCGGTGACGTCACGGTGACGTCGCGGCTTGTGATTGGTCGCGCGAGCGGTCACATGGGCGGCCGCGCGACCAATCACAAGCCGCGACGTCACCGCGAGGTCCTGCAAGGCTGATTCTAAGGAAGGAAGGTTCCCAGTTAGTACCAGGGCCCGTCAGAGGGTAAGTATAGCGATATTTTTTATTTTAATTCTTTATTTTACACTTAAATCTGAATTCCGATGCCAATTCCCGATATCTTAAACATATCGGGAATCGGTATCGGAATTCCGATTCCAGATTCAGAAGATCGCCGACTTCATGGCCGATCCCACACAGGGGTCGGGTCGGGTTTCATGAAACCCGACTTTGCCAAAAGTCGGCGACTTCTGAAAATTGCCGACCCGTTTCGCTCAACCCTATCTACTACTACTTCCTCTTGCAGTCGGGAATTCCACAGTCTGACTGCTCTAATGATAAAGAATCCTTTACTATTTAGCTGCTGGAATCCGCAGTCCCTGCTTCGGAAGCTTCAGTATAAGACTATTATGTGGCACAGCATCAAATGCCTTTGAAAAATCCAGATAAATCACATTATTTCCTCATAGAAACCCAACATGTTGGTTAGACATGACTTATCTTTCATTAATCCATGCTGGTTTTCAGTTATTATTTTATTCTTTGCAATATACTGTACTTCGGCAGGTCATCTCTTATAATGCCTGCAAAAACTTTGCACACAACTAGTGTCAATCTTTCCACATCCTCAAGTCTTGTGGCATCGACCCTGTTACAAAAGAGTCTAAGAAGATGAGATACAGTTACTGAGCTCAACTCCCTCAATACTTGTGGATGAATACCATTTGATATTTGTCAAAATTCAGTATACTCATTCGCAGTCATACTCCTTGGATGAAAGAGTAACCGTCAGTTTAATTTTTTTTCTTAAAAAATCAATAGTTTACATGAAAATAAGAAACGTTGTGTTAGGGTTGGTAGATTGCGCTAAATAAAATAAATAATAAAGCGCAATCACAACCCAGGGTCTGCCGTGCAGAGATGGAAAACTGCTGCTAGTGAACAATGACGGAACACACGGCGAGCGATTACCTGTACACATTGGGTGAACGCCACTCACTGTGAACAGGACGCTGAGTTCCAAACTCTCTTACTCCACAGGGAGGAACAGTACAAATGAGTACTAAGTACTAAGTGCTTTGTCCTGTTAAACGTCACAGGACAAGCAAGTGAACTGAACTCGCACACAGAAACAAAACAGATGCTCTGGAACTGAGCTGTGTCACTCGCACACAGAAACGAAACAGATGCTCTGCAACTGAGCTGTGTCACTCGCACACAGAAACTAAAGAGATGCTCTGCAACTGAGCTGTATCACTCGCACACAGAGGCGAAACACAGATGCTGAACATAATACCCTGACTAGGGCTGAGCTTGCTCTGAAACTCTACTGTACTAACCGCACACATGTAGGTAACAGATGCTAAGCCAAACGGCTAATTGCCCCCACTGACGCTAGCTGCCTGCCTACGTGTACAGTCCCAAAGCTTAGACAGACATATGACACTTGCAGACAGACTGGAAGGGTCTACACACACATAGCCACACTAGCGCGCCCACGTGCGCCACTGGGGGTTTTTATATAAAAAGCTCCACCCCAAACATGCACAACAAGTCGGGCGAGACATCACACGCGGGCCAATCTGGAACTGCCACACCACCAGAGCAGCAAGCGTCCGACCACCAATAAAAAGCTGCCACATCACTGACATGCTCAGTAAAGTGATTTCTCGACTTAGGCGCCAGAGTACCAGGCTGCTCCTGTATATCACTGGTTACTAAGGACTTGGCTGGAGAGCCTGCAGTAACTAACCGTATACCACGAGCCTGAGCTAGACGCTGGGACCGACGTCTTTGCTGGGCAGCGGCCGAGCCCGAATGGGAGACCACAGAGGCAGATAAGGTTTGGAATCTATCCCGCACAGCGAGAGGATGCCGGCGCCAAACACGTTGTAATGTATCTCATTAGAGAAGTCCGTTTCTTTTTCCACCTTGACTGATCATTCATTCTCTAAATTCTCAATTTATAGGTCAAATCTGTTTTCTTTGAAAATAGATTTTCTCACTAGGAGATGATAGTTGGTGCTCATAAAGTTTTGTGAAGAACTGTAACTAGTTTCAGGAGAACCCGCAGCAGAATGTCTGTGTCTGCCTCTAGCTCCTCCTCCCAACTCCATAGAATTTTAAGAGGACCAACTGTTGGCTCCCATCTCATTAATGGAAAAGTATATCTTCACTGAATACAGAATTTACAGACTTTATCCATGAATTGAGAATGAAAGGCCGTTCCAGGAGGTGAAAGAAGCAGATTTCGCCGATAACATTACAAAGTTGATTATTTTCATGTTTACTAATACATTTATTGGAAAAAATAAAATAACGGCTACTTTTTAAGTTACTGATATTCTGTGGTAAGCCTTGATTGCTGCAGTGCTGAATGACACCGGACATAGGCATAACTTTTATTTTTCTGTCCACATTAACATATAAGGGCTAGTCTTTTACGGGACCAGTTGTACTTTTGAATGACATCATTCATTTCACCATTTAGTGTACTGGAAAATGGGAAAAATCCAAGTGCGGTGAAATAGGAAAAAAACGCACATTGTGTGGTAAAAAAAAGCTATCAGTATTATTCTCCTCATCAGTACAATTAAGTTTATACCAAACTTGTCTAGTTTTTTTATTATTGTCCAAATTCTCTAGATCTGATAGTTTTTTTTAATTATTGTCGAAATTCTCTAAATCACGCTTCTTTGGATCAGCTCAACCATTTCGGCACAGCTGGGGAGGAGCTGGGGTGGGACGAGTGGTCATGCCCGTCCGTCCAATTCATGAAAGTGATGGCGTTTTTTATGCCAGAAATGCTACCTCAGACTGGAGTAGCAATTCTGGAGCGGCGAAGGGAGGTGCACACCACTCAGAAGAGGCGCCATCCGTCTTTATGAATCAGCCCCTTTATGTCCAATTGAATGTCGGTATAGTTAAAGTCCCCCATAATAAGGACCCTTTTATTATTTGCTGCCTTTTCAATTTGTTGCTGCCTTTCATCCTCTACCTGTTCAGCTAATTTAGGAGGCTTATTGCAAACGCCGATTAGCTGCTTTCTATTATTGCCAACCCCATGGTGACTCTACATTAACACAGCTCCCCCTAATGTCATCATTGAGAACAGGTCTTAAGTAGGATTTAACAAAAGCACACACCTCCACCGTTTTTGTCTTTCTTGACCTTACTGAATTCATTGTAACCCTCCATTTTGTCCTCTAGTCACGGCTTTCGATCAGCCAAATTTCTGTACTAACCACCACATCGTAAGTTCTCATGAGTCTCAAATTTATGTAAGACTTGTTGGAAGACTTCTTGTATTCACCAGCAGACATTTTATACTACAGTATTAGCACATTTATTATTCCTACTCACCTCCTTACTTCCCTTTCTTGTAGCAGTCCCTCTAAATCCTTATTGACCCCTACTGCCTCCCTCTTTTTGACTGCTCTATCTACAGTATCCTCTTTTTGCACAACCACCCTACCTCCCCCAGATCCTAGTTTAAAAGCTCCTACATATGTCATATACCATTATTTCACTCAGCACAGCTACACCGTCCCTACCGTAGAGTCTGTAGCTACCAGGGAAGTCAGCCCAGTTCTTCATGAACCCATACCTTTCCTTCCTGCACCAATATCTAAGCCCTTTATTTATCTCTCTAGGCTTCTGCTGTCTTCCTAGTGATGCTCGTGGTAATGGCAATATTTCTGAAACCACCACCTTGGAGGTCCTGGACTGCATCTTCTTTTCTAGTGCCCTAAATTTGACCTTCCTTCTCCCTCTGGCTTTATAATCAGTATCAATGTGCTCCATGACCGCTGGGTTTTCCCCAGCCACACCCATCAATCTGTCTATCTGATCCGCGATATGCCAAACCCGAGCACTCACCATCTCGGGGGCAGATGACCCTGTCTGTCTGCCTAATCATAGAGTCACCTAACACCAACACCAGCCTAGCCTTTGTTGCACTCCTATCCCTCCTTCCTACAGCAGTCATTTTCCTGGTTACTAGGAGCAACGTCCTGCTGTAGTGATCCCAGTCCTAGGCTTATATCCCTGATATTGGCCAGGCAGTCATATGTACTAGAGTGCACCAGCTTAGGAGTAGCATCCCAGGCGCTTTTTCGTCTACAACTTCTGCTGTTACCAGGCTACCTACTTCTGGGTCCTGATCTTCCCCACTGCCACCCTCCTCCATATCACTGGCCCCAGCCAGAGCCAGAGCCTGAATGTTGCAAGCTGCATATTTAGATCTGTGATCTGAGCTTCCAAATATACAACTTGCTGACATCCAAAATAGATAATCACCCTCAAAAGGCCGCTCAAGGCATGCATACATCTCACAAGATGCACACTTAATAGCATTGTCCATGGAGCATATATTAAATGGGGGGAACAGAACTGACAATATCGAAGCAAAAACTAATAAAGGAAACCACCAATCTTCAGTTTCCTACGTTTTTGTGATTAATTATACACTTAAATGAAAAACTTGCTTGGCTCAGCAAGATGCACTTGTAGTCTCTTTAACTTGTAGTGCTGGGACCTTATTATCATGTGACTAAAGTCTCCATAGAGTCCTTGCTATACTCTGCCAATGTGGAAGTGAAAGAGTTAGGTGCCGATAGTAAAAATTAAACAATTTCCCTTTATTTAGAAGATTTCCTGAGAGAAGAGCTGTCATCTCTCCTCCAATGTGTGAGCCTTCCTATTGATCGTGTGATTGAAGTCAGCATGGCTGTCTGACGACACGGTACAAGGCTTTTCCTAGTGATTGAGTACTCTCATTTCTTTTTTCACTTTTTCAAGTATTGATCCTGCGGCTATGGTCGAACCCTCCACTGTTTCTTTTTCCTCATCGCTTCTAAATGGGACTAACGTCATTTCATAAGCAAATGTCATGGCTTGCTATACCAAAAAAAGCGGAAAAAAGTGGAAAGAAACAAACATGCAGTAATTATTTGCAGATGTTTCCATCGCCACAGGGTCAAAACAGTGGAATGCCTACGCCTGACAATAATTCAATCCGTTATTTATTTTACTATGATCTAATGCTTTGATATCCTGGACTCTTTCCTTCTTTTAGAATATTTTTATTTTTTGTAAACATAAATACCAGTATAGGAAGGTTAAAGCGGGGGTTGTAAGAATGACAATAAGAAGACGTTTTCATTGTTTTTCATTATATTTTCCACCTGGAAAAATATGTACCGTATCTCTGGGTCTTAAGTAAAGTCATATTTATTATATTCCAGTCAACTCTCCTATTATCTTGGTCTAAAGATACTCATACACCTTAGGCTCCTCCATAGGCGGGACTGCTCAGCCAGTCGTTCATGTGTTCCCTATGGCAGGATGGAGTAAGTCATGATTGGGGGTTTGTCTTTAAGGGTGCTTTCTCATTGCGTTCTGTGTCCCCATCGGGGCATATGTGCAAAGTCCCCGGGGTTTGGACACATGTGGCATGGCCATAGACTGTAATGGTGATGGCAGAGCGAACGTGAGCTCTGCCGTGCACTTTTTTCTGGCGTGTAAGCCTACAGGGGACGGATACTCAGACACAGTCTACTACATCTGAGTGTCCTCCCGCCTCCTGTAGGCGAACACTTCCGAAAATGATATGGGAATTTCGGACGTATGCCCTGACGGGGACACAGAATGCAATATGAAAGCACCCTAACCCTTTGGCATCACAGCCAGTTTTTGGCCTGTATGCCACACCATTTTTTTTTTTACTTTTCTGTTGTCGCATTCCAGGAACTTTAAAGTGAACCTGTCATGTGAAAAAATGCTATTAACGTGCCGATATAGGGTTAAACTGCAGGTTAATAGCATCACTAACTTGACTTGCGCCTGCACTTGGACCCCTCTGCCGGGAGGAAATGAACTTTATTCATTCCTCCTGGCAGTGTTGGTGTTCAGTCACGGGGGCGGTCTCCGCTCTGTGTATAGAGAGCGACGGCTGTAGATGCATTCCCCGCACTGACTGACAGCAGCTTTTTATTAGGGCTGTCAGTCAGTGCTGGGGGTGTGGTTACAGTCACAGACCTCTATACACAGTGCGGTGACTGCGCCCACGCCGCCCCCATGACAGAACGTGGAACGCTGCCAGGAGAAATAAAGTCCATTTCCTCCCGGCAGGGGGTTCTATGTGCGGGTGCCAGACAGGTTCCAAACACTATAAACCTGCAAATTAACCCTATATCTACAGATTATTAGCGTTTTTTTCATGTGACAGGTTCCCTTTAACGTTTTTACGTTTTTGGCGACAAAGTCATAGAAGGGCTTGTTTTTTTCCAGATGAGTTGTGTTTCTCAGTGACATCAGTTTAGGGTATATATAATTTATTAGCAAACTTTTATTAAGTCTTAATGGGAAGGAATATGAATAAAGCTGCAATTTTTGCCACTTTTTTGCATCTTAAGTATAACACTATTCGTTTTGCTGCACTAATATAATGTTAACTTTATTCTGTGGGTCAGTATGATTATAGCAACGTATATAGTAATGAACAAAAAAACAACATTTTGAATTGTTTTTAAATTTTGATTTTTATTATGGAGTTTGATATGAATATGTTGATTCCCAATTTATACCTTTTTTATGTTTTACTACTTCTTCACAAGAAAAATGGCATTTAAAAAAAAAAAGCTTTTTCTTGGTTGTCACATTTAAAGAACCCAAACGCTTTAATTTTTCTGTTTACAGAACTTAAAGGGGTTGTCCACTAGTAGAACAACCCATTCTTGATCTAAATGTTTGGCCCCAGTAAAATAAAAAATCCTATACTCATGTATCGGCACTCGCGGTCCCAGGTCTCTCGTGCGGTTGCTGTGACACATGAACCTGGTGCCCAATCAGGGCTGGCGTCACTAGCCCCGCCTTCATAGGAATTGAATATGAAGACAAAGTCAGAGATCAGCTGCAGCCCTGAATTGTCTGAAGGCGGGGACAGTGAGCCAGCACTGATTGGGCTCAGGTGTCACAGCGACCGCACGAGAGACCCGGGACTGCAACTACCCACAATGCCGGAACGGTGCCGGCATGGGGATGACTATAAGCCTTTTCTACTTTATTGGGGCCAAACATTCAGATCAAGAAGGGGTTGTCCTAGTAGTGAACATCCTCTTTAATTATTTGCACAATGAGCTATAGTTCTTATTGGTACACATAAAACTTTTGGTCACTTTTTATTTAAATTTTTACAAGCCATGATTAACAAAACTACAATTATGGTATAGTTTTTAATATATTTTTTCTTTAAGAGCATATGTCAGTAGGATCAACCCTCCTTAGCCATCTATTTGGGCATGCATGTCACAGAAAGTTGAATTAAATGATATCTGGATATCTATGATCTGATGTCTTATTCCAGAGAAATACACATTTTTCTTATTTGTAAATCTGCTCTTCCATGCTATGAGCCAGAGACTGATCTGCTGGAGTATCTGCCTTCAGAAATTCTTTTACATAAAGGGGGAACTACCAGTGTGATGTCTAATGGCCTCTCTCTGCTCTCCTGGTCTCACTGCAGAGCTGTGTGTAATTATACCTGACACATCTGCAGGTTCCTCTAAGCTTCAGCTTCCATCTCACAGGCAGACAATGTTACAATGCAGCAGAGCTAAGAGAGCTGCTGCTGCAGACATGTTTGTAATGAGACAAGGTTCAGTTCTGTCCTGTGTCCATGTCTCACTCTGGAGGCAGATTTTCATGCAGATCAGTGTCCGGCCCATAGATCTTAGCTCATTTACGTATTGAGAAAATGTGGATTTCTTTGGAATAAGACATCAGGTAGGAAGGTAGAGCCTACTGATAGATTCCCTTTAACAACATATCCTGATCAGAATGAAAAATTATATATTTTTATAGTATGGGTCATTATTAATGTGGCTATACCAAGCATGTAGTTTTTTTGCAGAGGATTTTTTTAAACAAATAAATATTAATATTACATCTCTGATTTTGCGACTTTTATTTTTACTTTTTTTAACATTGAAAATGTTTTTTTTTCTTTTATTTACAGTACGTACCAGCCCTACAAGGGTGATTGGACATCCCATGTTTTCATCGCATTGATAATACACTGTAGTTCTCTTATACTACAGTGCCTTGTCTAACATGGCCGTGTCACCTGGCTGTATCTAATTGGCTGAGACTTATGGGAGACACAAAGCCCACTGTCAAGTCTCCTGTTGCCACTGGCACCACTGAGATCTCTTTGTGGTGGTGCTGATGGGCTGACCAGGGGAATGATCTCAGTTTTTCACTTGCCACTGTCACTACTGATGGCAGCATCTGAGGGGTTAAAGTGCTCGGATTGGAGCTATGTCCCCTCTCATCACATACAGCAGGAGCTCAGCTGTGTATAATAGCTCTCTCAACTCCTGTGCTCATGCCATCCATCGCACATAACTTTATGCCCGATTGCGAGAAATCACCTGCAATCTGGATGTACAGTTTTCTCCATTTTATTATCTCTCCAACAACATCAGACGGTCTATATACACATTGGATGGTGGTCAATATTTTCAGGTTTGGCCAAGTTTAATCAAATAAGTATGGGGGACTTAAAAGTCTACTCCGGATTCTTGAATGTACAAGTTTCACAGCAGTAGCCCACAAAGATTCTTCTCTACATAGGAATACCCTGAAAGAAATCTAAAACAATTTGATTTCCTTTATTTTTGGGGAATAAATAAAATAAAAATGTAAAAAATGATGCCAAAAACCGTAAAACAACAAGTGCTAAATACAACTAACCTTATCTATATCCATAACCCCCACTCTCTACGTACAGGCAGCCAATGTAACATACAGTAGTATTTCCTAGATCAGATCAGCCCTATCTATGAGGATGAGAAGGCTTACGATACGACGACTTTCCTACATTCTGGTGTTTGTGGGTGGCCCTACCAATATCATTATTCATTTTAATTTGGCTGTGATAGATATCTGTCCTACATGATTCCTGGGGGCATCCAAGTCTGCCACCAGTGATGTATTCAATATTTCACTGCTATTAATGGAGAGTCAAGTGTGATTTACACAACTGCTGATGTAACGTTCTACTTTGGTTATTTAAAAAGAGTATTTATAGTGTTAGTCTTTTGATATCTTTTGTTACTATATCCTAAGAAATAAAATACATGATGGATCATTTTACTAAAAAAATGCCAGCAGGGTGGCACCTCGTAGAGACAGAGGTAGACATCAATACCACAAAAACCGCAGTGCAGATAAACAAGATAATTCAAGTGCCAGACTAGAATAGGACCTGTGAGGTCTAACATAGCCCGTATCATCTGGTTCTGGGTGTTCTCATGTTTCTTTGCTGTTTATTAGCTTTAACCTCTTAATGTCAGGAAGGACTTTGCTATTTCTGTTGCTAGTCCTAGCTCTGAATCAATGTATTGTGAACCTCTGTCTTTGTGGACATCTCTTAGGCTTTCGTACATCCGGTCAGTGAATGAAAACTTGCCGTCCCTGATTCCCCCATGCATCAATTTTACTGAACTGTCCTTCATTAGGGGGACCTGTCACCAGTATGTTATACCCCACCCTAATGGCATGTTTGTAAAGGCACTTTACTGCTGATAAAACCTGTACCTTTCTTGTAACAATCCATTTTGCTGTTTTAAAGAAATCCATCGTTGAAACTGTTTTGTAATAAATTGCAAGTGCAGTGAGTGGTCCCTGATCTCACAGTGCTCTTACCTCCCTGTTATCAGTCCACAGCTTGCCCCCTGTATCTGACGGGCAGATTATGATCAGGGGATGCAGGTAACTGAGACAGGAGTGACTGGTCAGTCAGAGACAGGGCAGGCGGTGGGTGGGGAATAGAGCGAGCGGCAGGAGAACTGTAAGTGCAATGTCCACCCAATAATGCATTTCTCCAAATCAGCAAAACAGATTTCTACAAAGTAAAGATTAAATCAGCATTTACATACATGTCATTAGCTTGGGGTATAAAATCCAGATGGTAGGTTCCCTTTCAGATTGGATCTAAAGTAATTGGTTAGCGCTAAAATAAATGAGAGATCAGTCATTAATGAGGTGTTACAGTTCTTCTGATGTAGACATAGTCCATGCCTTTGTAGATTCATTCAATAAACAGGCTCTGGAATTAAATTTATTTTTAGTAAAAAAAAATCTGGTTATATTGTGCTGATCCAATCCAGCTTCCAGCTGAAGATACAATTTATATAGGACAGGGAAGCTATGAGACAGTGTTACTCTTAAAGAGACGGTATTCTCATTTGAATGGGCTGCTCTCTAAAAACTGTAAGTGTGAATGTCATAGGTAGAAGGCATTCATTGCTAGTGGTCAGATGGATTTAAGAAACAAGTGGTGGCTTAGCTGCCGAAGACATAGCTGGAGACACAAGGGCATCCTTAGACAAGTAGCTGGTGCAACATCTAGATGGAGTATGTCACCCCCATTAGACCTATAGAGACCCATTGGTTCAAGCAAAACCTGTCAACCAGCCGGCCTCAACCAAAGGCAATGTAAACTGCAACTGTTCAAGACACTGATCTCACCCAGTGTAAGATGTTCCACTAAGCTCTGTAACTGTAGCCAGTACTGTTGTGTACCACTTAAAGTGACAGTAACCCCCAATATCCCTGCGCTCATTGTACGGCTAAGTTCACAAATCCAGTTATCATCAGCTATAATGGATCTAGCAGCAATCCGTTGACAAAAACATTGTGCAGACACAAAAAAGTGATTTCAACTGGATCCGTTCTTTTTTGTTAAATTGAACAATGTGAATAACTTATCCGTTAATTAGCCATCCATTTTTCTCTCATTTGGAATGGTTCAATTTTTTGCTTAGTGGATCAGTCACAAATGGATGTATCCTTGAAAGTTGATGTGTCCAGTATAATATGTTAAATATTAATTTTCTACCTCCGCTAAGCAAAAAAGGTTCTTTTTAAATAGGGAATAAAATACATTTTCCATAGGCTTCAATCTTAAATAAAATGGATCCAGTTGAAATCAGTTTTTTTCAGGCGGACAAAAAATGTGAACAGAGCCTAAGAAAGGTACAATTATTCTTGTTTGCTCTAAAAAGTGTCCGTGTCATTTTGACTTAGCATTCCCTCATTATTCACACGACAATAGTATGTTCTCCTAGGGCAGAAATGTAAAGGATTGTTTCTTTTATCTTTATTTTTTTGCGTTTTTCTATACAAATGACTGTAAAAATGCAGCAAACGTTGATGTGAAAAAGCTCCATGTGAACTGCTCTAGAGCAATGACGATACAAATATATATATAAATATATGATATATAAATACAGAATATTTGGGCTTCAAAGCTCTGCAGTGGCAAGCGTTAGCCAGTTTGGAAGTCTGTGACCCAGAATAATGTCTACCCTATAGTTTACACTGTTTCATGCAATTCCAGAAATATTTGTGTGGCTGTGAAAACTGGCCTCTTGTTAGGATTAGTGCTTATTTCAATCAGTTTCAGCACTAAGGTAACTGTTCACTTATTTAATGCGATACCTTCCAGAAAAGCAAGAAACGTACCTATTGTGCCATACATAATAGGTAAACCTGTTTACAGCGCCTTCAAAGAGCGTCTGCTGGCCACATCACATGCGCCCGCTCCTGTAATGAGGCAGGCTCCTTACTGCAGGGGGAAATGCATGGAATAAGCAATTGTACGTGAGCAATCAAAGCCAACTGACTGCTCCGAGCCAGCAGCCATTTATTCATCGGTAGGAAATACTGGAGCTGCTGCATGTTCCTGGCTGCTACCTCTGATTTGCCTTTTATAGCAGCCACTTCTTTTTTCTGTTGCTTGGGTTTAAAAACCCAACCTATTATCTAATATATAATGTACATCCTACTGTAAATCATCATAACACTGGAACAGAGGGCAAAACGTTGAATATATTGCTGGTGGAATATATTCATGTAGGGAGCAGAAGTCCAAGGTAACTGATACTATACAAATAATACACATCACAGCTGCTGCGGAACATCTCAGACGTTGTCTGACCTTCTTGATAACTCATGTCATCACCTTTTTATAAAGAAGTTCCGCATTTTGTCTTTCTACCAGGTGGATCAGAGGTTAAGGGGCAGCTTATCGTTGACTTTGGTGCAAGTTCTAGAAGTATAACATTTGGATGTGTCGCTAATGTCGTAGATGGGAATACTCCTTTAAACACAAATCATGGCGCAAGTTTAAACAGAGCCTTACATTGGGCTGCAACTGAGGTTTTTGCATAACGTTAGCTAGAAAGCATAGGAGAACATTTTGCACAATGAAATACAGCGGAACTATGTGTGTGTGTAAATGATCTAAGCCTTTGGAACAAGAATGTAGCCACTAGTGAATAACGTCCATCTCTGTGTAATGTGCATTAATTTGTAGAAAATGTTCCAATTTTCCCAGAATAAAGATATGACATAGACTTGATGCACTACGGGACTACAGGGACAGCCTGGGCTGCAAGGAAGCAAAAGGCAGCAAATAAAAAAAACACACTAAGGAGTGACTGTCAGCAGTGTTCACAACTAGAACAAGGAGTGAATGGTGGCGCTCATAGCAACAAATGACATTTCATCTGTCAGTTAGAGTATAACTGATTGTACCACCACTGTATTTTGGCTTGAATTTCCTATCTTCTAAAGCCATTGATGTCTTACCAAAAATGGTTATCTACTTTCCCCCCAAAAAAAACATTCTGAAATACTCTTAGGGAATTTTTTTAGTTGCTACATGGGAATTTTCTTTTCGAAATTGCAAGGCAGCTTTGGAGCAATTATCATTCTGTTGGCCCTGGTAGGTCCCCATACAGAAACAACCAGTTGATTCAGTGGGGAAAAATGTGGCATATTAGGACACTTGCACACTATTGGATTACAACTGATTGCCAGGGGTCTCAGCAGCAGGGCACCCAGTGTTCAGCTTTTTGCTGCGGGTCAATTGAAACAAAAATGGATTATACAAAGTGAACATCTTCAGAAATAAACTTTCAGATACAGATACCATAGTACAATAACATCCTAAAAAGATCAGGACAAAATATGGGTAATACCCAGTGGAGCGTCCCACTAAGATAGAAAACAAACAATATGGAGCTAAACAACCACCAATTACAGTTACGTCCATATATATTTGGACAGAGACAACATTTTTCTAATTTTGGTTATAGACATTACCACACTGAATCTTAAACAAAACAATTCAGATGCAGTTGAAGTTCAGACTTTCAGCTTTTATTTGAGGGCATCCACATTAAAATTGGATGAAGGGTTTAGGAGTTTCAGCTCCTTAAGATGTGCCACCCTGTTTTTAAAAGGACCAAAAGTAATTGGACAATTGACTCCAAGGCTATTTCATGGACAGGTGTGGGAAATCCCTTCGTTATGTCATTCTCAATTAAGCAGATAAAAGGCCTGGAGTTGATTTGAGGTGTGGTGCTTACATTTGGAAGGTTTTGCTGTGAAGTAAACATGGGGTCAAAGGAGCTCTCCATGCAGGTGAAACAAGCCATCCTTAACCCCTTTACCCCCAAGGGTTGTTTGCACGTTAATGACCGGGCCAATTTTTACAATTCTGACCACTGTCCCTTTATGAGGTTATAACTCTGGAACGCTTCAATGGATCCCGGTGATTCTGACATTGTTTTCTCGTGACATATTGTACTTCATGATAGTGGTAACATTTCTTTGATATTACCTGTGTTTATTTGTGAAAAAAACGGAAATTTGGTGAAAATTTTGAAAATACAATTAATTTATACAATTAAATCACAGAGATATGTCACACAAAATACTTAATAAGTAACATTTCCCACATATCTACTTTACATCAGCACAATTTTGGAACCAACATTTTTTTTGTTAGGGAGTTATAAGGGTTAAAAGTTGACCATCAATTTCTCATTTTTACAACACCATTTTTTTTAGGGACCACATCTCAATTGAAGTCATTTTGAGGGGTCTATATGATGGAAAATACCCAAGTGTGACACCATTCTAAATACTGCACCCCTCAAGGTGCTCAAAACCACATTCAAGAAGTTTATTAACCCTTCAGGTGTTTCACAGGAATTTTTGGAATGTTTAAATAAAAATGAACATTTAACTTTTTTACGCAAAAAATTTACTTCAGCTCCAATTTGTTCTATTTTACAAAGGGTCACAGGAGAAAATGGACCCCAAAAGTTGTTGTACAATTTGTCCTGAGTATGCCGATACCCCATATGTGGGGGTAAACCACTGTTTGGGCGCATGGCAGAGCTCGGAAGCGAAGGAGCGCCATTTGACTTTTCAATGCAATGCAAAATTGACTGATATTCAGATGGGACGCCATGTTGCGTTTGGAGAGCCCCTGATGTGACTAAACATTGAAATCCCCCACAAGTGACACCATTTTGGAAAGTAGACCCCCTAAGGAACTTATCTAGATGTGTGGTGAGCACTTTGACCCATTAAGTGATTCACAGAAGTTTATAATACAGAGCCGTAAAAATAAAAAATCATATTTTTTCACAAAAATGATCTTTTCGCCCCCAATTTTTTATTTTCCCAAGGGTAAGAGAAAAAATTGGACTCCAACAGTTGTTGTGCAATTTGTCCTGAGTGCGCTGATACCCCATATGTGGGGGTAAACCTCTGTTTGGGCGCAAGGGAGCGCTCGGAAGGGAAGGAGCGCCGTTTGACTTTTCAATGCAAAATTGACTGGAATTGAGATAGGACGCCATGTTGTGTTTGGAGAGCCCCTGATGTGCCTAAACATTGAAACCCCCTACAAGTGACACCATTTTGGAAAGTAGACCCCCTAAGGAACTTATCTATATGTGTGGTGAGCACTTTGACCCACCAAGTGCTTCACAGAAGTTTATAATACAGAGCCGTAAAAATAAAAATCATATTTTTTCACAAAAATTATTTTTTCGTCCCCAATTTTTTATTTTCCCAAGGGTAAGAGAAGAAATTGGACCCAAATTTTGTTGTCCAATTTGTCCTGAGTACGCTGATACCTCATATGTGGGGGTAAACCACTGTTTGGGCACATGGCAGAGCTCGGAAGGGAAGGAGCGCCATTTGACTTTTCAATGCAAAATTGACTGGAATTGAGATGGGACGCCATGTTGCGTTTGGAGAGCCACTGATGTGCCTAAACATTGAAACCCCCCACAAGTGACACCATTTTGGAAAGTAGACCCCCTAAGGAACTCATCTAGATGTGTTGTGAGAGCTTTGAACCCCCAAGTGTTTCACTACAGTTTATAACGCAGAGCCGTGAAAATAAAAATTATTATTTTTTCCCCACAAAAATTATTTTTTAGCCCCCAGTTTTGTATTTTCCCAAGGGTAACAGGAGAAATTGGACCCCAAAAGTTGTTGTCCAATTTGTCCTGAGTACGCTGATACCCCATATGTGGGAGGGAACCACCGTTTGGGCGCATGGGAGAGCTCGGAAGGGAAGGAGCGCCATTTGGAATGCAGACTTAGATGGAATGGTCTGCAGGCGTCACGTTGCATTTGCAGAGCCCCTAATGTACCTAAACCATAGAAACCCCCCACAAGTGACCCCATATTGGAAACTAGACCCCCCATGGAACTTATCTAGATGTGTTGTAAGAACTTTGAACCCCCAAGTGTTTCACTACAGTTTATAACACAGAGCCGTGAAAATAAAAAATATTTTTTTTTCCACAAAAATTATTTTTTAGCCCCCAGTTTTGTATTTTCCCAAGGGAAACAGTGTAAATTGAACCCCAAAAGTTGTTGTCCAATTTGTCCTGAGTACGCTGATACCCAATATGTAGGGGGGAACCACCGTTTGGGCGCATGGCAGAGCTCGGAAGGGAAGGAGCGCCATTTGGAATGCAGACTTAGATGGATTGGTCTGCAGGCGTCACGTTGCATTTGCAGAGCCCCTGATGTAACTAAACAGTAGAAACCCCCAATAAGTGACCCCATATTGGAAACTAGACCCCCCAAGGAACTTATCTAGATGTGTTGTGAGAACTTTGAACCCCCAAGTGTTTCACTACAGTTTATAACGCAGAGCCATGAAAATAAAAAATATTTTTTTTTACACAAAAATTATTTTTTAGCCCCCAGTTTTGTATTTTCCCAAGAGTAACAGGAGAAATTGGACCCCAAAAGTTGTTGTCCAATGTGTCCTGAGTACGCTGATACCCCATATGTTGGGGTAAACCCCTGTTTGTGCGCACGGGAGAGCTCGGAGGGGAAGGAGCACTGTTTTACTTTTTTAATGCAGAATGGCTGGAATTGAGATCGGATGCAATGTCGCATTTGGAGAGCCCCTGATGTGCCTAAACAGTGGAAACCCCCCAATTATAACTGAAACCCTAATCCAAACACACCCCTAACCCTAATCTCGACTGTAACCCTACCCACACCCCTAACCCTGGCACACCCCTAACCCTAATCCCAACCCTATTCCCAACTGTAAATGTAATCCAAACCTTAACCCTAACTTTAGCCCCAACCCTAACTTTAGCCCCAACCCTAACCCTAGCCATAACCCTAACCCTAGCCCTAACCTTAACGCTAGCCCTAACCCTAGCCCTAACCCTAACCCTAATGGGAAAATGGAAATAAATACATTTTTAAAATTTTTTAATTTTTCGTAACTAAGGGGGTGATGAAGGGGGGGTTTGATTTACTATTTATAGCGGGTTTTCTAGTGGATTTTTGGGATTGGCAGCCGTCACACACTAAAAGACGCTTTTTATTGCAAAAAATGTTTTTTACGTTACCACATTTTGAGTGCTATAATTTTTCCATATTTTGGTCCACAGAGTCATGTGAGGTCTTGTTTTTTGCGGGACGAGTTGACGTTTTTATTGGTAACATTTTCGGGCACGTGACATTTTTTGATCACTTTTTATTCCGATTTTTGTGAGGCAGAATGACCAAAAACCAGCTATTCATGAATTTCTTTTGGGGGGGGGTGGGGGCGCTTATACCGTTCCGCGTTTGGTAAAATGGATAAAGCAGTTTTATTCTTCAGGTCAGTACGATTATAGCGATACCTCATTTATATCATTTTTTTATGTTTTGGCGCTTTTATACGATAAAAAATATTTTATAGAAAAAATAATTATTTTTGCATCGCTTTATTCTGAGGACTATAACTTTTTTATTTTTTCACTGATGATGCTTTATGGCGGCTTGTTTTTTGCGGGACAAGATGATGTTTTCAGCTGTACCATGGTTATTTATTTCCATCTTTTTGATCGCATGTTATTCCACTTTTTGTTCTGCGGTATGATAATAAAGCGTTGTTTTTTGCCACGTTTTTTTTTTTTTTTTTTTTTTTTACGGTGTTCACTGAAGGGGTTAACTAGTGGGACAGTTTTATAGGACCGGGTCGTTACGGAAGCGGCGAAACTAAATATGTGTACCTTTATTGTTTTTTTATTTTTATTTAGCTAAAGGAATGTATTTATTGGAACAATATTTTTTTTTAATTATTATTTATTTAGGTTTTTTTTGTTTTTTGTTTTTTTTACACATGTAATTTTTTTTTTTTACATTTTTACCTTGCCCCAGGGGGGGCATCACAGTAAAGTGACAGATCGCCGATCTGACACTTTGCTGTGCACTGCGGCGATCACACAGCACAGCAGGGAGGCTTCCCGGCGCCTGCTCTGAGCAGGCGCTGTGAAGCCACCTCCCTGCAGGACACGGATGCAGCCCCGTGGCCATTTTGGATCCGGGGACTGCAGGGAGGAGACGCTCGGTACAAGGTGAGCACATCGCCTTGTACCGATCGTCTCAGGGAAGCCCGCAGGGAGCCCCCTCCCTGCGCGATGCTTCCCTATACCGCCGGCACACTGCGATCATGTTTGATCGCAGTGTGCTGGGGGTTAATGTGCCGGGGGCGGTCCGTGACCGCTCCTGGCACATAGTGCCGGATGTCAGCTGCGATAGTAAGCTGACACCCGGCCGCGATCGGCCGCGCTCCCCCCGTGAGCGCCGCCGATCGCGCTGGACGTACTATTCCGTCCTTGGGAAGTAGGGCCCACCCCACATGGAGGGAATAGTACGTCCGATGACAGAAAGGGGTTAAGCTGCGAAAACAAAAAAAAAACATCCGAGAAATTGCTACAATATTAGGAGTGGCAAAATGTACAGTTTGGTACATCCTGAGAGAGAAAGAAAGCACTGGTGAACTCATCAATGCAAAAAGACCTGGGCGCCCATGGAAGACAACAGTGGTGGATGATCGCAGAATAATCTCCATGGTGAAGAGAAACCCCTTCACAACAGCCAACCAAGTGAACAGCACTCTCCAGGAGGTCGGCGTATCAATATCCAAATCTACCATAAAGAGAAGACTGCATGAAAGTAAATACAGAGGGTTCACTGCACTGTGCAAGCCACTCATAAGTGTCAAGAATAAAAAGGCTAGACTGAACTTTGCTAAAAAACATCTAAAAAAGCCAGCACAGTTCTGGAATAACATTCTTTGAACAGATGAAACCAAGATCAACCTCTACCAGAATGATGGAAAGAGAAAAGTATGGCGAAGGCGTGGTACAGCTCATGATCCAAAGCATACCACATCATCTGTAAACATGGCGGAGGCAGTGTGATGGCTTGGGCATGCATGGCTGCCAGTGGCACTGGGTCACTAGTGTTTATTGATGATGTGACACAGGACAGAAGCAGCCGAATGAATTCTGAGGTATTCAGAGCCATACTGTGAGCTCAGATCCAGCCAAATGCAGCCAAACTGATTGGTCGTCGTTTCATACTACAGATGGACAATGACCCAAAACATAAAGCCAAAGCAACCCAGGAGTCTATTAAAGCCAAGAAGTGGAATATTCTTGAATGGCCAAGTCAGTCACCTGATCTCAACCCAATTGAGCATGCATTTCACTTGTTAAAGACTAATCTTCAGACAGAAGGCCCCCAAACAAACAGCAACTGAAAACCACTGCAGTGAAGGCCTGGCAGAGCATCAAAAAGGAGGAAACACAGCGTCTGGTGATGTCCATGAGTTCAAGACTTCAGGCAGTAATTGCCAACAAAGGGTTTTCAACCAAGAAATGAACATTTTATTTACAATTATTTAATCTGTCCAATTACTTTTGGTCCCTTTAAAAACAGGGTGGCACATGTTAAGGAGCTGAAACTCCTAAACCCTTCATCCAATTTTAATGTGGATACCCTCAAATGAAAGCTGAAAGTCTGAACTTCAGCTGCATCTGAATTGTTTTGTTTAAAATTCATTGTGGTAATGTCTATAACCAAAATTAGAAAAATGTTGTCTCTGTCCAAATATATATGGACATAACTGTAGATAATAAAAAGTTTTCTTAAATTATTGTGCTATTAAAGTGAACATCTTCGTTTGGACTAAAGCTGGCAGTCAAGTGAGGATTAGAAAATAACAACAAGGGTCTAAAGGTACCTTCACACGAAGCGACGCTGCAGCGATAGCGACAACGATGCCGATCGCTGCAGCGTCGCTGTTTGATCGCTGGAGAGCTGTCACACAGACCGCTCTCCAGCGACCAACGATGCCGAGGTCCCCGGGTAACCAGGGTAAACATCGGGTTGCTAAGCGCAGGGCCGCGCTTAGTAACCCGATGTTTACCCTGGTTACCAGCGTAAAAGTAAAAAAAACAAACAGCACATACTTACATGCGTCCCCCAGCATCTGCTTCCTGACACTGACTGAGCTCCGGCCCTAACAGCACAGCGGTGACGACACCGCTGTGCTTTCACTTTCACTTTAGGGCCGGCGCTCAGTAAGTGTCAGGAAGCAGACGCTGGGGGACGCATGTAAGTATGTGCTGTTTGTTTTTTTTACTTTTACGCTGGTAACCAGGGTAAACATCGGGTTACTAAGCGCGGCCCTGCGCTTGGTAACCCGATGTTTACCCTGGTTACCAGTGTAAAACATCGCTGGTATCGTTGCTTTTGCTTTCAAACACAACGATACACAGCGATAGGACGACCAAATAAAGTTCTGGACTTTATTCAGCGACCAGCGACATCACAGCAGGATCCTGATCGCTGCTGCGTGTCAAACGAAACGATATCGCTAGCCAGGACGCTGCAATGTCACGGATTGCTAGCGATGTCGTTTCGTGTGAAGGTACCTTAACTGACTGCAGAAGATAAGAAAAATATCTAGAATTGAGAGTCCTCAGTGGTTGATACCTTTTAATGGCTGGTAATGGATGGTAACAAATTGCAAGCTTTCGAGACTAGACAGGTCTCTTCATCAGGCAAAGACAAAGAAATTCTGAAGAATCACATATAAAAAAAAAAAGGAAAAAACCATGGATAAGACTTTTTCTCTGTGCTTGTCTTAACCATGGTTTTTTCCTTTTTTTTTCTTTTTCTGTGCTATGTTGTGCATAAATATGTGATTCTTCAGAATTTCTTTTAGTATTTGCCTGATGAAGAGACCTGTGTAGTCTAGAAAGCTTGCAATTTGTTACCATCTTTTCATTTAGCCATTAAAAGGTATCAAGCACTGAGGACTCTCAATTCTAAATATTTTTCTATCTACTGGCTAACACGGTACCAAGATATATATCTTTCCTGTGTAGAAGATAAGGGAACTGTTTCCTTGCAACAGTTTAGTATACTAAGGTGCATTTATACTGCACTACAATTAACATGTGGTCGTTCAGTGGTCGTTTAACGCTGCTGCACATTGTACACCTTTACTAGTGCAGTAAGTGGACCTTTACTAGTTCAGTAAGTGGATCTTTACTAGCTCAGTAAGTGGATCTTTACTAGCGTAGTAAGTGGACCTTACTAGTGGAGTAAGTGGACCTTCATTAGTCCAATACATGGATCTTTACTAGTGCAAAAGATAGACCTTTATAAGTGTAGTAAGTGGACCTTTACTAGTGCAGTAAGTAGACCTTTATTAGAGGAGTAAATAGACCTTACTAGTGCTGTAAGTGGATCTTCACTAGTCCAATACGTGGGTCTTTACTAGTGTAGTAAGTGGACCTTTGTTAGTGTAGTAAGTGAACCTTTACTAGTGTAGTAAGTGGACCTTTACTAGTGTAGTAATGTAAGTTGACCTTTATTAGTGTAGTAAGTGGACCTTTGATAGTGTAGGAAGTGCATTTTGCTAATGTACAGTAGTAAGTGGACCTTTACTAGTTTTGTAAGTGGACCTTTCTTAGTGTAGTAAGTGGACCTTTACTAGTGTAGTAAGTGGACCTTTACTAGTGTAGTAAGTGGACCTTTATTAGTGTAGTAAGTGGACCTTTGATAGTGTAGGAAGTGCATTTTGCTAATGTAGTAAGTGGACCTTTACTAGTTTTGTAATTGGACCTTAGTGTAGTAAGTGGACCTTTACTAGTGTAGTAAGTGGACCTTTGTTAGTGTAGTAAGTGGATCTTTACTATTGCAAAAGATGGACCTTTACTAGTGCAGTAAGTGGACCATTACTAGTGCAGTAAGTAGACCTTTACTAGTGTAGTAAGTGAACCTTTGTTAGTTCAGTAAGTGGACCTTTATTAGAGGAGTAAATGGACCTTTACTAGTGTAGTAAGTGGACCTTTACTAGTGTAGTAAGTGGACCTTTACTAGTGTTGTAAGTGGACCTTTGTTAGTGTAGTAAGTGGATCTTTACTAGGGTAGTAAGTGGACCTTTGTTAGTGTAGTAAGTGGACCTTTACTAGTGTAGTAAGTGAACCTTTGTTAGTTCAGTAAGTGGACCTTTATTAGAGGAGTAAATGGACCTTTACTAGTGTAGTAAGTGGACCTTTACTAGTGTAGTAAGTGGACCTTTACTAGTGTTGTAAGTGGACCTTTGTTAGTGTAGTAAGTGGATCTTTACTAGGGTAGTAAGTGGACCTTTGTTAGTGTAGTAAGTGGACCTTTACTAGTGTAGTAAGTGAACCTTTGTTAGTTCAGTAAGTGGACCTTTATTAGAGGAGTAAATGTACCTTTACTAGTGTAGTAAGTGGACCTTTACTAGTGTAGTAAGTGGACCTTTACTAGTGTTGTAAGTGGACCTTTGTTAGTGTAGTAAGTGGATCTTTACTAGGGTAGTAAGTGGACCTTTGTTAGAGTAGTAAGTGGACCTTTACTAGTGTAGTAAGTTGACCTTTGTTAGTGTAGTAAGTGGATCTTTACTAGGGTAGTAAGTGGACCTTTGTTAGTGTAGTAAGTGGACCTTTACTAGTGTAGTAAGTGGACCTTTGTTAGGCAGTAAGTGCATTTTACTAGTGTAGTAAGTGGACCTTTACTAGTAAAGTAAGTGGATCAACACTATTGCACTAAGTGGACCTTTCCTAGTGTAGTAAGTGGACCTTTACTAGTGCAGTAAGTGGACCTTTACGAGTGTAGTAAGTGAACCTTTACTAGTGCAGTAAGTAGATCTACATTATTGTAGTAAGACTGCAAAATAATTTCACTTTCCTTGTGCCAGTTTATGCCAGTACATCTGTATATTGACATGTGTACTGTATGCCCCACATCTTCAACCACACACATGCATTGTATAGATAATTATAAACCTTTTCCTCTAACTCCTCCAACCACAAGGATTTTTAAATAATATTTTCCTCGTCGTGCACATTTCAAGTTTGCTAATTACAGTGAGGCCATTACAGTTTTGGATCATCCTGTTTATGTTTAAACACAGTCTCGGGGTAATATTATGCCGTTTTCTGTTTCATTTAGTTGGCAATTTACTTACAAATATGTAATTTTTGCTTATTGCTCTTTTATTTGGTGAGCTTTCCATATCCATCTACGGTACGGAGAGTTTGTAGGGATAGTAGACATGGTAAATATAATTACTGAAGCTTAGTTTTTTTAACTTAGCACTTTCTTTGAAGAGAAAGAGGAAGAAAAATGCAATAATTCAATATACATTGGTTTTCACAAAACTCCCAATTTGGTCCTACTTCTAATTTAGCTTGGTAAAACATATCAGACCTTAAAAGGGTTATGCCCAACATGAAGTTGCAGTCTTAGTTAATGCCCAATGTGTTTGTTTTTTATTATTATTAGAAATAAAAAAACATAAAAAGAGTTAAAAATATGATATGGTGTTTGGTGGGTATTACATGTAAAGTCTTCTTGACCATGATCTACATAAGATATCCATTTCTATAGCGATTGGAGCAATTGGTTATTTCATATCTTATAATAGAATATTTATTACATGTGATTGGAATGGGCACATTGTGATTCATTTTGACATATGGTAATTAATGTTTGTGTACTTAATTTTTCTTATGTTTTAATACATTTATTAGTGATTGCTAGGTATGTTGTTTTCACTAGTTATGGGTAATATAGAGATATACTCCAGTTAGAGTCATTTGATATGAAATAGTGTAATCATGTATTCATAGTGTGAGTATTGTCATCAGCTGTTCTGTGTAGTTCCTTGTACAATTCCCAGTTGATATTGTGAGTAAAATGTAAAGAAAAGAAGAATACTATGACTTGGAAATCCCTTACATTTTACTCACAACAGAGCATATACCACAGATCAGAAAGTTTATATATTCTTCCATTTCATTTGAAAAAATCCACTCATTTAAAAACGTGTTTGTTTTTTGCTAGATTTTGCGTTCCCTAATGCACCAAATGTTTTCTGCTGTTGCAATGTGTGGACTGCATGTGGCCGGATCATCACCCAAACTCTTCTTCTGTGTTGTTTGGCCATTGTGATGGATGCTGCGTGTGGTTTAGCACTGTCTTGATGAAATATGCAAGGTATTTCCGGAAATAGACATTGTCTGGATGGAGCATATGTTGTTCTAAAACCACTATATAATGCTCAGCGTTGATAGTGCCCTTCAAGTTGTGTAAGCTGCCCATGCCATAGGCAGTAATGCAGCCCCATGCCATCACAGATGCAGGTTTTTGAATAGTGATGAGCAAATATACTCGTTACTCGAGATTTCTCGAGCATGCTCGGGGGTCCTCCAAGTATTTTTTTGTGCTCAGAAATTTAGTTTTTATTGCCACAGCTGAATGATTTACATCTGTTAGCCAGCATAAATACATGTGGGGATTCCCTAGCAACCAGGAAACCCCCACATGTACTTATGCTGGGTAACAGATGTAAATCATTCAGCTGCGGCAATAAAAACTAAATCTCCGAGCACTAAAAAATACTCGTGCTTGGGAAATCTCGAGTAACGAGTATATTCGCTCATCACTACTTTTGAACTGTGGGCTGATAACCAGCTGGATGGTTCCTCTGCTCTTGAGTCTGCAGGATGAGGCTTCTGTGGTTTCCATAAATAATTTAAAATTTTGATTAATTTGACCACAATAGTTTTCCATCTTTCCTTGGTCCTTTGTATATGAGCTTTGGCCAAGAGTAGACAGCAGCGTTTGTAGATTGTGTTGGCTTCTTATTCACATTATATACGGTAGCTTTAACTTGTATGTTTAGATTGCACAGCGAGCTGTGCCCACAGACAATGATTTCTGGAAGTATTCCTGAGCCCATGCATTGATTTGCATGACTGAATCATGCCTGCGTTTCATGCAGTGCCGCCTGGGGGCCAGTAGGTTACGAGTGTCCGATGTTGACTGTTGGCCTTGTGCACATGGATTTCTCTACAATCTCTTAATCTTCTGATGACATTGTGTACTTTAGATGGTGAGACCCTTCATCTCTAACATACTTTTTTTTATACACAGTCTGTGTGTGTTCTAGGCTTGGTTGTAAAATATATTGTATTTTTGTTGTAAAATATGGTTATAAGTCATTTCCAAATCATTGTATTCTTGTTTTCTTTTCATTTTACGCATCGTCCCATCTTCTTTGTAGCTGGGGTTGTTCTTTGCCTCTAGTTAGCATATCAGATGTTCGCAGCACATCCCGTGCCTTCCTCCTATCTTTGTCCAGTGTCTTCAGAGGCAGAGGTACTGGTGAGGATGGATTAATAGATGAGACCTTCATAGTAAGCCCATCAGTGCACCTCCTAAAGCAGCCGCCCCATTACTCATTTCTATATAAATGCGCCAGTGGCCATATACCAACCACTGTGCTAAAAAATAATGGTACAAATTAGGGGCTACTAGACCACCATCACATTTACCGACCTGTACATTGGTTAAACTAAATCTGGCATTCAGCCAATGCCAACAAAATAAGCATACCAGACCTTCAAGGTAACGTTGTCTTCAGGATCATAACCTGAGCGAAATAGAACATAGACATTTGGGTAAAATATATCATTAACACCCAGAAACTTATGAAGAACTTGCAGTCCTCATTGGCCCCAATCTCCTCCATCTCATGTCCTGATTCTGCTCTGAAGCATTACAATGAAACCCTGCAAAGTGCCCTGGATGAAGCTGCACCTCCTATACATAGAACAACTTGGCACAGACAGCGACAACCGTGGCACACGTTGCAAATGCGCTTCCTGCAGCGGTGCTCCAGGTGCGCCGAACGTCTGTGGAGAAAATCTAATCTACCCGAAGATTTCATCCATTATAAGTTCATGCTATAAAACATACAACTCTGCCCTTCACCTCTCCAAACAAACCTATTTCAACACCCTCATCACCTCACTATCCAATAACCCTAAACGTCTCTTTGCCACTTTCCAGTCCCTACTCAACCCAAGAGTGCAGGCCCCAACCACGGATCTCCGCGCTGACGATCTGGCCAATTACTTTAAAGAAAAAATTGACCACATTCGACAGGAAATCTGTTGTGAATTCTGCTTTTGGGTTCCCTCTGGTGGTAGTAGGTGGTAATGCAGTTGTCCCTGGGTTGCAGTCCTGGTCAGGTGTGTCTGCTGATTGCAGTTCTGACTGGGGTAGTTAGGTGTGCAGGATTCATTAGTCCTTGCCAGTTGTCAATTGTTGTTGGGAGGTGTTGGACCTCTGCCTGGTTCCTCCTGCCTTTCTGCCAAATCAGCAAAGATAAGCGTCTGGTTTTTTTTTCTGTGGCACACATGCTGTGTGCTTCACAATTCAGTGCTATTCTTTGTGTTTTCTTGTCCAGCTTAGATTGTGTCAGTATTTTCTCAGTCTTGTTGGATTCTCTGGAGTGGCAGATATACATTCCATGTCTTTAGTTAGATTGTGGAACTTTTTGTATTATCTGCTGTGGATATTTTGGAAGGGTTTTAATACTGACTGCCTAGTAATCTGTCCTATCCTTTCCTATTTAGCTAGAGTGGCCTCTTTTGCTAAATCCTGTTTTCTACCTGCGTGTGTCTATTCTTCTCCTACTCACAGTCATTATTCGTGGGGGGCTGCCTATTCTTTGGGGGTCTGCTCTGAGGCAAGGTAGCATTCCTATTTCCATCTACAGTCCTCCGGCTGTGTCGAGGTGTCTAGGGTTTGTTAGGCACACCCCACGGCTACTTCTAGTTGCGGTGTTAGTTCAGGATTTGCGGTCAGTACAGGTTCCACCGACTCCAGAGAAAGTTTCATGCGGCTCCAAGGTCACCAGATCATAACAGTACAACTGGCCAATAATGAGTTAAATGCATCTCAGAAGAAGGGAAGAAAGGTGTTGAGCCATTTTTTTTTTCTGCAGTCTGTTTTGTCTTTTCTTCCCTCTTTATCTATGGGTGGCTGAGGAGTCTTGTGCCAGCATGGATGTTCAGGAATTAGCTTCTCGTGTAGACCAGCTTGCTGCTAGGGTACAGGGTATTTCTGATTATTTTGTTCAGACTCCTGCTTTAGAGCCGAAGATTCCTACTCCTGATTTGTTTTTTGGTGATAGGTCCAAATTTTGGGGTTTTAAAAACAATTGTAAACTGTTTTTTGCTCTGAGACCGCGATCCTCTGGTGATTCCATTCAGCAGGTTAAAATTGTCATCTCCCTGCTGCGTGGCGATCCACAGGATTGGGCATTTTCCCTGGAATCTGGGAATCCGGCCTTGCTTAATGTAGATTCCTTTTTTCAGGCTTTAGGATTATTATATGATGAACCGAATTCTGTGGATCAAGCAGAGAAAACCTTGTTGGCCCTGTCTCAGGGTCAAGAGGCGGCAGAATTGTATTGTCAGAAATTTAGAAAATGGTCTGTGTTGACTAAATGGAATGATGATGCTTTGGCGGCAATTGTCAGAAAGGGTCTTTCTGAATCCGTTACAGATGTTATGGTGGGGTTTCCCACGCCTTCCGGTCTGAGTGATTCTATGTCTCTGGCCATTCAGATTGATCGGCGCTTGCGGGAGCGTCAAACTGTGCGCGCTGTGGCGTCGTCCTTAGAGCAAAGTCCTGAGCCAATGCAGTATGATAGGATTTTGTCTAGAACGGAACGACAAGGATTCAGATGTCAGAATAGGTTGTGTTATTATTGTGGCGACGCTTCTCATGTCATTTCAGTCTGCCCTAAGCGGACAAAAAGGATCGCTAGTTCATTTACTATCAGTACTGTACAACCTAAATTTCTGTTATCGGTGTCCTTGATCTGCTCATTGTCATCATTTTCTGTCATGGCGTTTGTGGATTCAGGCGCCGCCTTGAACTTAATGGATTTTGAGTTTGCCAGACGTTGTGGTTTTCCCTTGCAGCCTTTGCAGAACCCTATTCCTTTAAGGAGGATTGATGCTACACCTTTGGCTAAAAATAAGCCCCAGTTTTGGACACAGGTGACCATGCACATGGCGCCAGCCCATCAGGAAGATTGTTGATTTATGGTGTTGCATAATTTGCATGATGTTATCGTGCTGGGTTTCCCGTGGTTGCAGGTACATAATCCTGTGTTGGATTGGAAATCTATGTCTGTGACTAGTTGGGGTTGTCAGGGGGTTCATAATGATGTTCCTTTGATGTCAATCTCCTCTTCTTCCTCTTCTGAAATTCCAGAGTTTTTGTCTGATTTTCAGGATGTATTCGATGAGCCCAAGTCCAGTTCCCTTCCACCGCACAGGGACTGTGATTGTGCGATTGACTTGATTCCAGGCAGTAAGTTTCCTAAGGGCCGACTTTTCAACCTGTCTGTGCCTGAACATACCGCCATGCGGAGTTATGTTAAGGAGTCTTTGGAGAAAGGGCATATTCGGCCATCTTCTTCACCGTTGGGAGCAGGTTTTTTTTTTCTTGCTAAGAAGGATGGCTCCTTGAGACCTTGTATTGATTATCGCCTCTTGAATAAGATCACGGTCAAGTTTCAATACCCTTTACCTTTGCTTTCCGATTTGTTTGCTAGGATTAAGGGGGCTAGTTGGTTTACGAAGATTGACCTTCGGGGGGCATATAATCTTGTTCGTATTAAGCAGGGTGATGAATGGAAAACTGCATTTAATACGCCCGAAGGCCATTTTGAATACCTTGTGATGCCATTCGGGCTCACTAACGCTCCATCTGTTTTTCAATCCTTCATGCATGATATCTTCCGGACTTATATTGATAAATTCTTGATTGTATATTTGGACGATATTTTGATTTTTTCCGATGATTGGAAGTCTCATGTGGAACAGGTCAGGATGGTATTTCAGATCCTTCATGACAATGCTTTGTTTGTGAAGGGGTCTAAGTGTCTCTTTGGGGTGCAGAAGGTTTCTTTTTTGGGCTTTATTTTTTCTCCCTCATCTATGGAGATGGATCCGGTTAAGGTTCAGGCCATTCATGATTGGATTCAACCCACATCCGTGAAGAGCCTTCAGAGATTTTTGGGTTTTGCAAATTTTTATCGCCGTTTCATTGCTAACTTCTCCAGCGTGGTTAAACCCTTGACTGATTTGACGAAAAAAGGCGCTGATGTGGCGAATTGGTCCTCTGCGGCTGTCTCTGCCTTTCAGGAGCTTAAACGCCGATTTACTTCTGCTCCGGTGTTGCGCCAACCAGATGTTTCTCTTCCGTTTCAGGTTGAGGTTGATGCTTCTGAGATTGGGGCAGGGGCCGTTTTGTCTCAGAGGGATTCTGTTGGTTCTTTGATGAAACCGTGTGCCTTCTCCTGCAAGTTTTCGCCTGCTGAACGCAATTATGATGTCGGCAATCGGGAGTTGTTGGCTATGAAGTGGGCGTTTGAGGAGTGGCGACATTGGCTTGAGGGAGCTAAGCACCGTATTGTGGTCCTGACCGATCATAAGAATTTGATTTACCTCGAGTCTGCCAAACGGCTGAGTCCTAGACAGGCTCGATGGTCCTTGTTTTTTTCCCGTTTTGATTTCATGGTTTCGTATCTTCCGGGTTCTAAGAATATTAAGGCTGATGCCCTTTCTAGGAGTTTTTTGCCTGATTCTCCTGAGGTCCTTGAACCGGTCGGCATTCTGAAAGAAGGGGTGGTCCTTTCTGCCATTTCCCCTGATTTATGGCGGGTTCTTCAAGAATTTCAGGCTGATAGACCTGACCGCTGTCCTGTGGGGAAATTGTTTGTTCCTGACAGATGGACTAGTAGAGTGATTTCTGAGGTTCACTGTTCTGTGTTGGCTGGTCATCCTGGTATTTTTAGTACCAGAGATTTGGTTGGTAGGTCCTTTTGGTGGTCTTCGTTGTCACGTGATGTGCGTTCTTTTGTGCAGTCCTGTGGGACTTGTGCGCGGGCCAAGCCTTGTTGTTCCCGTGCTAGTGGGTTACTTTTGCCATTGCCGGTCCCTGAGAGGCCCTGGACGCATATTTCTATAGATTTTATTTCTGATCTTCCGGTTTCCCAGAGGATGTCGGTTATCTGGGTTGTTTGTGACCGGTTTTCTAAGATGGTTCATTTGGTGCCTTTGCCTAAATTGCCTTCCTCTTCAGAGTTGGTTCCGTTATTTTTTCAGCATGTGGTTCGTTTGCATGGTATTCCGGAGAATATTGTGTCCGACAGAGGTTCCCAGTTTGTTTCTAGGTTTTGGCGGGTCTTTTGTGCTAGGCTAGGCATTGATTTGTCTTTTTCTTCTGCATTTCATCCTCAGACAAATGGCCAGACCGAGCGAACTAATCAGACTTTGGAGACTTATTTGAGATGCTTTGTGTCTGCCGATCAGGATGATTGGGTGGCCTTTTTGCCATTGGCCGAGTTTGCCCTTAATAATCGGGCTTATTCGGCTACTTTGGTTTCGCCTTTTTTTTGTAATTTTGGTTTTCATCCTCGTTTTTTTTCTGGGCAGGTTGAGCCTTCTGACTGTCCTGGTGTGGATTCTGTGGTTGACAGGTTGCAGCAGATTTGGGCTCATGTGGTGGACAATTTGGTGTTGTCTCAGGAGGAGGCTCAACGTTTTGCTAACCGTCGTCGGTGTGTTGGTTCCCGGCTTCGGGTTGGGGATTTGGTTTGGTTGTCTTCCCGTCATGTTCCTATGAAGGTCTCTTCCCCTAAGTTTAAGCCTCGGTTTATTGGTCCTTATAGGATTTCTGAGATGATTAATCCGGTGTCTTTTCGATTGGCGCTTCCGGCCTCTTTTGCTATCCATAATGTCTTCCATAGATCTTTATTGCGGAAATATGTGGTGCCCGTTGTTCCCTCTGTTGATCCTCCAGCCCCTGTTTTAGTTGACGGGGAGTTGGAGTATGTGGTTGAGAAAATTTTGGATTCTCGTTTTTCGAGGCGGAGGCTTCAGTATCTTGTCAAATGGAAGGGTTATGGCCAGGAGGATAATTCTTGGGATTTTGCTTCTGATGTCCATGCTGCTGATTTGGTCCGTGCCTTTCATCTGGCTCGTCCTGATCGGCCTGGGGGCGCTGGTGAGGGTTCGGTGACCCCTCCTCAAGGGGAGGGTACTGTTGTGAATTCTGCTTTTGGGTTCCCTCCGGTGGTAGTAGGTGGTAATGCAGTTGTCCCTGGGTTGTAGTCCTGGTCAGGTGTGTCTGCGATTGCAGTTCTGACTGGGGTATTTAGGTGTGCAGGACTCATTAGTCCTTGCCAGTTGTCAATTGTTGTTGGGAGGTGTTGGACCTCTGCCTGGTTCCTCCTGCCTTTCTGCCAAATCAGCAAAGATAAGTGTCTGTTTTTTTTTTCTGTGGCACACATGCTGTGTGCTTCACAATTCAGTGCTATTCTTTGTGTTTTCTTGTCCAGCTTAGATTGTGTCAGTATTTTCTCAGTCTTGTTGGATTCTCTGGAGTGGCAGATATACATTCCATGTCTTTAGTTAGATTGTGGAACATTTTGTATTATCTGCTGTGGATATTTTGGAAGGGTTTTAATACTGACCGCCTAGTAATCTGTCCTATCCTTTCCTATTTAGCTAGAGTGGCCTCTTTTGCTAAATCCTGTTTTCTACCTGTGTGTGTCTATTCTTCTCCTACTCACAGTCATTATTCGTGGGGGGCTGCCTATTCTTTGGGGGTCTGCTCTGAGGCAAGGTAGCATTCCTATTTCCATCTATAGGGGTATTTAGTCCTCCGGCTGTGTCGAGGTGTCTAGGGTTTGTTAGGCACACCCCACGGCTACTTCTAGTTGCGGTGTTAGTTCAGGATTTGCGGTCAGTACAGGTTCCACCGACTCCAGAGAAAGTTTCATGCGGCTCCAAGGTCACCAGATCATAACAGAAATCATCTCCCAATCTCTTCATACCATGCACTGTCCTCCCTCCCCAACTGCATCTAGTTCACTCTCTGACTTTGAACCAGTTACAGAAGAAGTAATCAGGCTCGTTGCATCTTCTCGCCCAACCACTTGCACCAGTGACCCCATTCCGTCACATCTCCTCCAGTCCCTTGCCCCAGCTGTCACCTCTCACCTAACAAAAATATTCAACCTTTCTCTCACTTCCGGTATTTTTCCATCCTCATTTAAGCATGCCATCATACATCCATTACTTAAAAAACCATCCCTCGATCAAAACTGAACCCGCAAATTATAGACCTGTCTCTAATCTTCCCTTCATCTCCAAACTCCTCGCACGCCTGGTCCACTCCCGTCTTACCAGCTATCTCTCAGATAACTCTCTTCTCGACCCTCTTCAATCTGGTTTCCGCTCTTTACACTCTACTGAAACTGCCCTCACTAAAGTCTCTAATGACCTACTAACAGCTAAATCTAATGGTCACTACTCCATGCTAATTCTCCTGGATCTGTCCGCAGCATTCGACACTGTGGATCATCAGCTCCTCCTCACTTTGCTTTGTTCCAGCAGCCTCAAGGACACCGTTCTCTCCTGGTTCTCCTCCTATCTCTCTGACCGCTCCTTCACTGTTTCTTTTGCTGGTTCCTCCTCCTCTCACCTTCCCCTTACTGTTGGGGTTCCTCAAGGATCAGTCCTAGGCCCCCTCCTCTTCTCTTTGTATACTGCCCCTATTGGACAAACATTCAGTAGATTTGGTTTCCAGTACCATCTCTTTGCTGACGACACCCAATTATACACTTCTTCTCCTGTTATCACGCCGACCTTTTTACACCAGTGATTGTCTTACCACTGTTTCTAACATCATGTCCTCCCTCTATCTGAAATTGAACCTGTCAAAAACTGAACTCCTCGTGTTCTCTCCCTCTACTAACCTACCTTTGCCTGACATTGCCATCTCCGTGTGCGGTTCCACCATTACTCCAAAGCAACATGCCCTCTGCCTTGGGGTCATACTTGATTCGGAGCTTTCATTCCCCCCCACATCCGATCACTGGCTCTCTCTTCTTATCTGCATCTCAAAAACATTTCTAGAATTCGCCCTTTTCTTACTTTCGATTCTGCAAAAACTCTTACTGTCTCACTTATTCATTCTCGTCTGCACTATTGTAACTCTCTACTAATCGGCCTCCCTCTTACCAAACTCTCCCCGCTCCAATCTGTCCTGAATGCTGCTGCCAGGATCATATTCCTCACCAACCGTTACACCGATGCCTCTACCTTGTGCCAGTCATTACACTGGCTACCCATCCACTCCAGAATCCATTACAAAACTACTACCCTCATCCACAAAGCACTCCATGGCTCAGCACCACCCTATATTTCCTCTCTGGTCTCAGTCTACCAACCTACCCGTGCCCTCTGCTCCGCAAATGACCTCAGGTTAGCATCCTCAATAATCAGAACCTCCCACTCCCGTCTCCAAGACTTTACACGTGCTGCGCCGACTCTTTGGAATGCACTACCAAGGTTAATACGATTAATCCCCAATCCCCACAGTTTTAAGCGTGCCCTAAAAACTAATTTGTTCAGGTTGGCCTACCGCCTCAACGCATTAACCTAACTATCCCTGTGTGGCCCATTAAAAAAACAAACAAACAAAAAAAAAACCCATAATCAGGTTCCTCGCATCATGTTCTCATACACTTTATGCAGTTAATAGCCCTCTGTGTCTGTACTGCTACATACTTAGGCAGTGTACTGGTTCATGCAGCTTTACATGAACACCCGAGCCTTACACTATGGCTGATCGAACAACGAAAGCAACTGTTACCATCCACCTCTCGTGTCTCCTCTTTTCCTCATAGATTGTAAGCTTGCGAGCAGGGGCCTCATTCCTCCTGGTATCTGTTTTGAACTGTGATTTCTGTTATGCTGTAATGTCTATTGTCTGTACAAGTCCCCTCTATAATTTGTAAAGCGCTGCGGAATATGTTGGCGCTATATAAATAAAATTATTATTATTATTATCTTGAAAGGTTTTGATTTGCAAAAAATATATTTCACATGAAATCTGTTTTAAATACTAGGTGATGTTCTGGTGACACGTTCAAAGGAAATCTGCCCATGGACTGACCTAACGATGGGGACCATACATGGCTTTATAGCCGGAGAGGAAAGACATCTCAGGATTTCAGATTTTCTTTCATTATGAGATACATAAATACATGTGTGGAAAATATCACAAAGTGCTTTTAATGCCATGATTGTGTCCTGTCAGGCCTGTACAGCATCTGCTACACCATGAGCCGCGCTCTGCTGTCCTTTACACATGCTCAGTTTCTCATAGACTTCTAGGGGTTGCTTTTAAAGAAGCACTCTAAGTTTTTTTTTCATTAAATGTGTGTATATTTGCATGCAATGTAGTTTGAGTGTATTAATGCACTCACCTACTGCTGCTCTCTCACCATATAACCTATGCGTGAGCCAGAAACTTCTGTGACAAAGTCACTGGTAAAGTGCTGGAGGGGAGATATGTTTCACTGTGCCTAATGGCATCAGTGATATAAAACCCAGAGATTTTCCTCCGGCACACTAAGTGCAGTGGGGAGTTAACAGCTAATTTGTGTAATGCGCTGAGTTTTATTTGGACAACCATAGAGCGGGTGGGAGGATGTCCACCTTATCTCCACCCCGGGGCGTGCTCTGGGGCTTAAGTAGCTGGCCTCCAGAAGCAGTAGTTGTTCAGTAGGGCTGGAGATAGGATCTCCAGTGGTTTGTGTCTTGAGGAGGAAAAGACTGAACCTGTGCTATCCCTGTGTTGCTCCCCTGCCCGGAGAGAGCAGGGGTAGGTGAGTATATTAATACACTCACACAATAATACATACATGTACACACACTTAATGTTTAAAAACTTTAATGGGAGTAGCCAACATAATCACACACATGTACAGTATGTATACAGTAAGAAGTGCTATAAAAAAATAGAAATGTTAATAGTATTTATCAATTTACCAAGTGAATGAACAAAAGAGAAGCTATTTTTTGCACCAACCTATAACTTTTGCATAGTACTATATATATTTCTATTCTCACACTAGTTAAGCTTTGATTACTCTCTGCATAAGTTTCACTAGGTCAGTAACATTTTAATTAGGTATAAATATGCAAATATATGGGATTAATATTGAGCCTGCACAGAAGATGAACAACCACCACGTCGTGGTCTGTGCATTATTGTAAGATGCTAATCAAAATGCAGAAATGTCTAGGAATAGATGAATCTGTTTATGGAACTAACAAGGCTCCTGTGCCGATGGTATTAATTAGGTGTGTGTAATATACCGGTGCCCAGGAATGTATACGGCCCTGCTGCGGCCCCCGTGCCATAAACACGTCAACAAAAGGCAAATTATTGCATCTGCTTATATTTTATTCATCTTTCTCCAGGGCTAGAAGGAAATGTCGCAACTGTGGGAGCCCCGGGTAACTGGATCCTACCAGCTCCTCCGTCATATGTTTTCACCTTTTTGATTTATATCTTACATTTTACAACATTCATTAAAGGGAAAGGATGTAAAAATCTCTCTTCTGGGATGTGACCTCTCGGTGCAGACACGGTCCCCTGAGCACCGCAGCTCCGATGCTGAAGCTCAGTGATTTCTGCAATAGTATTGGAAAAGAGAACATCTAGCATGTGTAGTGATCACACCATTATAATCACCCTGACAGCTATGTGGCGTTGCAGATTGAAGGGTACACTTATAGATTTGTTCATATCTCCAAACCTTTGAGAGCCTGAGGAGCTTATCAGCAATACACATATGACTAGAATTACTTCTTGGTACGGAGTGTTTTCTTAGAACATAGTATCTGGTATATTTCCCAGAAATCGATATTGTATATATGTAAAAATCAGATGGCGAGAGAAATATTGGATGCATCAGATAAATTATATACATATATATATATATATATATATATATATATATATATATATATATATATATACACATTTTTTTTGTATTGTCTAGAAAAAGTCCTAAACTCTGTGCTGACTTCATTGTGCTTTTCTGACATAAAGCTCCAAATCCTTGAACCCTTTAATTCCCCTAAGGAGAAAGCCACCAATAAGGAGTGCTCAGGAGATCCCAGCGTGTGCATGTAAGGTTGGGAATGTTATAAACTGCATCATTGTATAGCCAGTCCAACGCCTCCCTACTTGCCGCAATGGCTTACCTCTCTGTCGCAGTAAATAGGAGTCATTATACCCAAGATGAATTTATTACTGAGTTCAATGGGGCTATTAAGATCTTTATTAAGCTCCCACAGTTGGTGGCTGTGGGCAAATTACATTTCATCCTTTAAGGGTTATTCCCAAAATCACAGTGTGATCTTGTAATAATGTACACATATATTTATTAATATGTGCCAATATACCGTAACTCCGTTTTAAATCTACCCTGTTTTGCACATGTCACACCATTAAGGATGCCCCTCCAGGCTTTATGTACCTTCTAGTTGTTACTGGAACCATCCGGGGAACGTTCCTGGGCTCCTGGGCGATCATGCGCAGTGAAGTCTCTCCCAGATGATGTCACAGAAAGGGGCGGATTTTCCTTCATTACAGTGCACGAGCTCACACCAGAAAGCAGTGGTGTACAGGTGTGCTGGTAACTATGAGGAGTGACGTACTGCAGGATGGGGCTGTATACATGGGGCTGTGAGGAGAGATGTACTGCAGGATGGGGCTTTATACATGGGACTGCGAGGAGAGATATACTGCAGGATGGGGCTGTATACACGGGGCTGCGAGGAGAGATGTACTGCAGGATGGGGCTGTATACATGGAGCTGCGAGGAGAGATATACTGCAGGATGGGGCTGTATACATGGAGCTGCGAGGAGAGATGTACTGCAGGATGGGGCTGTATACATGGAGCTGCGAGGAGAGATGTACTGCAGGATGGGGCTTTATACATGGGACTGCGAGGAGAGATGTACTGCAGGATGGGGCTGTATACATGGGACTACGAGGAGAGATGTACTGCAGGATGGGGCTGTATATATGGGGCTGCGAGGAGAGATGTACTGCAGGATGGGGCTGTATACATGGGGCTGCGAGGAGAGATGTACTGCAGAATGGGGCTGTATACGTAGGGCTGCGAGGAGAGATGTACTGCAGGATGGGGCTGTATACATGGGGCTGCGAGGAGATATGTACTGCAGGATGGGGCTATATACATGGGGCTGCGAGGAGAGATGTACTGCAGGATGGGGCTGTATACATGGGGCTGCGAGGAGAGATGTACTGCAGGATGGGGCTATATACATGGGGCTGCGAGGAGAGATGTACTGCAGGATGGGGCTGTATACACGGGGCTGCGAGGAGAGATGTACTGCAGGATGGGGCTGTATACATGGGGCTGCGAGGAGAGATGTACTGCAGGATGGGGCTTTATACATGGGACTGCGAGGAGAGATGTACTGCAGGATGGGGCTGTATACATGGAGCTGCGAGGAGAGATGTACTGCAGGATGGGGCTTTATACATGGGACTGCGAGGAGAGATGTACTGCAGGATGGGGCTGTATACATGGGACTGCGAGGAGAGATGTACTGCAGGATGGGGCTGTATACATGGGGCTGCGAGGAGAGATGTACTGCAGGATGGGGCTGTATACATGGAGCTGCGAGGAGAGATGTACTGAAGGATGGGGCTTTATACATGGGACTGCGAGGAGAGATGTACTGCAGGATGGGGCTGTATACATGGAGCTGCGAGGAGAGATGTACTGCAGGATGGGGCTTTATACATGGGACTGCGAGGAGAGATGTACTGCAGGATGGGGCTGTATACATGGGACTACGAGGAGAGATGTACTGCAGGATGGGGCTGTATATATGGGGCTGCGAGGAGAGATGTGCTGCAGGATGGGGCTGTATACATGGGGCTGCGAGGAGAGATGTACTGCAGAATGGGGCTGTATACGTAGGGCTGCGAGGAGAGATGTACTGCAGGATGGGGCTGTATACATGGGGCTGCGAGGAGATATGTACTGCAGGATGGGGCTATATACATGGGGCTGCGAGGAGAGATGTACTGCAGGATGGGGCTGTATACATGGGGCTGCGAGGAGAGATGTACTGCAGGATGGGGCTGTATACATGGGGCTGCGAGGAGAGATGTACTGCAGTATGGGGCTGTATACATGGGGCTGCGAGGAGAGATGTACTGCAGGGTGGGGCTGTATGCATGGGGCTGCGAGGAGAGATGTACTGCAGGATGGGGCTGTTTACATGGGGCTGCGAGGAGAGATGTACTGCAGGATGGGGCTGTATACATGGGGCTGCGAGGAGAGATGTACTGCAGGATGGGGCTGTATACATGGGGCTGCGAGGAGAGATGTACTGCAGGATGGGGCTGTATACATGGGGCTGCGAGGAGATATGTACTGCAGGATGGGGCTGTATACATGGGGCTGCGAGGAGTGATGTACTGCAGGATGGGGCTGTATACATGGGGCTGCGAGGAGAGATGTACTGCAGAATGGGGCTGTATACATGGGGCTGCGAGGAGAGATGTACTGCAGGATGGGGCTGTATACATGGAGCTGCGAGGAGAGATGTACTGCAGGATGGGGCTTTATACATGGGACTGCGAGGAGAGATGTACTGCAGGATGGGGCTGTATACATGGGGCTGCGAGGAGAGTTGTACTGCAGGATGGGGCTCTGAACAGAGAGGCTGAGAGGATAAAATGATCTTTTTAATCATAGACCTGAGACAGGGACAAGGGGGCATCCTCTACGTCTGGAGGAAAGAAGGTTTAAGCATAATAACAGACGCGGATTCTTTACTGTAAGAGCAGTGAGACTATGGAACTCTCTGCCGTATGATGTTGTAATGAGTGATTCATTACTAAAATTTAAGAGGGGACTGGATGCCTTTCTTGAAAAGTATAATGTTACAGGGTATATATACTAGATTCCTTGATAGGTTGATCCAGGGAACTAGTCTGATTGCCGTATGTGGAGTCGGGAAGGAATTTTTTTCCCCAAGGTGGAGCTTACTCTTTGCCACATGGTTTTTTTTTGCCTTCCTCTGGATCAACATGTTAGGGCATGTTTGGTTAGGTTATGGGTTGAACTAGATGGACTTAAAGTCTTCCCTCAACCTTAAAAACTATGTATGTTACTATGTATATTGCAGGATGGGGCTTAAGACAGACTGTCTACTGCTGAGAAACCAGTTACATGAAACTTCTAATACCACTATATTGATGCACATGGCTGAGGATTATCTTCTGATAGATGCATCAACGGAGCAGCATTTGCAGCTTCAGAAACCTGATTTGTCAGCAGTTGAACACAGCTTCTCACAGCAGTTCTGGAAGAGGCGGGAGAGTTGAGCTCTGCTATAACCAGCTAACATTGTAAAATCAGGCAGCTACTGATATAGATAGAAGATAAAACTAGTCCGACAGAGTACAGTACACTATCAGACAACGTACATAGGACCACCCACTCAGCTGTGTGAAATTGGATGCACTGCGGAGCATGAAAAAAGACACAAAGGTTCAAGAAAGAAATTGTATGTGTTGGACTTTATCTGTGTACTTACTATACATTTACTGTGTTTCAGGAACAATTATGTAATTCTGGGAATATCCCTTTAAAGGATTAGACCAGCATTAAAAGAAAAGAACAGTGTGCTGCTTTCAAGAAACAGCGCCACCTCTGTTCATGGGCTATATCGTGTATTGCAGCTTAGACCAGCTGACTTCAATAAAAATAACCACTTTTATATTAATATATGCTTACAGATCTATAGCAGATTTTAGCCTTTTCACGTAAATATTAGGCTTGAATCAGTTTCAGTGCAGTAAGACCACACGTTTTATATTGTTTCATATATAAGCCTGGTAACTGTGCCTTTGTGTCACTTTACTGTTGAGTTTAAAGGTATTTTTTCCAAATCTGTTGTGACTTTATATGTAAATAAGTGACACTAATCTCATTTACCCCAGTATTGCTTATATTTGACCTGAGATTTCTTCTACCGCAAGGTCAAGTGAGTAAATTAACCTGCATGGAGGACGCAGTGAAAAGAAAGGACGGCCGGTAGCGAACAACCTTTAGGCCATTTCAGACACAGTGAGAGTGTTGTGGATTTTGCGCTAAAAATCTGCCACATAGTACAGTTTAATGCAAGTATAAAGTCGTGACTTGTATTGTTTAAGATTACTGTACTCGTTATTTTTTATTATATATACCCCTTTTCACATGTATAGTGCCATGAAATAAATGGCGCTATAATAATAAATAATAATAATGGTAATAAAGTGTTTTTCTAAACCCCATCCCATACACAAGTAGTGTATATAACATGTGCTTTATAACACAAATTTATGGAAACCTTATAGCAAAAAATATAACTCAAATTGTGATCATAGTGCCAGAAAAATGATGCAGCCGTGTGGTGTAGGGGAGTTGAGTTGCAGTTGATTTTCAAGGTAACCTAATCAGAAGGGAGCCATGGCAGTGCCAGCATTGTATCACCAGGCCTATGCTGGTGTATTTCATATGTTTGGGGTGGCATGATGTTGAAGATATTTTATTGCCTTGGCATTATTTCTCACAACTATGGTCGGTTTTGATAAGGGGCTTGCTGGAGTCAGTGCGTGCCTCTTAATGAATCAGGAACATCAGGTGTCTGCCTCGCCACATACCTTACTCCAGTCATAGGTTGTGGTGTAAAAAACATCGCCACTGAACATGAATTTGTCATGTGGGGGTTGCCACCCTCCTGTGCCAGTTTTGTCAGAACTGGGTGGAAATGGAGTGAAAACACCAAAAGTCGAAAAATGTTACCACTGCCTTGAGTTGCACCAAAATTTTGCAATTTTTCAAAGCTTACTAGACTCGAATTCTGGCATACAGGCTTTGATGAATTGGGCCCTATGTATATTAATCCGGATTTGTATAACAATGATACATGATCTTCCTGTGTACACCCACTTATCAGCAGACTTTATTGTCAAAGATCCAACCTGATATTTGCTACCATAAATCTGCTGCGATTATTGTGCCGTGCTTCGCCTTTACTTAGCTGTGAGAATGGGAACATTGATGTATTCTTTGATCCTTGTAGTTAAAAGCTTGAGTGCACAAGGAGAGGACAACACGATTGCGTGTGATACGACCTGTCCCAAGATGAATCCCCGCACGCCTGCTTCTCTACAGGCTCCTCCAACAGATTCGCTTTTATTAATGCATAGTGCATTACTATTCATTCTTCGCTGCGCTGTCCTGGACTATTTCACATCTGTATAATTGAATAAAGGATGAGTCAGAGTAGAATCCTGCCCTGTTCTAACAACTAAGGCTACGTTCACATTTGCGTTGTTGGGCGCAGCGTCGTCGATGCATGCGTCATGCGCCCCTATCTTTAACATGGGGGGGCGCATGGACATGCGCCGGTATGCGTTGCACTGCGTTTTACGACACATGCGTCATATAGACGCACAAGACAGGGCGCAGGGGACGCTACTTGTAGCGTTTTCCCTTTGCCGAAAGTCCCGATCTGTAGGATCTTATGACAACGCATGCGTCGCAAAACGCTGCGTTGTTGGTTGCGTCACGTCGCATCGCCGACGCTGCACCCAACAACGCAAATGTGAACGTAGCCTAAAAGATGTGAGATGTGAAAAGAAGCAGACCAGTATTATTATTATTATTATTTATTATTATAGCGCCATTTATTCCATGGCGCTGTACATGTGAGGAGGGGTATACATAATAAAAACAGGTAGAGTAATCTTGGAACAATACAAGTCACAACTGGTACAGGAGGACAGGGGACCCTGCCCGCGAGGGCTCACAATCTACAAATGTGACATTGCTGGAATCAGGGTCTCTGTCTCAACATCCTGCTGCTTTCAGATTAGGTAGCATAAATCTGGTGACATATTACCTTTAAAGAGGTTTTTTCACTAATTATATTTATCATCTATCTCATGGATGGGTGATAATAAATGTATTATCCCTGGGAATCCAAAGCTTGGGCCTAAGTTCCATGCGTAAATGAAGTTCTCATGATGATGGCAGTCAGACCCTCAGTGATCATACATGTATTATCTTTTCTGTGAATAGGTCATTCATGTATTTATTGGGATCACCCCATTCACTAAACCAGAGAACCCCATTAATGGAAAAACACTATGTTACTGCAAGTCATGTACTTCTCTTCCCAATATACTAAGGCATTGCTTGCGGAGTGATATTCCTGAATATGGTCTTTCTCATTAATGACCTCCGGACTGGCACACTGTGTCTGGCACACTGTGTCTGCTGATGCGCCTGAAGGGTTTATAGGGAGCGTTTTTCGTCCTGCTTTATCATCCCTCTTATTACTGCATAGATTGTTTCCTAGTAACCTATATTAGGGAATCGCTCTCCGCATTTGTCCTTAAGGAGCAATACGTCATTTGCAAATTATGACCTTTTGGAACATGTTCTTGGATTGATATTCACCAACCCCCTTGGACCTGGCACCAGGTCATAAGTGGAGACTTTTTGCTCTTATGTTATTGCTGCTGCTCCTCTGAGTATTTTGCTTTATGTTTGTAATTCTCCATACGGTTCTAGAGCTATGGACCTTTTTATCTAGTGCTAACATTTGTGGTCTTTACCAATAAGGTGTTGTACACAGGGTAATTATGCATAGCACCCTCAAGGAGATGCCCTCAGACCATCTTGTAAGCCATGCCCCCTTAGTAAAGAAGATAAAAATTAGCTCAAGAAGAAAAGATCCATATCTATTGGACCATAAGATGGATAAAAAAAAGAAAAAAACTGTAAAAGCAGAAACTGGTCAGTTTTGACTCAGTGACAGGCCTTCTTTATATAATTTCTAGGTTGTTATTTACATATTTTTCCAGTAGAGAAAGAAAAGGTGTCTCTAACTCGGCTGGGTGTATGGGTCGCACTTAGTAAAAACTGAATTTAACTGGCTGCATTTTTTGCAGAACAAGATGACGTTTTCAGTGATAGCATTTTTTTCCTATGCTACTTTTTAATCTTTTTTAAATTTTTTTTTGATGTAATTATTTTTTTAATGGAATTTATCATGTGGGATATGGTACAGTTTTATAGCTTGGGTTGTTACGAATGTGGTGATTACCAATGTGTACTATTTTGCCTACTTTATCTTGTACATAAAACAGCATTAGTGTCAAATATATTTCCATTTTTTTTTTTTCAATATTTATAATTTTATTTCCTTTTTTTGTCCCTCAATTGGCACCAAGCAGTAATATTGTCATGTAATTTGCCCCATATAGTAATTCTAACCTCCAACCTGTAATAAAGTCCCACATCCTGGTCCACATCTTGTAGCAATGTTCCCTATCTTGGTCTTCATCTTGTACCAATGTCCCCATCCTGGTCCCCAACTTGTAGCAGTGTTCCCCATCCTGATCTCCATCTTGTAGCAATGTACCCCATCCTGGTCCTTATCTTGTAGCAATATCCCCCATTCTGGTTCACATCTTGTAGTAATGTCCCCATCTTGTAACAATGATTCCCACCCTGGTTTCTATCTTGTAGCAATTTTCCCCATCTTGAAGCAATGTTCCCCGCCCTGGTCCCCAGCTTGTAGCAATATTCCCCATCGTGATCTCCATCTTGTAGCAATGTACCCCGTCCTGGTGCACGACTTGTAGTAATGTTCCCTATCCTGGTCTCCATCTTGTGGCAATGTCCCCCGTTCTGGTCCCCATATTGTAGTAATGTTCCCTATCCTGGTCCCCATCTTGTAGCGATATCTTTCATTCTGGTGTCCATCTTGTAGTAATGATTCACTCCCCATTCTGGTGCACATCTTGTTGTGATGTTCCCTATCCTGAACCCCATCTTGTAGCAATATCCCCCATTCTGGTCTCCATCTTGTAGTAATATCCCCATCTTGTAGCAATGATTCCCATCCTGGTTCCTATTTTGTAGCAATATTTCCCATCCTTGTCCTCATCTTGAAGCAGTGTTCCCCAACCTGGTCTCCATCTTGAAGCAGTGTTCCCCATTCTGGTCTCCATCTTGTAGCAATGTCCCTCATCCTGGTGCACATCTTGTAGCAATGATTTCCATCCTAGTCCCCATGTTGCAGTAATATCCTCCATCCTGGTGCACATCTTGTAGCAATGTTTTCTATCCTGGCCCCCATGTTGCAGTAATGTCCTCCATCCTGGTGCACATCTTGTAGCAATGTTTTCTATCCTGGCCCCCATGTTGCAGTAATGTCCTCCATCCTGGTGCACATCTTGTAGCAATGTCCCACATTCTGGTCCCTGTCTTGTAGTAATGTCCTCATCTTGTAGCAATGATTCTCACCCTGGTTCCCATGTTGTAGCAATGTTCCCTATCCTGGTCCCCATCTTGTAGCAACGTTCTCCATCCTGGTCCCATTCTTAAAGTAATGTTCTCCATCCTGGTCCTCATCGTGATCTCCATCTTGTAGCAATGTTCCCCATCCTGGTCCCATCATGATCTCCATCTTGTAGCAATGTTCCCTATCCTGGTCCTTATCTTGCAGTAATGTCCCCCATCATGGTGCACATCTTGTAACAATGTCCCCATCTTGAAGCAATGTTCCCCATCCTGGTCCCTATCGTGATCTCCATCTTGTAGCAATGTCCCCCTTTCTGGTCCCTATCTTGTAGTAATGTCCTCATCTTGTAGCAATGTCCCTCATCCTGGTGCACATCTTGTAGCAATGTTCCTTATCCTGGTCCCCATCTTGTAGCAACATTCTCCATCCTGGTCCCCTTCTTGAAGCAATGTTCCCCATCCTGGTCCTCATTGTGATCTCCATCTTGTAGCAATGTTCCCCATCCTGGTCTCCATCGTGATCTTCATCTTGGAGTAATGATCCCCACCCTGGTCCCCATCTTGTAGCAATGTTCAGCATTTTGGTCCTCATCTTGTAGTAATGTCCCCAATTCTACCACTCTTCAAATACACAATATTAAAAAAAAGAACAAATGATTCTTCTCACCTGTCCCTGAATCATCTTCTCCACAGCCAGGACAGTGCATGGCAATGATGTTATTTGCTTCCCACAACGGGCACGCCGATTTTGGCTGGCAGCCTCTGATTGGCCGGCAGCTGGTATTGCGGTGCCGTGAGACAGTCTCTGCGCTTCAATACATTTAATTTGAATATACGTTTGAGCACACACATTTAGCTGAAAAGAAGCGCTGGTGTCGGTAGCCCCCTGGATGGAGCTGCCATCGTATCTAGAGCTTCGGTGCCTGCAGGCCTAGAGGACCACTTGCGGTCCACGGGCCGCGTGTTTGAGACACCTGGTTTAAAAACTTGTAAAGCTCGATTGTTTATACCAGATATATTTCCAAGAGCCCTAATGCAACCTAGAAAAAACATAAGAAAACAGATGTTTTTGATAGTGGGTTATTTGGAAGTAAATTTAGATTAGAAACTCTTATGACCAAGGACTTCTATTATTTCACTGTTTATCTTTTATATTTAGTATTTGTCATTTTACTTATTTATTACTTTCCCAGCTTTAAACTGTTGCAGTATAAATTTATATATGTGAATAAGCTTGCAAAAATTATTTTAATATTATATTAATAATCTTGCAAAGTAGAAACATGGCTTTAATAGTAAGTACTATGAGGATAGGTTCACAGACATCATCTAGGCAAAGCGCTCTTGTTTTTTACTCCAGCCAACACACAATGAGCCTAATTAATAAAAACTGTCTAAAAGAAATTCTCTCTTTGTTACCCCCAGCAAACATTCGGGACTTACGGTAGTTTTTCTGTTAAAATTAAAGTTTCCCTCTCATTGGTGGCAACAAAGGCAGATTTTCTTTAAGGGGATGTGCACACCACATCTTTTTCTGGTGGGTCCGCTCTGAAAGCCACCTGATCAAGCTTCCAGAAAATGATCAAAAGAACAAACATGCATTTCTACGTAAAAACAACTTGGGGTTTATATGTTCAGTATTTTGAGTGTCTTTTAACTGCAAGTTAAATGTTTTCGAAGATGCCAAGCAGTTAGAAGGAGTGAGCTGACTATTCTACAGTCGGTTTTACACTCGAAGTGTCACAAAACAAGTCAATGGGAAGACTCATTAGATGCGCGGAAGATGCCCAAACATGTTTTCAGTGTTTAGACAACATCAATGCTTGAAAAATTGCTTCATTGTTGAATTCAGTTAGAATGAACGCCCAAAACACACCAGTAAAAAAGATTGCCCAAATGCACTGGAAAAAACAGCTAAATAAAAAACTTGAAAAAAAATTGCTCAGGAAACAACCAAAAAACACTAACAAACATGCTTCAGTCAAAAAAAGGAGTACGTTGAAGCCTCTTCCCTTTCATAAATGAAACCATTGTGTGCGCATATGCAGCGCCCCAGAGTCCTGGTCGTTGCAGTAATGTCGCTCTTCCACCAGGGGGAGTGATATTACGTCTGTTGGTACTAAAGGGGTTCATCTTTCCAGGTATCACAAGTCACACACTACACTTCACACTCCAGTCCACCAGGGGGAGCCTTGCTTCTATCTATTAGGGCACTCCTCACACACGGGTAAAACTGGTGGGTTGGATAGGAAGTTAGTCAGAAGCTACCTAGGTTTGACCCAGAGAGGACCTGTCAGGCAGACAGGGGGAAAGGAGGAACATCTGAGCTTCAGACAGAGGGTCCCTGTCAGGAGTGGGATCCTGACAGAGGCCAAGCACGAGGTAGAACGTTACGGAGCTGCGCCTGCACCCCATGCGGCAGCATCCTAAGAAAGGACACGAAGAGAAGTGTATTGTGGAGAGTGAGAAACGAAGTCACAGCACAAGGAGATATTACCGGGAGGAGTTCTGCCCCAAGATCGGCAGCCTCCTTCTGAGGCGCGTAGCTGGTGGCCGGAACACCGAGGGAGTAATAGGCTCTACGCTTTACTTCAGAGACCGGCAGGACAGTCAATTCCAAGTTGGTTGCCCGACCTTAATACCTAAGAAGACACGGAGGCAAATTGTGGGAGAGGGGCGTCTCTAGGGTCCCTATAAATAAGCTCCACGCCTACCCCGTCATACGGGTTGTCCTATCCATACCATCTGGGGGACAGAGAGAGAACATCAGAAATATACACGAGAGTTGTGAGGACTATCCCGTGGTGCTCAGCAGGGAGGTACTACAACACACAGGCGCTAGTAGGAAGGCTACTGATTTCCACCTGGATAAGGGAACTCTCGATGTGCCTTCGGACTGGCCGGACTCTGCCTGCCCTTTGAACGGTACTCTGGACTGTGGACCCTGAAGTCTTCAGTAAAAGGTAAAGAGACTGCAACCTTTGTGTCCTCGTTATTCATTGTGCCTTACATCGTCCACCATCACCACCTACACATCTGCGAAGCCCTGGGGACATACTTCACCTGTGGGAAGGTATACATCTAGCTGCCATTCCATCACCCCAGCGGACCCCTAAGCAGCGTCGGTCACCCTGACCGAATACCACAGGTGGCGTCACAAACACCGTACAAACTTCACCTTTAATTGGGCGCCCCTTGGAAGGGCCACGGACCGGGTCGGGCCACCATGACATCCCCAGAACCGAGAGAGATAGACCCAGTACCGAGTACCCCATTGCCCTACACGTGGGGGCGCTCCACATACACTTACTTGGTTTAATCAGATTTTCAGTACTGCATGATAGGCAGATGGTAAACACCCTTATATGCTGTGATGATAAGTGAACAAATATACAGTATATATTTATATAGCAAAATATTGTCAATAAGATTTCTTTATTAAAAAAAAAAAAGAAAGAAAATAAATGGATAATCTGGCCTGTCACACTCACCAGTAATAAGGATGATCTGACGACTTGCTATCCATCTAGCCATATTGATTTGTATTGGCTACAGACTGACAGGTGACACCACAAAGCAGCTTTACTAAACCTGTGCGTATAATTAAATGCCAAGCTGCTCATCACAACTGATGCCGCAGAACCACTGACAAAAGAAGATGAGGGGTCTCTGAGTTTACCAGCGCTCTTTCTTGACACCTGTCTTTTCTGACATACTTCCACTATTCCTTAATGATTTTACTTTGACAATACAGAGCTGTGCTTACCCTCAGTATTATAAGGCACTTCAAGACTCTTTGCAGCATCTTATAGTATTGTGGTAGAGACAATAAGATAAAATGCTTGATAAATATGTGGATACATTTGTCACAGTTTGCACTATTTTTCTCAGTCAACATTGATAGTCCTCTTTTGGGCTGAAAGACTAAGACCCTGATTCATCAAGGTTCGAATTTTGCATTGTAGTCGTAATGAAAAATGCATTGGATTAAAATGCAGCAAATTCATTAAAAGCCGTTCACCTCTTACTTATGCTATGCCACATTGATTCCTATACAGTAGATAGCTGCTCACCTCCGTCTGCTACCTCTCAGCTCCTGACTCACTGCCCTGTGTTTGTTCAAATGTCCTTTATCTTTATATGTAAATGCAGTAATAGCAGTGAACTCAAAATAACACTGTTACCTGAATGTGTTACAGCAGACCTTTTGCTGAACTTTATAGTTCTACTAATACTACATTTCTGCTGCTCACCAGAACTGTCACTCAAGGAGGAGAGCCTGCCCTGCCATAAACCAGGAAGTAAGGAGACTGTAAGGAGAGTGTAAGGAGACTGCATAGCTTTAAGCCGCTCCAGAGACAACTGGCGAATACCCCGTAAAGTTGTTTACTTGTTTGTATTTTAATTAATGATTTTAAAATCTAAAGTTTACACAGTGCACTATTATTGGTATCTAACTATAGACTGTTCGAGATACAAGTCTCAATACATGGGAATAGTAGGCCCTATAGTTCCTGGGTCTTTACTGTTTGCCATGTCCCCAGAATGCACACTTAGAGCTCATATGAACACGGAGAACATATAAAATATGGATTTACTTAGTCCCATAAGGAATGAATGGAGCAGCAATCAAACATGCACACAAATTGCTCCATTCTAAAGGGGATAAAACTTCCCCATTCTGCCGATTGGTGCAGGCACAATAGTTGGTCCCACAAGGATCCTACAGATAGGTGCTAAGGTTACAACCCCTCTAGTTAGAATGGAGAGAGCTGAATGCATGATGTCTTCCTTTCTGAACTGTGAGTGGGAGCTGACCTTCAACCACCTGATCGGAGGGAGTCTTGGAATAACTAGCTGTAGATATTTATGGCACATACTTTCAATGTGCCCTCAGAAGGTAATACCTCCTAATACCCACGTTCTATTGTGGCCCTTGGGGCTTGTTTAATCTGACATTACAGCTGTCAGACGTTAGAAGATTTTTCACCCATGCTCTAATATATGATTTGCTGTTGAAATAACTGAAACTGCAAATAACTCTGCATTGACAATAGAGTACCAAATCTTACACATTATGCTTTAACAACATTCTACTTTGTGCAGCAAACCCCTGCGCCCCTATGGCCATGCTTTGCCTGGTCCCCTTTATATGCTTGCTTCCAGTGGTGATGTGTTAGAGCCTGGATAAAGATGCTGGGAAGGAATCAGGCAAGGTGTAAAATCTTAGCCACTTGCCTGCTACTCCATGCAGAAAATTGCCATGATTTCCGTCTCTTGTACAGTTATCACTTCACTATAAGAGAAAGTTAAAAAAATGACTGAGTACAGATGGATGTTCAGATGTGGTTCTTGTCTAAGCATAGGTGACATTGACAAGGTAGAGCTTGGAAACCCTGAAGGTGAACATGACCAGGACGTCATATTAGGCACTGGAAGAACGATGATGTATGTTTGCCTCAATCTTCCATCTTTCCTTAGTGAATTATGAGTGTAGGTTTGCTCTATTCCTCTGATAACAACTATTTATCATATGGTTGGGGATTTTTTCTTCTCTTGCGCAGTTAATGTGTCAGGGCTCAAGGAACAGAGGACAACCAATGAGAATGACTCTTTAACCTCTACAAAACAATGAAGTTGCTGAAAGCTGCATAACTCTTGTGACAGTGACTGACATGTTATTGGCAGCTCGTCCCTCAATAGAGAAGGTGTGACTTAATGAGTGTTTCTTTAAAGTTGGCTGGAGAATGTCAAGGTCAAACACATGTCCTGAATAACAGTTTCCTCCTTTTCTTTGAATCTCCTTTTCTTTGAGTCCGAGGAGCAGCCACTTGCTCACCACTTTCCTTCCCTTTCCCTTCAAAGGTGAGAAATAATAAGATATTGTATTTTTCTGTCGATTCCAAGCCAAGGTCATGAGGACTCACTGGGAAAACGGGTTCCTCTGTGTATCACTGTAACATATTAACCACTTCAGGGGCAGTGTGACCCATAATCAAATGAAAATGGAGACCCAGACATAGCTGCCTCCTGAAAGGGCCTTTGATTCTTTCTGCCAAATATTCTCTCTAACAACGCATCAACTCTTGCACAGATGCTAAAATCCATGTGTATAAATCTTTCCCACCTCGTAAACACTTAATTGAGGCCTAAGCTTTAGTATATATTCGAGGAACAGTATGATTTTATGTTTTGCATTTATAACTTTAGCTTTACATAAGATGAAGTTCTGATTGGAAGTTCCTGCTGAGAAGAGTGCTCAACTTAAAACATGGTTTTTGTTCTTCCTTATATTGACCCATATATAGATTTTTTTTAATTTGGGCACTGAGTAGGTGGGAGCTCAAAAGGAGATTTAGTATTATAGTATAACTAGAAATCACAATGGCGCTGAACACGTGTGCCTGAAAGAACAGCAGCAGGCTAACCAACCAGTGTGGTGTGTGTGACTGTCAACAAATAAAGTATATAAAAAAGGTTGCCGCGCTGAACGGCACTCACAGAATAAAATGTAGTCCTGTGCAAGGAATGGCCACTTGCATGGCGGTATCTTCATCCACAGTCCAGTGATGTTTAGCAATGGGAGCGTCCTCCCTAGGGTTGCAATCCCCCGAAGAAACCCGCCGCCGTGGTTCAGCGTTGGCCACGGCCGATGGCGCCGCTGACAGCGTAGCGAGGTGAGCGGGGGGTGTGGTAGGATCGTGACGTCACCTGTCCGTTAGTGACGGACGTGTGTAGGGGCCAATCCCGACGTGTTTCGAGAGCAACGTCCCTCTTTCTCAAGGTATGGCGCCTGCACTGCCGCTGTTCTTATATATCTACCCACGCTCCTGCAGCCCCATGATTTAACAGTGGGTGACACATTTCGCCGGTCAATGTATGCTTGACCTGGCCCAATGCGAACAACCCAACTGCTACTTTCAAATACTGAACCGTGGGCACACCTGAAGCTAGTGGTTGCAACTTATATATACCTGTAGATATTATAATATAATAATCCCTCAACCTTATAAAAATACAATCTTTATTTAGTTAATAGATACAATTAATAGAAATAATAGTAATATAAATATAAAATTTTAAATATGTGAAAAGACTCATCTTGAACTGCATATGTATATGGATATGTGCAGACTCAAAGTGAGCACATAGAAAGATACATAATTGCAAATGATGCCATGAGACCATTGGTAGGTTCCTGGCAGTAAATGTTATTAAAACATGTAAAAATGTATAAAAATCTGCACAAATTGTGAGACAAATATAAAAACCTCTCCGCTGTCTCAAAACTTACTCTAATAAAACAAAAATGCATTAAAATATGTATCTAGAGGAAGCAGGAAAATACCTTATATCTAGACACTTTAGCCCCCAAAGGACTCAATCAAGAGATTGAACTGTATGCCCTTTAAGGCTTTACGGTATTGTGTAAAAATCCATTTGGATTCGATACGGGACATACTCTTGATAAAATCCCCTCCTCTCGGGTTTTTTAGTACCGTCTGAATACCACAGAACGAGAACCCTTCGATTGAACGCTCATGTTTTTCTACAAAATGTCGCGACAGGGGATGTGTTGAAGATCCCTTCAAAATACTGTCCAGGTGCTCTTTAATCCTGTCTCTGAGTCGTCTGTTTGTGCGACCTACGTTCATTTTCTCACAGGGACATCTTATTACATATATAACCCCCCTGGAGTGGCACGAGATCGTTTCCCTGAGGGGGAACTCCCTAGTTTTGTCCATATCCCAAAATGATTTCTGCACTATTGTTGGACGTTTTATACGTAAACAACACGGGCATCTCCCACAGTATGTAAAACTACCTCCTCCAGGGTTCAAATTCTTTTTACTTTTAGGGATTCTACTGGTGCCAAACCCCATTTTCATAGTGTGTGCCAGAATGTTTCCAATGTTCTTCACCTTGCGGTAAATAAATCTTGGTTTTGTTGATAAAAGTGCTCCCACCACCTTATCTTTCTGTAAAATTGGCCAATATTTATTAATGATTTTCGAAAATCTACCATGGTTATCATGATATTGAGTGATCAAAGGGATCCTCCCAATTTCTTGTGCCAAAGAAGTAATTCCTTGATGTTCCTTGGTTCCGTGGATTAGGTGGGGCCTTGGGATACCTTTAGCCTCCTGGCTCACTTGCTCAAGGGAGGGGAGGTCATATCCTCTTTCCAAAAATTGCTTCTGTAAGATGCTCGATTCAGTATCAAAATCTGTATCTCTCGTACAATTACGCCTGATGCGTATAAACTGGCTCTTAGGGATATTTCGGAGCCAAGCCGGAAGATGACAACTGTCCATCTGTATATAACTATTACAGTCTACTTCTTTGTGATAACATTTCGTATACAGGACGTCATTTTCAATGAAGATATTCAGGTCCAGAAAATGTACCTCTGTTTCACTAAAGGTCCCAGAAAATTCTAAACCATACGTATTTTTGTTAAGACCCCCCCACAAATTCTTCCAGCAACTGCCGGGAGCCTTCCCAGATAAAAAGGACGTCGTTAATATAACGACGCCACATAATCAGACCTTTACGTAACGACGCATCTTGAAAGATACAGGACTCCTCCCACTTTCCGACATACAAATTGGCATAACTTGGGGCAAATTTTGTCCCCATGGCTGTTCCCCACGCTTGTAAATAAAATTGATTATTATATACAAAATAGTTATGTTGGAGGATGAACTGCATACCTTCCAAAATAAATGCCAATTGTGTTGGGTTATACAACTGGGATCTAGTTAGAAAATATTCTGCGGATTCACATCCTTTTGCTTGATCGATCACGGTATAAAGGGACTTAATGTCCAAGGTACCCAATATATACTTATTGGACCACTTAATATTCTCTAAGGCCCTGATGGTATCTTGGGTATCTTTCAGGTAAGCCGGAAGAGATGGAACACACTTCTGTAACTGTATGTCCACATACTCTGAAAGATTTGCGGTTAAGCAATTTATACCCGATATAATAGGTCCTAGCACCTGGACAGTATTTTGAAGGGATCTTCAACACATCCCCTGTCGCGACATTTTGTAGATAAACATGAGCGTTCAATCAAAGGGTTCTCGTTCTGTGGTATTCAGACGGTACTAAAAAACCCGAGAGGAGGGGATTTTATCAAGAGTATGTCCCGTATCGAATCCAAATGGATTTTTACACTAGACACTTTAGCCCCCAAAGGACTCAATCAAGAGATTGAACTGTATGCCCTTTAAGGCTTTATGGTATTGATATAAGGTATTTTCCTGCTTCCTCTTGATACATATTTTAATGCATTTTTGTTTTATTAGAGTAAGTTTTGAGACAGCGGAGAGGTTTTTATATTTGTCTCACAATTTGTGCAGATTTTTATACATTTTTACATGTTTTAATAACATTTACTGCCAGGAACCTACCAATGGTCTCATGGCATCATTTGCAATTATGTATCTTTCTATGTGCTCACTTTGAGTCTGCACATATCCATATACATATGCAGTTCAAGATGAGTCTTTTCACATATTCTAAATTTTATATTTATATTACTATTATTTCAATTAATTTTATCTATTAATTAAATAAAGATTGTATTTTTATAAGGTGGGGGGATTATTATATTATAATATCTACAGGTATATATAAGTTGCAACCACTAGCTTCAGGTGTGCCCACGGTTCAGTATTTGAAAGTAGCAGTTGGGTTGTTCGCATTGGGCCAGGTCAAGCATACATTGACCGGCGAAATGTGTCACCCACTGTTAAATCATGGGGCTGCAGGAGCGTGGGTAGATATATAAGAACAGCGGCAGTGCAGGCGCCATACCTTGAGAAAGAGGGACGTTGCCCTCGAAACGCGTCGGGATTGGCCCCTACACACGTCCGTCACTAACAGACAGGTGACGTCACCATCCTACCACACCCCCCGCTCACCTCGCTACGCTGTCAGCGGCGCCATCGGCCGTGGCCAACGCTGAACCACGGCGGCGGGTTTCTTCGGGGGATTGCAACCCTAGGGAGGACGCTCCCATTGCTAAACATCACTGGACTGTGGATGAAGATACCGCCATGCAAGTGGCCATTCCTTGCACGAGATTTAGTATTAGTATCTATATGTTTACATGTAGAATTTCCTCTGTAATTAATGGCAGTGCGGTTCATCTTTTATCATGCACTTGTTTTATCACCTGTTAAATTATGTCCATTTTGTTGGGAGCATACATCATAGAAGGCATAAAATAATGTTAAATTCATCAGCACCCTGCTCCGTTCCAACAGGGCATGGCCACAGAGATGAGCAAACACAACTGAACGCAGTGTCTACTCCGTAATTGAACCCACTGTTACTTAATTGGTGCACAATTTCTAATCTGAGTCCATAATAGATAGGTCATATACAATGGCGTAACTAGAATCCGATGAGTCCTACTGCAGAATTTTGACCTGACCCACCCCCTGCACATGTTGTTCAGATATATGGGCCCTAAATCCTGTAAGGACATACGAGTTGCTCACCTTCCCTCATTATGTAGTAATGTCCCACACCCTGGCCGCCTTCAAGGTATATATGTCCCCAAACCCGGGGCCCATCCTTGTATATACGGTATGTCCCCCATCCTGGTATATATGTCCTTCATGTCCTTCATTCTGGCCCAATCCTGATATCTATCTATCTATCTATCTATCTATCTATCTATCTATCTATCTATCTATCTATATACGCGCACACACACACATGTCCTCCATCCTAGCATGTATGTTTCCCATCCTGGTATATATGACCTCCATCCTGATTTATATGTCCCCCATCTTGGAATCCATCTTGTTATATATATAGTCATGTGCACGTCGATGTCAGCTGTGGGCTTCTGATTGGCCGGCAGCATGTATTGCAGTACACAGACTTGGCAGCCTTCTGCGCCACAATACACGTCATCTGAATATGCGTCTTAGGACAAACATCCAGTTGAAGTTTGCTCTAGCGTCAGCGGCCCCCTACCCACATGGGCCTGGTCACAAATAATCACTGTGGAGACACAGCATTGTATCTTAATTAACCAGATGTCTATTTTTAGCAAACCAAGAATAATAGACTGTAATCTGTATGTTGACTTTTGAATTTAAAGGGAACCTGTCACCTGAATTTGGCGGGACCAGTTTTGGGTCATATGGGCGGGGTTTTCTGGTGTTTGATTCACCCTTTCCTTACCCGCTGGCTGCATGCTGGCTGCAATATTGGATTGAAGTTCATTCTCTGTCCTCCGTAGTACATGCCTGCACAAGGCAATCTTGCCTTACGCAGGCGTGTACTATGGAGGACAGAGAATGAACTTCAATCCAATATTGCAGCCAGCATGCAGCCAGCGGGTAAGGAAAGGGTGAATCAAACACCCGAAAACCCCGCCCATATGACCCAAAACTGGTCCCGCCAAAGTCAGGTGACAGGTTCCCTTTAAGCATTTCCTTCTGGCTGGTCAAGAAAACAGACTTTTGTTTGTGTAAACCTGTAATATTGACTTGTAAGCTGATATTTGGTAAAACATAGTGTGCTCTTATCCTTGATGACTAGTGATGTGTACTGATATGCTTATTATGCATTGAGTAGCCTAGATAGTTTGTTGCAAATAGATTACATAAGCAATGCACCTTGGTTGTCACTATTCTTCCCCTTATCTGTGATGCTGGACTGAAGGACACTGATTTAACATAAAAAGAGGTGATATGCCTCTAAGAGACTCAGAAAGAGAGAGAGAGGCAGAGAGTGAGCGGCAGAGAGATAGAGACAGAGATTCTGCCAAGATATCCAAACATATAGGGGACCCTACAGGACTGCTGCCAATACATCATGGCCCCATCTGAGGGACACGGACCTATTATTCTGCAGGAAACAACTTAGGGGACCGAGGCCCCGGTTGGAAGAATACAGATCTGCTCCATTGACCATCGCTGAACCGTGGATACATTTGGAGAAAGCCAGGATTGGGACCCACCGATCGCCTGGCTACATGGAGATGTCCAGAGAAGCCAGGTTGTGACCCTCACGTCAACTGGCCTTGTACCTCAGTGAACCGTCATCTTCCTAAACTTGTCGTTGCATCCTCTGTGTGTGTGTGCCACGGGGGGGTGTAGTCGACCCTGGAGGATGAAGCCAGCTTATGACCCTCTGGTCAACTAGCCTGGTACCTGAATTGACTGTCATCTCTCTAGGCTTGTCGTTACCTCCTCTCTGTGTGCGTGCCACAGATGGGGAAGTCGATCCTGGTAGCTCTGAAGTAACAACTGCCATTATCCCGGCATGTCAGCGAAAGGGTGAGACTCTGTAATGTGCACCATCTTGGTGTATTTTGCTGGGACTGTTCTCCGTGTTATCTGCTTGTTTTGTGGTTTAATAAAGCATTGCCCCACTGTTTCACCCTGTGTTTGTCTGAGTAGCGTTATGCCCATGTTAAAAGGAGAGCGGGCGTTCGGTGGGACGATCCCAGTTCTATGCGGTTTCGGCTAGCAAACCGGGGCACCCGCCGAACCCTGTGTATCCGCAATCGCCCCTGGTCATATATAATAATTTATAATAAAAAAATTACTATAAAATAGAAAATAAGGGACTTAGATTTGTTGAACATGGAATAAGTTTTGTAATTAAAATGTCTACATTTTATTAAATTCCTATGAAAGTATATACCGTATGTATCCAGTTATTAGAGATGGAAAATGAATTCTACTTGAACTTTACAAAAATCAACATTCACCAAAATGCTGTTTTTTTTTTGTAATTCACTTCTGCTCAGATGCATCAAAATGGTGTCCTTGGCCACCAGTTTTCTGAACAGTAAAGGTTCATCAAAATATTAAAAATGTAAACAAAAATCTTTATACTCACGTCTCCAGTCCCTTCAGCCTGTCTGATCCTTGCCACATGTTCAGATTGCAGCCCGTGTTTTAATTCCTGGGCCTCTCATGCTGGCCTTCTGGCCTTGCTGATGACTAGGCGCAAGTACGCAGAAAGTTACACCCTCATGATGTTGCATCGTGTGCTGTGACGATTCGCGCACATTGAAAGAATCCTCCTAGGTCCTCCTCTAAACTATAAGACCTTCCCTTCCCCGTATTTGAGGCCCTGGGATTTGAGCACAAGTGGCGAAGATCTGTAGATGCAGTGAGGACTAGATGGGCGACAGTGAGGAGCGGAGAGACTGGATAAGTGAATTAGGTGGTGACTATAAGTGTTTCTTTTTTTTTACAGCTTAGATTTATTATGGTCTGGACATTAAATTTGCACAGTATAACTTCTCAGCAAATCGAATTTCCTGGGAAAATCCGCATAAGCAGGTGAATTGGAATTTTGCCTGATGCGCCCATCTCTTCCAGTTTTGCATGCCATAACTTAGTAATGCAATTTTTTGCATTTTCTCATAGACTTGTATTAGCGACATATCGCGACGTATGGTCACACGTTTCGCCCATCGTGCACTGGATCCTGTGGAATTTGATGGCCCGTCGTTTGAAAAAAAGTTCAAAGAAACGTTTTTTGTCTGCAGTGGAAAAACGTGCCAGGATGCCTCCTGCGTAATACGTCGTTCCACAGAATTGGAGCCTATGGACGCAGGATCCTGCGGTCACTTTGAAACGCAGGAATCCAGTGACGGATCCTGTTTTTACATTTGAGCATGCCTGGAAGCAACCCAAAAAAAAAAATTCTTTCTCTCTCTCTCTCTCTCTCTCTCCAGAAATTTCTCCATTCAAATTCAGGCAAGAACACAAACGACGCATCCGTCAAAACACTGGATGCGTTACACATGAAGCGCCCCCACTGCCGCAGGGCCGAGGGGCACCCGGTACCGGGCCTCTGTGTCTCAGGTCTGGGGTTGTCACGGTGGCTAGGCCCGGTCCGTGACCCTGCTGAGGGGCGTCCAGTGAAAGTTGAGAATGTGAGGATGTTGTGATGTGGTGTAGGTCGCGGTGAATAACGAGGACACCAGGTTGCAGTCTCTTTACCTCTTTACTGAAGGCTTCAGGATCCTCAGTCCGGAATACGGTTAACCGGGCTACCTGAGTCTGGCCGGTCCGATGGCACCTCCAGAGTTCCCTTTGCAGGTGGAAATCTGTGCCTACCTTCTAGCGCTTGTGTGTTGTAGTCCTTCCCTGCTGTGCTTACGGGATAGTCCTCACAACTGTTGTGTCTGTTTCTGAAGTTCCCTCACAACTCGATTATGATGTTCTTCTTCGTCCCCCAGATGATATGGCTAGGACGCACCTGTATGACGGGTAGGCTCGGAGGTCTTCCGGGACCCTAGAGTCGCCCCTCTCCAAATGTTGCCCCCTGTGTCTGCTTAGGTGATTTGGGTGAGACAGCCCGCCTAGAACTGACTGTCCTGCCATAGGTTTGAAGTAAGGCCTGGAGCTCAATACTTCCTCGGCATTTCCGGCCACCGGCTGCGCGCCTCAGTAGGATGTTGCCTCGTCTTACAGCACGACTCCTACTGGTGTTTCTCCTTGTTGCGTTGATCTCGTTTCTCACTCAGCACAATAAACCTCGCTTCTTGTCCTTTCTTGGGGTACCGCCGCGATGAAGTGCAGGCGCGGTCCCGTAACGTTCTTTCTGTTCGCTAGGCCTCTGTCAGGATCCCACCCCTGACAGGGACCGCCCTGAATCTTCCCCTGCAACACCCTCTGCCACAGGATGTTGCCTGGTTCCAACCCAGTCAGCTTCTGACTAACTTCCTATCTAACCCTCAGTTTTACCAGATTGTGAGGAGTGGCCTAATACATAGCACCCTTAGCTCCCCCTGGAGGCCAGACTGTGAAGTGTATTGGTGTCTGTGATACCTGGTCAGGTGAACTCCTTCAGTGCCATCAGACGTACCATAGCCCCCCTTAGCGGCGGAGCATCAGTACTGCAACGACCAGGACTCTGGGGCGCTGCACACACATTTTTCACTATTTTCAAAACGTTCATCCATACGTCGCAACAGCGCATTATGATGCTCGCTAGAAGACGGAAGTGTGAAACAAGCCTTAATTTGGTACTTAAAACATGAAAGAATCTGTCTGAGAATCCCCTGACTTGCTGTGATGTCATATCAAAATCCTCCTGAGAACCAGGCACTGGAAACTGATGGGTTGTATACAGCAGGGTAAATATACATGTATACACCCTGCTCTATACCCTGGTACTGTATATACACCCAACTGTATTCCCTCTATATAATAAATATATTTATATCTCTCTCCCCAACCACCCATCCATTAGTCAGCCATGGGGGATAGAGGACAATGTTTGTTGCCAGGGATGCTGTTTCTGCATTACTTATATTCCCTGTAGCGTTAGGGTTTAAGTGGAGTTATAGGGGATGTGCTCACTGCTGGCTTGCAACTCTGCACATATTTAGGGACACTATCCATAAAGAAAGTGTATCAGTTGAATGGACCATCCTAAGCCATTTATTTGGGCATGCAGGTCATAGAAAATTGTTTAAAATGATATCTTGACTCAGCTGCTCCGCTCCACCCCCCTGCCATAGAGTTTTGCAGTGACTTATGACTTGTGCAGAGAAAATTGACCTCCTGTTTCTACATAGAACTTAGAAGGATTCAGCTAATTAGTTTGCAGATACATGATGGAAAACAGAAGAATTAGCTGAGTAGAAAGGCAAAATGAGCAATTGTAAGTGCACAGTGCTATATAATATGATGATTGTAATATATTAAGAGGATAACATTTTTTGGAGTTCTTGTCTAACTCCTGCCTTATATAAACTTTTATACATGAACTAAACAAAGTCTACAGTGTTCATGAAACTGTGTCACAATGATTTCTATTTTGCTTAGCTTAGAGATGTTTCATTTTAAAGTAAAAACAACTGGGTAATGCTAACTTCTCTAGGAAATGTAACACCCTCTTTTTTGAATATTGCAGAATAGCCAAAAGTGCTAGCTGAAAAGCACTAATTATGTCCTGTGATTACTGATTTTTATGATTCCTACATGGGGAACTTATTCATTAAATGAAGTTCAACAGTGGCTAAGTCTAGATTTTACCTGAGGCCAAAAAAAATAATTTGTTGCAGATGTCGTTTTGGATTCCGGCATTTTCAGCAACAGCATTAAGAATCCTATATATTTTAGTGAATGTATGAAACCTACTAACCTAACAATTTTCTAGAAGTCACAGATGACATTCCTGGGGAACAGACCCAAAAGAACATTAGAAAAACATTTTTAAATCTTTTTGACGTAGAATTGATTTAAATATGTACTGTTACTCGTCAATGCTTGCTTTCCATTGTGTAGCTGATAGAAATACATCTTGAGAGAACGAGCTACTAACATTCAGCGGCTCTCACTGTGGCAGACTTAGACCATCCACATATTACCCTTTTAACATTTACATTGATAAAATATCAGGATTTATATTGTAGTTAAAAAATAAAAGCACTCTATTTGAACATGTAATATTAAAGGCCAATTTAGACTGGCTGATAATCAGAAAACAAACAAATTGTTTTGTGCACATAGAATTTGGGTCAACCCACCTAAATGTACCTTTCAGCAACTGCTCATCGGCTTGGATGTGCTGATAGTGCTAGAATGAGGTCCCGGGTCACGTCACCAGGAATGGAGAAGAGGCCATGCTTGCTCAGCTATTTCTGGATCTTCTGTAGAAATGAATGAAGAAGACCATGCATCCACAGCCATCTCTCCAATGCCAGTGGCACACAATGGGGCATCCTTCTGTAAATGGGTGTGTATCTGAGAGTAAGAACTTGCATGCTGTTAGTCATGTATGACATGTCCTGTCGAAATACCATAAATAGATTTACAATGTTCCAATCCAGTGGCCACAGATTACTAACTTGGACACAGGACTAAAATCCTACCAATAATTCCTCCCATCTCTTAACTGTAAAGGCCCCTATACATTTTAGGCTCTTTGGCTGAACCTGCCAATATTGGTGGAATCATCTGACAGTCTAAGTTGTATAGGGGCCTCCTGACTCTCCTCCAACTCATGATCTTGGGGAAGAGAAGAATCCCCCCCTTTGTTATTCGTGAGATTATCTGATGCCGGAGCTGTCTGGTTCCATCTTTTTCCGCTCTATCCTTGGAAAACACATGAACGCTCCACTGAGTGAAATGTTCTTGTCTATAGGGAAGTTGGAAAAAATAGTTGTCGGCCGACTTATCATTCACCTGACAGCTAATGTGTGGGGGATAGTGTTGAGCATTCCGATACCGCAAGTATCGGGTATCGGCCGATACTTGCGGGTATCGGAATTCCGATACCGAGATCCGATACTTTTGTGGTATCGGTATCGAAACAACATTAATGTAAAAATGTGTAAAAGAGAGAATTAAAATAAAAAATATTGCTATACTCACCTCTCCGACGCAGCCTGCACCTTACCGAGGGAAGCGGCAGCGTTTTTTGTTTAAAATTTGCGCGTTTACTTCCTTACGTGAAGTCCCGGCTTGTGATTGGTCGCGTGCCGCCCATGTGGCGGCGACGCAACCAATCACAGCAAGCCGTGATGTAATTTCAGGTCATTCAGTATTTTAAAATTACGCTCCGGCTTTGTGATTGGTTGCGTCGCAGTCACATGGGCGACGCAACCAATCACAGCAAGCCGTGACGTAATTTCAGGTCCTTAAGGATTTTAAAATTACGTCCTGGCTTTGTGATTGGTTGCGTCGCAGTCACATGGGCGACGCAACCAATCACAAGCCGTGACGTCACGGGAGGCTGGACACGCGCGCATTTTAAAATGCGCGCGTGTCCAGCCTCCCGTGACGTCCCGGCTTGTGATTGGTTGCGTCGCGGTCAACCAATCACAAGCCGGGAGGCTGGACACGCGCGCATTTTAAAATGCGCGCGTGTCCAGCCTCCCGTGACGTCACGGCTTGTGATTGGTTGCGTCGCCCATGTGACTGCGACGCAACCAATCACAAAGCCGGAGCGTAATTTTAAAATACTGAATGACCTGAAATTACGTCACGGCTTGCTGTGATTGGTTGCGTCGCCGCCACATGGGCGGCACGCGACCAATCACAAGCCGGGACTTCACGTAAGGAAAGAAAAGCGTGAATTTTAAGCAAACAACGCTGCCGGTTCCCTCGCTGAGGTTCAGGCTGCGTCGGAGAGGTGAGTATAGCAATATTTTTTATTTTAATTCTTTCTTTTACAGATTAATATGGATCCCAGGGCCTGAAGGAGAGTTTCCTCTCCTTCAGACCCTGAGAACCATCAGGAATACCGTCCGATACTTGAGTCCCATTGACTTGTATTGGTATCGGGTATCGGTATCGGATTGGATCCGATACTTTGCCGGTATCGGCCGATACTTTCCGATACCGATACTTTCAAGTATCGGACGGTATCGCTCAACACTAGTGGGGGACTCTTAAATTTTGAAGGTTAGAATACAAAATAGTATTTTGAAAGCTCCTTTGGCTAGTAGATAAATAGTAGATCAAACCCTGTATATTATTTTAAATAATGATGCCAAGCCTGGCATGTCAGAGTGAGGAGACTTATAAGTTTTGCATGCTCTTCTGGGAAATTAAATATGCAAATTGTCTCTTCAGAGAGGAAGAGGACTAGAATTCTAGCGCCACCTATTGGAACTAGCAATCCTAACAGTCAGTATTGACTCTTTAAGTCCCTTGCAAAATGACTTAGGACACAAGCCAAACCAGAATCTCAATTTGCAGACTCTGTGTTGCCCCTCATCAGGTCAAAATACAAGATCTGATTTGGCTAGAGTTTAATGACCAAGTCCCATTTTGGAAATCTAACCTTTGTCACTTTGTGTGGTAATAACTCTTATTGTGCGTTTTTCTTGACACATTGTACTTCATGTTAGCTGTAAAGTTAGGTCAATATGTGAAATATCTGAAATATATCTGAAAGTTGATGAAAATGTAGAACAATTTGCTGTTTGCAAACTCTGAATACTTACTGTATATACGTAAACCAGATAGACATAGCTCACAAAATATTTAATAAATAACATGTCTTATATGTCTTCTTCATACTTCCATCATTTTTCAAACATACTTTTATTTTGTTGGGGTGTTCAAAGGCTTAACATTTACAAATCCTATTTACTGACCAATTCAGTGACTTTGAAAGACTTATATAATGGAACCCCCCCCAGAAGTGATAACACCCTCAAATTGTTCAAGACTACTGTCAGGAAATGTGTTATCTTCTAAGGAATTGGGACAAAGTGGAATAAAAAAATAAAAAATTGCATTTTTTCGACCAAAATAGTTCTCCAACCGCAAATTCTTAATTTTTACAAAGAGTAATAGGAGAAAATGGACCAAGGCAGCTGAAGCCCAACAAATGACCACACTTTGGAAACTTGGCCCCTTATCAGCTAGGTTTGAGCCGAATGTCATCTGAGTGTGATCCGAGTCTCTCGCTTGAGAGAATCACAGCACAGGTGCGGAGAACATGGATAACTTAATTTCTTCATTTTCTCTATTGCCTCTGTGAGTGTACATCGGACTTTACTCGGATGACGTGTGAGTACAGTCCAATGTTTCACACACACCTATAGACTGGTATGGGTGTGCATGATCCGAATGTCAGTGCCATTTACAGCATGCTACGATTGTTTTCTCATGCTAAATCAGATCTCTACTGTTCAATAGTATAGCATCGGATAGCACTGTGTTATACGACAATATGAGCGAACCCTTAGTCATATAATCCACAAATCTGGCTTTTTTTTAAAAGTGGCAGGAAGAAAGGCATTTTTGAAAGTAAACCATAAGAAGTTCTGAATGCAGCTGGCAAAAATCCATATAGGATGTTGAAGAAGGTGCTCTGGTCAAATGAGACCAAAGTAGAACACTATGTTTGGCAATAAAGTAAGGCTAGGTTCACATTGCGTTAGGGCAATCCGTTTAGCGCATAGCGCTAGCGGGTTGCGCTAACGCAATGCTTCCCTAGGGTCCGCGTTCGGTGTCCCCGCTAGCGCAGATCCCCGATCTGCACTAGCGAGGAACGGACCTCGGGCGCGCCGCGGACGCTGCAAGCAGCGTCCGAGGTCCGTCAGTCAAATGACGCGACATCGCTAGCGCACGCCCAATGTGGGCGGGCGCTAGCGACGCGCTCACCATTACAGGCTATGGCGGCGTTAACAGACTATGTTAACACCGCGTTATGCCGCGGTGTAACGTAGTCCGTTAAACGCGGTCACATAACGCAATGTGACCCTAGCCTAACACTGCACATCACTATGAAAACACCGCCCCTACTGTGAAACATGGTGACGGCAGCAGCTTGCTATGGGGATGCTTTTCTTCAGCAGGGACAGGGAAGCTAGTCAGAGTTGATGGGAAGATATAGGAAGCTAAATACAGGGCAATTCTAAAGGAAAACCTGTTAGAGGTTGGAAAAGACATGAGACTTGGGCGTAGGTTTGCCTTCCATCAGGACGACCCTAAACATACTGCCATAGCTACAATGGATGGTTTAGATCAAAGCATATTCCTGTGTGTGAATGGCCCAGTCACAGTCCAGACCCAAATCCCATTGAGAATCTGTGACAAGACTTAAAAATTTTTGTTCACCGATGCCTCGATCCAATCTCACAGAGCCAGAGCTGGTTTGCATAGAAGAGTGTGCAAAAATGTCACCCTCTAAATGTGCAAAGCTGGAAGAGCCATATCTCAAAAGACTTGCAGCAGTAATTGCAACAAAAGTTGGTTATACAAAGTATTGATTCAGGGGGGCTGTATACAAATGCACATCACAATGTTCAGATTTATATTTTTAGAAAACCATATATCATTTCCTTTACACTTCACAAATACTTGCTACTTAATGTTAGTATATCACATACTATTCCAGTAACATAGATTTAAGATTGTAGATGTAACGTGAAAAAATGTGGAAACATTCACGAGGTATGAATACTTTTTCAAGGCACTGAGAGCAGAACTTATAAGTGTAAAAGTAATGACATTTATATTTAATTAATTATAAGATAACAAGAAATAGGGGACAAAAATGGACATGGGTAAATGTTGCAAAATGACCAAAATATGGCACACATCGCTGTCAGGTTAATATATTGTAATGAGATACATGCCGAATTATAGGTTCATTCAAATATAAAGTATTAGCAGACATCTGAAAGGTCAGAATATAATGAATATCACATAGTGTAGTGTATCGCAAGATGCTGAACAATATCTAAATAGCAAGGGCAATCACAGTACATCACATGGACTTATTCAAAAAATCTTATTGCATGTTTACTCTAGACAAATGTCAGTATACCTGAGCTTTGCTTTGCAATGGTGCCACTACCCCAGGGGTATAGGGGTATAAATAAATATAATATAATAAATCTATCAATCTGACGAACACCATGTCCCTTTTGCTGAGTTTTTATTTTAGGATAGAGGCATAAGTGTAAAAAAAAATGAAGATAAAAAGAGTTACAAATTATTGTGCAGATATGACATGCAGCATAGTTCTTTATTTTGAGACTTGATGTAGAGAATATAATACAGTGGGTACGGAAAGTATTCAGACCCCTTTACATTTTTCACTCTTTGTTTCATTGCAGCCATTTGGTAATTTAAAAAAAGTTCATTTGTTTCTCATTAATGTAGAATCTGCACCCCATCTTGACTGGAAAAAAAACAGAAATGTAGCAATTTTTGCAAATTTATTAACCCCTTTCTGCCAGCTGACGGAATAGTACGTCAGCTGGCAGATCCCCTGCTTTAAGGTGGGCTCCGGCGGTGAGCCCACCTTAAAGCCGCGACATGTCAGATGTTTTGTACAGCTGACATGTGCGCGCAATGAGCGCGAGCGGAATCGCGATCCGCCCGCGCCCATTAACTAGTTAAATGCCGCCGTCAAGCGCTGACAGCGGCATTTAACTAGCGCTCCCGGCCGCGCGGCCGGAGGTACTCGCACCGCTGACCCCCGTCACATGATCGGGGGTCAGCGGTGCATTGCCATAACAACCAGAGGTCTCCTTGAGACCTCTATGGTTGTTGATGGCTGATTGCTTTGAGCGCCACCCTGTGGTCGGCGCTCAAAGTACACCTGCCTTTCTGCTACATAGAGGTGATCTGTATTTCACCTCTATGTAGCAGAGCCGATCGTGTAGTGCATGCTCCTAGCCTCCTATGGAGGCTGTTGAAGCTTGCCAAAATTAAGAAAAAAAAGTGTTTAAAAATATAAAAAAAATAAAAAATATATAAAAGTTCAAATCGCCCCAATCAAAATAAAACAATTAAAAAAAAATTAAACCTACATATATTTGGTATCGCCACGTTCAGAATCGCCCGATCTATCAATAAAAACAAAGGATTAACATGACCGCTAAATGGCGTAGCGAGAAAAAAAATCAAAACGCCAAAATTACGTTTTTTTGGTCGCCGCGACATTGCATTAAAATGCAATAACGGGCAATCAAAAGAATGTATCTACACCAAAATGGTATCATTAAAAACGCCAGCTCGGCATGCAAAAAATAAGCCCTCACCCGACCCCAGATCATGAAAACTGGAGACGCTACGGGTATCGGAAAATCGCGCAATTTTTTTTTTTTTTAGCAAACTTTGGAATTTTTTTTAACCACTTAGATAAAAAATAACCTAGACATGTTAGGTGTCTATGAACTCGTAATGACCTGGAGAATCATAATGACAGGTTAGTTTTAGCATTTGGTGAACCTACCAAAAAAGCCAAACAAAAAACAAGTGTGAGATTGCATTTTTTTTGCAATTTCATCACACTTGGAATTTTTTTCCCATTATCTGTTACACGGCATGGTAAAACCAATGGTATCGTTCAAAAGTACATCTCATCTCGCAAAAAATAAGCCCTCACATGGCCATATTTACGGAAAAATAAAAAAGTTATGGTTCTGGGAAGGAGGGGAGCGAAAAACGAAAAACGAAAAAACGGAAAAAGCTCCGGGGGTGAAGGGGTTAAAAAAGAAAAACTGAAGTATCACATGGTCATAAGTATTCAGACCCTTTGCTCTGTATTGAGTAGAAGCACCTTTTGAGCTAGTACAGCCATGAGTCTTCTTGGGAGGATGCAACAAGTTTTTCATACCTGGATTTTGGGATCCTCTGCCAATCTTCCTTGCAGGTCCTCTCTAGTTCCGTCAGGTTGGATGGTGAACGTTGGTGGACAGCCATTTTCAGGTCTCTCCAGAGATGCTCAATTGGGTTTAGGTCAGGGCTCTGGCTGGGCCAGTCAAGAATGGTCACAGACTTGTTCTGAAGCCACTCCTTTGTTATTTCAGCTGTGTGCTTAAGGTCATTGCCTTGTTGGAAGGTGAACCTTCGGCCAAATCTGAGGTCCAGAGCACTCTGGAAGAGATTTTCATCCAGGATATCTCAGTATTTGGCCACATTCATCATTCCTTCAATGACAACCAGTCGTCCTGTCCCTGCAGCTGAAAAACACCCCCACAGCATGATGCTTCCCCCACCATGTTTCACTGTTGGGATTGTATTGGGCAGGTGATGAGCAGTGCCTGGTTTTCTCCACACATACTGCTTAGAATTATCACCAAAAAGGTCTATCTTCGTCTCATCAGACCAGAGAATCTTATTTCTCATAGTCTGGGAGTCCTTCATGTGTTTTTTTTAGCAAACTCTATGCTGGCTTTCATATGTCTTGCACTGAGGAGAGGCTTCCGTCTGGCCACTCTGCCATAAAGGCCCGACTGGTGGAGGGCTGCAGTGATAGTTGACTTTGTGGAACTTTCTCCCATCTCCCTACTGCATCTCTGGAGCACAGCCACAGTGATCTTTGGGTTCTTCTTTACCTTTTTCACCAAGGCTCTTCTCCCGCGATTGCTCAGTTTGGCTGGACGGTCAGGTCTAGGAAGACTTCTGGGTGGTCCCAAACTTCTTTTATTTAAGGATTATGGAGGCTACTGTGCTCTTAGGAACCTTGAGTACTGCAGAAATTCTGTTGTAACCTTGCCCAGATCTGTGCCTTGCCACAACTCTGTCTCTGAGCTCCTTGGCCGGTTCCTTTGACCTCATGATTCTCATTTGGTCTGACATGCACTGTGAGCTGTGAGGTCTTATATAGACAGGTGTGTGCCTCTCCAAATCAAGTCCTATCAGTTTAATTAAACACAGCTGGACTCCAATGAAGGAGCAGAACCATCTCAAGGAGGATCACAAGGAAATGGACAGCATGTGACTTAAATATGAGTGTCTGAGCAAAGGGTATGAATACTTATGACCATGTGATATTTCGGTTTTTCTTTTTTATTAAATTTGCACAATTTCTACATTTCTGTTTTTTTTTCAGTCAAGATGGGGTGCAGAGTGTACATTACTGTGAAAAAAATGAACTTTTTTGAATTTACTAAATGGCTGCAATGAAACAAAGAGTGGAAAAATTTAAAGGGGTCTGAATACTTTCCATACCCACTGTAGATTCCCCTGCAGTGTTTTCTTTTCCCACACAACTCTTTTAATGTGTAGCATTTATACGTTTCATCAATGTCTTTATAAAGTGAAAGGCATATAACATAAAATGTAAAGTGTCATATAACATTGAATAACTTTAATCACTTTGGCAAAAATACACTAACATAGAAAGAGGAAAAGAACTTGCCAGCAAGTGATTTAATGGGAAATGCCTGAGTTCATATGGTTTCCTGACTTGAACACTTAAAAATGTGTATAACGTTTACGTATCTCAATAAACTTTCACATAAAGGGTTGGATACTCTCAAACAGATATTGCGTGTGATTATGACTATAATTATTATTATATTTAATATTTTTTCTAAATTAGATTGTTCACACCTTAAAGAGGACCTTTCACCAATTGTTTCATGTTGAACTAGACACATGATGTAATAGTGGCTGAACAGCTGAAATGTATATATATATTTTTTACATTATGAGTCTACGTTGCTGAGATTAGTGATCAATGTCCTTGGCACCTAAACAGGTAATTTCCAAACATGCAGTATCAGAGAGATCTCACTGGGGGCATGTTCTTCTTCCTGTTTTAATGCTTACCAATCATAAGCAGACAACACACTTAGGAAAGAAGAACATGCCCCCACAATTACTCAGAACAGCTTTTTGTGACTTATTTCTTGAAAAACTCTGCTATCCTCACTGCATGGCCACATGGTCTCCTTGCACCACCGCTCTCCATTCTGTAGGCTGCAGGTCACAAGTGATGTTACTTGCGTGGGTTGCGCTGGTCTTTGCCCACCAGGTATTCTTTCAACGCACACTAACTGTGCACTCTCCTGCTGACTCATTACTTCTGATCAGAGCCAGTGAGGGAGCACACTGTCACTGTGCAATATTCAGAGTGACAAGAATCTATTGATCATTTTTCGGAATTGACAACCAGAGCATGCTCAGTAAAACAGGATCTAGCCCGGCCCCTGAAAAGGAGGTCAGTGATATCACTTGCATGGGCAGCACTGGTCTTTGCACGCTGGGTATTCTTACAATGTGCACTAACTGTGCGCTATCCTGCCAGCTCGCCACTTCTGATCATAGCTGGTGAGGGAGCGCACTGTCACTGTGCAATATGCACAGTGACAAGAATGTACTGATCATTTGTCTGAATTGCCAGCCAAAGCATGCTCAGTTGAACAGGGACTAGCCCTGCCCCAGAAAGGGTAGTCAGTGATGACACTTGATTTCATGGAGGGGGCAGAGGCTGCGGCAGAGACAGAAGCCTTTGCCCCCTGATGTCAAACAAGTAGAAAAAGTAATAAAGCACTTAGATAGGGTTGGGATGGAAGGACAGGGAATTGTTAATTAAAGTGTATTAGAAAAAAAGATTATATAATGATATCTAATAAGCGTTTAGGATTAATATTTATTTGTGTTTTGGGCCACCCCCTTTAACGTCAACATGGATGACATTGCCCTGCAGAAGAGAGAACTCATTTAAAGGGGTCTAATCATTGTTGACTGATTTAGCTGGATAGTTCATCAGTATGAGATAGTTGGTGGTCTGACATCGGCACACCCACCTATCAACTTAAAACAGCTCCAGCAGAACTAGAACGAAGTGATGTATGAGCGGAACCCAACAGTCCTGTATGATCCTGATTGGTGCAGATGAGTACTGCAATTTGTCAGAAAGGCGAAAGCAGGCTTCAGCAGTAAAGTGTTAAAATTGTTTCTAGATAAATAATGGGTAATTTATGTGTGAATGCAATTCATAAACAAGATATAGGGGTCCAAATTTTGGCATTTAAAGTGGCTTCAACACTGTTGTGCTGCTCCTTCAAATTGCAAACTAGCGTTGTGGCCTCATCAAACTGCTGATTTCCGGGATTGCAGAGTCTGACTATCTACTAATCTAATAATGATGGTCTATCCTTGAAACCCCATACACACCAAAGTAGTCCGAAGGCGCATATTTCATCCAATGTGAATGGAGGTCTACTCACACGCCAATAAATGATATTCTGTTAGAAAAGAATAGGGCAAGTTGAATTACACCTCATACTTTTGTGTTCTTAGAACATGTGATGCAACCAAAGGTGTCGGCTGTCACTTACTCCACTCTCCCAATAAAAATACAATCACTCTCAGCCGAAATGAGAATGCATTTACATGGAAGTTGGAATAGCTGTTTGGTCGACCAATATCAAAACTGTTTCGGGCACCTGAAGCAAAGGCCTAGAATTTGAAAAGTCTGGATAACCCTTTTCAAGGTACCGGTACATTTACAATTCTGATGAAAATATTGTTTCATACTTCAGGAGCTGTAGCATGGATCAGATTGGGACATATACTTTTGCAATCCTTAGATATTCTCAGAAGTGGCTAATTTAGCAGTGTTTTGGATATCTTTGTAGAACAATTCTACATAGAATCTCAGGGCTCACTTACTACAGTGAGGATTAAAATGAGTACAAACAAAATTAGTAACAGAAATTGATAAAAGCAAGAGGCATGTGAATCCCTAATAGTTACCCCCCTTATTCCTAAATCTCTCAGTAGCAGCTACTTAGCATACGTCAGCTTATGCTGATATTGTGCACATTCGAACATGAGAATTAGATTGGACAATCGCCCGCTCAGTTGGCGTTGCCTAAAATAAATCTCTATGGATTTCTGCATCTTTTTTTTTTCTTCTGCATTAATTTGATGTTATGCAGTAATTAGACATATGAAGTCTAAATGAAGCATATGGACAGTGCGTCAGGGTGAAGGTGAAGTTCGCTATAGCTGCTGCATTATCTTTACTGCTGAGTTTCTAGGCTCGGGGAGATGGCTGTGACCTCTAAGCAGACTCAGCTGTCAAGAAGACAAATTTGCAGCCTGTGAACAAGTCATTTATCATCCATCACCGGTGGTTTCTGCTGGGAGTGTGAGCATCCCTTGCAATTATATAGCGGCATAGCTTCATGTGCTGATGGAATTCTGCACTGTTGCACACTACAAGACCGATTTAGAAATGTCTTCTGGGGCATCTAGGATTTTTATACAATTATATTTTCTCTGCCTTTAATGCATTTTGTCCGTTTTGCGGTATCCGAATTACTGCTTTTACCTTGTGTGTATTTTTATTGTGTAGCACTCTTTGCAAAGAAAAAAAAATGACTTATGGCGGTAGAGTAAGATAACAAATTTTCCGTATGGCATCTACTAAAACATCAATAGCAATGCTGAATATTCATGATAACATCATTTTTTTCTAACGACAAAACACACGGCACTCAAGGATCCTGTGTGGTGCCCAAGTCAGGTTTCCAGCCCGTCAATCCAATAGTAATAAATCACTTGGCACTCAAATGGTTTCTTTCAGATGAAAAAAGTGAACATCCCATTTATTTGTGCATCCAGTTCAAAGATTATTTAAACGTTTTCGGTCAAATCACAAGACCTTCATCAGAAATATCTTTAACAAAACTGAAATACAGACAAAAATCAAATACAGATTAGCGACAATCCTTCATAAGATGCACAAAAGAGAATAACGGATTCATGGTGTATGTGATGACGAATACATCCATCACGTGATGCAGAGAAAGTGAACAACCGTGGCGGTTGTTCACTGACCGCCACGGTTGTTCACTTTCTCTGCATCACGTGATGGATGTATTCGTCATCACATACACCATGAATCCGTTATTCTCTTTTGTGCATCTTATGAAGGATTGTCGCTAATCTGTATTTGATTTTTGTCTGTATTTCAGTTTTGTTAAGGATATTTCTGATGAAGGTCTTGTGATTTGACCGAAAACGTTTAAATAATCTTTGAACTGGATGCACAAATAAATGGGATGTTCACTTTTTTCATCTGAAAGAAACCATTTGAGTGCCAAGTGATTTATTACTATCATTTTTTTCTAAGACAGTATCGCAAGTTCTAATTAAATCCATAATACACTTCTCTGTATCCTGTGGCAAAAATGATTCTGATTCCCTAGGTACATGGCAGATTGTTCCCTGATGCTCATCACAGTGTCCACTGGCCTAACATATGACTATGATGATTTTTAAATATTGTTACCAGGTTGCAAAAGTGGCTTATTCATGCTGGAAAGATGCTATCTTCAGTAAGCGTTCTAGGTCTCCTGAGACTGTGTTGGCCATCTATCAGCAGAAGCAAAAAAAATGTATTATTTGTATGTGTGCTAGCACGCCACAATTGTACAATGATAGAGAACCTTATAAATTATAAAGATTGAGGTCATTGTACAAATATATTGTCCATTCTCTTATCTAAGGTCAGAAATTAAGTGCAGTGCTGATTTCTGTGTATATACATGCGTCAAATATCTCTAAAAGAATTGAAGCCCCAATATACCGAGACAGAGCTCATATCTCCTGCATGCAGCCATCACTAATGGGATTAGGAGCACAATTAATGAGTTTATTGGGAGTGGACAAACCATTTTTTTTAATTCACAATGCTTCCTCTAATGGTGACTACAACAAAAAAAATTTTTTTTCATGAATTTTAAATGATTTTGTATAAAAACAAACTTCAGCTTAGCACATAAAGACTAATAACAACCACTCAATGGGAAGTAATACATGAGTTCTTCTGTTATTTGTAGGGAAAAGATTAATGTTACATAATGGCACACTTTATGACTTGAGTTGGACATCAATGAGTTATTCCCAGCATTGAAAGTTATCACGTATTCAGTGGATAGATAACTTTCTTATTGGTGACCATAATACCACTGGGAACGGATTGATCCTGAGACAGACCTCTGACATGTCACATTGGGATAGAGTAGTGGCTGCCACCACTTCATTCACTCTCTGCAACCATGGATAAGTAATTAAATCACTTGGCTTTCGTCCCATAAAGAATGATAAGACACACAGTTGTGGCCACCGCTCTATTCCGATGGGCATGTTAGAGCTCTGTTCTCAGGATCCATCGGAGTCCAGTGGTTGGAAACCCTCGAATCAGAACTTTTTCATTTATCCTGTGCATCAGTGATAAATTCCAATGTTAGGAAGAACCCTTTAAGAAATATCTGCTGTGTTTGCTGTAACTTTAGATTGTTTCATTTTTAATCCAAAAAGTCTCTGGATAAATATCTGAGGAGTCTTAACAAACAATACAAAATAGAGATGTGTTTGGGAGAGCTCACAGGTCCCCGAGCATCTGTACTAGTGTTCTGGCAGAGCACATATTGCTTTTGATCTCTACTAATTGGAGACAGAGTTAACCGCCATAGTTATTAAACTTTTAAAAATTCTTGTTGATAATTAGCAGGCATAGATGTGCCGGTTCCTGCTGACTTGTGCTCCTGCTTATGGGCTAACAACACAATGCACTGTGAACATTACTTTAATTATTAGATTTTATACTTGAGGCGACTCATAGAGTGAGATAATATAACCTTCATTAAGATAAAACAACATTGTACTTATTAGTAAAGTTCAGCTATGTCCATTCCAACACTGTTTCCCGTGGCAAGGGTTAAACAGCGACTTGTACTAAATAACTGGGCATAATGCCATCAGCCTGTGACATGGTATATCCCTTCCCTGGCTTTTATTAAAGTATTGCGTCATGCTCATAATTTACTTTAATAGGCCTCAGAGGTAGTACATTTGCTATGTAGCTGAAGCCCCGTTTCAGCTTTATCTGACGCTAAGGACTCACATTTTTTTAATATTTATTTGTCAGTTTAGTAATATACTACGCAAAATATGGCACATTGTTTAAAATATTAATTTCATATACAGTGACTGAAGCTGAAGAAAGATGCAATCATGACTCCTGGTTGCCCCATGAGCCTGTATCCAAACTACGGATGGCCACTAAAAGCAGTGTACAATCTGAATATGAGGCACAGGTTATAGCTTGTAAAGTCAGCTGAAGAACAGCGAGGAATTCCCAATAACAATGAGAGAATCTTACAACTTGAGATAAGGGAATTGCAGATAATACATTAGCTCAATATATTTGTCAGTGTAGCATGATTTTTGAGCATACTACCTATTACACAAGCGAGGCGTCCTCAGGCATGGTCCACATTATTCAGATATGCTTCATAACCACTGTACTCTGCCTGTTCATATATTAAAATCATTAATTATAGTCAACAAACTATGAACAAATACACTCTTTTGGCGACCTTAGCTAACTATGGCTTGATGGGATTAATTGTACAATACAAGTCGGTATCAGAAAACCTTCACTGTGGAGGGCCTATCAGAAAATCTCCACTGTACAGGACCTATCAGAAAACCTCCACTGTACAGGGCCTATCAGAAAGCCTCCACTGTGCAGGACCTATCAGAAAACCTCCACTGTACAGGGCCTATCAGAAAACCTCCAAAATGCAGGACCTATCAGAAACCCTCCACTGTACAGGGCCGATCAGAAAACCTCCACTGTGCAGGGCCTATCAGAAAACCTCCACCATGCAGGACCTATCAGAAAACCTCCACTGTACAGGACCTATCAGAAAACCTCCACTGTACAGGAGCTATCAGAAAACCTCCACTGTGCAGGGCCTGTCAGAAAACCTCCACTGTGCAAGGCCTATCAGAAAACCTCCACTGTACAGGACCTATCAGAAAACCTGCACTGTACAGGGCCTATCAGAAAACCTCCACTGTGCAGGGCCTATCAGAAAACCTCCACTGTACAGGACCTATCAGAAAACCTCCACTGTACAGGACCTATCAGAAAATCTCCACTGTACAGGACCTATCAGAAAACCTCCACTGTACAGGAGCTATCAGAAAACCTCCACTGTGCAGGGCCTATCAGAAACCTCCACTGTGCAGGGCCTATCAGAAAACCTGCACTGTACAGGACCTATCAGAAAACCTCCACTGTGCAGGTCCTATCAGAAAACCTCCACTGTGCAGGGCCTATCAGAAAACCTCCACTGTGCAGGGCCTATCAGAAAACCTCCACCATGCAGGACCTATCAGAAAACCACTGTACAGGACCTATCATAAAACCTCCACTGTACAGGAGCTATCAGAAAACCTCCACTGTGCAGGGCCTTTCAGAAAACCTCCACTGTGCAGGGCCTATCAAAAAACCTCCACTGTGCAGGGCCTATCAGAAAACGTGCACTGTACAGGACCTATCAGAAAACCTCCACTGTACAGGGCCTATCAGAAAACCTCCACCATGCAGGGCCTATCAGAAAACCTCCACTGTGCAGGGCCTATCAGAAAACCTCCACTGTGCAGGGCCTATCAGAAAACCTCCACCATGCAGGGCCTATCAGAAAACCTCCACTGTACAGGACCTATCAGAAAACCTCCACTGTACAGGACCTATCAGAAAACCTCCACCGTACAGGACCTATCAGAAAACCTCCACTTTACAGGGCCTATCAGAAAACCTCCACTGTACAGGACCTATCAGAAAACCTCCACTGTACAGGGCCTATCAGAAAACCTCCACTGTGCAGGGCCTATCAGAAAACCTCCACTGTACAGGACCTATCAGAAAACCTCCACTGTACAGGGCCTATCAGAAAGCCTCCACTGTACAGGACCTATCAGAAAACCTCCACTGTACAGGACCTATCAGCTTTTGCTCAGTTCCTCTTGTAATATATTAGTTTTCTACATTGTTCTTAATGGAAAGCAGCATCTGCAGATTCGTCTGGTTCCCTTTATTCAGTCTCATCTATAACATATCATTGATTTCTCTGTGCTACTAATAATGCATCTATGTGACCATTAGATTAAAATGCACATTTGTGTGTCCATGAACTGACAAAACCATTCTTCTGCAGTGTTCTTGGTGGCCACCAGACCATTTGAAAAATAAAGCAAATAATATCCTTCTCTGCCTCCTGGACAGCTTGGACCAGATAAGTTTTATAAATGAATCTGTCGGACATTGTGAAGAGTATATTTTCTTTTAAAGGAGTTCTCCAACCGCAGCTAACTTTAGCTAAGTCGAATGCAGGAAACGTCCAGCTTCAAGGATCCTCTGAAAACATGGCTTTATTATGTGTATTAAAAATAAACAGCGACCTAAAGACCTCACCGTCTGAAACGTGTCCGCTAGACCATTTTTCCCCCTTGCAAGGGTTGTGACATTCATGCTGTCGCTGTTTATTTATATATATATATATATATATATATATATATATATATATATATATATATATATATATATACTGTATATATATATATATATATATATATATATATATATATATATATATATATATAATAAAACCATGTTTTTAGAGGATCCCTGAAGCTGGACTCTTTCTGCATTCGCCTCATATTCCTGCTGCACTGCTGGTTTTCTCTAACTTAAGCTCAGTGGTGTATTAAAAAACAAATTGAGCTTTACCCAACCTCCTTGGGTCCAGAGCTGTGTCTCTGCCACTTCTCCTAACTTTCTTAATTGGCTGCACCATCATATCAACGGTGTTGCAGCCAATCACTGAGCTCAGCTGTTCAATAAATGTACACAATGCCATGAACTCCTGAGCTCATTGATTGGTTGCAGCGCTGATGAAGTGCCACCACCACTGCAGACAATCAATAAAAGTAGAGCAGCAGTGTGGAGGGAACACTGGACCTGGGGGAGGGTAGGTAAAGCCTATTTTGTTATTTTATATATCACTGAGTGTATGGACAAAGTTAGTTGAAACAGGATAATGCCTTTAACTTTTTCATGCAGCCTGATGACTAGTGTTGAGCGATACCGTCCGATACTTGAAAGTATCGGTATCGGAAAGTATCGGCCGATACCGGCAAAGTATCGGATCTAATCCGATACCGATACCCGATACCAATAAAAGTCAATGGGACTCAAGTTTGGGACGGTATCCCTGATGGTTCCCAGGGTCTGAAGGAGAGGAAACTCTCCTTCAGGCCCTGGGATCCATATTAATGTGTAAAATAAAGAATTAAAATAAAAAATAGGGATACACTCACCTCTCTGACGCAGCCTGCACCTTACCGAGGGAACCGGCAGCCTTCTTTGCTTTAAAATGCGCGCGTTTACTGCCTTCCGTGACGTCACGGCTTCTGATTGGTCGCGTGCCGCCCATGTGACCACGACGCGACCAATCACAACAAGCCGTGACGTAATTTCAGGTCCTGAATGCCTAATTCTAGGCATTCAGGATTTGAAAATTACGTCACGGCTTGTTGTGATTGGTCGCGTCGCGGTCACATGGGCGGCACGCGACCAATCAGAAGCCGTGACGTCACGGAAGGCAGTAAACGCGCGCATTTTAAGCAAAGAAGGCTGCCGGTTCCCTCGGTAAGGTGCAGGCTGCGTCGGAGAGGTGAGTATATCCCTATTTTTTATTTTAATTCTTTATTTTACACTTTGATATTAATCCCGATACCGATTCCCGATATCACAAAAGTATCGGATCTCGGTATCGGAATTCCGATACCCGCAAGTATCGGCCGATACCCGATACTTGCGGTATCGGAATGCTCAACACTACTGATGACATTAAACCATATTTTTATTCCTGGAACACCCCTTGAAAACATAAACATAGAAGCAACTATCGACATTGTCATGGCGAATGTATCCATGGAGAACTTAAGACCTCGTTGTGTGAGTGTATCCACACTACAATATTTCTGAGAACTGGAAAGTTGAACACCGTTCTGTGATGACATAGCTTTTGTAAAATATGGAAGACAATTTTCTTGTCATTTTCCAGAGAGTGAATCAGCTGGATACGTGCAAACTTCAAAGCTTGACTCAACTTTTATTAAACAAGATCATATGATTAATCTGTACAGAACAGACAACTGTGTGTCTCCATAACGATCTGATTGCTAGAACATATGTACATAAGTCGTGTACTGAGCATTACATGATCATTGTACACATCCAGAGCTGGAAGAGCTGAATTTGCAGACCCGTCACTGCTGCAATGACGAAGCCCCTGAGCCGGCAATCTGTGATCCGCCCTGTCTGTGTGCAGATAGTCCTGCTATTCAGTTCTTTCCTCCTGATTCAGATATCAGCGCACAACACATTGTCAGATAATGCCGTTTCACAGTTTGCCGCTGCCAATGTATCTTGCCAAAGCTTTTCTCTCTGCTCTGTCTGCATATCTTCTGTGTGAATTGTAGAACAAGGATAAAGCAATTCTTACTACACAATCAAATTCAAATCACTGCATCATTCTTTATGTAAGGTGATAGGGATTTACTGGAGAGGAGGGAAATCCTCTTGGACTGTACCCTAGTGTGTCAGTAACACTGTGACTTCATCTATCTAACACAGCCATCACATAGACTCCAGGGATCGACTTCTCCCATCTTCATGCCAACTCTGGCCCATACTGCTCACTCTGGCTGGGATTAGCCCATGAATCAGCGCTCGTACATTATACAGCCAGGCACTCAATAGCTACTCACGCCTTCTTTGTTGCATTATAGTTGTGGTTTAAGGGACAAGTATTCCTGCATTATTCTATATGACTTCTATTTGACTATGTAAGTACCACAATTAACTTTGGTTTCCATAAAGAATATATATCACCTCTCCAAATCACTGGGTCAACCACCAATCATTAAAGTGTGAGTCCAAAGCAGAACACTGGCTGGCACCATGACAGCAAGAAGGTGACTATAACGATTCTTTTGACAAACGAGGGTTTTTGTAAAAATTTGAGTAGTATTCAGTTCCACTCAAATCTATTTGTGCAGCTCCGGCTAGCACTGTTGCTGTTCACCTCTGGGGTGCTAAGTTCAAAACCCACCATGAACAAGATCTGGAAGGAGTTTGTATATTCTCCTTCTGTTTGTGTAGGTTTCCTCTCACATGCCAAAAACATAGAGAAAGGGAATTTAGATTGTAGGGGACAATGATGGTAATGTTTGTTAGGCACTGTGGAATATAGTGTGTCATGGAAACCCCTTTTCTGGGAGAGTTAATTTGGGATGAGGCACAAGGGGTTTCCAGATCTGTCAGTGTTGGTCAAATTAAGAGCGATTCATCGGAGACAAGAACATACACAACCACATCTGCCAGTGTACAAGGCTTGTCTGGTCTCAGGTTCCAAGACAGAGATTTCAGTTTTTCCCACGGGGAAAAAGGGGAATGGTTTAATACATTACCAGAAAAGGATAAAGTACGTTTGCAGAACAAAAGCCGTATTTCATGAATTTTGCTAGCTTTCCCAAAGAGCTAGCTAAAACCAACTCTCAAGGTAACTACAGTTTTAAACAAGCCAGCACACTTGTTGCTTTTATGAACAGAACTTATACTGAGCATACAAATACACATGGATGGTAATCTAGATATAAATTGTTTAAATGAAAGCAAGATATGACATATTAACCATAACAAATGGCACTGCATAAGGCTAGGTTCACATTGTGTTAGTGGGTGATCGCTAATGGACAGAGTTGCACGGCGAAAATGTCGCAATTAACGCCGTGCAACGGGTCCGTTAGCGCACCCATTGACAGCAATGTTGTTTCAGCCTGAAGCTCATCGCTAGCGCGTGCCTCTTTCGGCTCGCGCTAGCGATGTGCCGTTCTTTTGTGGCGCCCAAGGTCCGTTCCCCGCTCTCGCAGATCGGGGATCTGCGAGAGCGGGGACGTTAGCGTGACCCCTAAACGCGGCCTCTACAAATACATTGCGTTAGCGCAATCCGCTAGCACTAAACGGATTGCCCTAACGCAATGTGAACCTAGCCTTAGTAATAATAGTAATACTGCTCCATTAACAACACATGGGACTTATGGCATCTATTCTCAGTATCATTGGGGTCTTAGCAGTCAGACCCCCAGCAATTACAGATTCATCATTTATCCTTTGGATCGGTAATAAATGTTGTTTATGAGATAATCATTTAAAGGGAGCCTGTGAGGTCCCCCATGCCCTCCACCCAGCAGCAGTCACCTATGTATGAGTAAATTCCCTACCTAACCAGCCCTCTATAACATAATTCAGTTAAGTAAATGTTTTAAAAACATATTTATATTGTCACAGTTTCCTAATTAGCTAATTAGTGCTTTGACTAGGCGATGGGGCATTCGTTTCCACAGACTAGTCAGCCCTCTTTCTATGTTATCATGCCCCTGTGGGTGTGATAATATGGCTTACAAGAGTCATCTTCAGCTCATGCAAATCTCGCGCATGCTCGACGCTCATTTTGCCAGCATCACTGCGTCTCTGAAGCTGGGTGTATGCTTCCCGGCTTTAGAGGCGCACTGAACATGACCGGAAGTTCAGAAGTTGACTTCTGGTCAAACGCAGTGTGCCTCTGAAACCGGGACGCGTACACCCGGTTACAGAGGCACAGTGACACTGATGAAAAGCGGCGTGCATGCGCGAGATTTGCATGAGCTGACGATGAGGCCGACTCGTGCAAATTATGTTATCACGCCCACAGGGAAACTAATGCCCCATCTCCTAGTCAAAGCCCTCATTAGCATAGGAAATAGGGACATTATAAATGATTTTTTTAAACATTTATTTAACTGAATAATGTTATACAGAGCTGGTTAGGCAGGGAATTTACTCATACATAGGCGAATGCTGCTGGGTTGGAGGGCATAGGGTCAATTTATTGAAACATTTTTTGCCAAAAAAGAAACCCACAACCCATAATAGAGGTATACTACAAAGATACTGTATTATATAGTGAATATTAATTAAAGGTTGAAGACAAAGGCTCCGCCTGTTCACGCTAGTCCTGATATGGGGTGGTAATGTTGGATTCAGACGCACCTCTTAATAAATCATGCACATCATAAAAGTGTCATGCATCTCCATGTGAGGACTGGAGTAAGATTTGTAGCATATGAATTGTAATTTTCTCAGAACTGTTCAAAACTGGTATGAAAACCAGTATGTTGTCCCTTTTCATAATGCTTCAAACTAGACTTCTGGGACAGATGTTATGAAGAATTGGGGCCAATGTTTTTGAATATTTGGCTATATTTGGTGCTCTCAAAAAAACAAATGTGAAGGAGAGCATGTACAAGGGTCCATTCTCGAGATACTGGAAGCTGCATCTTTCGGACATTTATGGGAAATTCTATCAATTTGCCATGAACGTCCCAGATAAGAAAATACCTTCGAGGTTTTGTTTACTTGATAGGGAAAAATGTGATAATTCAAACATCAGTTTGTAGCCCTAGGATAAGGCTAGTTTCAGTAAAATTGATTTCTGGCCCCCTATTGTGACCATAATTCTCAACTCAATCATGGGTCTAATGACCTCAACTGGCAGCATCATAAATTCAGGTGCAGAAGTGCTCCTTTATTTCAGGTTTGAGTAAGTGGCTGAAGCTTCTATTAGCAGTTGCTGATCTGACTTGACCGGCTTGACTTGACCGGCAGCCGTTGCATTCAGCACTTTGTATGGGGCAGGTTGGAAGGACACATATGCATCACCTTATTGAGGCAGATAATTTGCTTCCCGAATTCAGCTGCAATCATAATAACAAAGTAATAAAGTACAAGCCATCAGTGCCCAGATCAAACAAGACATGCCTGGTCCTACAATCCCAAATTTGGCTGAAGCAGTCTCTTACCAAACTTCACAGTTAAAAATAGACTTCAGACTTCACGGGCCTCTTGCCAACACCAGCATGATGTTCATGAAATATATCTTTTATTTCTAAGTGATGGATTGCTTTACAAGGGCATTCAATGAAAGTAATTGAGTGAACTTTAAACATTTATCATTTGGATCAGTTATTTAACATCATTGTTTAGCCAAAAGACGTGTGTGTGAGCATTAGCCAGTCTTTCCAAACATACTGAATATATATCTTGTTCTGCTAAGAAATGTAACCGCCTGGACAGGTCATAAAACAGAAATATGGTCCTTTCCCATAGTACATTATTGACTTTAGTCAAAATTTAGATAAAAATGTAGCTGTCTCTGTCACATAGGATCTTTCCATCATGACCAATAATGATAATATTATAGTAAGACATGGTTTCATGTAGATTCATGTAAGAATAAATCCAGAGGCCTTAACTTACCAGAAAGAATTGGCCAACCTTTGTAGGTTTTATCTAAACTGACTTTCCAATGCAATTTTTTGCAAAGATTGCTATAGCAGATGCTCTAGAGCCAGACGCCTGCTTCTAACGGCAGTAACATAGCTGTACTCTGTTTCATAGCAGACTGTGATTTCATCTACAAAGGATCTGATGATCACAGGTTCAAGTCACCCGAGGAGAGTAAAAGATAAAGTTTTAAAAAATATCTGATAAAACCTAGAAATCTAAAAATGTGAATCAGCCCCCTTCAAATTAGAAAACGAAACATTTGGTTTACAATTATGCAAAAAAAAAAAAAAGTAATAAATGAACACTGTAGGGCAACAGAGCCCACCAGACCATAGGGTTATAGCTTCATGAAAAGAAGTATTAGATCCAGGTAATCTGCTCACCTGAGCGAGTTGTGTAGGCACAACTCCTGTGAAAGCTCAATGACGTTGCTGCTGCCTCGTGGCCGGGGATGAACTCCACCAGGATGCTTGAAGGAAAAGACAATTTTCGGTTTGGGAATTGCTAACCAAAATGAAGATAATAGATCCAATAATATATAGGAGCAGTCTTTTTCCCACAACGTGCACAGTTAGTTGTTACACTTGAGAAAGAGGTCAGTTCGGCTTGGAAACGTGTTGGGGAAAAAAACCCGCCCCTCTATATTATTAGATCATGGATCTTCATTTCAGTTATTGCAGCCCAAAGCCATGAATTGTCTTTTCCTTAAAAAAAATGCAATAAGAAGCAATCAAAATGTCTTTTATAGCCAAATATCATATCAATATTAACATCAGCTTGCCACTCTAAAAACTATCTCCCATACAACTCCATTGACATAAATGTGAAAACATTATGAGTCTCAAAAAGTAGCAACAAACCATTTTTTTTTTTACTAATTTCTTAATTTTTTTCACCATTTAAATTAAAAAAAAACATACTGACTTGTAAAATCTTATTACGGTAATTCTTACTGCATAATGAATGCTAAAAAAGAATGGCAGAGGATTTGTTTCTTTGCAATTTCACCTCTTTGATTTTCCCCACATTTTGCTGTGTTAAATAGTTACATTAATTATGTAGTTCAAAACAGCAACTCAATCTGCCCCCAAAAAAATTTGACAATGAAAATAAAAAAGTTATGACTCTTTAAAGACGAGGATGGGAAAAAAGTCCAAATATTGAAATTCGCCCAGCCATGAAGTGGTTAAATTATGTGGTTTTTCTGTAGAAAAATGGCCTTACGCCGAATTTTGCCTCTACACAGATTGCGCAGCCAACGATTCCTAGATGTCTCTGCAACATCGCAGAACAATACAAGTGAAAGTGGTCGCATTGCAACCCCCAAACTACAGGGACCTTATTGTAATGTGACCCCACTCACTTAGATGTAGTAGCGATAACTATCAATCTTTGGATCGAGTTTCGCCATGTAGCCCTAGCATAAAGTTAGCAATAAAGTGCAACACAGCCGAAATAAAACAATGAAATATATTCTCTTTATCCAAGCTGGCTACATCATGGTGATTCTGTAGACATATATTCAAGTGAAGACAATTAGGTCCATATAGTAAATTTACCACTAAGTTTTAAATTAGGAATACATAAATTATCGTGTGTTTTGCCAATTTGAACACCCGGCAAAAAATTTCTATGAATGTGAGAAGTGGTCTGTCCTCCAGGAATTCAAAGGTCAAACAACTATTATTTCTTGTCACTTACATAGCCTTGTCAATTTTACCACCATTCCAACACAAGGCCTCTGTCTGCAAAGGAAAACACAGTGGTGATCTGGACACCCAGCTCTGGTGGGCTTACTTAAGACATTTTCTGGGATGTGTTGATGTTAATTCTGTAAGTTTGCCATGAACCTACTTACTTAGTTATTGCTATATTACAGAGGTTGGCCACTTACTTTTTATTGATGGATTATCTGATCAACTGTTTCCTTGTTGCGGCCGGAAGTTGTCAGATGCTGCAGGAACACAACAGCTCCATCAAAACAGTAGTGGTCGCGGGCGAGTTCTGCAGATCCTACTCATTATGGCATATCCCAAGGATAGGTCATCGATAAAAAAGTAGTGGCCAACCCCTGTAATTAATGTTAATGTGGTTCTGCTCCTGCAGACTGCACTTGTACCAGGGTTAGGACATGGTCTCAGACCTAGGAACTGCTCACTTCGAATGACATATATTATTTCCACACTAGGACCACTGCAGCATATTCAAGAAGTCAAACTGACTCCATGTTCTTCCTTCTATCAATCCCTCAGGATACAACCTTGAAGATAAAAAATTATATAAAAAAAAAAGTGGTTAAATGAATTCTCATTAGGAATTGTAATACTTCCCAATAAAGTATCCTGGATGCATTTCCCAAAATCTTCCGATGGAATATTTGTTCAAAATCTGAATGTTTAGTCTGTAGAAGTTAATGGGGAGATAATGTTTCTGTAACATTCCTACTATTTATAACATGGTACAATTTGTTACAAATATTGTTAGTTTATGGCCAATGGAAATATGTGGCTAGACATTTGATAAAATGTCTCAAAGTCTACATTTTAATGGCACAGATTAGCATAGGAAATGAGCAGCGGTTATCTACTTTTCATAAATGTTCAGTGCAACAAAGGACTTGTCAAGAAGGTGTTACAGACTGTTCCCCATCACTGGCTCATTCCAGACGAGGTGAGATAAGAGGAGTGTAATGTGATGGCGTTGGTTGGTCCATTCTTCCCAAACACCGCCTGCTGATAAGCCGAAGGGGCTATCACTGTGGGGGATTCTGTCACGGAGCCCCTCATTCTCACTATTACTGCTCTCGAAGTCATTGCTAAAGATGTTATTCTTGTTATTTGTCAACGATAACGAGGAGACAGTAGGACATAGGCCATCTAAAATCCAGGCTGCTATTATATCACCTTGGAGATATATTTCCCCAAACTCTGATGTTCACTTCTAGTGACACAAATTAATGTTTTTTATTTATTTTTTCATTAAAGCTAATAGTTTAGAATGTTTACTTGTATACAGCATTTATGCAAAAATATTCTAATCCTTGGGCTATCTAGGCTTGATGTAATAAAACCTAGTGCAGAATTTAGTATATACCTACTTATGGCATAGAATCAGATGCACACTTTTTTGGTCACCCTTCACAAATGGAATCGGAATGTTTACTATTGAAAAAAGCAATGTTTTGTTTCCATTACACCAATAGTGTCAATGACCATCATTATGAAGGCAGGAATACGGCTGATTTATTTGCTCCTTTTCGGATATGTGTCAGATTTGTAGCTACCGTAGATATTTCCCATTGAGTCTGGGCCAGAAAAAAGCAGAATAATATAAATCATTGTGACCCTGTGTAAAGAGGACGTGCCATCACTGCTGATGTGTAAATATCCGTACTCCCCGTGAAATAATAATTTTGGAGAATCTTGTCCTATAAATCTTGTGCCATTTCTCTGTTATTCTTCCTAGAAATGTATGCATGCATGTACAACTGCAGGTCCCGATCTACTTGTCAAAGGGGCGTGTCTAGCACTGCTAGCACTGATTGGACAGCGTCAGAATGTGTTGAGGCACACATCTTTCTGGTAACGCCCCATTGACAAATTACTCATACATACTTATAAAAATGCCAGGGCAGCACGAAATGATGTTATAGGTAAAGAGGATTATGCAGAATTGTTATTTTATGAGGAAGTTATTTTTGCTACAATGGAAATATCAGGAGAGATGACAAATCCTCTTTAATAGAGCACAAATAAGAAGGTCTGTATCCTTCGCAGGTCTTATTAAATAGCTGTATGTCTTTGTAAAAGATACAGGAGTGAGCAGCAAGGAGAAGTGAGCAGCCTGCCTTATTAGTTTACTGATTAACTCATCCTGTTGCTCAGCTTGTTAGGTTTAGTAGATGGACCTCCTGATCATAAAGGATATACTGGCTCTGGCAGTAATGGGCTCTACATGGTGACCTTTGACAATAACAGAGCCTTGAGTTGCTGCAGTGGCAGACAATTGCTGCTTGCTTACCGTAGTCTCACACGTCTAACTACTCTTAACATTATGACAGTAATTGGGGTCTTCTTGTAATCCTAAGACACATTGTACAAGAACTCTTCAATGATTCTAATTGTGGCCGGTAAGGAAGATGGCAGAGATGGCATTTACAATTCTGATGTGCTGTAACTTTATATATCTGCAGACAATTATATCACTCAGTCTGCATTTACATAAATATGTTCATCAACTATGTGATGATTTATGATCATACTAAAAAATGGATTTCTTGATTGTTGTATGGAGTGTCATGCTGACTTACATGGCAGAAGTCTTAAAGGGATTGTCCAGTGAAAATAAGTCATTGATAGAGTAGGTGATAACTTGCGGATTGGTGGGTGTCTGACCACTCAGACCCCCATTAATCAGCAGAAAGGGTAACTTTATGTCCGTTAGAGTAGAGGGACAGCGCATATGTGCAACCTATGTCTCATTCGCTATGGGGCTACCAAGTGTTGTGCTTGGCTTTTCCCGGCAGCCACTTAGATAATGAATGGAACAGCGGTCTGGCGTCAGACCTGCCATGTCAATTTATAATATCCCCATCAGGAATGAAAGTTCCCTGATCTGCCGGTCTGTGCGGGTTCTGATGATGAGTCACAACCCCTTTAACATGATTGACATAATAAAGAATCATTGGATGTCAATATCTACTAGAAGAACTCCCTGAAATATTTTAAGGGATTAAAAGCTTCCAAGTAATGCTCATCATTATTGTGGATCATACTCCTTTCATAATTGTTGTGTTCTTCTTTTCTACATTTCACTAGTAAGGGTAAGAGAAGGGTTTGCTAACACTGTGTAATAAAGCTTCCATAGTTATTATGCCATTGGGAGCAGATATTGGGGACCAAAGAACACAGTCCATGTAGTGACAACACATAAATATGTATTTCATATATATATTTTTTCCTTTGTGTATCTGTAGATATTATGTCTCTTTGATGGCTACTCCTCACTGGAAAATAATTGCCTTTTTAATGACTGCGAAATGTACCATGTAAGACTACCCTAAACGTCATGCTGATCAGTTGATATAATGTAGGACTAAGCATTGTCCTCATGTAGTTCATTGCCTAAAAGGATTTTCTCTCTGAAATATATTACATTGCCTAGTACCCATTCTCTGCCTCCAGGGCTCCTGTATCATTAGGCGATGTTATTCTCCAGTGATGTGTGCCAGCAGCTGTACCGGTGCACCGCTACATATTTCCTGCGTTACATCGGTGCCCCACCTACACAGTGGTGTATTTCTTTGAGATATGCCATCAATATCTGTTTGAGAAAACCCTTTAAATGAAAAGAAGATTTAACATTGCCATAAAAATCCTCTATCCTAGTGCTATCAATGAATTCCAGGTAACATTGAAACTGAGCCAAATAATTGAAATTGTAAATACATTGCTAATGATTTCCATTGTATTATTGATACGAGATTTCCTTGCTATCTGTAATATCAGGTGATAATAGATCACATAAACTCTGATCTTTTGTTCTCATCCCTGAAATAAAATCCATGATGCCCAGAATATGCGTAGAGTCGGTTCATTCAGTTATACCCGGGCATATTAGAGGTAAGGAAGCCAGCGATCCCGCCTTGTATGCTATTCTCTGTATTGTGTAGTCTTTGAGTCTACAGATGCTTATCTGAGAAGTACACGGGTGAGGAGGACCTTCTGCCTTTGGGCTACATCGGTCTTTCAGCTCACCTGTAACTGTAGCACCCTGTATCAATGACGTGAATGCCTTGCTAGGGTTACTGTAGTGTAAAATGCCCGCCATTCTTCAGTCTTCTGCTGTTGGAGTCATTTGGGAAATATTTATGGAGGAATGTAATGTTAGACCTCCTCAGACCACACAAGTCAAGGGGCTGACAGCTTCTTCGGCCTGTCAGCACTTAACCTATTCAGCTGACATCCCTGTAGGGAGGTTAGTCTTAGTTTACGGAATAGCACTGGGGGGCCACTTATATGCTACTGTTTAGTCTTGGGGGGCCACTTATATGCTACTGTTTTAAGCTCGGTGATCATTAAGTGGCCTTCATGTTGCACACATAGGTGAAGCCGACATAGGGGGTAGGGTTTGATGCTGGTGGACTCCGGTCACTGAATGGACTCATTGAGAGTCCATGTATAATATGTTGCCTTTTATGTACTGAAGGTTGTCTAGGGAATTACTGCTCCATAAACGGAGGATGGAACATACAGCTGCATTGAATTACCTTAAGGTTTTATAAGCTTTATTACTTTCTAAGTCCTATGTATACGTGAAGTTAGCAGGACCTGACTTGGTTTATTGGACGGCACTTGCCTCAATTTGCATTATGTGTAGGTGACTTTTTACATTTCTTGTTCTCTGTTCTATACACGCTCTTTCTTTTTCTATTTCTTTTTTTTTTACTTACCAATGTTTTGTTTGACTAGTCTATGACTCCATAATAAATAAAGACGCTTTACACTTATTAAACTCAGATTTAAAAAATAGTCATTTTCAGATAAATTGCACTATGAAAAGTGTTGCTTTATAAAACTAAGTCGAAGACTTCAAGAAAGCCAGATCCTGCTGTGTCTGTGTGTGAACATGGGGCTAATAAGAACAGCTTGGCACCTTGCAGTACAATTAAAAAGGCAGCATGAAGTGTGAACACTGCTTCAAAGCGAAAACCCTCCTTCCTCCCCAATACTCATGTGGTTCTCATCAGGCTTAAAAGGCCGACATCCTACAGACATTTCTTAATTGAAGGCGATCAATGCTGTTTCTCAGACAACCAGTGTTCAGACTTTACCTGTTTTTCAGTACTACTCCTCTCCTCCTTAGAAGGAGCACGTATCAGCCGAGATTTCCTATGTGATACACATATAGGTCCGTGCAGGATCTGTATATTTAATGTCATGGATGGAACAGTAGAGACGCTCCTTGATTGGTGCCCATGTCTGTAATACAAGCGTATGCACGACAGAGTAGAAAGTTTTATTTACTCTGTCCCCACAAAAGTTTTCAAACTTCTGAATTTTCATTGTGGGTCTGAGAGTGTTGTCATTTTGGGCATTCGTTATATAACAAATCATCAGTTAATCTCTGCCCTGATCTATCGTACGGGCTGGTTTTCTATTATGCTAAAGGTTTTGTTTTCTAGACGTGCTGTGATTGATATATGCCATTGTACATATACACACTTAGGGATGGGATTCCTTCATTATCTGGGATTTTTTGGGGATACCGGTGCTTGTGCCAGTCATAGCATGTACAAAGTACCCAGATATGTCTTGAGCAGTTCCAAGGTTGAAATAAGGCACAAGTTCGTACAGTTCAATATATAACATAACATGTTAATACATAGGAAGGCAAAAACCCCATGAAGCAGATGATAATTGTCCCATTTTAGGGGAAAAAAATCCTTCCATACATAGCAATCAGACTAGTTCCCTGGATCACAGGTGGACGCAGAATGAGCTCTACATTACAGAGGTGGTCACTGCCAGTGATGACATCTGCATGATCCGCGACCTATGCAGCTAATCACTGGCAATAGGCTGTGACGTTTCTACCTAGTCAGTATAAGGTATGCTTCCAAGGTGACTACTATGTTTGGATAAAGGTCATATAAGATATAAAAGGACTATTTTTTTTACTATGGGCCTAAGGCCACCATCACACATTCAGTATTTGGTCAGTATTTTACATCAGTATCTGTAACCCAAAACCAGGTGAGGAACAAGCAAAGGAAAAGTCAAATAGAGACACGTCACCACTTCTGTGTTTGTCACCCACTCCTGGTTTTGGCTTATAAATTCTGATGTAAAATACTGACCAAATACTGATCGTATTCACTTGGCCTTAAAACTAACTCGCAGGTAGTTGCTACCTGACTGTTGTTCCCAGTGTCGACATCTGCCACTCCAGAACGATCACAGACCGACCTGCTGGTGAATTAGCAGGTTCTGCTGCTGTCAAGTCAACAGAGCACCGGCTTCTCTTCTGCTCTGTTCAGCTGATGGGGCACAATTGCCCACGTCATGATGATTGACAGCCGACTCCCCACTGCCTGACTGCGGAGAGCCAGCTGTCAATCAGCATGATGTCATCAATCACACTCTGTCGACAGAGCAGCCTGGGAGAGCTGCTCTGTTAATGTGCAGCTGAATCAGAGGCACAGAGTGGTCACCAACTTGGTAGAACAGGTAGGTAGTTAGTTACCTGCCTATTACTTTTTAGACCCATAGTAAAAAAAACAAAATAGTCATTGATAAAAACCCTTTAAATTAATTTTGTTATGTTAATCACATCCATACATTAATGTGCTCTTTATTTACATTTTTCACCTACAATAATACTATATTGTATGAGTTCTTTACAATCAGATACTGTACAACACATTAGCAATGGGAAGTCAATGAAGGTAAAAAATATGTTTGTAAGTAAATCTTAAGATACAAATCTATGTATATCATCATTGATAACGTTGAGCCTTTGAGAATACATTTTAGCCTGCTTCTAGAAGAGAATCTTACAGATGACCACCACACGGCCCTAGTGATACTCTATAATAAAGGCCTCCTTGACTTGGCTCATTGAGGATTAGCAATGAATGACACTATTGGCTCTCACACGTGCGCTTGTGACAGACGTCTGTGGTCTTTTCTGACAAGGCAAAATCTCCCACCCACCCATCTTGTTCTTTGTCAGGGCTTTGGTTTCCTGCCTTCCATGTCACCCAGGAAAGACATTGATTTATAAGTCAGTTGAACGCCTTGTGCTGTGTGAGAACGGTGCAGACTCTGAGCTATCGGTGTCTATTGTAACCTTGAATGTCCTTGTTCAACGTGCCTGCTGGAAATGTACGTCATTACGTATAAACTGAATCACAATGTGGTATTGAAAACTAGTTCACAAACTGAAATTGACTATAGATCTGAAGGACCTTGTGTTCTGAATGATGCAGAACTCATGGGTATTATGGCTCATTTACATGTTACCAGCAGGCCTGTTTAGTTTGGCCAACCGCACTCCCCACGCGCGCTCAACGATTGGAAATAAATATGCACAGACTATCATTGTTCTCGGCAGCACATGTCCTGCACAAGATGATGTGCTGCCAAGAACAAGGTTTGTGCTTAGGATAGGTCATCAATGTCTGATCAATGCCTGACTAGAGGGGATGCGACACTCGGTACCCCTGCCGATGAGCTGTTACTGGTGTCAGTGGATCTGCAAAGCACAGCTCCATTGACAGAATAGTGGCCGCGGCCAGGTACTGCACATCCGCCCCTTATTGATTTGAATAGCGGCCCGCGGCAACTATACAGTCAACAGAGCTGGGCAGTTCCATATCTGAGCAGTTCCAGCCGACACCGGGAAAAGCTGATCTGTGAGGGTACCGGCTGTCGCACCTCCAATCATCATACATTGATGACCTAGCCTAAGGATAAGCCATCAATGTTAAAGTCTCAGACAACCCCTTTAAAATCACTTCAGCCAATATTCAAATATTTTGCTCTTTCGTCAGTTGATCGGCAGCCTTTTTATGGTGCCCATTTATTGGGAGTCAAGCCTTTCGTTCATGATAATTGGCTAGTGTAAATGCACCCTTATTATATAAGTGTATTTGTGCTTCACCAAAGGAACACAGTAACGCACTTTAATAATGGAGGTCTATCAGTACTATGATTTGTTTTTTGTTTTCCACAACATATTTTATTGAATGTTAAATGTAGAATACAGAATGAAAATGATGGGAAGAAAAAGTGTGTATAGTGGGGAGGGGGAGGTAAGGGACAAGGTACATGCTGCTCCAAATTTATCAAAGCACAGCATGAGCCATAAAACACCAGTGGCTGCCATAAACTAGTATTATGCTTTGTGCAAAAAGAAAAAAAAAAAAAAAGCATGAACCGCACATCCCAAAATCATACGTTGATCTAAAGCCGCTAGGCAAAAATTTATATACTGAACATGAGGTTTTCAGTTTAACATTCTGATCAGACTGTATGAAGCCCACTGCCCCTTCACGGCAAACCTCGTAGTGGGTCCTAACGCCCTAACGGAGCGGAGCCATGCGGCGACCACCGCCGCAGCGGCCATGCACCAGCAGGGCGGACGGCCTGTTGCCCCACAGCACCCATGCTGCGAGACTGAGCTCCCATGACTCCAGACCGCGCCGCCCCACCAGCACAAAGCCACAGCAACAATGGCCGCCACACAGCACCAGCACCAAAATGAAAGGAGCATTTAAACTCACCTTCCTCCAGCTCTTCAGTAAGAGCCAAGATGGGCTAGACCCCTTACTTTGCAGTCTCCTGGTGCATGGCCGCTGCGGCGGTGGTCGCCGCACGGCTCCGCTCCGTTAGGGCGTTAGGACCCACTACGAGGTTTGCCGTGAAGTGGCAGTGGGCTTCATACAGTCTGATCAGAATGTTAAACTGAAAACCTCATGTTCAGTATATAAATTTTTGCCTAGCGGCTTTAGATCAAAGTATGATTTTGGGATGTGCGGTTCATGCTCTTTTTTTTCTTTTTGCACATAAACTAGAATTATATGGGCACATTTCATCCATATTGGTGTATGGCGTTGTGGTAATCTCAAAAATTGTAATATCTAAAATGCCCAACAAATGTGGAACATTTTGCCTTTGTCTGACGAGTATATTTCCGAACCCCACAGCCCATCTGTTTTGTAAAGCACAATCTATACAAATGGTGGTATAGGTATACGATTGCATTCATTTACAAAATATACGTATGGCATGACCATTGCAAGGTTCCTCTTATACACATCATAGTTGTTGGTCAAATTAATTTGAAGGGGTTAAAGGGATAGGGAAGCCTATTGTATAATTGAAGTTGTTATGTTGAACGTGTAACATTATAGAAACCACAGGTCACACATTAACAATAGGTGATGGCTAAGCCTCCCCTCCCCTCCTGCCTCCCTGAAAAATCACCGCTGCACAGATCACAGAGCCTAGGACACTCCCATACACCTCAATGGACATCTGCAGTGTGGTGAATGTGGTTGGTGGGAATCCTATCTATGAATGCTGAGCATCTCAGGCAAGATTGCCAATCCACCGCACTTGGATTTTTGTCCTAGCTTTCCAGTACACTATATGGTAAAATCAATGGTGCCATTCCAAATTACAACTCGCCCTGCAGAAAACAAGTCTCATACAGCTATATTAACAGAAATCTAAAAAAGTTATAGCTCTTGGAAGAAGTGGAGGTAAAAAAGGTTATAGAGGGGGGAGGGGGTTAATATTTAATGTTTTCTACTTTCAGGAAAGTTGCCCCCAAACACTGTAAAGTACCTAACATAACAAATTCAGCAGCTTCTCACCATCCATGGGTCCAGCGACAGTTCCCTGCTGTTCACCTAGTCTCATTGTTTTGGCTGCAATGGTGACGTCACTTTGTGCCCTTCCCGGCTGTAGCCAATCACTGAGCTCTGTGGCTTGTGCCATCTACCTCTGGCACAGCGGCTGAGGGTAGTGGTTAGGCACAGTGAAGAGGCACACTGCTGAGTTTATTATTTAGGTTTTTTACAATTTTTTCCGAAAACCTCTTTAAAGGAGCATGGCGACTATAGAGTAGGTATATGCTTAATAAGAGTAATAAGAGCCCAGCAGACTAACAACAATTTATACACTGGGTCTGCAGAAAAAAGTATGTAAAAACCCTTGAATTTATTACATTTTTTATAAACATTTCATTACTTATTATTATTTAAATATATAGCACCATTAATTCCATGATGCTGTACATGAGAAGGGGTTACATCAAAATACAAATATCACTTACAGTAAACAAAACTAACAATGGCAGACTACAGGGGGAAGAGGACCCTGCCCTTGCGGGCTTACATTCTACAGGATTATGAGGAAGGAGACAGTAGGTCGGGGATTGCAGTAGCTCCGATGGTGTTGAGGTGGGCGTGTGGTCATTACAGGCTGTAAGCTTCTTTGAAGAGATGGGTTTTCAGGTTCCATTTGAAGGATCCAAATTTTCTGGATAACTGGACGTGTTGGGGCACAGAATCCCAGAGGATGGGGATGTTCGGGAGAAGTCTTGGAGGCGATTGGGTGAGGAACGAATAAGCATGGAGGAGAGTAGGAGGTCTTGAGAGGACCGGAGATTACGTGAGGGAAGATATTGAGAGATTAGTTCAGAAATATATTGAGGAGAAAGGTTATTGATGACTTTGTAGGTCAGTGTTAGTAGTTTAAACTGGATTCGCTGGGAAATTGGGAGCCAGTGAATGGATTTGCAAAGAGGGGAAGCAGGAGTGTAGCGAGGAAAGAGATGAATTAGTCGGGCAGCAGAGTTAAGGACAGACTGGAGGGGTGCAAGAGTTTTAGAGGGTAGGCCACATAGGAGGATGTTACAGTAGTCGAGGCGGGAGATGATTAGGGCATGCACAAGCATTTTGGTAGAGTGAGGGTTGAGGAAAGGACAGATTCTGGAAATATTTTTGAGTTGCAGGCGACAGGAGGTGGCGAGAGCTTGGATGTATGGTTTAAAGGATAGAGCAGAGTCAAGGGTTACTCCGAGGCAGCAGATTACCGGGATGGGGGAAAGTGTGAATTCATTTATTGTGATAGATAGATCAGGTAGGGAAGGTGTGCGAGATGGAGGAAAGATAATTAGTTTGGTTTTGTCCACATTGAGTTTGAGGAAGCGAGAGGAGAAGAAGGAAGATATGGCTGATAGACACTCTGGGATTCTGAGAAGTAGAGAGGTGACATCTGGGCCAGAGAGGTAGATCTGAGTGTCATCAGCATATAGGTGGTACTGGAAGCTATAGAACTTTATGAGTAGTCCCAGGCCATGGGTATAGATTGAGAAGAGGTCCTAGGACAGAGCCTTGAGGACACCAACAGAGAGGGGGCGAGATGAAGAGGTAGTATGGGAGTAGGAAACGCTAAATGTGCTGTTGGGTTACTTATAACACTAAAGTGTCAGAATGAGAAAATACTTATTTTTCATGTATCAGTGGATATTGTACAATGAATGTAACGATGCACCAGCGCTACATCTAAGTGCTGACAAAGCGGTGTCTGCGTGCACCATGAATGTATTTATTTATTACCGTTTTTTACTTACATTGTAAAATTGTATAATTCTTTTATTTCATTTTAGACATTGAAGGAGTTTGGATTTACATTTGTAACACAAATTGAATTCATTTGTCTTTTACAGGACCCATCCATCACTACTGGCATACATGACAAGCTTCAAGTACCAAACACCATTCGAAAGTCTTGGAATGAGAGAGACAACCGTTGTGATATATGCGCCACCCATCTCAACCAGCTAAAACAGGAAGCTATACAGATGGTTACTTCTCTGGAACAGTCTGCCAATGCTGAACACTACGATGCGGCATCTCCAGGATCTCCTCCAGGACATTCTAATATTCCAGCCTTAGTAGGTCCAAGACACATGGGGAGCCTCCAGCCAAAAGACTGGGTTTATATGCCTAATGCCTACACCACACCAAATTACCCAGGCTTTGTGCCCAGCAAACATGGTGGTAAACCTAATAGTCTTGGGCTTGCCAATGGTCAAGAAAAGAAAAATGGGTCTCCTTCACATCAAGCCAAAGTCAGCCTGCCAATGGCAACAAGCCCAAGTAATGGCAATATAATGAATTCAGTAGCCATTCAAGCTCATCAGTATCTCGATGGTACATGGTCATTATCAAGAGCTAACGGCGTGACACTGTACCCATATCAAGTAAGTCTAATTTTTATTGTAGCGCCCCCACCGCCGCAGGGCCGAGGGGTACCCGGTACCGGGCCTACGAGTCTCTGCTTCTGGGGGTTGTCACGGCGGCTAGGCCCCGGTCCGTGACCCTGCCGTGGGGCGCACAGTGAATGATAGGTGTGGATGTTGGTGGTGCAGTTGTGGGGTGCAGGTCGCGGTAAATAACGAGGACACCAGGTTGCAGTCTCTTTACCTCTTTACTGGAGATCTCTGAATCCTCAGTCCAGAATACGGTTCACCAGGCTGCGCAAGTCCGGCCGGTCCAATGGCACCTCCAGAGTTCACTTCACAGGTGGAAATCGGTGCCTTCCTTCTTAGCGCTATGTGTTGTAGTCCTTCCCTGCTGTGCTTACGGAAAGTACCCCACAACTGTTGTGTCTGTTTCTTAAGTTCCCTCACAACTCGATTAAATGATGTTCTTCTAATCGTCCGTCCCTTCCTGATGTTACAGTTAGAACGGCACCCGTTTGTCGGGTAGGCCTGGAGTTCTTCCGGGACCCTAGAGACGCCCCTCTCCCGCAATTGCCTCCCAAGACTTCATAGGTGATATGTGTTAGACAGCCCGCCTTAGACTGACTGTCCTGCCGCTGTTTAGAGTATTGCTTGAAGCTGAATGTTATAATACTCCCTCGGCGTTCCGGCCACCGGTAGTGCGCCTCGGTAGGGTGTTCCTCCGGTCTTACAGCACGACCCCTACTGGAATTCTCCTATCGCTTGATCTCGTTTCTCACTCAGCACAATCTATCTCGCTTCTAGTCCTTTCTTGGGCCCCGCCGCTTCCCGGAGCTGGCGCGGACCCGTTACGTTCTTTCCAATGCCAAGCCTCTGTCAGGATCCCACCCCTGACAGAGACCCTACTGTCTCTTCCTCCACAACACCCTCTGCCACTAGGTGTTGCTTCGTCCAATCCAGTCAGCTTTCTGATCTAACTTCCTGCCTGACCCCCAGTTTACCCACTATGGTGGGGAGTGGCCTAATGAATAGAACCCTTAGCTCCCCCCGGAGGCCCGGCTGTGAAATGTATTGGTGTCTGTGATACCTGATCAGATGAACTCCTTCAGTGCCATCGGACGCACCATGGCTCCCCATAGTGGCGGAGCCACAGTACTGCAACGACCAGGACTCTGGGGCGCTGCACTATCATGAACGTGTTTTGCTTGTTGGATTGTGTAGAGACACTCCCCATTGATTGGGACCACCCAGTTGGAAATTCTGTTGAACATTTCCAGGAATAATAACAGTGATCAGATGAACTCCTTCAGTGCCATCGGACGCACCATGGCTCCCCATAGTGGCGGAGCCACAGTACTGCAACGACCAGGACTCTGGGGCGCTGCACTATCATGAACGTGTTTTGCTTGTTGGATTGTGTAGAGACACTCCCCATTGATTGGGACCACCCAGTTGGAAATTCTGTTGAACATTTCCAGGAATAATAACAGTGGAACAGCTCAATGTTCACTTCTTATAAATGCCCCAGCATTGGTATTTCACAGAGAATATCAATACTTTTAAATTCAGTTGTATAATTATAAAATAACCTGTTGTTTCAGCCAAGTTATTATGTTAAATGTTGTTTTTATAACATTTTTTGGCAGGCTTTTTCTCAAACTTAATCTGAATTTAAAAAAATAATTTGAAATCTTGCACTGTTCACTCTGGCTACTTTACACTCTACAAAATGTCTAATATATATATATATACTAGATGGTGGCCCGATTCTAACGCATTGGGTATTCTAGAATATGCATGTCCATGTAGTATATTGCCCAGCCACGTAGTATATTGCCCAGTGATGTAGTATATTGCCCAGTTACATAGTATATTGCCCAGTTACGCAGTATATTGCCCAGTGACGTAGTATATTGCCCAGCCACGTAGTATATTGCCCAGTTACGTGGTATATTGCCCAGTGACGTAATATATTGCCCAGCCACGTAGTATACAGCACAGAGCCACGTAGCATATTGCACAGCGACGTAGTATACAGCACAGAGCCATGTAGTATATTGCCCAGCCACGTATGTCACAGGTTAAAAAATAAAAATTAAACATATACTCACCTTCCGAGGGGCCCCTTGTAGTTCTGTTGCCTGTGTTCGGTTCAGGCGGCAGCTTCCGGTCCGAGGGTGTGATGACGTCGCGGTCACATGACCGTGATGTCACGGCAGGTCCTTCTCGCGCAGGCGCGCAGGGCCTGCGATGACGTCGTGGTCACATGACTGTGACGTCATGGCAGGTCCTTCTCGCGCAGGCTCGCAGGGCCTGTGATGACGTCGCGGTCACATGACTGTGACGTCATGGCAGGTCCTTGTCGCACACCAATCTTCGCACCTGAACCTGCCGCCTGCATGGACCGGTCACCGGAGCGTCGGAAAGGCGGCGGAAGGTGAATATATAATGATTTGTTATTTTTTTTAAAATTATTTTTAACATTAGATGTTTTTACTATTGACGCTGCATAGGCAGCATCAATAGTAAAAACTTGGTCACACAGGGTTAATAGCGGCAGTAAGAGTGAGTTACCTGCGGCATAACGCGGTCCGTTACCGCTGGCATTAACCCTGTGTGAGCCGTGACTGCGGGGAGTATGGAGCGGGCCCCGTTCAGTGACTGCAGGGGAGTAGGGAGGGACTAATCGGACTGTGCCCGTCGCTGATTGGTCGCGGCAGCCATGACAGGCAGCTGGCGAGACCAATCATCGAATGAATATCCGTGATGGAAGTTGCCGACAGAAAGACGGAAGTACCCCTTAGACAATTTTTTTTAAAATACAGATTGTAAGACATTCCTATTAAAGGCAATCTGTCATTAGGATTTTGCTGCTCCATCTGAGAGCAGCCATGATGTAGAGGCTGTTACCCTGATCCCAGTGATGTGTCACTTACTGGTCTGCTTGCTGTCATTTTGATCCCTCTTTTATCTGCTGCAGATCTAGCAGTTCTCTGAATGCTGAACCCTGTATAACCCCGCCTACACCTCTGATTGGCAGCTTTCTGCCCATGTACTGTGTGCACAGAAAGCTGCCAATCAGTGCTGGAGGCGGGGTTACACAGGGCTCAAGAATATGCCTGACTACTTGGCAGTAGGTTTGCAAATTCTCTAGTGATAATCTCCTGCTCATAAAACTGCGATTTTATCAAAACTACACTAAACAGCCCAGTAACTGACACATCTCTGGAATCAGGATCTCTGCCTCTATATTATGCTACTCTTAAATTAGGTGCCAAAAACCTGGTGCAAATTCCTGTTAAAATGGTTTGCTTCTATTAATTTATGTGTCAGATTTTGAGAAGTATCAAGTAGATAAAGTAGGATAAGTGGATATTACGTGACAATTTGAAGCGAGTTTGTCACCATAAAACTCAATTTCAACTATTTGTACAGTCTTTGGCTGCCGTCACACTAGCAGTATTTGGTCAGTATTTTACATCAGTGTTTGTAAGCCAAAACCAGGAGTGGGTGATAAATGCAGAAATGGTGCATATGTTTCTATTATACTTTTCCTCTATTTGTTCCACTCCTGGTTTTGGCTTACAAATACTGATGTAAAATACTGACCAAATCCTGATAGTGTGACGGCAGCCTTATAGGTAACTCATACCTGCAGTATAGATTTCCCTTATTTAATTGTACACACAAACAATTTTATTGCATAAGCAAATGGGCACTGCTGAGTGCACCCTTGACGTGGTCAACACCTGAGTGCTCCATTTTGTCCCCTCTATCAACATGTTACGCAATTCCCCTTAGCTGGACTGACAGCACTCGATTGCCTAGACCAAGCGCTTCTGCATTGAATCCCCAATGCCTTGCATGTCCATGCTCACACCGAAGGAGCCAAACAAGCATGCGCATACAGTGTCAGTGCCGGTGCACTCTGCTCCCTCTCTCCTGTCTTCAGCTCACACAGGATCACATAGCAGCCACTCACTACTATGGCACCACAGACAGGAAAGAGGATGAGAGTGTGTCTGCACTGTGAGCGAATGTGCGTGATTGTTCAGCTCCTGTATTGTCAGTGCAGATGTGCAGGACACCAGGGCTTCAATTCAGGCCGCACCGTCAGTCACGCTAAGGGGAGGTGTGCGGCATGTTGCTTGAAGAACGGTGCACTATAAGCCCTTGACCATGCCAACAATGCACCGAGGTGCTCCCAATTGCCAATGCAATAAAATAATTTTTCAGTACAGTTTGAGATTGAATTGTATACTGCCTATATGCATTTTACAGGGATTAATTCCCTTATAGGAATGTGTACATTGTTTAAATCGAGATAGGGGATGTGGTAGTTCAACTCACTTGGCGGTAGACGGAGGTAGAAAAACAGGAACATTGTCTCTTTAAGTCTTCAGTTGGTTTATTATAAGGCAGCATAAACCAACTAGAAGTTGAAAGCAAACACAGCCCTTCGGGCAAAAACAGGAAGGCAACAAAGAAAAATAAAATGCTGTAACAGAGTCCATACTTTGTGGGTAACATCTCGCTCTGGAGCAACACAGGTTCAGTTTTTCCTCCGCAAGACACAAAACCACTGGAGATCCTCTCTTCAGTCTTGCTGATGAAAGACTGCCTCTGAGGCCAAGCCATTTAAGCCCCAGACTATGTCACTCTTCCCCCCATGTGACTGAACACATGAGTGTGACATCACACAGGTCCTGTCAGCTCTGCAGGTGGAGATAAGGTGGACATCCTCCCACCCGCTCTTTGGGTTTTACATCACTGACACCATTAAGTGTAGTGACGTACTGTATATCTCCCCTCCAGCATTCTACCAGTTTCTTTGTCACAGGGCTTAACAGACTACTTTTAAAGGCCAACTATTGTTGGAAAAGATAAATGAGTAGGTTTTTTTATAATTAATGTAAATTTTAATGAGAAATTCAAAATATGGATAAAATAAAATATATAGATAAAAAATGGTTGGATTGAATTGGTTTGGTAATAAAAAAAAATTCATACTGTACAATAATCATGTCTAAGTACATCAAGGGTTTATATCGGGATCATGTGAATGAATCTGATCTGTCTCTGTACCTCGCTATTGAATCTGTGTTGGGTATTGCGGCCTCTTATAACATCACATTGTCAAGCTGATTCTTAATTACCAGTGATGCTGGCTAGACGGCACGGCTCCTAGTGTGGGCATCCTACACTACTGGAACGTGGGAGTTCCCATCTTCTCAGACTTCTCAGAAATGGTTCAGTGCCCTGGACCCCTTCTGTCTCCTGAACAAGTATCATCTTCTGTGTCATGCTATACGGTACTTACAGTCGGAAAGGTACAAGTTGTAAAATATAGTGGATTTTACTATACTTACTCCAGTCATATTTTACAGCTCAGTAATTACATCTGTAATCCATATATTTATTAAAAAAAAAAAAATCCTTTGCAAATTGAGTAGAAAGTTAACGGCAAGCTTCAGATGTTCTAAAAAACTCATCCCCGGTAGGGTGAATTGTTTTTAACAATATTTCTGGATTTACTCAGTGTATAAAAACTAAGAATGTAGGTTGTTAATATTAGATCCGAGAAGGTCAGACTCTTATATGTGAATGTTTAGCTTAACCCAGTATGTATATGTTTTATACGGAAAGTGGAAAGTAAGGGTGGATTTACACTGTCCGATGCACTGCTTTAAATAATCACAGACCATCAATGTGTCACCGACCTGTGCCAACAGCTTATGTCTTAGAATAACAAAAGGATCGGGCATTTAAGTCCAAAATACCCAACTTTTGTCTCCCTCAACACGTTTCAAGTCCAGCTAGCTCTTCTGAATGATTGAGTCAGCCATTTCTACTTTATCATCACGCCTTAACTACCAGACCTAATGTCACACATATTTTTTCACCATAGCTTCTTGTGTGCCAAGATGTTGTTTTCATTGGTCTAACTTTGGAATACACTTGACTTTTTATCACTTTTCATTCCACTTTTTGGTAGGTGCAAAGAACAAAAAAGCAGTAATTCTGGAATTTTATGTATTTATTTGTTTTTAAAGCCACTCACCATTCCTTATACAGTAGTTAACATACCATTTATTTTCTGCTGGTTAATATGATAATCAGAATACCAAATGTATTTACTGTCTTGATGATGTACTATTTTTGTAAAAAAAAAAATAACTTTTTTAAAATACTTTTTTTGGTCACCATTTTCTGAGACCCATAACTTTTTTTAATTTCTGTAGACAGAGTTTTTTTATGGCTTATTTTTTTGTGAGACAAGATTTAGTTGTCCGTGGTACCATTGTTTCGGTACATATGACTTTGATCTTTTCATTTTTGATTTTTTAATAGGGAGATGAACAAAAAAAATGAAGTCCTGACATTGTTTTTTGGCATTTTGTTTTCATTCACCATGCGAGATGCATGTGACTGATTACAGTGTTAGCCAATGTATATGTTTACATTTTATTTTTATTTTTTTACTACTACTGCAGAAGAATGTCACTTTTTTAAAAAAAAAAATATTTTTTTGTGCATCATATTCTGAGAGCTATAACTTTTACATTTCTTTGAGTGCAGAACTCTACGAGGGCCTGTTTTTTGGCGTAACGCGTTGTAGTTTTTTGGGATACAATATGACTTTTAGATAATTTCTTACAATGATCAATGGGATCTCAGACACTCCATACTTTGATCGCATTGATATTACCCTGCAGTACTCATTTAGTGCAGAGTATTATCAAGACGGTCAGTATTATTAGGCTGTGATCTTTGGCAAACCTGGAGGCCATTGTCAGTCCTACAGCTGCCGTAGCAACCACAGTCGCCTCACAATCCCGCTGTGTGGAGTTGATGGAGTCACAGAGGAAGAAATCACGCTGTCATACTACTTAAAGCACTCTCCATTGACTTGGAAAGTAATGGTTTAAGGTTGGCTGAGGGTGGTCATACACTTCAGGTAGCACAGCTATTCCTCCTGATCTCCCCCATACAAAAGCGTGCTCAGCTGAATAACAAAAAGGGTTAAGGAAAGGGGACTAAGACACCTCTAGCGGCTGTTCATCATCCGTGAGAACAAAAATGTAGGGTATGTTAAAATCCAGCTTCTCGATCCTTCGGTTTCCCTATATCCACCTCTGAGAACATTCGGTAGGCGCCTGGGCACATTAGCTAGTCGTCCGTTACCCATGAAATTAGCTTGTTCAGCTAACATTACTTTAATCTGTGTGGCCAGCGTTACTATTCATTTTTTAAATGATGGCATGGACTCACAGATTGTGAATGAGCTGTACAAATCCTTCTTCCTTGCATGGGACGTTGACTTTCTTGGACAGAGCAGCTGGTAATTAGATGTATACTGTAGTTTCTCCGGAGTCATAAGGCATCAGCTGACCTCATCCTTGGCGAGGAATCAGTCAGGTTTCTGTATCACAGTAAATTAGCTAATTACGTCTCAAATGTGTTATCCCTGTTTTATCCAACCTCCAAAAGGGATCAAGAGGGGAAAGTGGAACTCATTGTGAATTCAAGACATTTTCGTTACATTTTAGGTTTTAATTAGTTTATCCTGATTTGATCCTGTGTGACATTTTATTCATGCTTCATGAAAAGAATAATTACATTAATATTTTTCCCTTGGGATACAGTCGAGATGGGTAGGGTGGGTGGCTTGTAAGCTTGGCTTTGTATGGTTAAAAGAGTTTGTTAATCTTTAACTAGTTAAATCACATGTCCTGGTGAGAAGAAAGTTTATGATAGGGACTTGAGCGGATGATTTTATACAAATTGTCACCTCACTGAGGACTTTTCTATATAGTTTTATATAGTTGTCACTATGGTGGAGTGAATGGTTCATAAGCATGCTTGGCTGTCAAAAAAATATCTTCCTCCTTCATAATACTGCAAATTACTGCAAACACATGAAACGGTCTTTAAAGTAGGATTTAATTTATTCTACATAAATTATAGCCTTTCCACAGGAAGAGGCGTCATATGGAGCTACTGGACCTTCATGCTCCTTTCTAACCTATGGCACTGAAGATATGAAGAAAGCAGTGAGGGTCTCGGCTGGTAGCCAGTGCTGCAGTCTTTGGCTAGAGTATAAAGTGCCATGAATATAATCTTCATTTAAAGAGATCTAACTTTGTTCTTGTTGCCAGTGGAGAACGTTGCACATATCTCCCAGGATCTCAGTATTAGTATCAGTATTAGATCTCAGTATTAGTATCATCACCAATCCAAGAATTATCCCATATTTGGTGAATATGTGATAATGTATGTAGATCGTAATACCTGACCCAGGGCAGGAGTTTAGTTGTGGACAATAGCCACACTACTCATGGTGTTTGCAAAGCACAGCCATAGTGCCGCTCGATCACCATGTACATGGCACCATTTGGGGATTACCTTCCGCTGATGGCATATATCCATGCTAATATCTTTTGTGGGGCTAAACATTGGAAACTAGATAGAACACTATGAAATGGTGAGAATCCATCCCCATCCAGGAAACCAGAGTAATCAGATGACATCACATAAGGTAGCCCATTAGGACTATGGTATACCATAAGGGTATCATATACAGTAGGTTTGGTTACAATTATTGGTATGAACAGGGTCTCCTGTTCCCGTGGTGCACACTATTCTTCATTGCCCCTTTTCTCTCTGACAAAAAAGATTAATGGGAGAAAGACTTGTCACATTCATCTTCCAAGACCTGCACTGATATCCACAATCAGAACTAATCTGTCACTTAATGATGGCGCTCTGTCCTCCCCATCACAATGGAGTGTCTGTCCTGTCGTTCTGAACGATTGGTAGGTAGAGTAGCATGTCTTTGTCCTGATGTTTAGGGGACGCACAGAATGACCATAGGTTGTGTGCAGCCCTGATCTTCATGTTCTACATTGTACAGCCTCCATTGCCTTAAAATCAAGACGCCCAGTAGGTAGTTTTGTTAATAATGGCAGCCGTTCGGGAGACGTAGTCTTCGGTGATACTTTAACTGGATAATCTGCCATTTACATTTTCCCATAAATAACGATCAGGTCATGAAACATGTTCTTTATATATGAACGCTAAAAAGAAAATCCGCTCAGAGTGTTCTCTGCCTTCCCCTTACTTGTCTCTCCTCATATAGCCTGAGATGACCTTGATGAATTGAACTCGACACTTCAGAAATTCATCCCAGCCGCACTGACAAAGGAGATGCTGACTTTGTATACCTCAGGAATTATTATTGTCTCTCTTCATCTTCTTGCTTTGTATTCGGAGCAGTGCTATCGTGAAAACAAAAAAGATTTCCAGTGCATTTACTAAAATGTTTCTTAACTTTCCAATGGACAGGCATTGTTTAGTAAATTACAAGCCAAACTAACTTATAGAGGAAAGAAAACTTTTGCCAAGTGTTCCTATGACCATGCCATCCATGAGAACATCATGGTTCTGTCTCTAATTTGTATATTTGTATATTAAAAATCAGTATTCCCCTCCTGTTCAGTTTGCCGGTTACCAGTTATGTGCTAATGTATATGAAAGGGCAGTAATAGTATGCATCATTTACAGGTAGAACACTAACTGTTTTTACATAAGGCTCTAATATCCCAATGACATCGTCACCACCACATCAGTATGAAAGGTACTGAACTGTAGCACCAGAACCTAATCATGTAATCATGGACATTAGTGATGAGCTGGCTCGGGTTTTAACTCAGCATCTGGGCGAGCTCTTATGTTTGAGTCCTTGCGGCTGTTAGACAGCCTGAACACACGTGGGGATTCAACACGTGTTGAGGCTGACCAACAGCCGCAAATCATGCAGCCGCAGGGACTCAAACATAATATACAAGCACGCCCAGATACTCGAAAAACACCCGAGCATGCTCAAATAAGACATTATCAGAGCACATTCATCATCACTAATGGATATGAGCAGCTCATGATACAGAAAAACACATGTGATTGTCATTGCATGTGGGGGAGGGGAGGAGATGAGCAGTGAATGGTGGATCCTGTATTATCTATATCAGGGTGAGAAATTTCAGTGATCTCTACAGAACTGGAAGTGTCTGTGTATAATTAGGTTCAGTGGTCAGAGTGTAAATTGCAGCATTTCAGTGGTTTTAATAGAAATATTGACAGACAAATGTATATAAAAAGTTAAAAATGTTACGGTAATTGTAAAAACGATTCAAGTTATATATGCTTTATGATAAAGCCTTAAAGGGGTGGTCCAATACTAACACTGATTTAATCCTAAATGTCTATTTAATGTAATAATGTAATAGATTTTCTAATATACAGTGTGTTAATTTAAATTTCCCCATCGTTTCCACTCTATTCTATCTAGCTGTTTTGTTTTTTTTTACCAACTTTGTGCAATATTTTTTTTTATTACACAGCGACTCACAACTCCTCACCAACTCTGATATGAAGTGATGAGCCAACGAGAGAGCGCACTGTCAGTGCACATTGTAAGCCGGGCTGATCTCTGCTTTTTCTGAAGTTATCTCCTTAAAGTGCGCAATAACGGCGCACACTCTTGCCTGCTCGTCACTTCTCATCAGTTAATTGTTAGTTAAAATATATTAGAAAGTCAATTGAATTATTACATTAAATAGATGGATTTTTAGGAGTAAATCAGTGTGTGTTACAGACCACGCCTTTAACTTTGAACCGTTTTTATAAATTTTGTTAGACTTCAATCTAAGACTCTTGTCTGTTTTTGAAGCCTCACAAAGCACATTCAGGGTTGCAGTGTCAGGTCACGTTACCTGCCAGTCAGCTGTCATCATATGGAGAAAGTTACTAAATGTTATTTTAGAAAAGTGCTAGATAGGGATGATACTTCAAGTGAACATTTAGGAGAAACCATTGCGATTAAAGTGCAGAGATCAAATCCAAAACCACCAGTCTAATTTATATTTAATTATATTAAGAAAATTATCATCGTATAGAGCTGGACATACAGTACTGCGCAAATAAAATGCTGCAAAGTAAGAATGCTTTCAAAAGTAGAAGTGTTAAAAGTCTATTTAATTAACAAAACCCTTTGCCTTCTATTCAGCATCAATTCTGGGTACACTTGCACACAGTTTTTGAAGGAATTCAGCAGGGAGGTCATTACAAACATCTCAGAGAACTAACCACAGATCTTCTGTGGATGTAGGCTTTCATGTAATAACTCACTGACTTGATGATGTTGAGATCAGAGCTCTGTGTAAGCCATAACATCACTTCCATGACTCCTTGTTCTTTTTGCTCTATAGATAGTTTTGGATATTTGCCCCCAACCCAACCTGTAAAAGATGAAAAGGAGCTTTTATGATACTCACCAGTGGGGTGGTCCGGTCCGATGGGCATCCCTGTTTTTGGTCCGGCGCCTCCCTTCTTCTTGCAATGCTACCCTCCTGCTTGCTTCATGTGGATCACGCGTCTCCTCAGCACCGCGCTCCTGCACAGGCCTACTTCTATGCCCTGTTGAGGGCAGAGCAATGTACTGCAGTGCGCAGGTGCCTGGAAAGGTCAAAATGCCCCGGCGCATGCACACTGCAGTACTTTGCTCTGCCCTCGACAGGGCCTGTGCAGGAGTGCTGTGCCGAGGAGACTGTGTGGATGATGACGGGACACGTCATCCACATGAAGCAAGTACATGAAGCAAGTGAGGACAGGGATCGTAAGAAGATGGGAGGCGCCGGACCAAGACCAGCGACGCCCATCGGACCGCACCGCCCGCAGGTGAGTATAATAAAAGCTCTTTTTCTTCTCTTACAGGTCGGGTAATGTATGTACATTATAGAATGCTGTATATCAGCCCTGAAAGGTTTCTCTTATCTTCCAAACCTGATGACAGGTTCACTTTAATGATATTGTCTGCACATTTGTGGCTGTTGCTCTCCTGCAGAATACATTTTCAGCCAATCAGAATCCTCCCTCAAAGTTTTGCACAGTGCCGTGTATTGGTTATCTCAATCTAAACCAAGTGTTGAAAATATATTTGGGTGCATTTTGGATTAAATGGGTATTCCCATCTCCAAGACCCTATCCCAGTATGTAGTAGACGTTGTAATAATAATCTTAGCAAATACCTCCAATTAGAAATGTAGAAGAGTTTTTAAGATCTGTTATGGCACTTACCCCATGTGCAGGCATTGTAGTATCTGATGCTTCAGGAGTGTGAGAAATGGAGGAAGGTTTTTTTTTGTAAACCATGAATTGAATCTCAATATGTTCCAGTTCCTCTTGAAACCACAAATTTCAGAAAATTTAACTTAAACTCGATCCTCTGCCGATTGATCTGCTCATCTCTACTTTTTGGGCTTTGGGCAAAATAGTAAAAAGGCAAATAAGCAGGTAGATTTTTGTGGAAATGATATATGTGGTTGGTTAATAAGTTAAATGTCTGCATAGTGGAAAAACAGAAACAAAATAATGTCATTGAGGGAAATTAAGACTGACCCAATCTGTGAAATTCTGCAAGAAAACATTTAATAAAACTAAACGTGTCCACATCTCTGTAATGTTATATATATATATGGCAAGTCTTCATTTACCTCACCAAAATGTATGCGACCCATTTTTATGCCTCCAAAATTCAGTAATGTGCTACATCTTTATCTTACCTGTAATAAAGGTGATGATTGGGTGATGTAATGATACAAAGTGCATAATAATGTGATTCCTCTATGGAGCTGGATAAAGCGAGATAAACAATTTCTGTTCAATGGAAAACTACAGCCCAGGTCATCTGGAGATGTCTAATGTCAAGGGAGCTGAATTACACACATTTCAGCATGCTATGACGTTTTATCATTTTTGCTCGAGGAAAAGATTTATTTTCTCACAGGACATGAAGGAAAAAGGCTTAACTTTTATAAAGTTTTTTGAATATTTTTCTTTTTTACAATATTTTTTGGATTGATTTGCACTGCAACCTACTTAGTTGAAAATAAGAACTGGACATTTCCTAAAGATTGGGAGAAGTGCTGGCTTCTCTCCCTGAAGAACATCATATCTTGGAGAATACAATATCATTGGAACAAAATGACGAAAAGTATCATAGAAACACATCACCACTTCTGTATTTTTTGCCCAATCCTGTTTTTTGGCTTACAAATACTGAGGTAAACCATAAGAATTTACTGTATTTATTGTTTTGCTGTTTTATTTTAATCTATTTTTACTTTTATGCTTTGTGAATGCATAGCTCCCAACCGTCCCTCATTGTGCGGGACTGTCCCAGTTTTCAGCCTTTTCTCCGCTGTCCAGCACGGGACGCTCTGATCGTGCAGACAGCAGGAGATTAGAAGCAGCCGATACGCCCCCTTGTGTTAAGCCATGTCCCGGGCCCTTACCCTTCCGTATGGCTGCCTGCTTTCTGCGCACAGGACCTGTGATGAGGTCACAGGAGGGGAGGAGTCAGGGGTCACATGATCAGGACCTCCGTGGATTGCAGGACTCGGCTGTGCTGGTTGCCAACTTGCCACATGGTGCTGCAGGAGGTAAGTAATGCCTTGTGTGGGGTCAGGAGGTGTACAGTGTGGATGTAGCAGAGCCATGTGTGTACGAGGTGTATGGAGCGGAGCTGTGTGTGTGCGAGGTGTATGGAGCAGAGCCGTGTGTGTATGAGGTGTATGGAGCGAAGCCGTGTGTGTATGAGGTGTATGGAGCGGAGCCGTGTGTATGAGGTGTATGGAGCGGAGCCGTGTGTATGAAGTGTATGGAGCGGAGCCGTGTGTGTGCGCGAGGTGTATGGAGCGGAGCCGTGTGTGTATGAGGTGTATGGAGCGGAGCCGTGTGTGTATTAGGTGTATGGAGCGGAGCCGTGTGTGTATGAGGTGTATGGAGCGGAGCTGTGTGTGTATGAGGTGTATGGAGCGGAGCTGTGTGTGTATGAGGTGTATGGAGCAGAGCCGTGTGTGTACGAGGTGTATGGAGCAGAGCCGTGTGTGTATGAGGTGTATGGAGCAGAGCCGTGTGTGTACGAGGTGTATGGAGCGGAGCCGTGTGTATGAGGTGTATGGAGTGGAGCCATGTGTATGAGGTGTATGGAGCGGAGCCGTGTGTATGAGGTGTATGGAGCGGAGCCGTGTGTGTGCGCGAGGTGTATGGAGCGGAGCCGTGTGTGTATGAGGTGTATGGAGCGGAGCCGTGTGTGTATTAGGTGTATGGAGCGGAGCTGTGTGTGTATGAGGTGTATGGAGCGGAGCCGTGTGTGTATGAGGTGTACGGAGCGGAGCTGTGTGTGTACGAGGTGTATGGAGCAGAGCCGTGTATGTATGAGGTGTATGGAGCAGAGCCGAGTGTGTATGAGGTGTATGGAGCAGAGCTGTGTGTGTACGAGGTGTATGGAGTGGAGCTGTGTGTATGAGGTGTATGGAGCGGAGCCGTGTGTATGAGGTGTACGGAGCGGAGCCGTGTGTGTGCGTGAGGTGTATGGAGCGGAGCTGTGTGTGCGCGAGGTGTATGGAGCAGAGCCGTGTGTGTATGAGGTGTATGGAGCAGAGCCGTGTGTGTGTGAGGTGTATGGAGCGGAGCCGTGTGTGTATGAGGTGTATGGAGCAGAGCCGTGTGTGTATGAGGTGTATGGAGCAGAGCTGTGTGTGTATGAGGTGTATGGAGCGGAGCTGTGTGTGTATGAGGTGTATGGAGCGGAGCCGTGTGTGTATGAGGTGTATGGAGCAGAGCCGTGTGTGTATGAGGTGTATGGAGCGGAGCCAAATGTGTACGAGGTGTATGGAGCGGAGCGCCTGTGTACGGAGTGGAGCCGTGTGTGCAAAGTGTACGGAGCGCAGCCGCGTGTGTAGGAGTAGCTATGTGTGGCCATTATATGGTACAAAGTATCATGTGCGGCCAATATACAGTATGGAGCATCATGTGCAGTCATTATACAGTATGGAGCATCATGTGTGGTCATTATACAGAATGGAGCATCATGTGCGGTCATTATACAGTATGGAGCATCATGTGCGGTAATTATACAGTATGGAGCATCATGTGCGGCCATTATACAGTATGGAGCATCATGTGGGGCCATTATACAGTATTGAGCATCATGTGGGGTCATTATACAGTATGGGGCATCATATGCGGTCATTACAGTATGGAGCATCATGTGCAGTCATTATACAGTATGGAGCATCATGTGCGGTCATTATACAGTATGGAGCATCATGTGCGGTCATTATACAGTATGGAGCATCATGTGTGGTCATTATACAGTATGGAGCACTGTGTGGCCATTATACAGTATGGAGCATCATGTGCAGCCAATATACAGTATGGAGCATCATGTGCAGTCATTATACAGTATGGAGCATCATGTGCAGTCATTATACAGTATGGAGCATCATGTGTGGTCATTATACAGTATGGAGCATCATGTGCGGCCATTATACAGTATGGAGCATCATGTGCGGTCATTATACAGTATGGAGCATCATGTGTGGCCATTATACAGTATGCAGCATCATGTGTGGTCATCATACAGTATGGAGCATCATTTGTGGCCATTATACAGTATGGAGCATCATGTGCGGTCATTATACAGTATGGAGCATCATGTGTGGTCATTATACAGTATGGAGCACTGTGTGGCCATTATACAGTATGGAGCATCATGTGCAGCCAATATACAGTATGGAGCATCATGTGCAGTCATTATACAGTATGGAGCATCATGTGTGGTCATTATAAAGTATGGAGCATCATGTGCGGTCATTATACAGTATGGAGCATCATGTGCGGTCATTATACAGTATGGAGCACTGTGTGGCCATTATACAGTATGGAGCATCATGTGCAGCCAATATACAGTATGGAGCATCATGTGCAGTCATTATACAGTATGGAGCATCATGTGCGATCATTATACAGTATGGAGTATCATGTGCGGTCATTATACAGTATGGAGCATCATGTGCGGTCATTATACAGTATGGAGCATCATGTGTGGCCATTATACAGTATGGAGCATCATGTGCGGTCATTATACAGTATGGAGCATCATGTGTGGCCATTATACAGTGTGGAGCATCATGTGTGGCCATTATACAGTGTGGAGCACTGTGTGGCCATATTTTTTTGTTTATAATTATTGTATATGAAACAGTGTGATCAGCAGTGCTAAATGGGTGTGGTTGGGACGTGGATATGGGTGTGACTAATTATTAATGGGTGTGGTCAGAGGCATGGCCTAAAATTTGCCGCAGCGCGCGTTGCATGCTGCAAACTTTGTCCCTCTTTCCCATCTTCAAAAGTTGGGAGGTTTGATGAATGTTTCATGTCATTGCATTTATGTTAACCTTGCTCTGTCTATGTCTTGTTTTGGTTGAAAATGTTAATAAAGTTGTTTGGAAAAACAAATACTGAGGTAAAAAACTCACATAATACTCAGCCTGTGCACAAGACTAGTTTTTTTGTAGTTGATTTTTTCTTTTTAAATCCAATCCTTTTTTTACTTAATGTCAGTAGTATAGCTACAAGGGGGTATCAGAGGGGGTGGTCGCCCTGGCCCCCCGCGCTCTGTGGAGCTCACCCGGAGCTGCGCTACTGCTAACTATCACCATGGGCACCCATACAGATAAGCTCAATGACAGAGCAGGCAGACTCGATCTCCCTGTACTACCACACAACGGGGCCCGTGAGTGGGGGGGTGCCGGTGCCAGCACCCGGCTTGTCATCACAAGTTCAACTATATCGGCTGGATGCCGATACGGTTGAAAGCAGTGATGAGAGAAGGCACGTCACACTCTCTCGCATCATTTCCCTCTGCGTCTGACGTTGGTGATGCAGACACTGACAGCGAGGACGATCACTACATGACGCACGCTGCTGCATCTGTGCTGCATTTTTTCTGCAGCCAAAACATGCTCTCTTGGCAGTAAAGAAGCTGCTTAAAAATAGCAGGTTTTGCTGTGTTTTTGTGGCATTTTTTGAGTCTTTTGTGCATGCTGAAACAATTTAGTGCTTGTAGTTCCTGAGTTTTCTGCACCAAAAATGCAGCAAAGCCTGACACCTGCGTTTTTGCAAAAACGCTGAAAGAAGTGACATGCTGCAGTTTAAAAAAAACTCAGCAGTTTTCCAATTCAGTTAGAAAAAAATAATAATGTGCGTGCATGAGATTTCTGAAACCTCATAGCTTTTTCTGGTACTGTAAAACACAGCTTTTAATTTGTATTAAAAAAGCACAGTAAAAATGCAATGTGTGAGCATAGCCTCAATATCCCACTGTGTGTGTGCATATATATGTACAGGTGCTTCTCACTAAATTAGAATATCATCAAAAAGTTACCATAATTAATTTCAGTTCATCTATACAAAAAGTGAAATTCTTATATTATATAGAGTCATTACAAACAGAGTGATGTGTTCCTAGTGTTTATTTCTGTTAATGTTAATGACTATCCACTTTTTGTATCGAGCAACTTAAATAAATTATCATTTTGATGATGTTATAATTTAGTGAGAAGCAATTGTGTGTGTGTGTATATATATTCACTGTACCAGAAAAGTCTATGCGATTTCAGAAATCTCAGGCACACACCTTGTTTTTTTTTCTGACTGATTTGTCAAAGAGCTGCGTTTTTGCAAAATGCAGCATATCACTTCTTTCAGCATTTTGGCAGCATTTTTCACCCATTGACAGCATTGGGTAGTGCAAAAAAGCTGCAAAAAACACAGGTATCAGGTTTTGCTGCGTTTTTGGTGCCAAAACAGATGAAGTTCTATCAGATTATTTTTTATGCACGAAACTATATCAGCATTCACAAGAGACAAATGTACCCTGCCAAAAACGCAGTCATTACAAACAGAGTGATCAATTTCAAGTGTTTATTTCTGTTAATGTTGAAGATTATGGCTTACGGCCAATGAAAACCCAAAAGTCATTATTTCAGTAAATTAGAATAATTAACAAAAAACACCTGCAAAGGCTTCCTAAGCATTTTAAAAGGTCCCTTAGTCTGTTTCAGTAGGCTCCACAATCATGAGGAAGACTGCTGGCTTGACAGATGTCCAGAAGGCAGTTATTGACACACTCCACAAGGAGGGTAAGCCACAAAAGGTCATCGCTAAAGAAGCTGACTGTTCACAGAGTGCTGTATCCAAGCATATTAATGTAAAGTTGAGTGGAAGGAAAAAGTGTGGTAGAAAAAGGTGCACAAGCAACTGGGATAACTGCAGCCTTGAAAGGATTGTTAAGAAAAGGCCATTCTAAAATTTTGGGAAGATTCACAAGGAGTGGACTGCTGCTGTAGTCATTGCTTCAAGAGCCACCACACACAGACGTATCCATGACATACAAGTGTCGCATTCCTTGTGTCAAGCCATTCATGACCAATAGACAATGCCAGAAGCGTCTTACCTGGGCCAAGGAGAAAAAGAACTGGACTGTTGCTCAGTGGTCCAAGGTGTTGTTTTCAGATGAGAGTAAATTTTGCATTTCATTGGGAAATCACGGTCCCAGAGTCTGGAAGAAGAGTGGAGAGGCACACAACCCAAGATGCTTGAGATCTAGTGTGATGTTTCCATAATCAGTGATGGTTTGGGTAGCCATGTCATCTGGTGTAGGTCCACTGTGTTTTATCAAGACCAAAGTCAGCACAGCTGTCTACCAGGAAATTTTAGAGCACTTCATGCATCCCTCTGCCGACAAGCTTTTTGGAGATGGAAATTTCGTTCTCCAGAATAACTTGGTACCTGTCCACACTGTCAAAAGTTCCAATACCTGGCTTAAAAACAACAGCATCACTGTGCTTGATTGGCCAGCAAACTCACCTGACCTTAACCCCATAGAGAATCTATAGTGTATTGTCAAGAGGAAGATGAGAGACTCCAGACCCAACAATGCAGGCAAGGTGAAGGATGCTATCAAAGCAACCTGGGCTTCCATAACATCTCAGCAGTGCCACAGGCTGATCGTCTCCATGCCACGCTACATTGATGCAGTAATTGATGCAAAAGGAACCCTGACCAAGTATTGAGTGCATTTACTGAACATACATATCAGTAGGCCAACATTTAGAATTTTAAAATCATTTTTCAAGCTGGTGTTATAAAGTATTCTAGAGTATTCTAATTTACTGAGATAATGACTTTTGGGTTTTCATTGGCTGTATACCATAATCATCAACATTAAAAGAAATAAACACTTGAAATAGATTACTCTGTTTGTAATAACTCTATATATGAGTTTCACTTTTTGTATTGAAATAAATTAACTTTTTGATGATATTCTAATTTTGTGAGAAGCACCTGTATGTGAAACATTGTGTTCCCAGATTACCCAATATTAAGACTTGGATCATTCAGTTCACTGACCAAATGGTCCACATGAATAATGTGTCATTGATAATACCGTTTTTAATTAATTTTGTTAGTTGATTATTAGTGATGAGCGAATATACTCGTTACTCGAGATTTCGGTGAGTATTTTTTAGTGCAGCTGAATGATTTACATCTCTTAGCCAGCTTGATTACATGTGGGGATTCCCTAGCAACCAGGCAACCCCCACATGTACTTATGCTGGCTAACAGATGTAAATCATTCTGCTGCAGCAAGAAAAACGAAATCTCCAAGCACTAAAAAATACTCGGAGGACCCCCGAGCATGCTGGAGAAATCTCGACTAATGAGTATATTCGCTCATCACTATTGATTATGATTGACTCAACATAGAAAGGAAATTACCATTTTGATTTTCATCCATGGGTAATATCTACGGATGGGCAAGCCCAAACGGTAAAATTCAAGGTCCATACCGAACATCTAATGTTCATTCACAGACCCTGTGTACTGTCTTCTCTCTGAAGTCTGTGTTACTGGTCGGGTTTGGCAACCCCGAACATCTGGCATTTCCCAAGCCGTCATTCATGAGGCATTGCGATAAACAGTGCTGCGGTTCCCATGCTTTGATATAGATGACAGTGTGTGAGCCAGCAGCTGTGACCACTGGTAAAAGATTACCGCCAGTCACAGTCATCGACTTATGAGAGTACTGCTTTCAACATCCTATGCCTGGTCTCTCTGACAGCAGCGCGAGAAGGCGTACGGTGATGAGAGTATTCACCTGCCGGCGCCTGTGCAATAAATAAAATTTAAAAATGGCATGGGGTCCCCTCTATTTTTGATAACCAGTGCAGGGAAAACTGACAGCTACGGGCTGCAGCCCTCAGCTGTCAGCACATTATCTTGACTGGCTATCAAAAATAGAGGGATCCCCACAACGTTTTTTTTGTAAATTTAAATAATTTAAAAAACAACATGGGGCCCCACCATGATCATTATAAGAGAATTCTCTTGTCATCGTTCGACTGCTCTCACTGCTATCAGCGAGACCAGGTGTACGATGGTGAGAGTAGTACTCTCATCAGCCAAAGCCCGTGGCCAGCGGTAACATTTTTACCGCTGGTCAGAGTGCTGGCTCAAACGCTGTCATCTGTGTGACAGTGTGGGAACCGTAGCACTCTGATCGGATGTAACCAACTTACCGCCGATCAGAGCTGGTGTTTCTCTTGCTGTCACACAGATGACAACGTGGGAAACAGCGGATGTTCAGGCCCTCCATTCATTTGAATGGTGTCCGTGTTCGGGGTACCGTTCTGGTACCCGAACCAAACTTTTTTTTTAATGTTTGGCCGAACTCACAGACCCGAATATCCACGTGTCCAACCATCAATAGTAGTATCACTGAATCTCTGTTTCTAGCACATGCACATTCCCTCTTAGTGCTGCTTTGTCAAACTAGTGCAAAGGAAAATATAGCAGCTGTCTGTAGCAATCAGTCAGGTTTCTGCTTGCACTTTCCATTTTTCTTGGAAAGCTTCCTTGAGATACAACTGCAAAATACAGGTAAAGGCTCATATAACACTTATAAGAGGGTGTGTTCACATGTGATTTTTTTACATACAAGTTTTATTCAAGCTTTTCATAGATAACGCATACCCATAATAGTGTATGGGACTGTTTACCTGTTTTTTTCTGTGGTTTGAGTGGTCTACACCAAAATACAAAAAATTGCCCGACTTTGATTGGATTATACTCTCCAATTCAAGTCAATAGGTCTTTGAAAAATCGGACAGCACCTTGATGCCATTTATGTGTAATCCACGTGTTGACTGATTTTCATGTTTGATTGATAGAAGCTTTAGAAAATTTCTTGCACTAAAATAAAGATGATGAAGCTCTAATGGTAAACACTGATAACATATGCTGATGAAGATCTGATCCACATACCGTAATTGATGCCACTGAGTGCTGAAACTGTACTTAAAAAACCCCACGGGTGTATGTTGTTTTTTAAAATGGCAGCCTATTGCTATACACTGCGATACGTCGCAATCATTCTTCAGACAAATATGCTGTATATGCAGTGTAAATAGACACTCAGACTGCTTCCTGATCCATGCTGAAGCCTTTTTTTGGCATACATGGCATTAATGATACCAACCAAAAGGCTGATCACTTTGGTACATCCGATCTGATGTTTTGCATTTTTGGGGGGTTGTTAGCAAAATTAGGAATGTTGTTTGTGCCAAACAAAAGATTTGCGCTTGATCAATTGAAGACCAATCCGGGGCCAGGTCACACACCACAGCATAGACTAATCAGCAATTTACATTGCAATTTATGGCTTTACATGCAGAACGATAGCCTTCACAGCCCAACCGTAAAAGAAAATTAATTCTGAAAATGTCTATGTGAGATTTCTAGTGTACGGACAGGTTACCTGTGCATATTACCAGTAGAGAATAATGAGTCAGTAGTTGAATCCATTTAAAAGCCCTGCAAATGATTTATGACAGATATTCATATCGAGAAATGATAAAATTCTGCAATTCAGATAACTGTATGATATTAATATGAATGTGCATAACAGTTCCCTATCACTCCAAGCCACTTCTCACATTACATCTCACCTTGTGACTCTTATATTCTTACTAGCTATTGAACCCGTTCTACGCCCGGGTGGTGAGCATTTATATTGGAATATGGTCTCCATCCTGGTATGTGCTGCTCCCATCCTGTCATATGCTGCTCCATCCTGCGCCCCCATCCTGTCATGTGCTGCTCCACCGTGTCATGTGCTGCTCCATCCTGCGCCCCCATCCTGTCATGTGCTGCTCCACCGTGTCATGTGCTGCTCCATCCTGCATCCCCATCCTGTCATGTGCTGCTCCACCGTGTCATGTGCTGCTCCATCCTGCGCCCCCATCCTGTCATGTGCTGCTCCACCGTGTCATGTGCTGCTCCATCCTGCGCCCCCATCCTGTCATGTGCCACTCCACCGTGTCATGTGCTGCTCCATCCTCATCCCCATCCTGTTATGTGCTCCCATCCTGCGCCCCCATCCTATCACGTGCTGCTCCATCCTGCGCCCCCATCAGTGCGGGCGGCTGTGCTGAGTGCGGGCGGCTGTGCTGAGTGCGGGCGGCTGTGCTGAGTGCGGGCGGCTGTGCTGAGTGCGGGCGGCTGTATGTGGCTGTGCTGAGTGCGGGCGGCTGTATGTGACGTGGCTGTGCTGGGTGCGGGCGGCTGTGCTGGGTGCGGCAGCTGTGGACGGCTGTGCTGGGTGCGGTGGCTGTGCTGGGTGCAGCGGCTGTGCGTGGCTGTAGGCGGCTGTGCGTGGCTGTGGGAGGCTGTGCGTGGCTGTGCTGGGTGCGGCGGCTGTGCGTGGCTGTGGGCGGCTGTGCTGGGTGCGGCGGCTGTGCTGGGTGCGGTGGCTGTGCTGGGTGCGGCGGCTGTCCGTGGCTGTAGGCGGCTGTGCGTGGCTGTGGGCGGCTGTGCGTGGCTGTGCTGGGTGCGGAGGCTGTGCGTGGCTGTGGCGGCTGTGCGTGGCTGTGGTGGCTGTGCGTGGCTGTGCTGGGTGCGGCGGCTGTGCTGGGTGCGGCGGCTGTGCTGGGTGCGGCGGCTGTGGGTGGCTGTGCTGAATGCAGCGGTTGTGCGTGGCTGTGGGCGGCTGTGCTGGGTGCGGCGGCTGTGGGCGGCTGTGCGTGGCTGTGCTGGGTGCGGCGGCTGTGCGTGGCTGTGGGCGGCTGTGCGTGGCTGTGGGCGGCTGTGCTGGGTGCGGCGGCTGTCCGTGGCTGTGGGCGGCTGTGCGTGGCTGTGGACGGCTGTGGGAGGCTGTGCTGGGTGCGGCGGCTGTGCGTGGCTGTAGGCGGCTGTGCGTGGCTGTGCGTGGCTGTGGCGGCTGTGCATGGTGCGGCGGATGTGCTGGGTGCGGCGGCTGTGCTGGGTGCGGCGGCTGTGCTGGGTGCGGCGGCTGTGCGTGGCTGTGGGCGGCTGTGCGTGGCTGTGGGCGGCTGTGCTGGGTGCGGCGGCTGTGCGTGGCTGTGGTCGGCTGTGCTGGGTGCGGCGGCTGTGCGTGGCTATGGGTGGCTGTGCGTGGCTGTGGGCAGCTGTGCTGGGTGCGGCGGCTGTGCTGGGTGCGGCGGGCGGCTGTGCGTGGCTGTGGGCGCCTGTGCGTGGCTGTGGGCGGCTATGGTCGGCTGTGCTGGGTGCGGCGGCTGTGCGTTGCTGTGGGCGGCTGTGCGTGGCTGTGCTGGGTGCGGCCATTTTCTTGGTCCTGCTCCCGGAGTCGGCGCCTGCGCAGTCCGCGCTTTCCGGCGCCATTTTCTTGAAGACACTGCAATGTGTCTTCAAGAAAATGGCGCCGGAAAGCGCGGACTGCGCAGGCGCCGATTCCGGGAGCAGGGGGACAGTCACGGCCCGGAAGCGCGTCGGTGGAACGGGTCAGGTAAGTATACTCACCCTTCGCCTCCTGGCTCGTCCCTGCTTGTCCGGTGGAGATCGCGGTGTGCGTTCAGCGCTTACGCATACCGCGATCTCCTGGGAGCGTCGCTCTGTGCGGTCCAGACTGCGCCAGCGCTTGCGCTTGCGCAGTCTATAGAGGCTTCGGACAGAGTGACGCTCCCAGCGTTATATTATAGATATATAGAAATATTTGAGTGACCGAATCTTTGTGATTTGGCCTCAAAAGTAATTGAACACATTAACTTTACCGTAAATAAAATGTTCACATTTAATACTTAGATAGAGATTCCTTGCAGGCAATGGCTGCCTGAAGTCTGGAAGCCATGGACGTCACCAAGTTCTGGGTTTCCTCCTCTGTGATGCTTTGCCAGGCCTTTACTGCAGCTGACTACAGTTGTTGCTTGTTTATGGGTCTTTCAGCTTTAAAGGGGTTGTCTGGTCTAAAATGAAAAGTCTGGAGTCACTATGTGTGACTGAAGACTTTTGAATCCCCCCAGCGCAAGCATTGTTCGCCATCGAGTGAGACCATGCCCACTTGCCAGTTATGCACAAGTAATGGAGTAATGGAGAGAGGCCGCACCCACAAGACGGCTTATGCCTGGGAGTATGCATATCGCATACATCACCACCATTCCCGACTCTGAAACTGGTGAATCCTCACAGCGCACAGTTCGTGCGCTAGAGGATTCAAAAGTCTGCAGTGACACAGAGTGACTGCAGGCTTTTCACTTTAGACAGGACAACCCCTTTAAGTTTTGTCTTACGCATGTGAATTGCATGCTTGATTGGGGCTGAGGTCTCGTAATTGACTCGGCCACTTTTTTTGCCTTAAAAAAATCCTTGGGTTGCGTTTTCAGTATATTTTGGGTCATTGTCCAACTGTACTGTGAAGAACCGACCATTTAGCCTTGTTGCATTTGCTTGAATCTGAGCAAAAGTATCACCCTGTACACTTCAGAATTCATCCAGCTGCTTCTGTCTTTAGTCACAGCATCCATAAGCACTAGTGACCCAATACATACTTTCTTCTTCCCACCATTTTGGTACAGGTTGATCTTAGTTTCATTTGTCCAAAGAATGCTTTTCCAGAACTGGGCTTACTTCTTTAGATGTTTTTTGTCAAAGTCTAATCTGGTATTTTTAATTTTAATGCTGATTAATGCTTTGCACCTTGTGGTGAACCCCTTGTAATTGCTCTCATGAAATCTTCTATTTATGGTAGACTTAAATACTGAAACACCTACTTCCTGAAGAGTGTTCTTCACCTGGGTGGATGTTGTGAAGGTGTTTTTCTTCACCATGTAAAGGATTCTGTGATCATCCACCACCGTTGTCTTCTGTAGACCAGGTCTTTGTCATGATCCCAGTGCAGGGTTTGACCTGCAAGCCAGGGGTTAATGTTTTGATCACAGTGCAGGCTCTGACCTGCACACCTGGGGCTTATTATTGGCCTCTCTTTGGTTCGGGGAGAGCTTCTTATGGCCCTGGGGAGCTCCAATCTCTGTCAGTTATACTTTTGCTATTGGCTGAGTGTGTTGACCTCTGTGTGCTTGTGCCTTGTGCCTGTATTCTAGCTTGCTTGTATGGTTCTGACTCGGTTCTGTTCCCCGGTGTGATTTTGCCTTTTGATTCTGTACTGTGTATCTGCTTCTCCGGTTTTCTGACTCCTGACTATTCTTGATAATCCTGCTCCTTGTGTACCGCGTTACCTCTTTTGTTTGTTGACCTCGGCTTGTCTTGGATTGCGTCTCCCTTTGTTGCCCCATCCTTTCCCTGGTGTTCGGTGACTCCCTTTCCATTCTCCTTTACCCTCTGTTCCTGTAGTATCCTGCATACTCCAGCTACAGGACGCTAAGCTCCGCCCGCTGTTGTCACGTGACCACAGGTCCTTTCAGTACACTCACCACCTGGAGTTCTGCTCACTCCAGCTATGCTGTATTGGTGTTTTCTTGCCCAGCTCTCGGGCGCTGTGAGTACAGCTGTCACAGGCTGGGTTCTCATTGTCAGGGCAGCATAAACCGCTGGGAAGTGCCATCTGGCGGTTTCTCCTGATAGTTTGCCTTGATAGTCTTTTTGAGTTCCAAAGCTCACCAGTGCACTCTTTGATATATTCTGCAAAAAAAAAAAACTGTTGGTTTGGCCACTCCTTGCATTTATGCCATCTTTCTGATGGATTTTTTTTCAGCCTAATGATGTTCTGTTTTTCTTCCATGGAAAGCTCCTTTGACCGTATGTTGTGCGCTCACATTAACAGCTTCCAAAAGCAAATGCCACACCTCGAATCAGCTCCAGACCTTTTACCTGCTTAATTGATGATGGATTAATGAAGGAATAGCCCATGCAGCCCATTAACCCCTTCCCCACATGCACCGTACTAGTTCTGCTCTGCGAGAGATGCGTTCCCGCAAACAGCAGTACTAGTACGGCGAACCGATCGCGTGGCCTCGCACTGAGCGGTGTATGTAACAGCTGACACCCCGCAGCAAAACACACGATCAGTGCTAGCACCGATCGAGGGAATTTAACTCTGATGCCGTTGTCAGTAGTGACAGCGACATAGAGGGGTATCGCGCAGGGAAGGGGGCTCCCTGTGTTTTTCCATCAGGACAACGTGATGCGATCGCGTTGTCCTGATGGTCTCTATGGAGATCCCAGGCACCAAAATGGCCGCGGGGTCCTTCGGGGTCCTACAGGGAAGGTGACTTGCACTGGCATGCCTCCTTCCCTGTTTGTCAGATCCTGGTCTGATAGTCTGCAGTGCAGAGTGTCAGATCAGCGATCTGACAAAAAATAGTAATGTCCCATCCTGGGACAATGTAAAAATGTAAAAAAAAAATTTACAAAATGTAAAAATAGAAATATTTTTCCAATAAATATGTTTATTCATGTTAATAAAAAAGCAAAATAATAAAAGTACACATATTTGGCATCGCCGCATCCGCAACGACCCGCTCTATAAAACTGTCCCACTAGTTAACCCCTTCAGTAAACACCGTAAAAAAAAAAAAAAAGAGGCAAAAACAATGTTTTATCATCATACCAACGAACAAAATGTGCAATAAAACACGATAAAAAAGACGGCTGTAAATAAAAATGGTACAGCTGAAAATGTCATCTTGTCCCACAAAAAGCAAGCCGCCATGCAGCCCCATCAGCAGAAAAATTAAAAAGTTACAGCTTTCAGAATAAAGCGATGCAAAAATTATATATAAAAAAAAAAATTATAAATGAGGTATCGCTGTAAACGTACTGACCCGTAGAATAAAGCGGTTTTACCAATTTTACTACACACGGTACAGTATTAAAAAAACAAAAAACAATTCCTGAATTGCTGTTTTTTGTTCATTTTAGCTCCCAAAAATCGTAATAGAAAGCAATCAAAAAATGTCATGTGCCCTAAAATGGTACCAATAAAAACGTCAGCTCGTCCTGCAAAAAAACAAGCCATCAAAAGGCTCTGTCGACGGAAATATGAAAAAATTATAGCTCTCAAAATATGGTGATGCAAAAACTAGTTCTTGCAATAAAAAGCATCATTATGGTGTGACAGCAGCCAAACATAAAAACCCGATATAAATCTGATATCGCTGTAATCGCACCCACTCGAAGAATAAAATCGGCATATCACTTATGCCGCATAAGGAACGGCGTAAAAATTAAATAAAACCAATTCTTTACATGCTGTTGATTTTTTCATTCTGTTTCCCAAAGATTGCAGTAAGGCTCAGCGCACATTTATCCTGTGCTCTGTGCTGAACGCTTATATCGGGGTTTCCATGTAAATCTCTGAAATACGTAATTCAAATAAAACCCCCAGTGAAAAATTCCCTATCATGAGGCAGATGGAGTCACTGTAGACACCATAGTACCTATGATCTGTCAGTGTCCATCTTTTTTAGGATTGCATAAAAGTGCCGTCGGCCACAGTTTTGTGCACTTCTGAAAAGGACACCGCTGAACAGAGGCCAGACAGAGTCCAGAGTAACTATGTTGCCTCATTATAGTGAATCGATCCCTCGGGGTTCTCATCTGTTACGCCACTCTGAGATTTAGATGGAAACCCCAAAGTAAATGGTCAACGTAGAGCGCCAGATAAATGTGATCCCAAACGTTATGTAAAATGTTCTCAATAAAAGATTCAACTCAATTCACAAAAAAAAGCAAGTCCTCACTCGGGTCCATCATCTGTTAACGGAAATATAGGGGGCTTCCACATTACTGGTAGTACAAAGGCTCTGGAAAAGCTAAATGGCTCCTTGCTCCCCAAAACAAATTCAGCAAATTCTCCTCTCCCTTCTGAGACCCAGTATGCTTAAACAACATTTAGCAGTCATTTGAGGGGGGATTCTGCTTTTCTAGCACTTAGGGGCTCTTTATATGGAATCCGCAAACTAGTCTAGGAAAATCTGCGCTCCAGGAGGCAAATAGCGCTCCGTCCCTCCCGAGTCCCTCCGTATGGCATAGTAGTACTGTACAGCCACATATGGGGTAATTCTATATTCAGCAGAAATTGTGGGACAAATTCTCTTGCCATTTTTACCCATTTCCCAGTGTGAAAATGTAAAACTTGGGAATAACACACAATTTTGGTGTTAAAAATTTAAATTATTTTTTCCTCACTGCCCAATGGTATAAAAGTCTGTGACACACCTGTGGGGTCAATATAATCACTCCACCCCTAGATGATTTCATTGAGAGGTTTAATTGGTAAAATAGGGTCACTTATGTAGGTTCTGCTGTTCTGGCACCACAGGGGCTCTGCCAATGTAACGTGGCACCCTCAAACAAGTGCAGAAAAATCTGCACTGTAATATGGGTGCTACTTCCCTTCTAAGCTTTGCACTGTGCCTCAAAAGTAGTTTTCGACCCCATATGGGGTATCGGTGAACTCAGGAAAAATTGCACAACAAACTTTGGTGTCCTTTTTCTCCTTTTGCCCTTGTGAAAATACAAAATTTGTAGCTAAAAAAGATTTTTGTGGAAACAAAGTGATTTTTTTTTATTTTCATGGCTTAGCGTTATAAACTTCTGTGAAGCACCTGGGGGTTTAAGGTGTTCAATACACATGTAGTTAAGATCCTAAAGAGGTCTAGTTTCTAAAATGGTGTCATTTGTGGGGGTTTCCACTGTTTAGGCACATCAGGGGCTCTCCAAACGCAACATGGAAACCGCTAATTATTCCAGCATATTTTACATTCAACAAGTCAAATGGTGCTCCTTCCCTTCCAAGCCCTGCAGTGCACCCAAACAATTGTTTTCCTCCACATATTGGTTATCGGCGCACTCAGGAGAAATTGCACAACAGATTTTATGGAGCAATTTCTCTTGTTACCCTTATGAAAATGTAAAATCTGGAGCTAAAAAAGATTTATCTGGGAAAAATTTGACTTTTTTAAAATTTTCATGGCTTAACTTTATAAACTTCTGTGAAGCACTTGGGGGTTCAAGGTGCTCAATACACATCTAGATAAGTTCCCTAAGGAGGCTAGTTTCCAAAATGGTGTCACTTGTGGGGGTTTCCTCTGTTTAGGCACATCAGGGACTCTCCAAACATGATATGGCGTCCACTAATTATGCCAACCAATTTTACATTCAGAAAGTGAAATGGCGCTCCTTCACCTCCTGACCCTGCCGTGTGCCCAAACAGTAGATTTCCCCCACATATGGGGTATCAGTGTACTCAGGAGACATAACACAACAAAATATATGGTCCATTTTCTCCTGTTACCCTTGCAAAAGTAAAAAAAATAGGTATAAATGAATTTTTTTGTGAAAGAAAAGTAAATGGTTATTTTTTTCTTCCACATTCCAAAAATTCTTGTGAAGCACCTGAAGGGTTAATTAACTTCTTGTATGTGGTTTTGAGTACTTTGAGGGATGCAGTTTTTAGAATAGTTTCATTTGGGGGTATTTTCTGTCATATAGGCCCCTCAAAGTCTCTTCAAATGGGAGGTGGGAGCTAAAAAAAATGGTTTTGCAGATTTTGTTATAGAAATGAGAAATCGCAAGTTTTAACCCTTCTAACTTCCTAACAAAAAAAAAAAATGTTTCCAAAATTGTGCTGTTGTAAAGTAGACATGTGGGAAATGTTATTTGTTAACTATTTTGTGTGATATGACTCTCTGATTTAAGGGCAAAAAAATTAAAAGTTTGAAAATTGCGAAACTTTCGCCAAATTTCTGTTATTTTCACAAATAAAGTCATATCAAATAAATCTTACCACTATCATAAAGTACAATATGTCACGAGAAAACACTCTCAGAATCACCGGGATCTGTTGATGCGTTCCAGAGTTATGACCTCATAAAGTGACAGTGGTCAGAATTGTTAAAATTGGCTTGGTCAGGAAGGTGAAAACAGGATTTGGGGTGAAGGGGTTAAAGAGGTTTCAGGATAAATGTCCAATTACTTTTGGTCCTTTTAAAAAGAAACAGTTACATATTAAACAGCTGTAATTCCTAAAACCTTACTCCATTTAGGATGTGAATTCCCTCAATTTAAAACTGCGAGTCTGGGCTTTGAGCCATTATTGATTATGACTGTATATTGTAAACAGCTGAAATGGTAAAACTTGGGTCACTGTCCAAACATTTCTGACTCTAACTGTACATACTCCACAACAATGAAATTGCAACACGAAGAAGTACAAAGCATAAGGATATGCAAACTGAGGAAGTTGTATGTGTCTCAAAGACCTGCAAATGATCAAATTTTTAAGCACCTAGATCCAATCAGTGACACTTGGAAAGAAAAGCAAAAATTAAAAGCAATTTTTTTGCCAAATGAAACCTCACAAATTGGATAAAGTTTATATTTTTCTTTTTTATCACATTTTATTCCACTTTTTGTTCAGCGCTATGATGATAAAGCATAGTTTTTTTTACTTGTTTTTTTTACAGTGTTCACTGTAGAGGTAAATTAGTGGGATAGTGTACTTTTTTTTTTTTATAAAAGTATTTATTTATTGGGGCAGTATATCTATCTATCTATCTATATATATATACTTTTAAATTATTTTGTTAATTTTTACAATTATTTTTAACTTTTTTACATAGTCACTTTATGTAACTTACAGTTTCAGCAGTCTGATTGCTGTTATAATGCATTGCAATGTTCTCAGCATGGTCTTACAAGCTTACTGGAGCCTGATGACTTTGATGTTGTCATGATGACCTCGAGTCACCATGGCAACGGTTGGGCCCCCACTATGACGTGGCAGGGGCGCCAATCAGAGAGCAAAGGGAGCCCCCCTCTATCTCCCTGCTTTCTAAATGCTGCGATCGATATCGATTGCAGCATTTAGGGGGTTAAACTGCCGTGAGCTGTACAGGCACCGCTCCGAGCAGTGAGAAACGGGTGTCATCTATGATATTAGCTGGACACTTGGCAGCAATCGCGTGCACACAGCTCCCATGCGCGCAAAATCGCCAAAACACGCCCAGTATGTCCAATGTCGGGAAATCATTCCCAAGCAGGATGTGCTGGGTACATCCAACGTTGTTGAGGGTGCCAGCGATTTTGTTTGGCCAATTTTGGGGGTTTTGTGTGAAATAATGTCCAATTTGTTTTTTTTCTCTATGTTTTTTTGTGTGGTTCCAATACAAAACGTGTAATTGCAATAATTTTCGGGGAGAAATTCTTCATTTTCTAGAACAATTTCAAGGGTACCAACACTTTCGGTCATGACTAATATGTGTGTGTGTGCATGTAGGGTATGAGTGGGCAATTATTGAATGGCACAAATGTAACCAGATGTGAAACAGATAATGGCTGCAAATATAACAGCAGGTGATGCTCAGCATGAAAGAAGACAGTGCAGTAAAATACTACACAAGAAAAGTGTTATTTTCCATGGGTGTCTTGTAACTATAATTTAAAAATGTGCAGCTAAAATACAGCGGGAAGAAACTGGTTCATGTAGGTGATGGCTATTTGGTGCTGCTCTGCACTCCATCTGGCCAAGACGAAGCACAGGGCAGCGCGAAACCGCCATCATCTACAGGCACCAGCTTCCTCCCGCTGAATCTTAGCGACCACACTTTTTATTTAAAATAAAGATTTACAGCACTGAACTATATATATAATACAGAACAATTAAATAAAGGCTCCTTGACCTGTATAAGAGGACAGGAGAGATCTGAAGTGCCAGCTAGAATACATTCTGAGTATGCCCTAGAATAAACTGTCTTATTATTTTATTAGCAGGGCATTGTGGGAAACATGGTGTTCACAAGCTCTAAAAGACACTCAATTCTTACATATTATTCATCATCCATTTGCTACAGATGAGACGATTGAGCACAGCATTATCATTTACACTCAGCACTTTTTCCCATTCATACACGATGACCTCATTACCATTACCTGTCTATGAGAAGGAACTTACTAAATACAGGTTCTGATAGCTCCCATAGCCATTCAGCGAGATCTGTGACGGGCTATGCTAATGATGTTTTTCAAACTTTCTCAATAAGTAATGCAAACTGATGTTCTCTGATTAAGGCTGGAGTCACACACAACGTATAAAAAATCGGTCCGTTTTTTACGGCCGAGAATCACACAAATGTTTCATGAACAGTGATCCGTGTGCAGTGCGAGGATGCGTTTTTTCTCCAAAAAATATCCGTGTGTCATCCGTATGGCATCTGTATGACATCCGTATGGTGAGATTTTCTCGCCGGCTTGCAAAATGGACATATAATGGATGAATGGGCTCAAATATTCATGAAAACATAATATCTATATATATAATTGTCTAAGGGTTTAATTATCTGTCTGTCCTGGAAATCCCGCGTCGCTGATTGGTCGAGGCCGCCAGGCCTCGACCAATCAGCGACAGGCACAGTCTCTGATTGGTCGAAGCCAGCCGGCCTCGACCAATCAGCGACGGGCATTGTCCTCCACCGCTGTCAAGTGCCGCCATTGTGTTGTCTAAGGGTCTAATTGTCTGTCTGTCTCGGAAATCCCGCCTTGCTGATTGGTCGAGGCCGGCTGGCCTCGACCAATCAGCGACGTGCACAGTCTGCCGCGAATTCTGGAATCATCATTGTCCTCCACTGCTGTCAAGTGCCGCCATTGTGTAGGGTGTGTGCCTGCGTCTCCCTGTATGGGCGGCATCTCCCTGTGTTTCTATCTTAGAATGGGTCGTAAACGAAAATACGCCAATGAGGATGACAGAAAAGCAGCAGCAGCAAGAAAACGACAACATCGGGAACAGGAGACACCACAACAAACTGCCGCCAGACAAGCCCAGGATGTGGAATCTCACAGACAACGTCGCCAACAGGAGACACCACAACAAACTGCTGCTAGACAAGCCCAGGATGCGGAATCTCACAGACGCCGTTGCCAAATGGAGACACCACAACAAACTGTTGTACGACAGGAACAACATGATCGCCAAATTCATAAAAAACAAATGCTCTACCAACTAAGGCACGACCAGGACAATATTCAACAACTTGGAAGGGTCACTTCCGTCTTTCTGTCTGTCCTTCTGTCTGTCACGGATATTCATTGGTCGCGGCCTCTGTCTGTCATGGAATCCAAGTCGCTGATTGGTCTCGCCAGCTGCCTGTCATGGCTGCCGCGACCAATCAGCGACGGCCACAGTCCGATTAGTCCCTCCGTACTCCCCTGCAGTCAGTGCCCGGCGCCCGCTCCATACTCCCCGCAGTCACCGCTCACACAGGGTTAATGCCAGCGGTAACGTACCGCGTTATGCCGCGGGTAACTCACTCCGTTACCGCCGCTATTAACCCTGTGTGACCAAGTTTTTACTATTGATGCTGCCTATGCAGTGTCAATAGTAAAAACATCTAATGTTAAAAATAATAAAAAAAATAAAAAATCATTATATACTCACCTTCCGCCGCCTTTCCCGCTCCTCGCGACGCTCCGGTGACCGCTCCATGCAAGTGGCAGGTTCCGGTGCCAAGGATGGTCTGCGAGAAGGACCTGCCATGATGTCACAGTCATGTGACCGCGACGTCATCGCAGGCCCTGCGCGCCTGCGCGAGAAGGACCTGCCATGACGTCACGGTCATGTGACCGTGACGTCATCACACCCTGGGACCGGCAGCTGCCGCGTGCACCGCGCACAGGCGACAGAACTACTAGGGGCCCTCGGATCAGAAGGCGAGTATGTTTATTTTTAATTTTTTAACCTGTGACATACGTGGCTGGGCACTATACTACGTCACTGGGCAATATACTATGTGGCTGGGCAATATACTTTGTCGCTGTGCAATATACTATGTGGCTCTGTGCTGTATACTACGTCACTGGGCAATATACTACGTAACTGGGCACTATATTACGTGGCTGGGCAATATACTACGTCACTGGGCAATATGCTACGTAACTGGGCAATATACTACGTGGCTGTGCAATATACTACGTCACTGAGCAATATACTACGTAACTGCAATATACTACGTGGCTGGGCAATATACTACGTCACTGGGCAATATACTACGTAACTGGGCAATATACTACGTGGCTGGGCAATATACTACGTGGCTGGGCAATATACTACGTAACTGGGCAATATACTACGTGGCTGTGCAATATACTACGTGGCTGGGCAATATACTACATAACTGGGCAATATACTACGTGGCTGTGCAATATAGTACGTGGCTGGGCAATATACTACGTGGCTGGGCAATATATCCCCACTGTCCCATAGAATGTAAGTCCGCAAGGACAGGGTCTTCTCCCCTCTGTACCAGTCTGTCACTGTAAACTTGATTACTGTAAACGATATTTATAACCCTGTATGTAACCCCTTTCTCATGTACAGCACCATGGAATTAATGGTGCTATATAAATAAATAATAATAATAATAATATACTACGTGGCTGGCAATATACTACGTGGATTCTAGAATACCCGTTGCGTTAAAATCGGGCCACCATCTAGTAGTCTATATATATATATATATATATATATATATATATATACAGTGCCTACAAGTAGTATTCAACCCCCTGCAGATTTAGCAGGTTTACACATTTGGAATTAACTTGGCATTGTGACATTTGGACTGTAGATCAGCCTGGAAGTGTGAAATGCACTGCAGCAAAAAAGAATGTTATTTCTTTGTTTATTTTTTTTTAAATTGTGAAAAATTTTTTCAGAGGGTCACTTATTATTCAACCCCTCAACCCCCCAGAATTCTGTTTGGTTCCCCTAAAGTATTAAGAAGTAGTTCAGGCACAAAGAACAATGAGCTTCACATGTTTGGATTAATTATCTCTTTTTCCAGCCTTTTCTGACTATTTAAGACCCTCCCCAAACTTGTGAACAGCACTCATACATGGGAAAGACAAAGGAGCATTCCAAGGCCATCAGAGACAAGATCGTGGAGGGTCACAAGGCTGGCAAGGGGTACAAAACCCTTTCCAAGGAGTTGGGCCTACCTGTCTCTACTGTTGGGAGCATCATCCGGAAGTGGAAGGCTTATGGAACTACTGTTAGCCTTCCATGGCCTGGACAGCCTTTGAAAGTTTCCTCCCGTGCCGAGGCCAGGCTTGTCCGAAGAGTCAAGGCTAACCCAGGACAACAAGGAAGGAGCTCCGGGAAGATCTCATGGCAGTGGGGACATTGGTTTCAGTCAATACCATAAGTAACATACTCCACCGCAATGGTCTCCATTCCAGACGAGCCCGTAAGGTACCTTTACTTTCAAAGCGTCATGTCAAGGCTCGTCTACAGTTTGCTCATGATCACTTGGAGGACTCTGAGACTGACTGGTTCAAGGTTCTCTGGTCTGATGAGACCAAGATCGAGATCTTTGGTGCCAACCACACACGTGACGTTTGGAGACTGGATGGCACTGCATACGACCCCAAGAATACCATCCCTACAGTCAAGCATGGTGGTGGCAGCATCATGCTGTGGGGCTGTTTCTCAGCCAAGGGGCCTGGCCATCTGGTCCGCATCCATGGGAAGATGGATAGCACGGCCTACCTGGAGATTTTGGCCAAGAACCTCCGCTCCTCCATCAAGGATCTTAAGATGGGTCGTCATTTCATCTTCCAACAAGACAACGACCCAAAGCACACAGCCAAGAAAACCAAGGCCTGGTTCAAGAGGCAAAAAATCAAGGTGTTGCAGTGGCCTAGTCAGTCTCCTGACCTTAACCCAATTGAAAACTTGTGGAAGGAGCTCAAGATTAAAGTCCACATGAGACACCCAAAGAACCTAGATAACTTGGAGAAGATCTGCATGGAGGAGTGGGCCAAGATAACTCCAGAGACCTGTGCCGGCCTGATCAGGTCTTATAAAAGACATTATTAGCTGTAATTGCAAACAAAGGTTATTCCACAAAATATTAAACCTAGGGGTTGAATAATAATTGACCCACACTTTTATGTTTAAAATTTATAAAAATTTAACTGAGCAACAAAACTTTTTGGTTTGTAAGATTTATGCATCTGTTAATAAATCCTGCTCCTGTTTGAAGTTTGAAGGCTCTAACTTATTTGCATCTTATTAAACCTGCTAAATCTGCAGGGGGTTGAATACTACTTTTAGGCACTGTATATATATATATATATATATATATATATATATATATATATATATATATATATATATATATATACAGGTCCTTCTCAAAAAATTAGCATATAGTGTTAAATTTCATTATTTACCATAATGTAATGATTACAATTAAACTTTCATACATTATAGATTCATTATCCACCAACTGAAATTTGTCAGGTCTTTTATTGTTTTAATACTGATGATTTTGGCCTACAACTCCTGATAACCCAAAAAACCTGTCTCAATAAATTAGCATATTTCAACCGTCCAATCAAATAAAAGTGTTTTTTAATAACAAACAAAAAAACCATCAAATAATAATGTTCAGTTATGCACTCAATACTTGGTCGGGAATCCTTTGGCAGAAATGACTGCTTCAATGCGGCGTGGCATGGAGGCAATCAGCCTGTGACACTGCTGAGATGTTATGGAGGCCCAGGATGCTTCAATAGCGGCCTTAAGCTCATCCAGAGTGTTGGGTCTTGCGTCTCTCAACTTTCTCTTCACAATATCCCACAGATTCTCTATGGGGTTCAGGTCAGGAGAGTTGGCAGGCCAATTGAGCACAGTAATACCATGGTCAGTAAACCATTTACCAGTGGTTTTGGCACTGTGAGCAGGTGCCAGGAAGCATGAAGTGCTCCAAAATCTCCTGATAGCTAGCTGCATTGACCCTGCCCTTGATGAAACATAGTGGACCAACACCAGCAGCTGACATGGCACCCCACACCATCACTGACTGGGTACTTGACACTGGACTTCAGGCATTTTGGCATTTCCTTCTCCCCAGTCTTCCTCCAGACTCTGGCACCTTGATTTCCGAATGACATGCAAAATTTGCTTTCATCAGAAAAAAGTACTTGGGACCACTTAGCAACAGTCCAGTGCTGCTTCTCTGTAGCCCAGGTCAGGCGCTTCTGCCGCTGTTTATGGTTCAAAAGTGGCTTTACCTGGGGAATGCGGCACCTGTAGCCCATTTCCTGCACACGCCTGTGCACGGTGGCTCTGGATGTTTCCACACCAGACTCAGTCCACTGCTTCCTCAGGTTCCCCAAGGTCTGGAATCGGTCCTTCTCCACAATCTTCCTCAGGGTCCAGTCACCTCTTCTCGTTGTACAGCGTTTTCTGCCACATTGTTTCCTTCCAACAGACTTACCATTGAGGTGCCTTGATACAGCACTCTGGGAACAACCTATTTGTTGAGAAATTTCTTTCTGGGTCTTACCCTCTTGCTTGAGGGTGTCAATGATGGCCTTCTTGACATCTGTCAGGTCGCTAGTCTTACCCATGATGGGGGTTTTGAGTAATGAACCAGGCAGGGAGTTTTTAAAAGCCTCAGGTATCTTTTGCATGTGTTTAGAGTTAATTAGTTGATTCAGAAGATTAGGGTAATAGGTCGTTTAGAGAACCTTTTCTTGATATGCTAATTTATTGAGACAGGTTTTTTGGGTTATCAGGAGTTGTAGGCCAAAATCATCAGTATTAAAACAATAAAAGACCTGACAAATTTCAGTTGGTGGATAATGAATCTATAATATATGAAAGTTTAATTGTAATCATTACATTATGGTAAATAATGAAATTTAACACTATATGCTAATTTTTTGAGAAGGACCTGTATATATATATATATATATATATATATATATATATATATATATAGTGAAAAAATTGGAACAGCATCAAATTACTACCTTACAAGGCATGCAGAGCTCTTCCGACCAGCAATCCAATGGTCAAAAAGTAATAAACTCAAAAAAAGGAAAAGCAGCACAAAATAATTGAAAAAAAGTGGACTTTAATGCCTGAACGGCGTGGCAACGTTTCGGATGCGTTATCCTTTGTCAAGCAGTTAACAAAGGATAACACATCCGAAACGTTGCCACGCCGTTCAGGCATTAAAGTCCACTTTTTTCAATTATTTTGTGCTGCTTTTCCTTTTTTTGAGTATATATATATATATATATATATATATATATATATATATATATATATATATATGTCAGTGAGACATTTATATATATATTTACATTTATAGGGAACCTGTCACCCCCAAAATAGAAGGTGAGCTAAGCCCACCAGCATCAGGGGCTTATCTACAGCATTCTGGAATGCTGTAGATAAGCCCCCGATGTAATCTGAAAGATGAGAAAAAGAGGTTAGATTATACTCACCCAGGGGCGGTCCCGCTGCGCTCCGGGTCCGATGGGTGTCGCGGTCCGGTCCGGGGCCTCCCATCTTCTTACGATGACGTCCTCTTCTTGCATTAACGCTGCGGCTCCTGCGCAGGCATACTTTGTCTGCCCTGTTGAGGGCAGAGCAAAGTACTGCAGTGCGCAGGCGCCGGGAAAGGTCAGAGAGGCCCAGCACCTGCGCACTGCAGTACTTTGCTCTGCCGTCAGCAGGAGCCGCGGCGTGAATGCAAGAAGAGGCCTTCATCGTAAGAAGATGGGAGGCCCCAGACCGCGACGCCCATCGTACCGGGACCGCCCCTGGGTGAGTATAATCTAACCTCTTTTTCTCATCTTTCAGGATACATCGGGAGCTTATCTACAGCATTCCAGAATGCTGTAGATAAGCCCGTGATGCCGGTGGGCTTAGCTCACCTTCGATTTTGGGTGTGACAGGTTCCCTTTAATACAGAGCTAGATAGCAGAAAAGCCGGTAATTAAATTGTCGGCTTTTGCTAAATCCTTACCGAACCCGACAGGATATGAGACATGGTTTACATACAGTAAACCTTTTCATATCCTTTAGATTTTTATATATCCCTCACTAATATTGTTAGAAGTGTTTGTGTGTAAAATTTGGGAGCTGTAGGTGTTAAATTAAAGGGTTAATTCATGGAAAAAACTGGCACGGGCTTCCGCACAATTTTCTCCGCCAGAGAGGTAAAGCCAGTGACTGAGGGCAGATATTAATAGCCTAGAGAGTGACCATGGTTATTGGCCCCCTCCTGGCTAAAAACATTGCCCCCAGCCACCCCAGAAAAGGCACATCTGTAAGATGCGCCTATTCTGGCACTTAGCCACTCTCTTCCCACTCCCAAGTAGCAGTGGGATATGGGGTAATAAGGGATTAATGTCACCTTGCTAATGTAAGGTGACATTAAGCCTGGTTAATAATGGAGAGGTGTCAATAAGACACCTATCCATTATTAATCCAATAGTAGTAAAGGGTTAAAAATACACACACACATTAAGAATAAAGTATTTTAATGAAATAGTGAAACACGCAGGTTTTAACATGTTTATTGTATGCTCAATCCAAGCAAAGCCTTTCTTGTTCTGTAAAAAAAAAAAAAAGCAAAGTAAAAAAGCAACAGTATCCCATACCTGTCCACTGTACAGTCAAGTCCCACTCTGTAAATCCATCTCAAGGGGTTAAATACATTTACAATCGGGAGCGCTGCTAATGCAGCCGCTCCCGGCTCTAAAAGGCTGGGGAATGAATAAAATGCGGGGAACGGAGCTTCGGTGACTAGCAGTCACCGAAGCTCCGCCCCCTGGCGGCATGAACTCATGTGAGCTGTAGCGTGGGAAATTATTCAGAAACTTTCCCATGCTACAGTTCATATGAGTTCATGCTGCCAGGGGGCGGACCTTCGGTGACTGCACCACTAGTCAACGAAGCTCCGTTCCCTGCATTTCGTTCATTCTCCAGTCTTTTAGAGCCGGGAGTGGCCGCATTAGCAGTGCTCCTGATTGTAAATGTATTTAACCCCTTGAGATGGATTTATAGAGTGGGACTTGACTGTACGGGGGACAGATATGGCAGATATGGGATATTGTTGCTTTTTTATTTTGCTTTTTTTTTTTTTTTTTTTACAGAAGAACAAGGGCTTTGCTTGGATTGAGCGTACCATAAAGATGTTAAAACCTGTGTGCTTCATTATTTAATTAAAATACTTTATTCTTAACGTGTGTATTATTAACCCTTTACTACTATTGGATTAATAATGGATAGGTGTCTTATTGACACCTCTCCATTATTAACCAGGCCTAATGTCACCTTACAATAGCAAGGTGACATTAACCCCTTATTACCCCATACGCCAATGCCACAGGGCAGTGGGAAGAGAGAGGCTAAGTGCCCAAATAGGTGCATCTTACAGATGCGCCTTTTCTGGGGTGGCAGGGGCAAATGTTTTTAGCCGGTGGGGGGGGCAATATCCATGGTCCCTCTCTAGGCTATTAATATCTGCCCTCAGTCACTGGCTTTCCCTCTCTGGCGGAGAAAATTGCGTGGGAGCCCACGCCATTTTATTCCGTGAACTAACCCTTTAACACCTACAGCTCCCAAAGTTTACACACAAACACTTCTAACATTATTAGTGAGGGATATATAAAAATCTAACGGATATGAAATGGCTTACTGTATGTAAACCATGTCTCATATCCTGTCGGGTTTGGTAAGGATTTAGCAAAAGCCGACAATTTAATTACCGGCTTTTCTGTTATCTAGCTCTGTGTAGACATTTATTTTATCTATTCTATTCTAACCTGTTAGTGTGATTTTACTGTACACCGCACTGAATTACCGGCTTTTCTATAGGACACTGGTGCGTATTTCTCGCGAGTCACACTGATGGTCCGTGTGTTGTGCGAGTTTTTCTCGCACCCATAGACTTTCATTGGCGTTTCTCGGCCGATATACGGTGAAAATCACAGCATGCTGCGATTTCTCTTGCACGTATAATACGGCCGAGAAAACAACGGATGATAGGAGCTGCCCCATATATTAACATTGGTCCGAGTGCTATGTGATTTTTTATTGCATAGCACTCATCTGTATTACGGTCTAGTGTGACTCCAGCCTAAAGTGTGAAGTAGAAATATGAGCTGATTACTAGCACTGCAAATTGTGTTTCAAAATAAAGAAAATGATATATTTTGGGAGATTTCTGTACTACTACTTCCAAAGGCTAAATTTAGACTCAGACTATAATCTTATTACTGTCTTACACATTTGATAGCAACTTTATCGATGGTTTCATGGAGTTTCCTTTAATCATTATTTTATTACTAGATTGTGGCCCGATTCTAACGCATCGGGTATTCTAGAATATGCATGTCCCCGTAGTACACTCACCGGCCACTTTATTAGGTACACCATGCTAGTAACGGGTTGGACCCCCTTTTGCCTTCAGAACTGCCTCAATTCTTCGTGGCATAGATTCAACAAGGTGCTGGAAGCATTCCTCAGAGATTTTGGTCCATATTGACATGATGGCATCACACAGTTGCCGCAAATTTGTCGGCTGCACATCCCAAAGATGCTCCATACAAGGCAGGATGGATCCATGCTTTCATGTTGTTTACGCCAAATTCTGACCCTACCATCCGAATGTCGCAGCAGAAATCGAGACTCATCAGACCAAGCAACGTTTTTCCAATCTTCTACTGTCCAATTTCGATGAGCTTGTACAAATTGTAGCCTCAGTTTCCTGTTCTTAGCTGAAAGGAGTGGTACCCGGTGTGGTCTTCTGCTGCTGTAGCCCATCTGCCTCAAAGTTCGACGCACTGTGCGTTCAGAGATGCTCTTAGGCCTACCTTGGTTGTAACGGGTGGTGATTTGAGTCACTGTTGCCTTTCTATCAGCTCGAACCAGTCTGCCCATTCTCCTCTGACCTCTGGCATCAACAAGGCATTTCCGCCCACAGAACTGCCGCTCACTGGATTTTTTTTCTTTTTCGGACCATTCTCTGTAAACCCTAGAGATGGTTGTGCGTGAAAATCCCAGTAGATCAGCAGTTTCTGAAATACTCAGACCAGCCCTTCTGGCACCAACAACCATGCCACGTTCAAAGGCACTCAAATCACCTTTCTTCCCCATACTGATGCTCGGTTTGAACTGCAGGAGATTGTCTTGACCATGTCTACATGCCTAAATGCACTGAGTTGCCGCCATGTGATTGGCTGATTAGAAATTAAGTGTTAACAAGAAGTTGGACAGGTGTACCTAATAAAGTGGCCGGTGAGTGTATATGGACAATGATGATTCCAGAATTCGCGGCAGACTGTGCCCGTCGCTGATTGGCGGCCTCGACCAATCAGAGACGCAGGATTTCCAGGACAGACAGACAGACACAAAGACCGACAGACAGACAGACGGAAAAACCCTTAGACAATTATATATATAGATGTGGATTAAAAGTGCATAAAAATAACTGCAGTGGGTGAAAACCTGAGGTTCAGTCTTAAAAAAGGCCACGTTCACACGTTCAGTATTTGTTCAGTGTTTTACTTCAGTATTTGTAAACCAAAACCAGGAGTGGGATAGTCAGAGGAAAAGTATAATAGAAACATGTCAGCCATTTATTGTCAAACTACTATGTTTTCTCTTTTTAAATCATAATGACAACCCAAAATATCCAAATGACCCTGATCAAAAGTTCACAAACCCCATTTCTTAATACCATGTATTGCCCCCTCTAACATCAATGACAACTTGAAGTCTTTTCTGGTAGTTGTGGATGATGTTCTTTATGCTCTCAGATGGTAAAGCTGCCCACTCTACTTGGCAAAAAGCCTCCAGTTCCTGTAAATTTCTGGGCTGTCTAGCATGAACTGCGCGCTTGAGATCTCCCCAGAGTGGCTCAATGATGTTGAGGTCAGGAGACTGAGATGGCCACTCCAGAACTTTCACTTTGTTCTGCTGTAGCCAATGACAGGTTGACTTGGCCTTGTGTTTTGGATCGTTGAAATGTTGAAACATCCAAGTACTACCCATGCGCAGATTCCGAGCTGATGAGTCCTAATTTGCCTCCAGTATTTGCTTCAAGCGGTCATTGATGTTGGAGAGGGTAAGAAATGGGGTATGTGAACTTTTGATCAGTGTCATTTGGATATTTGGGGTTGTCATTATAATTTAAAAAGAGAAAGCACAGTAGTTTGGCAATAAATGGCTTCACCCAACCACTAGCCATGAGTGGAGAAAAAGGTTTGGTGTTATCATTCATATTCTCGGAAGAAAGGCCAAAAAAGCAAAAATTCTTCCAGGGTATGTAAACTTTTGAGCACAACTGTTTCAGATCCATTATCTGTAATAACTTCATGGCTAGGACTAGACGGAAAGTATATATTTCCTATATAAATAAGATCGTTTAGCTCTTCAGATCTTCATATGTTACTGCAGGGACACCTCCTCCTATCCCTGGTTCTTAGTGAAGTCTCAACACCTTTTATTAAAGGATTAACTATATAGCCATGCAAGTTGTGATTTGCAGAGATCTAAAGCAGATCTGTGACCAGATTTCACACTGTAAATTGCATGAATTATTAAATAGATTTCTTAGATCTGACGAAGCTGTTAAATTTACTGACAAATCCTTGTAAGAATGCATGAATAATCATAATATAAGAATTAGTATTTTTCAAAAAAGAGTGATAGATTGTAGAGCTCAGGAGCACAAGTGTATTAAATCTCCACCCTCTGAGCACGACTAACAATCTATAGCAATTCTGACATGAATTATCAAAGTATGTACACCAGCCTCGTCAGGTCTGATAGATCTATTTAATGTTGTATGCAGTGTATATCATTCATATTCTCTGAATAAAGGTCAAGAAAGCAAAAATTATGCCGGGTAAATTTTTGAGCACAACTGTAATGCAGCCCTGCCATAGGCAGACTCTATAGTATTAAATGGAAGTTGAAGAAGAAATACGGCTCTCACCCTTTTGCATAGATATCATAGTCTTTATTGCACCATAAAAGGTTAAACGAATTCAGTCCATGGGAACGGCAGGTTTTCTGAGGGGTGCGGGGAGAAGAAAGTGGACGACGGCCGTTTCGTGCGCTAAACTCTTCAACGGGTCAAGGCGTCCACTTTGAAGCGCTTAGTGCGCAAAACGGCCGTCGTCCACTTTCTTCTCCCCGCACCCCTAGGAAAATCTGCCTTTCCCATGGACTGAATTCGTTTAACCTTTTATGGTGCAATAAAGACTACGATATCTATGCAAAAGGGTGAGTGCCGCATTTCTTCTTCAACTTCCATTTAATTAATTCATTGTTTTATGTTGAGCACCTGCTACCCGTTATTTTGCAAATCTGCACGCTGGTCTAACTTATGGATCGACCATATAAATAGCGCATATGACCCTGGTGCCGTTCTTTCATCTCTCTATGTTGGAGACTCTATAGTATAATGCACCCCCATAGGCAGACTCTATAGTATAATGCAGCGCCCCATAGGCAGACTATATAGTACTAGACTGTGGCCCGATTCTAATGCATCGGGTATTCTAGAATATGCATGTCCCCGTAGTATATGGACAATGATGATTCCAGAATTCGCGGCAGACTGTGCCCGTCGCTGATTGGTCGAGGCAACCTTTATGACATCATCGTCGCCATGGCAACCATTATGACATCTACGTCGATACTGTGCCCGTCGCTGATTGGTCGAGGCCTGGCGGCAGACTGTGCCCGTCGCTGATTGGTCGAGGCAACCTTTATGACATCATCGTCGCCATGCTGTGCTCGTCTCTGATTGACCAATCAGAGACGCGGGATTTCCAGGACAGACAGACAGAAAGACAGACAGACGTAAAAACCCTTAGACAATTATATATATAGATAATGCAGCCCCCCATAGGCAGACTCTATATAGTACAATGCACTCCCCATAGGCAGCCTCTATAGTATAATGCAGTCCCCATAGACAGACTCTATATAGTATAATGCAGCCCCCTCATAGGCAGACTCTATATAGTATAATGCAGCCCCCATAGGCAGACTCTATAGTATAGTGCAGCTCTCTATAGGCAGACTCTAGTATAATGCAGTCCCCCATAAGCAGACACTAATATATTGCTGCACCATAGGCTTCTATAGTATAAGGCATACCCCCATAGGCAGACTCTAATACAATGCAGCCCCCCATAGGCAGACTCTAATATAATGCACCCACTAAGGCCTCTATAGTATAATGCAGTCCCCCATAGGCAGACTTTAATATAATGCACCAACTTAGGCCTCTATAGTATAATGCGCCTCCACAAAAAAAAAATACAATACTCATCTCTCTTCCTCCTGGTTCCTCCACTGCTCCGAGCTCCCACTCATCTCTTGACTGTGGGCGCTGAGTAGTGACGTCAGACTCTGAGAGAGGGATGATGGGAGAGGGAGTGTAACGCTGGTGGTAGAGCAGGGAGATTGATTCTCTCTGCTTTGCTGCAGAATGTAACTGCATCAGTGTGCTGTGCATGCTTATACAGTTACAGTAGCTTAGCTCCGAGTGGGCCCCCTCAGAGTGCGGGGCCCCCTGTGCTTCCCCCAGTATACTGCCGTTGCTGCATTGGTGATGTCCTTTATACCCCACATTAACTGCAGAGAATCTGTGGCCTCAGCAGTCCTTTCCCATATACTGTCGTGGTGGCCAGTGCTTGGCCCCTGGGGTCACATATGTTATATAGGACACGACCGATGTAAAAGAAGACCAGCTGAGAGATTCATGGTAGCAGCCCTGGAATGGCGGTGAGATGGCTGCGTATGCTTCATTTGTTTATTTTCACTTATTGTTGCCTCATGTGGTTTTTTGATCAGTTTGTAAAACCTTTGAGTAGATTTACAATTACCTCACATATGTTTACTACTATAATTGCATACGTTGTCATAATAAACAAATTCTGTATGAATTTCTTGACATACATCAACAAACAATGGATGTTTTATTACAGCCTGTTTCTACTGTAATATTGGCAAAAAATAGGATGCCAGTGGGTTTTGATGCCACGAGGAGCTTTATGGAAAACTTAATATACAGGAACATCTACTGAGTAGTCAATGTGCTATCTTCTGAGCACAAGGTAGACAGGAGTATTGTCTTTGGAAAGAATAAGTCATGTGCTAGTGTTTTGTACTAGCCACACATATATTTATACATATAAATGAGATCTCCTCTGAGACTTCGTTTTTCTAAGATAAACAAGCACAACTTTTCCAACATCTCATGATATGAGAGGCCTTTTATCACTAGAAATAATCTAGTTGTCCGCCTTTGAACTAACTGGAACTTCCCAATATCCTTTTTAAAATGTGGATAGAAAAACTGGAAACCATATTCATGATGTGGCCTCACAAGTGATTTATAGAGGGAAAATAACTCATTGTGATCACTGGATTATATGTTTCTTGTTGTTTTTGCAGCTGCTACCTGACATTGAGTACTGCTGCTCAGTAAGTCCTTCCCCTGTTCTATAATCACTAGTATATTTTCATTTAATTTATAGTTGTGCGAAAAGTAGTTTGCCCCCTTCCTGATTTCCTATTCTTTTGCACGTTTGTCACACTTAAATGTTTCAGTTCACAAAAAAAAATTAAATATTAGACAAAGATAAAACAAGTAAACACAAAATGCAGTTTTTAAATGAAGGGCTTTATTACTAAGGGAGAAAGAAATCCAAATATACAGGGCACTGTATAAAAAAGTGATTGCCCCCCCTCCCTTAAAACATAAATTAACTGTGGTTCATAATATCTTTTGGAAGCTGAATTCAAATTCCCTAGCCGCACACAGGCTTGATTACTGTCACACCTGTTCTTAATCAAGTAATCACTTAAAGAGGACCTGCCTGACAAAGTAAAGTAGACCAAAAGCTCCTGAAAAACCAAATATCATGCCACAATCCAAGGAAATTCTGGAACAAATGAGAAACAAAGCAATTGAGATTTTTCAGTCTGGAAAATGTTATAAAGCCATTTCTAAAGCTTTGGGACTCCAGCGAACCACAAATGGTGAAAACATGGAACAGTATTGAACCTTCCCAGGAGTGGCCGGCCAACCAAAATTACCCACAGAGAGCATCTTCTAAGAGGTCACAAAAGACCCCACAACAACATCCAAAGAACTGCAGGCCTCACTTCCTCAGTTAAGGTCAGTGCTCATGATTCCACCATAATAAAGAAACTGGGCATTAATGGCCTGCATAGCAGAGTTCCAAGACCATTGCTGAGCAATAAGAACATAAAGGCTCGTTTCAGTTTTGCCAGAAAGCATCTTGATGATCCCCAAGACTTTTGGGAGAATACTCTGTGGACTGACGAGACAAAAGATTAACTGTTTGGAAGGTAGAATTACATTTGGGTAGAAGTAACACAACATTTCAGAAAAGGAACATCATACCAATTTATTTATTTATTTAACAGTAAAATGTGGTGTTAGTGTGATGGTCTGGGGCTGTTTTGCTGCTTCAAGACCTGGAAGAGTTGCTGTGGTTCGTGGAACTGTGAATTCTGCCGTCTACCAAAAACTCTTGAAGGAGAATGTCCAGCTATCTGTTTGTGACCTCCAGCTGTAGTGCACATGGGTTATGCAGCAGGTCATTGATTCAAAACACATCAGCAAGTCCACCTATGAATGGCTTACAAAACACCTAATTAAAACTTTGGAGTGGCCTAGTCAAAGTCCTGACCTTAATCCAATTGAAATGCTGTGGCATGATCTTAAAGAGGCGGTTCATGCTCGGAAACCCTCCAATGTGGCTGAATTGCAACATTTATGCAAGGATCAGTGGGCCAAAATTGCTCCATAGTGTTGTAAAAGACTCATTGCCAGTATTGCAATGTGAATAAATCATAAGTCACTGCGGAGCTGGGATTCACAAGCAGGGCGGCCGCACAGGCGCAGTCACTGAGACTGCATATGAGGAAAGACGAGCAGCGCTCACTGCGCCTGCACCAGGCAGGGGAAAAGAGCGCAGGCGCCGGCTATTTTCAAAACAGTGCTGAGGAGGCGGCGCCCGGGCCACCAAGAAGATTTGAGTGACGGCTGTGTGGCGTCTGCTGCAGGGGGGAAAGCCCTGCCTCCTTGACTGAAGACAAGGTATTTCTGACAAATTAAAAAACTGATTATTTCTCTAGTTACAGCTCCCAAAACTGAAAGAGCCACCTTGTCAGAATGCAGCATTACTGCTGCACAAGGTGGCTCTTTTAGTTTGAAACGACTGGGGGGGGGGTGACAGGTTCCCTCTAAGTAGCACTGCAGCCTGTTCTGAGGATTGCTGTAGTAGTAGTATACCCTAGTGATTAATGTTTCTTATTGTGGAAAAAAAAACTGTAAGTTATAATTATCGTTGTGGTTAATTAGCTACATTTTCTTACTTTGTTGTATTTTTATTATACTTACAATGTTTAACAATGTTGAGCCCCCGGCATCAATTGGTAGTAGCAGTATGTACAAGTATCTTCGCATTGTAAATGGGAGATAATAAGCTGAATAATAAATCAAATACACTACCAACATGGTTGGAAATGTATGATTTAACAATTATTTCATTCATTACTTTAGCAAAATGCATTTTTAAGGTCAATCAGACGGATGTATACTCTGTAGGTAATTTTAAGTATAAATGTTCCTGTACCACTTATTGGTGCTAATTATGAATGAGTGATAGGGTTCAGTACACTAACCTCTAATTCAATTTCTTGTGTCCTGCAAAGCTATTTTTCATATTAAATTGAAGTGGCACATGAGTTAATAGACAAAAGTTTAGAATAATACAAAAAAGCAGAGGTAGACTTATAATTAGTTAGAAGTGGTCAGGCAATTTCCTTTATTATATTCTCTTTCCTTAGTATGAATATTTATGGTGTACTTGAAAACACCATTTATCTGGAAGCTCCTCCAGGGGATCCTCTTAGAATGAATCCCTACAGCTCTGTGCAATGTGCAAGTGGCTTGGAAAAGAATGTGACTTCAGCCCAAGAAGAAACCAAGAAGAGCATTAGCATTTATTAACTTCTCTCGGCTGTTTCTCAGAATGAAGGATAGTGTACTGGTAACACATATATTTTACAAACCACTATAAATTTGACAGTTATGAAGTACACAAATATTTCAATAACAATGTAATTATTCATTTTTTAAGTATGTTTGGTATATGTGCAGTGCAGTGCAGACACTTCCGGCACCATCACAGCCATGCCAAGTTTTGGCATTACTGTGATTGGCCAGGGCAGTATGTTTAAAAATAAAAAAGATGTGGGGTTTTTGATACATGCGCAGATAAAGCAAACAGCTGCATGCTGCAGCCCTCAGCTCTCTGCTTTATTTTGGCTAGTTATCAAAAATACTGGGGGCCCATGACAATTTTATTAATTATTTTTAATAACCAGCCAAGGTAAAGCAGACAGCTGGGGGCTGGTATTTTCAGGCTGGGAAGGTCCATGGGTATTTGGCCCTCCCCAGCCTAAAAATAGCAGCTCATAGCCGCCCCTGAAAAGGCGCATCCATTAGATGCACCTATTCTGCCACTTTGCATGGTTCTTCCCGCTTGCTCTGGTGCATTGGCAAGTGGGGTAATATTTAGGGTTGATGTCAGCTGTATAATGTCCACTTACATCAAGCCAAGAGGTTAGTAATGGGGCGGCGTCTATCAAACACCCCCATTACTAACCCGGTAATTGAATAGTTAAAAAAACAGACATAAAGGAAAAAATACTTTATTTAAATAAAGACTCTGCCACACTCCTTGTTTACCCATTTATTAATTAAAAATAAATCAAAGACGTTCCAACGGTAATCCAATAGTGAAATGTCCCCTGATTTCCATAAAATCCTATGAGTCTCGTTCTGAGAAGGTTCTCAACATGAGACTTAAGGCCATGTTCACACTTTGCGGTTTTTACCGCGGACCCGCGGTGATTTTGATGCTGCGGGTCCGCAGCAGTTTCCATAGCGTTTACATTAACATGTAAACCCTATGGAAACCGCAAACCGCTGTGCACATGCTGCGGGAAAAACCGCGCAGAAACGCAGCGGTTTAAAACCCGCAGCATGTCACTTCATTGTGCAGAATTGCAGCGATTCTGCACCCATAGAAATGCATTGAACCGCTTACTTCCCGCATGGGGCTGTGCCCACGTTGTGGGAAGTAAGCGGAAAATGTGCGGTTGCTACCCGGGGTGGAGGAGAGGAGACTCTCCTCCAGGCCCTGGGAAGCATAAATAGTGTAAAAGAAAAGAATTAAAATAAAAAATGATGTTATACTCACCTCTCAGCGCTGCACGCGGCCGTCCGGTCTTCGGTTTGCTGTGCGAGCAGGACCTGTGGTGACGTCGCGGTCACATGACCGTGATGACGACGCGGTCACATGACCGTGACGTCACGAAGGTCCTTCTCGGCACAGCATCTTTGGAATCGGAGCACCGCATGCAGCGCCTAGGAGATCCGGACATCGGAGGGTGAGTATAACCAATTTTTATTATTTTTATCATTACTATTGATGCTGCATATTGCTGCATATGCAGCATCAATAGTACAGGAGTAATCCCGCAGCGGAAACCGCGGAACAAACCGCGATAAATCTGCAGGGATAACCGCAGCGGTTTTGCCCTGCAGTTTATCAATTCCGCTGCGGGATAAACCTGCAGAGCACGCCGCAAGTGTGAACATGGCCTTAAAGTTCACTTGCGGTCAGCAGCAGGCATGGAAGTTCTCACAGTCCTGTCTGCCGCTAATCACGAGTATCCCTATTGAGCCTCGCTCTGAGAACGTTCTGAAGCCCTTTTTTCCCATTTATGTATTAATAAATAAATGAAAAATAATAATAAATACATGGAGAAAAAGACCTATGGTCCCTCCTATAACCAGCCGTGGGAAACAGACAGCTGTGGTCTGGTCTTAATATTCTCAGAAGCGTCCAATATCCATGGACCTTCCCAATCTATTAATATCAGCCCCCAGCTGTCTGCTTTGCCTTTGCTGGTTATTAAAAATGGGGGACCCTAAAAAAAAGACTTGGGTTTACCCCTTTTTTATTCGTGTTATAGTGCTAGACAGTAATACTGATGCTGGGAAATGTACTTTCATGTTTTTGTACCCCCAAGAAACAGCTCTGAAAATAGGGCTATTTTTTAAAAGGCTTGTTAACGAAAACTCATAACCTCTTCATGTTCCAAATACAGCAACTGTTTTGTCTGAAGTAAAAAAAAAAAAAGGATAATTTTTGGAAGGCTTGATAAAAAGTCTTTGTAATCATTTTGTAATTGCAAACTAGTTGCGGACTCGACAAAAAATGTTTTTCACTACTAGTTAAGGGGTTAATACTTTACATTTAAAACAGTATATTACACCTGTTTTGTCTCCATAATTGAAGGGATAATTATTGGACAGCTTATGAAAAAGCTATTGCTTCTTAATTTAACAAAGTGCAAAGCTCTTTATACTCCCCAGACAGGGATAATATTGTTTCACCCGACTGTGAAAATGCCACATCTTCTACCATTTGTACCACATGTCTGTAAACGGCGGTACATGCATTTGCCCCTTTAAAATGGATTATTTTTAGATTGTTTATATAATTTAGGTAACCTAAAAAGTCTGATGCTCCAGTGCGTTGTTAAATATGCTTTTGGCTACTTCTAGTTACCATTCGTTTTCCCCCAGCTAAATAAGTTGAAGTCGTTTCGACATTAAATAGGATTAAAAACATTTTTAGTTTGCTCGTAGGAGGAACTCATAGTATTCTACACATATTTTCCAGACAATTAAAAGCTTTTAATTATGCTATTCAAGCAAATTTATTTGCCATAAATCGAATTACTTGTGGATTCAAATTTCAAAAGATCTGCTCATCTCTTTCTGACACTGAAAGACCAGGGAAAGCTGAGCTGAAGTTCCATTAGAAGGGTGAGGATAGAGCTTTTGCACTTTGTTTTCTGCTTACCTTTTGTGCAACAGTAAGAAACTGAAATATTGTATAAATTTTGTCAACAAGCATTTTTTTTAATCAAGTATGGATGTTTGATATGCCTGGTTACATGGCATCATTGCATTACATCACTTTACAGACATTATCATCACTGTCCCTATTGGTCTCGCGATCTAAATTCCCTGTCAGGATGTAACATACCAAAGAATGTGTTCTTGGCTTGGTGGCTCCAATATTTTCTCGTAGCTCTTTCTTGATACCCCACTTTATGTCTTCTCTTTTTTTCCTAATTGAAAAAAAAAAAGGAACGTGCCTCAGCAGAAATACAAGCTGCCTAATTAATATTTCTGCCTTCCTTCACCTCATACAGCTCAGGTGGCATTTTTAAAAATGTACAAGAAGTCATGAAAGACAAAATGCTGTAATTACATGTCAAAAAAACTCAGAAAAATATATTTATACATATTTACACTTAGAGACTTGAACCTTTTTGTCAGGATGCAGATTTCTTTATACTGTATATGTTTATTGTGAAAGCAGAGTGCCAAATTCCTTTATTATATCTTATCCTACTATATAATTGTCTAAGGGGTACTTCCGTCTGTCTGTCCCGGATATTCATTGGTCGCGGCCTCTGTCTGTCATGGAATCCAAGTCGCTGATTGGTCTCGCCAGCTGCCTGTCATGGCTGCCGCGACCAATCAGCGACGGCCACAGTCCGATTAGTCCCGCCCTACTCCCCTGCAATCAGTGCCCGGCGCTCGCTCCATACTCCCCACAGTCAGTGCCCGCTCCATACTCCCCGCAGTCACCGCTCACACAGGGTTAATGCCAGCGGTAACGGACCACGTTATGCTGCGGGTAACTCACTCCGTTACCGCCGCTATTAACCCTGTGTGACCACGTTTTTACTATTGATTCTGCCTATGCAGCGTCAATTGTAAAAACATCTAATGTTAAAAATAATAAAAAAAGTAAAAAATCATTATATACTCACCATCCGCCGCCTTTCCCGCTCCTCGCAACACTCCGGTGACCGCTCCATGCAAGCGGCAGGTTCCGGTGGCAAGGATGGTCTGCGAGAAGGACCTGCCATGACGTCACGGTCATGTGACCGCGACACCATCACACCCTGGGACCGGAAGCTGCCACCTGCACCGCACACAGCCAACAGAACTGCTACAAGGCGCCCTCGGAAGGTGAGTATATGTTTATTTTTTATTTTTTAACCTGTGACATACGTGGCTGGGCAATATACTACGTAGCTGGGCAATATACTACGTGACTGGCCAATATACTACGTGGCTGGGCAATATACTACGTGGCTGGGCAATATACTACGTGGCTCTGTGCTGTATACTACGTAACTGGGCAATATACTACATCACTAGGCAATATACTACGTGGCTGGGCAATATACTACGTGGCTGGGCAATATACTACGTGGGCTGTGCAGTGTACTACGTGGGCATGCATATTCTAGAAAACCCAATGCGTTAGAATCGGGCCACCATCTAGTTCTGTATATAAACATTTCCCTGACACTTGCCTGACGGTGTGGAAATATAAGTCTGATGCCATTGAATCTTTCACTTGCACTGTCAGTGATAGTCTCACATGTGTGGCAAGGTCCTGACATGCTTATTACATGCATGGTTTCCTTCATGCCTAAATGCCCTGTGAGTAGGATCAGCTGAAGTGATGCAGATCCGTTCCTTCTCCATCGAGAACCTACTGCAGTGTTACATGTGCTAGATCCAAATTTGAATTAACCTTAATAACGCTTTGCAGGCTACTTATAATAATAATTTTTGTGATTTTATTTCCATAATAGAGTTGTTTACGTAGGGTTTTTATCAATAATACCTGACTAATTTCTCTGACATTTCCAAATTGCAGTCAATTGCCAAACTGTGTATGTTTTCATCGGGACCTTGTAGGGAATCCCTCACCTCCAAAAAGCATTTTATAATAGCTATATCGTGATATAGTACATAGCCCCTATAAAAATCTTACCACTCCTGTACCTGTTGCAGGTACAGTGTCTGAGAAAATAACTACTCGTATGCAAAGTTATGTTCGCTCATTTTGCAGGCTGAAGGATTTGCCCACCTTTGACAGTGCTCGATTCCCAGCATAGGTGCACTTGGCACATTGTTACCAGGAACCTTCTCCTCCCTTTCCTTTTCCTTTTCACTCACTACTGTATTATCTATATATAGGTAATACATTTCATTGTAATCTTGTATTTGAAGATAATGAGACTGCTGAAAAATGATCTCTACAATAAATATGACCTAAATATTAGTCTTAGTGGCCAGAATGAATATTGCAAGCTTTTAGGATTTGTTCCATGTAGATACTAATTTGATCTGTAATATTATTACAAACCTTTTAAATACATCAATGGCTGAAAATGTTGGCACCTTTGAAATTATTCCAGAAAATGAAGTATTTCTCCTAATTATTGTAATTACGTGTTTTGTTATAAGAGAATTGTTTGAGGACTTGAGAGCCAAAATTGTTGAACAATATCAACAATCTCCAGGTTACAAGTCCATCTCCAGAGATCTTGATGTTACTTTGTCCTCGGTGCACAACATAATCAAGAAGTTTACAACCCATGGCACTGTAGCTAATCTCCCCGGATGTGGACAGCAGAGAAAACTTGCTGAAAGGCCGCAACACAGGATAGTCCGGATGGTGGATAAGGAGCCCCAATCAAGTTCCAAGGAAATTCAAGCTGTCTTTCAGACTCAGCGTGCATCAGTGTCAGTGCAAACTATCCGTCGACATTGGAATTAAATTAAATGCTATGGCAGGAGATCCAGGAAGACCCCACTGCTGACACATAGAAATAAAGAAAAGAACACAGTACCTACAGTCCAATGTGGTTGAGATTAAAAGATGTTTTCCCATTATTTTGCTGCCTCTGGCACTCAGTTCTTTGACTGTGTTCAATACATCATGAAATCTGAAGATTATCAAAGGATTTTGTGTTGCAATGTAATGTCCAGTGTCAGAAAGCTGGGTTTGTGTCCCATGAGTGTTCCAGCAGGACAATGACCCCAAACATACTTCAAGAAGCACCAATAAATTGATGTAAACAAAAAGCTGGAGAGTTCTGAAGTGGCCAGCAAAGAGTCTGGGTCTAAGTCCCATTGAACATTTGTGGAGAGATCTTAAAATTGCTGTTAGGAGAAGGTACCCTTTAAATATAAGAGAACTGGCACAGTTTGCAAAAGGAAAGCAGTCTAAAATTCCAGTAGAGAAGCGAAACTTGTTGATGATTATAGGAAGTGATTGATTACAGTCATTTATTCCAAAGGTTGTGAGCCAAATATTAAGTTGAGGGTGCCAACAATTTTGTCCGGCCATGTTTTGTGTGAAGTTATGTCCAATTTGCCTTTTTTTGACAGTTTTTTCTGTTGTTCCAATACACACAAAGGAAATAAACATGTGTATAACAAAACATGTAATTGCAATAATTTTCGTGGAGAAATAATTCATTTTCTGGGACAATTTCAAGGTCGCCAACACATTCGTCCATGACATATATGGGTACAGTGGGGAAAAAAATATTTAGTCGGCCACCAATTGTGCAAGTTCTCCCACTTAAAAAGATGAGAGAGGCCTGTAATTGACATCATAGGTAGACTACAACTAAGAGTCAAAATGAGAAAACAAATCTAGAAAATCACCTTGCCTGATTTGGCAAGACTTATTTTGCAAATTATGGTGGAAAATAAGTATTTTGTCATTAACAAAAGTTCATCTCAATATTTTGTTATATATCCTTTGTTGGCAATGACAGAGGTCAAACGTTTTCTGTAAGTCTTCACAAGGTTGGCACACACTGTTGGTGGTATGTTAGCCCCTTCCTCCATGCAGATCTCCTCTGCAGCAATGATGTTTTGGGCCTGACGCTGGGCAACACAGACTTTCAATTCTCTCCAAAGATTTTCTATGGGGTTGAGATCTGGAGACTGGCTAGGCAGTGGATCAGTAATGGTGTTGGGTGGCATTTCTTTGGAGGGCTGTACAGCCCTCCATGTGCTCGCCAGAGGTAGCCTGACTGTCATTAGGTACCGAGATGAGATCCTCAGACCCCTTGTGAGACCATATGCTGTTGCAAATAAAATACTATCAATACTTGGGCAATAATTTAGTTAATTTGTGTTGCATATCTGTAGTGTTGAATATATGATGTGAAATGTTTTTATGTGCAATATAATCATTATAATTTGTTATACTAACCACAGTTGGTTACTATGCCTGGGCAACACTGGGATCTTAAGCTAGTATATACTGTATAGATAAAGTTGAATTGAAAGCAGAAGTTTACATGCAGCACACTATATAAAAAGACACGTATGCATGTTTTTCTCAATATCTGACCTGAAATCAGAATAAACTTTTCCCATTTTAGGTCAATAGGGATTACCATAATTACCATAATTATTAATATTTGCCAGATTAATGAGAGAGATAATGTTTTAAGGCATTTTTATTACTTACTGCAAAGTCAAAAGTTTACATACATTTCATTAGTATTTGGTACCATTGCCCATAAACTGAATTACTTGGGTCAAACATTTGGGATATCCTTCCACAAGCTTCTCACAATAGTTGGTTGGAATTTGTGCCCATTCCTCCTTACCAAACTGGTGTAACTGATCCAAGTTTGTGGTTCACCTTGCTGCCCTTTCAGCATTGACCAGAAATTTTCTGTTGGATTGAGATCAGGGCTTTGTGACGGACACTCCAAAACATTGACTTAAGCCTCGTTGTTATCATTTTGCAGTATGCTTTGGGTCGTTGTCCATTTGGAAGACCCATTTTTACCCAAGCTTTAACTTCCTGGCTAATGTCTTGTCAATTTTAGTTTCATCAGAACACAGGACATGTCTCCAAAAATTAAGATCTTCGTTCCTGTGTGCATTTGCAAGCATTAATCTGGCTTTTTTTAATGTTTCTTTTCGAGTATTGGCTTTTTCCTGGCAGAGCGGCCTTTCAGCCCATGTTGATACAGTACTCGTTTAACTGTGGATATTGACACAATCTTACCAGCTTCCACCATCATCTTCACAAGGTCTTTTGCCCTTGGGTTGATATGCATATGTCAGACCAAAGCACTTTCATCTCTGGGACACAGAACCCGTCTTCTTCCTGAGCAGTATGATGGCTGGACATTCCCGTCTTGTTTGTACTTGCGTATAATTGTTTGTACAGATGAGTGAGGCACCTTCAGGTATCTTGAAATTGTACCCAAGGATTAGCCAGACTTGTGCAAGTCCACAATCCTCTTCCTGGTATCATGGTTGATTTCTTTAGACTTTCCCATGATGCTACACAAAGAAGCAGTGTGTTTCAGGTGTGCATTAAAATACATCCACAGGTGTGTCTCTAATTAACTCAGATGTTGCCAAAAAAACAGAAGCTTCCAAACACATGACATCATCATGTAGGCTGTCCAGAATTGTTTAAAGGCATTATAATCTTAGGGTATGTTTCCACGTTCAGGAAACGCTGCGTTTTTGACGCTGCGTTTTTCCGCAGCGTCACAAACGCAGCGTCCAGATGTTACAGCATAGTGGATGGGATTTCATGAAATCCAGACTCCACTATGCGTTAAAAAACGCATGCGATTTTGCCGCGAAAACGCATGCGTGGTGCGTTTTTTCGAAACGCAGCATGTTGCTACTATGAGCAAAACACGCAGGTACACCGCAGGTGACCTGCCAGTGACCTCAGGTGCAGTTTTGGTCAGGATTTTACCTGCATAAAATCCTGACCAAAGCCTGAAGCAAAACTGGAAACATACCCTTAGTGTATATAAACTTTTGACTTTGCAGTAAGTAGTAAAAATGCCTTAAAACATTCTTTCTCTCTCTCATTCTGGCATTTGGCAATTATTAATAATTATGGTAATTCTAACTGACCTAAAATGGGAAAGGTTTATTCTGATTTCATGTCAGATATTGCGAAAAACATGCATATGTCTTTTTTTATATAGTGTATGTAAACTTCTGATTTCAAATGTATGTATATATGTCTAGCATTTCGATTTATGGTGATGTTACTACTATTGATTGACAAATTGTGCTGTATTTGTTCTATTTCTATGTGGGCATCTGCTCAAGAGATTCATGTTTCTTTTTGCCTTAAAGGCAGATTGTTTTCTGGTTCATTAATGCCCTTTACATGGCCGCATGCTGACACAGCCCAGTAGTTTCTCTCTTCACAACACAAGACAACTCTGGAAAAAAGGTCACTGACCTGTAAGATCAATGCTTGTGATATTAAAGCAACCAAGACTTGTTTCCTTCACACTGCTGCCTCTCGGGATGAGGTAAAGATGGAAGGATGGGAATAAGGAATAAGAGGTTGTGGAAAAAGTCTGAATGAAAAATGTAAATAAAATTCTAAAACTGAATTAGAAAATTGTTTATGATGCATTTTTGGAGCTTTGCCTTATTTAGGTAAAGGTCACACCTACATTAGCTCTATTCAGGGGCGTAACTACCGCGGTCGCAGGGGTCGCAATTGCGACGGGGCCCGCAGTGCTTAGGGGCCCACCCAGTCCAGCAGACTGGGCGGGCTCCTAAGAACTCTAAGCTACAAAATGGGCCGCCGGCCCTTTAAATAATTCTTCCTTACAGGCCCTGCTGCGCGTGCACTCGCGATCACGGGTGGGACTGCACTTGACCCGCAGCAGAGCCCCTCCACCGCAGAGAGCCGCACACCACTACTATAGCTGCCACTGCTCTGTGCGCACAGGACCTGTGATGAGGTCACAGGAGGGGAGGAGTTGGAGTCACATGATCAAGGGCTTCCGTGTAGTGCAGGACAGTAGTGCAGTGCTGTTTGTCATCATGCTGGAGGAGGGTAAGCTTTTGTGTGAGGTCAGGAGGGGTTTGGGTGGATGTAGCAGAGCAGTGTGTGTATGAGGTGTACGGAGCAGAGCCGGGTGTGCATGAGGTGTACGGAGCGGAGCCGGGTGTGTATGAGGTGTACGGAGCAGAGCCGGGTGTGTATGAGGTGTACGGAGCGGAGCCGGGTGTGTATGAGGTGTACGGAGCAGAGCCGTGTGTGTACGAGGTGTACGGAGCAGAGCCGTGTGTGTACGAGGTGTACGGAGCGGAGCCGTGTGTGTACGAGGTGTACGGAGCGGAGCCGGGGGTGTATGGAGCGGAGCCGGGTGTGTACGAGGTGTACGGAGCGGAGCCGTGTGTGTACGAGGTGTACGGAGCGGAGCCGTGTGTGTACGAGGTGTACGGAGCGGAGCCGTGTGTGTACGAGGTGTACGGAGCGGAGCCGTGTGTGTACGAGGTGTACGGAGCGGAGCCGTGTGTGCACGAGGTGTACGGAGCGGAGTCGGGGGTGTACGGAGCGGAGTCGGGTGTGTACGAGGTGTCGCATCTCTGCTTCAGGAAAATGGCCGCCGCGATCTCCATCTAGGCACGCGCGGCATCCTGCGGCCATTTTCCTGAAGCCGCGGCCAGCAGAGCGCCGCTTCTGCGCACGCGCGGCCAAAGGAAGATGGCCGCCCCCACCGATCACCAATGAAATGTCGCACATCACGCTATTTTCACTCCCCTGTGCAGTGGATTCGGGACCTTGGGCATGCGCACACCACTACGCCACCAACGGAAAACTAAGCAAGATCTGGGGGAAGACACCACGCCCATCTGACCAGACCAGCCTGATTGACAGGCGAAAACGACTACTTTGGTAACGTATTTCGGCAGCATAGGTGGGGAATCGGGGTCCACAAAATACACTATTGTAATGCACAGCTCAGGCCCTATTTAACAGTATTTTTATCTCATACGGAAAAAACGGGGTGACAGGTTCCCTTTAAGAGAAAGCCAAAATAACCCCGGGACAGAAGGCGAGAGCAGGGGGGAGGTGCGGGACAGAGCCGCTTTAGGCTAGTTTCACACTAGCGTTAACTGCAATACGCCGCAAATGCGTCATTTTGCCGAAAATACGCATCCAGCAAAAGTTCTTGCTGGATACATTTTTTCGTCATAGACTAACATTAGCGACGCATTTGCGACGCATTGCCAAACGTCGCGTCCGTTTTGCGACGCTTGGGCGTGTGGTAGTGGACCGTCGGGAGAAAAAAACCTTACATGTAACGTTTTTTGCTCCCGACGGTCCACTTTTTCCGACCGCGCATGCGCGGCCGGAACTCCGCCCCCACCTCCCCGCACCTCACAATGGGGCAGCGGATGCGTGGGAAAAATGCATCCGCTGCCCCCGTTGTGCGGCGGAGACCACACTAGCGTCGGGAACGTCGGCTCGACGCACAGCGACGGGTTGTTCCCGACGCTAGTGTGAAACTAGCCTTAGTCAGGAGAAGCTGAGGAGCTGCAGCCGGTTTACATCAGCCACCCCTGTACCAGAGAGGAGATTGTGAGTTGTGTATATGAGCTGGTATCTCTGGTGTGTGTGTGTGTGTGTGGTATCTGTAGTGTGTGTGTGATAACTGTAGTATGTGTGTGATATCTGTAGTATGATGTGTGTGTGTGTGATATCTGTAGTGTGTGTATGTGTGTGTGTGTGTGATATCTGTAGTGTGTGTATGTGTGTGTGTGTGTGTGTGTGATATCTGTAGTGTGTGTGTGTGTGTTATCTGTAGTGTGTGTGTGTGTGTGTGTGATATCTGTAGTATGATGTGTGTGTGTGTGATATCTGTAGTATGTCTGTGTGTGTGTGTGATATCTGTAGTGTGTGTGTGTGATAACTGTAGTATGTGTGTGATATCTGTAATATGATGTGTGTGTGATATCTGTAGTATGATGTGTGTGTGTGATATCTGTAGTGTGTGTGTGATATCTGTAGTATGTGTGTGTGTGAGGCAGCGGCGTAACTACTACGGTCGCAGCTGCAAGCGGCTCTGGCAGGTCAGGGGGCCGTGAGTCCCCTTGAGCCTGTCTCCCTTATGCTTGTGTCCCCATGTGCCAGTCTCCCTTGCCCATTAGTCCCTGTGTGTCCCCATGTGCCTGTCTCCCTTGTCCCCTTATGCTTGTGTCCCTTGTCCCCGTGTGCCAGTCTCCCTTGCCCATTAGTCCCTGTGTGTCCCCTTGAGCCTGTCTCCCTTATGCTTGTGTCCCCGTGTGCCAGTCTCCCTTGCCCATTAGTCCCTGTGTGTCCCCATGTGCCTGTCTCCTATGTCCCCTTGTGCTTCTGTCAGTCTCCTTTGTCCCCTTGTGCTTGTGTCAGTCTCCTTTGCCCACTAGTCCCTGTGTGTCAGTCTCCCTTTCCCACTTGTCCCTGTGTGTCCCCTTGTGCTTGTATCCCTTGTCCCCTTGTGTCAGTCTCTTGCTCACTAGTCCCTATGTGTCCCCTTGTGCCTGTCTCCCTTGTCCCCTTGTGCTTGTCCCTTGTCCCCGTGTGTCAGTCTCCATTGCCCACTAGTCCCCTTGTATCAGTCTCCCTTGCCCACTATTCCCCGTGTGTCAGTCTCCCTTGCCCACTAGTCCGTGTCCCCGTGTGCCAGTCTCTCTTGTCCACTAGTCCCCGTGTGCCCTTTGTGTCAGTCTCCCTTGCCCACTTGTGTCAGTCTCCCTTGCCCACTAGACCCCTTGTATCCTTCTCCCCTGCCTCCTAGCCCCCATGTGTCCCCTAGTGCCTGTCTTCCTTGCCCCCTTGTTCCCTCTCCTCTGCCCCCTCGTCACCATTTGCTCGTGTCTTTGTCACTGCCCCTGTATGGAGGGGCTGCATTATACTATGAGGGGGGGGCTGCATTGTATTCTATGGGGCTTACATTGAATTTTATGGCGGGGGGGGCCCCATTTGGAAGTTCGCACCGGGGCCCATAACTTTGTAGTTACGCCACTGGCTCTATTACTTAAGTTATTACATTTGTTAACAAATATGTGTATTACAACATTTCCTTCCAATCTATATATATAATTGTCTAAGGGGTACTTCCGTCTTTCTGTCCTCAACTTCCGTCACGGAAATCCCGCGTCGCTGATTGGTCTCGGCAGCTGCCTGTCATGGCTGCCGCAACCAATCAGCGACGGGCACAGTCCGATTAGTCCCTCTCCTACTCCCCTGCAGTCAGTGCCCGGCGCCCGCTCCATAATCCCCTCCAGTCACCACTCACACAGGGTTAATGGCAGCGGTAACGGGCCACGGTGTAAAGCTCTCTGTTACCGCTGCTATTAACCCATGTGTCCCCAACTACCGTATTTACTCGAGTATAAGGTGAGATTTTCAGCCCAAATTTTTGGGCTGAAAGTGCCCCTCTCGGCTTATACTCGAGTCATGGTCGGCGGGTGAGGACTGTCGCATACTCACCTGCTCCCAGCGCTCCTAACGCTGTCCCAGCCTGTCCCATGGTCTCCCGCGCTGCAGCTCTTCCTCTATTCAGTGGTCACATGGTAACGCTCATTAAAGTAATGAATATGGACTCCACTCCCATAGGGGTGGAGCCGCATATTCATTACTGTAATGAGCGGTACCATGTGACCGCTCATTACAGGAAGAATCTGCGGTACCATGGGACAGCGTCAGGAGCGCCAGGAGCAGGTGAGTATTTCATATTCACCTGTCCGCGTTCCATCCGCCGGGCGCCGCTTCGTATTCCCGTCCTCTGCAGTGACTGTTCAGGTCAGAGGGCGCAATGACGTATTAGTGTGCGCGCCGCCCTCTGCCTGAACAGTCAGTGCGGAGAGACGGGACGCTGAGGAGCAGCGACGAGAGGTGAGTATGTGATTTTTTTTTTATTGCAGCAGCAGCAGCATTACATGTGGCACAATGCTGTATGGAACGTCTATGGGGCCATAAAGAACTGCATGGAGCATTATATAGGGCATCTATGGGGCCATAACTGCATGGAGCATTATATGGGGCATCTATGGGGCCATAACTGGATGGAGCATTATATGGGGCATCTCTGGGGCCATAACTGCATGGAGCATTATATGGCACATCTATGGGGCCATAACTGCATGGAGCATTATATGGGGCATCTATGGGGCCATAACTGCATGGAGCATTATATGGGGCATCTATGGGGCCATAACTGCATGGAGCATTATATGGGGCATCTATGGGGCCATGACTGCATGGAGCATTATATGGGGCATCTATGGGGCCATAACTGCACGGAGCATTATACTACGTGGCTAGGCAATATACTACGTGACTGGGCAATATACTACGTGGCTGGGCAATATACTACATGGCTGGCCAATATACTACGTTGCTGGGCTATATACTACGTGGCTGGCCAATATACTACGTGACTGGCCAATATACTACGTGACTGGGCAATATACTACGTGGACATGCATATACTAGAATACCCGATGCGTTAGAATCGGGCCACCATCTAGTAGACCATAATTGATATCAGATCCATTATAATTTTCATACATTGTATAAAACCAGTGCCCATGAAGCCATTTGAACAGTGACTTAAAGTGAACCTGTCAGCAGGATTGTGCACAGCAACCTACACACAGTGTCAGGTCAGCGCTGTTATACTGATTAAAATGATACCTGGGATGATGAAATCTGTCTTGTGGTTGTTGTTTAATCTTTATTTGAAGTTTTCAATTACTGAGACTCTGGTGCTTTGAGGCGGCCTGTGGGGGTCTTTATGTGGTGCACTGCATAGATATTCTTCCATATTGGCTTATAACAGGTCACTGATCTCTATTTAACATACTGCATAGAATTATGGTTTGAAAAAGAAAAAAAAATCACATTCATCAGGCAGGCGCCACCAGCAGGATGCTAGTACGCAGGCACCGCTGCCGCCATTTTGCTAGAGAAAAAAACAATTAGGCTCCATCAAGATGACGCTGGTGGCGTTCTGTGTACCGCTAAATGCTGCTGCACAGGTGCCACCAGCGCCATCTTGATGGAGCCTAAATTTTATTTTTTTCTCTAGCAAAACGGCACTAGTGGCAGTGCCTGCGCAGTGGCTACTATCTGAACGCATTAGATGCTGCTGCACAGGCGCAGCCGCTGTTTTGATTAAGAATTTTTTTTTTTTTACAACAAAGCTATATTTCATTTCTAAATAACATGTAAACAGCCATGATTTCCACTGTATCATGCTACAGCGCTGGTGACTGGTGATCAGTGACCTGTCAGAAGCCATACAGATGAATACCTAATCAAAGCACCGCATGAAGCCCACCCCCTCACCCCTAAAAGCACAAGAATCTCATTAATTGAAAACTGAGAATAAAGATTAAACAACAACCACAAGATGGATTTCATCACCCAAGGTATCATTTTTATCAGTATAATGGCGCCGACCTGACACTGTCTGTAGGTTACTGAGCACAATCCTCACAGGTTCCCTTTAAAGAAGACCTATCGATTATGAGAAAAACATGGAGTGACATTAAAGAGACCCTGCCAGCACAATTTTGTAATGTAAAATGCAGACACTTTACTCTTTGTAATGGCGCTGTAATACTGATTACATTGATACTTTTGGGGAAGAAATCTGCTTTGTGGTTCTTCTGAAATCACCATTTGATGTTTTGTGCTAATTAGATTTGGGTGCACAGGGGCCGGACTGTACCCTGGGCCTTCTCCTCCCTATCTGTGATCCCCTGACCCCTCCGCCTGTCTCCTGTCTGTGAATGACCGGCCTAAGCATAATATAATTATCGATAATATCTATTGCTTTTCTCCTTAAGTATGAAAACATTTCTGCAGAATAATTGCATCATCATTTTACATTTGCTTACAATGTCTACTGACAATTCTGCAGTTTACCGATAAGTCGCAGTGACACGTAGACCCCGACATCCAGCAGGGGAGACTCAGCGTTACATAGCAAGCTGATACTGGATTCTTGCAGGATCAAGCAGCTGGAGCCATAATCTCAGGAGAAGAGAACAGCGCAGCGGCTCTATTAATGAAGTCTTTATTGTTTCAGGACTCGTCTCCTACCAGACTGATGCATTACACTTTTTCATCTAAAACGGTTTATAAGGTTTAGACTCCATCTATATCTCCAACGGAAAGCAACACATTGTACGTCCGCCAATAAAGCTGAAAGCAGATAACCATATTTACAGGCAGCTCTTACTGTACTCACGGCCGCACCAGTCAGTCCCCTACTTCTAGAGATAATTACATTTTAATCACTAGGTGGTCAAGTTGTCAATAGGGGTAATTTGATATAGAGTGTCTGGTATAAGTCATTAATCTTCAATATTGGATTGTGAGCTTGGAAAGGTGCTCTTTCTAGTGACAACACTTCATTGACTGCAATTAATCTGATAAGGACAAAAACAGAATAAATTGTAAAAACACATCTACAATATTGCCATGAACAGAAATAACAAATAAGCAAAGAAGACTCAATATATAAGTGTGGACTATAGATTTGTAGACTGGTGGCTTATATTGTCTCATTTCTGACAGTATGTGTTTTAATTAAACGTAAGCGAAGCGTCTTTCTGGTTCAGTGTAATGTTAATTAAAGTGTTCTTTCTGTTATCGCTATCGTCTCCACTGGAAAGGTGATCGCTAGATCAGTGTCTTATCAATGGACGCCCTCCGATCACCAGAATAAGGGTCCCAAACTTCTATGTATGACTTCAACAGTGGCGAGTGTTATTTTATGGGGTCCCATAAGCCCAGAACAAAGCAGCCGGGCAACTGTTGTTTTCATATGGGAAATACCAATGGTACCACCGGTCACACCTCCACCTGTCACACATCCATCGGTCTCCCCTTTCACAAAAATGCCGTGCAAAATAAAAACAGGTTTTTGATTTTTTTTTTTATCCCTAATAGTGTTGTTTTTCTGGTTGCAGATCTCTCAGCTGATGACAGAGACTGGCAGGGAAGGTCTTACTGAGGCCGCTCTGAACCGCTACAATGCTGATAAACCTTCTATATACAGCTTCCCTGCAGCGCACACAACATATGTTGCTAGTGAACCATCCACAGGAACCTCGGTGGCTGCATCCTTTTTTGCCAGGTAAGTCCACCTATTGATCATAATGCTCATCAGAGGAAATGATTCTGAGTGTGCACTTAACTATGCCTTTAGTTCTACAGTATAGTAGTATATTTGCATGTTACATTCTATACTCTATTTTTTGCAATACTAATCATGTAATCAAAAACCAAGAAGCCAAGAAGTTGTCTTCTAAGTAACCAAAAAAAGTAAAAAAAAAACAACGGCATTTTGTTTTCAGTCTCAGATGGTCCATTTTTCGGCTCCATGGGTAATGGATCCAGACCCTTCTTTTACATCTGAATTCTCCTACCACAGAAATATCCTATGGGGTCAATGCAACTAGATCGTGTTGATGATCTGCAATATTTTGTGGGCTCTCTCTAAGGAAAGATGACACCACTACGTGACCTTGCATAGCTTTAGGGCTCGTTCAGATGAGCGTATAATATGGATCAGCTAGCACACTGACTAGTGTAGTTCAATAGGGCTGTTCAGATGACAGTTTTATCACATGGACCAAGTGTCCTGAAAAAAATGCACTATTCTCTCCCGATTCTCGCCTAGTCAAGTCTATGGGTGCATAAACAAAAGAAAATACTGAACATCTGTGTAATATCCAATTTTACGGATAAATTGCCATTATTAACCTAGGAAACGTGTCAGCTGAGGGTATGTGAAAAGGACATTCCCGTGGCTTCGACTTACACTACCATTCAAAAGTTTAGGGTCACCCAAACAATTTTTCCATGAAAACTCATACTTTTATTAATCAAATGAGTTGCCTAATGAATTGAAAACCTAGTCCAGACATTGACAAGGCTCGAAAAAAAAAGATTTTTATTTGAAATAATAATTTTCTCCTTCAAACTTTGCTTTTGTCAAAGAATGCTCCCTTTGCAGCAATTACAGCATTGCAGACCTCTGGCATTCTAGCAGTTAATTTGCTGAGGTAATCTGGAGAAATTTCACCCCATGCTTCCAGAAGCCTCTCCCACAAGTTGGTTTGGCTTGATGGGCACTTTTTGCTACCATACTGTCAAGCTGCTCCCACAACAGCTCAATGGAGTTGAGACCTGGTGACTGCACTGGCCACTCCATTACTGATAGAATACCAGCTGCCTGCTTCTTCCCTAAATAGTTCTTGCATAATTTGGAGGTGTGCTTTTGGTTATTGTCCTGTTGTAGGATCAAATTGGCTCCAATCAAGCACTGTCCACAGCGCATGGCATGGCATTGCAAAATGGAGTGATAGCCTTCCTTATTCAATATCCCTTTTACCTTGTGCAAATCTCCCACTTTACTAGCACCAAAGCAACCCCAGACCATCACATTACCTCCACCATGCTTGACAGATGGTGTCAGACACTCTTCCAGCATCTTTTCAGTTGCTCTGCATCTCACAAAGGTTCTTCTGTGTGATCCAAACACCTCAAACTAGGATTTGTCTGTCCATAACACTTTTTTTGCAATCTTCCTCTGTCCAATGTCTGTGTTCTTTTGCCCATATTAATCTTTTCCTTTTATTAGCCAGTCTCAGATATTTTTCTTTGCCACTCTGCCCTGAAGGCCAGCATCCCGGAGTCGCCTCTTCACTGTAGATGTTGACACTGGCGTTTTGCATGTACTATTTAATGAAGCTGGCAGTTGAGGACCTTTGAGGCGGCGATTTCTCAAACTACGGGCTCTAATGTACTTGTCTTGTTGCTCAGTTGTGCAGCGGGGCCTCCCACTTCTCTTTCTACTCTGTTTAGAGCCTGTTTGTGCTCTCCTCTAAAGGGAGTAGTACACACCGTTGTAGGAAATCTTCAGTTTCTTGGCAATTTCTCGCATGGAATAGCCTTCATTTCTAAGAACAAGAATAGACAGTCGAGTTTCACTTGAAAGTTCTTTTTTTCTGGCCATTTTGAGAGTTTAATGGTACCAGATCCAGATTCTCAACTAGCTCCAAGGAAGGTCAGGTTTATAGGTTCTCTAATCAACCAAACTGTTTTCAGCTGTGCTAACACACTAGCACAAGAGTTTTCAAGGGTATTCTAACCATCCATTAGCTGTCTTACTTATAATTATAATTTTCCCCTATGCTTGGTTAAAAAAAGTAACCATTACTGACTACCACATTTTTTGTTCTTGATTTCTTTTAGTGTTTCTTAAAGCCAGAAAGTTGCCATTTGAAATGACTTTAGTTTTGTGCCATGTCTGTGATCTGCTTTTTTTCTACAAAATTAAACAACTGAATGAACATCCTCCAAGGCAGGTGACTCCATAATTTTTGCCAGGGGTTGTACACAGTTAGCAAAAACAAAGTAGTGCCATAAGAACACTGGAGTGATGGTTGTTGGAAATGGGCCTCTATACACCTATGAAGATATTGCATTACAAACCAGACGTTTGCAGCTAGAATAGTCATTTACCATATTAACAATGTATAGAGTGTATTTCTGAATCATTTAATGTTAGTTTCATTGGAAAAAACTCTGCTTTTCTTTCAAAAGTAAGGACATTTCTAAGTGACCCTAAACTTTTGAATGGTAGTGTAGTTCATGGAGACTTTTGAATTATAGCATCAGGAGTCTTTGTGTAAGGCCCCTTTCACACATCAGTTTTTAGCCGTCAGGCACAATCCGGCTAATTCTGAAAAAAACGATCCGTTGCAAATTGTGAAAAACTGATGCGATGGATCCGTTTTTCCGCTGGATCCGTTTTTTCATTTTATTTTTTTTTACCTGGGGATATAGTATGGACTTCCTGTTCTGGGGAGGAGAGAGAGACATTTTTTCCAGAATGGAAGATGTATGATTTCTTTAAAAAACAGAATCGGTTGCTGGATTCGAGCACTTCACCTCACGTTTCATCCGTTTTTCGCCAGATCCATCGCTGTGCATTTTTTCGCCGGACAGAAAAAACGTTCCTCTGTACGTTTTCTCCAGCCGCCGGAAAACTAATTTTGGACGGATCTGGCAAAAAATGGATGAAATGTGATCCCATCCAATCCAGTGCTAATACAAGTCTATGAGAAAAAAACGGACCCGGTAGCAACTTTTGCCGGATCCGTTTTTTTCAAAATTCGGCGGATTGTGCCTGACTGCAAAAACCTGATGTGTGAAAGGGGCCTTAGTGCAATTTAGCCTGAAATGGAGGAAGGGTGTGGTGCTACACATTTGTTTGCCTTATTCTGGGGACTGTCAGTCAGTCTCAAGGTTTTACAGTAGGTTAAACCCCATTTTCCAACACTTGTGCATTGGAAGTTGAGGGACGTGCTATTTATTTCCTTTATATTATACGGTAGCCCGTTATCTTTGCACATAGTTGTTACTGTAATAGTTATTCACAGTCAGAATTCGGTTATCCCCCTATAACTCTCCTATTAAGTCTAAGTCACGCTGGTTGCTTCTCCCTTTTCTGAAAGACTAGTATTTAGACTAAATGTTAAAATTGCAGTAATCTTACCGAGTTGTTGCCAAGGAAGTGGACAGTGATGAGCATGTTTAAGATGCTAAAATTGTTGTAGCCGAAATGTAAATCTCTCTTGGGATTCGGCTTAGCAACATTGATGGACTGCAGAAACAAACAGAAGAGTATCCAATTCTTAAATGAAAATCATTTTTCAATCAGGTGGGACTGGAACAAGTGAATTCAGATATGTGTATTGTAAGTATGTGTCCGACACAAATCAGCAGCATTCTTCTTTAATTACAGCACAGATACATTTTAATGTATTAGGTCTGCTAAGAACAAGGTTAAGCGCAAAGGCAGGGGATCCAAAACAGAGCCCAGAAGTCATGGAAGGACAAGCCATTCCTCACTGCCTGCACTAATGTCGGAGAATTAAACAGCTCCAGAGTCAGGATTCTGTAATTCCTTACTGACAAGAGTCTAGCAAATCCAGTCCTCTCGGGAGCGCAGGTCTGCAAGCTAGTAATTGTACAGACAGCTCACTCTTTACTTCTTGTGGCCCTTATGGTAGGTCATACTTTGACCTTGAAATTCCATATGTGATTGAACAATTCAGCTGCTTTTAGTTAGGAGACCTGCGTGCAGGTTTTTTTTTCTGATGATTGTTTTATATCTAAAGACAAACCATGGAGAAACTGTGTGAGAGTCCATTTTATCTGTAGTTGTTTTTGAAAGGCACTTTTTAAAAATTTTTTGGTATATTGTACAGATAAGATGAGGCTATAAATATTATTATAAGGGTGGGTTTACATGACCGTATTAAAAAGCATTCAGAGTTTCATTCAAAAAAGCAGGACGATTTTTTTCTCACTTGTCATTTGTGGGCAGTGCATGTACAATCTGTTTTTTTAACAGCTGCAGCTTTTAATCATTTTCAAGACCATTTACATTTTACGATGTTACAGTATTTGCAATGCATCCACAAAGCACCATAGACTTGAATGGGCTAGTCTGAAAATGAAAGTGTCATCGGGGGGGCAGATGTTCATCAGTGATGCTCATTTCAGGAGCTGGGCTAGTCCCTGTTATGTCTCTGCTCGCTGTCATTGTGCGATGTGCCCTACCCCAAGACACTTACTAAACATATGAAAGTGGCCTAAGGGCAACACTATCTGAGAATCCTTAAAAGGGTCTTTCAACAGAGTAGCTGCAGCATTCATGTGCATTCTAGTCATGATAAAGCCATTGGGGGAGTGTGAAAGAGCTGTGGGTGAATAATGCTCTGATATTTTTAACTTTTGCAAGCAGTTCTAACGTACCAGTTGTAAAATACAAAAATTCAATTAATGTCAAATGTTTAGAACTCCCAATAAGATGAGCAATTCAATGATTAACAGGTAAAAGAGAATAGAAGAGAGGGGAGATGCGCATGTCACAAGACAAGGGGTAAAATTTGATGGGGGGTTGATGGGGGGTTAGAGCAAAAGCGATTAGGGAGAAAGGTGTTGCTGTCATGTCTTGATCAGGTGTCTTGGTAGTTGATGGTGGCATCATAGACTTCCCAGGTGTCCAAGATCTCTTGCAGATTTGTCCAGGGTGTCGTTGAGGGAGGCCATAAGATGTTCCAATGAGCACACTTCATGCTTCCGACCATATAGATCTAGCTGACATGGGGGCTGTTTGTTTTCAAGCTGTTGCAAATGTATAGGAACAGCCTGGCTGATAGATTTCTTTTCTAAACCTCTGGGGGAACATTCAGTAAAATTTTAGGTGGTCCTGAGTAAGGTGAATTGGGAGGAGTCATTCTGCTAACTCTCCCACCATACCTTAGAAAGGGTTGATAAGACTACATTCCCAGAAGATATGAATGAGGGATTCAAGCTAAGCACCTCCAGCAGGTGTGTGGTATTGGTCGGCTTAGGTAATGAAGGAAAGCTGGGCTATGGTACCAATGTATGAGTAGTTAGAACTGCGTTTCTTTGTAGGTGATACAGATAGCGGAATTAGATGCTTGGTCCCAAATAGTACTCCACATTTCTGGGGAGATATTTATGTCAAGAGCTTGTTCCCATTTATCCACATATTTATGGCGCAGGGGTGGATGTTGTATGGGAGAGTAGTATTTGGTAGACTGCCGTGATAACATCCTTGGTAGAGTTGCCCTGCCAGCATAGCCTTCAAAAGAGTATTGGGGGGGTTGACTGGGAGCAAAGGGTATGAATAACATAGTGGTGGACATGTTGGTAGTGGAAATACTCTCCAAGGGGGAACTTACCAGAGCTGAACAACCTCCCAAAGGATTGTAGTTCAAGGATGAGTGTATAAACCATATCCAGTTTGCTAAAAATTCTCACTGTGGACCGGTGTCTGACCATGCTGGTTATAAGGTTCTCTGGAATCGCTAGATTGTAAAGGAAATTAATCATACGGGATCAGATGGAGGCCATCAAGAAGCGTGTTTGACAAGAATACCACAAGTTCTCATGAAATACATTGGACATACAAGATGAAAATAGGCCCTAGTAGAAGTGGAATGCCATAAGAGGATATTGGGGTGTGCTGAAAATAACCACAATTCTTCAGTTTCATCCCATCTAGCAAAACAAAATGGGTCGTCCAATAGGGGATTGATCTAAGGTGGGTGGCCTAGTAATATTTTTGCAGATTCAGAATTGCAAGGCCTATCCATGACCTTCGCTAGACCATTACTGACCTTCGTATTCCGTGTTCCACTTAGTGTTCCATATGTAGTCAAGTTTTCTAGTTTGTAGGGATGCAAGGTCCTCTTTAAATGGTCCGATTGAATTATAAAATATTCACACAATGGTATAGAACGGCCGTCAAACTACACAGGATCTATCTGACAGTATCAGATATGTGCTGGAGATGTAATAGTACAACTTGGACAATGTTACATATGTTAAGGAGAGAATGTATGGCATATGAAGATATACTGAAATCAAACTTATATGGACGCTTTGCTTAATATTAGATTCATTCTGCAAAGCAATAAACTAGGCGAGAAGCATTTGAGACATGATCCACTGTGTCTTGCGTGTTCTTTCCTCCGTGCACGTACCATCTCTTTCAGAGAACCAATTTGGCCACAGACAATTAACACGGGTCGCACCCTAGTGTGACAGAATTAACACATATATGGTGGAATTGCCAAGGGATTAGATCTTTATATGAAATATTCTCACTGTATAATCATATTACTAAAGTTCAGGTGGAGGCCTCTCCAGAGATAGCGTTGTTGTCCATTTTGCCAGGCTCAATATGTAAAATCATTGCCATTCCTTTCTTTTCCTCTCCTCAATTATATCTTTTATTGACTTCATTCTTTTTCTCCCTCCTCACTTGGGATACTTGAACATAGTTGTGTAAAACAATATGACTATGGATGATTCATTATATAGATACTGACATAACATTTGTATAGACAAAAAAATTAGGGAGATTGCTTGTTTATTTGTTCATTTGTCTGCTTGTTTGGTTGCTTATTTTCTTCAATTGTTCATTGTGTAATATCCCATGATATAATGAAAACTGTTTTGAACTGTTTAATAAAAATATATTGAACACTAAATGGTCTGATTGCATGGCGCAATCATTCTGGTTCCAATTAACCCCGCTATGATAATATTGTAATAAGCAAATTAGTTGCCATGGCAAGCAGGAGTCTGCTGAAGGTCTCTGTTGCCACCATCTTAGTGTTCCTATGAAACCCAGTCAGCAGCTGTGCTTCATAAGATATTAGAGGCTGAGAATGTACATAGAGAAATTTATAGTTTACATTGAAGATGCTTTTTTGGTGATGGAAATAATTCTATAATGTGCAGATGTTGAGTATATGTGGAATTGTATTTGGGCCAAATTACAGATCTATGGATCTATAATTCTGCAGTGTGCTTAAAGGGTTATTTCCATCTCCAAGATCCTATCCCAATGTGTAGTAGGTGTAATAATAATAATAATTATTAGTAATTAGTAATCCCGCCTGGACCACTGCAATTCTCTATTAATTGGCCTCCCCCTTACGCGACTTTCCCCTCTCCAGTCTATCCTTAATGCAGCAGCCAGGGTCGTCCATCTGGCTAATCGTTACTTGGACGTGTCCGCTCTTCGCCAGTCGTTACACTGGCTGCCCATTCATTACAGGATCCAATTGAAAGTACTTGTTCTCACCCACAAAGCTCTCCACAGTGCGGCACCCCCTTACATCTCCTCCCTCATTTCTGTCTATCGGCCTAACCAACCGCTGCGCTCTGCAAATGACTTTCAACTAACCTCTACACTAATCCGTACCTCCCACTCCCGACTCCAAGACTTCTCCTGCGTTGCTCCAATTCTCTGGAATGCTCTACCCCAAGAAATTAGGACCATCAACAATTTGCACAGTTTTAGGCGCTCCCTCAAAACACATTTGTTCTATCACGTTCCCTAATCAAAGTCATTTTATGTTTGTGTGTGTGTGTAGCCCATTCACTATCCCCATCTATCCCCCACCCCCTGAAGATGGCTGGACCATCATTGTAAATACATCATTGTAAATACACACCTGTACTTTGTATCTCCCCTGTCATGATTCCCAATGGCAGGGAAACATCAGAACACAAAAATAACGGACGAGCTCTGGGTGATGGAATCTCGAGCTGACCGTGAGCTAAATCTACCACACAACTAATAGTAGCCAGGGAGCATACCTACGACTTCCTAGATGCCACGCGCCAGCCGGAGGACTAACTACGCCTGGTAGAGGAAGGAACAGACCTGGCTTACCTCTAGGGAAATACCCCAAAAGATGATAGCAGCCCCCCACATGTAATAACGGTGAGTTAAGAGGAAAAGACATACACAGTATGAAAGTAGATTTAGCAAAGAGAGGTCCACTTACTAGATAGCAGAAGGATACAAAAGAGGACTTCACGGTCAACTGAAAACCCTTTCAAAAAACCATCCTGAAATTACTTTAAGACTCCTGTGTCAACTCATGACACAGGAGTGGCAATTTCAGCCCGCAAGAGCTTCCAGCTACAGAGAATAACAAAAACTGCAAACTGGACAAAAGATACAAAACAAAGGACAAAGTCCACTTAGCTGATCAGCAGACTAGTAGCAGGAACATGCAACCGAAGGCTCTGGTTACAATGATGACCGGCAAGGAAATGACTGGAGAGCAAGGCTAAATAGGAAACTCCCAAACACTGATGGGAGCAGGTGAACTGAGACAGCAAAGCACACACAAGTCACCAGTACCACCAGCAACCACCAGGGGAGCCCAAAAAGCGGATTACAACAGTACCCCCCCCCCTTAAGGAGGGGGCACCGAACCCTCACGAGAACCGCCAGGGCGATCTGGATGAGCCCTATGAAAGGCACGAACCAAATCCGAGGCATGAACATCAGAGGCAGTTACCCAAGAATTATCTTCCTGACCATAGCCCTTCCATTTAACCAGATATTGAAGTCTCCGTCTGGAAATACGGGAATCCAAGATCTTCTCTACAACGTACTCCAATTCACCCTCCACCAGCACAGGAGCAGGAGGTTCAGTAGAAGGAACCACCGGTACCTCATATCTCCGCAACAACGACCGATGGAATACATTATGGATAGCGAAAGATGCCGGGAGGTCCAAACGAAAGGACACAGGGTTAAGTATCTCCAAAATCCTATAAGGACCGATGAACCGAGGCTTAAACTTAGGAGAAGAAACCCTCATAGGGACAAAACGGGAAGACAACCACACCAAGTCCCCAACACGAAGGCGAGGACCAACACAACGACGGCGGTTAGCAAACTGCTGAGTCCTCTCCTGGGACAACTTCAAATTGTCCACCACTTGTCCCCAAATCTGATGCAACCGATCCACCACCGCATCCACTCCAGGACAAACCGAAGATTCCACCTGACCAGATGAAAAACGAGGATGAAACCCTGAATTGCAAAAGAAAGGAGAAACCAAAGTGGCAGAACTAGCCCGATTATTAAGAGCAAATTCTGCCAACGGCAAAAAGGCAACCCAGTCATCCTGATCCGCAGACACAAAACACCTCAAATAAGTCTCCAAGGTTTGATTAGTTCGCTCCGTCTGGCCATTAGTCTGAGGATCGAATGCAGACGAAAAAGACAAATCAATGCCCAACCTGGCACAGAATGCCCGCCAAAATCTAGACACGAACTGGGTTCCCCTGTCAGAAACGATGTTTTCCGGAATACCATGCAAGCGAACCACATTTTGAAAAAATAGAGGGACCAACTCAGATGAGGAAGGCAACTTAGGCAATGGTACCAAATGAACCATTTTAGAAAAACGGTCACACACCACCCAGATGACAGACATCTTCTGAGAAACAGGGAGATCAGAAATAAAGTCCATAGAGATGTGCGTCCAAGGCCTCTTCGGAACAGGCAAGGGCAACAATAACCCACTAGCCCTAGAACAACAAGGCTTGGCCCGAGCACACACATCACAAGACTGCACAAAAACACGCACATCCCGAGACAGGGAAGGCCACCAGAAGGATCTAGCCACCAAATCTCTGGTACCAAAAATTCCAGGATGACCCGCCAGCGAAGAAGAATGAACTTCCGAGATGACTCTACTGGTCCAATCATCAGGAACAAACAGTCTACCAGGCGGACAACGATCAGGTCTATCCGCCTGAAATTCTTGCAAAGCACGTCGCAGATCTGGGGAGACAGCAGACAAAACCACAATAGAAGCATAACCCATTTTTACGCCTATAATTCTGCCGCTCGCTTCTGGACAGAATTCTGTCACATTGCATTTTCTCTGGCGTCTCTTCAGAAGATACCGCCAAATGGTGCACGGGTTTGCGCTCCCGCAAACGCCGATCAATCTGAATAGCCATTGTCATGGACTCATTCAGACCTGTGGGCGCAGGGAACCCGACCATAACATCTTTAACGGCATCAGAAAGGCCCTCTCTGAAATTTGCCGCTAGGGCGCACTCATTCCACTGAGTAAGCACAGACCATCTACGAAATTTTTGGCAGTATATCTCAGCTTCATCTTGCCCTTGAGATAGGGCTATCAAAGCTTTTTCAGCTTGAATCTCCAAATTAGGTTCCTCATAAAGCAACCCTAAAGCCAGAAAAAACGCATCCACATTGAGCAACGCAGGATCCCCTGGTGTCAATGAAAATGCCCAATTTTGAGGGTCACCTCGCAGCAAAGAGATTACAATCTTAACCTGCTGGACAGGATCTCCAGAGGAGTGAGGTCTGAGAGAAAGGAACAATTTACAATTATATTTGAAATTCAGGAACCGAGATCTATCTCCGGAAAACACCTCTGGTGTAGGAATTTTAGGTTCAGACATCGGAGTATGTATAACAAAATCTTGTAAATTTTGAACCTTGGTAGCAAGATTATTTAAACCTACAGCCAAACTCTGAGGGTCCATCTTTAAACAGGTGAGATCAGAGCCATTCAAGGATTAGAAGGAGAGAAAGGCAAAGGCTGTAATTAGAGCTGAAATACAACTGATCCAACTATGGAGCAAGCATAGGGGGGAAAAAAAAAAAATCTACAGACTTCTTTTTTCTCTCCTTTCTTCTGCCAATAACTTTAACATTGGCCGGTCATACTGTCATGATTCCCAATGGCAGGGAAACATCAGAACACAAAAATAACGGACGAGCTCTGGGTGATGGAATCTCGAGCTGACCGTGAGCTAAATCTACCACACAACTAATAGTAGCCAGGGAGCATACCTACGACTTCCTAGATGCCACGCGCCAGCCGGAGGACTAACTACGCCTGGTAGAGGAAGGAACAGACCTGGCTTACCTCTAGGGAAATACCCCAAAAGATGATAGCAGCCCCCCACATGTAATAACGGTGAGTTAAGAGGAAAAGACATACACAGTATGAAAGTAGATTTAGCAAAGAGAGGTCCACTTACTAGATAGCAGAAGGATACAAAAGAGGACTTCACGGTCAACTGAAAACCCTTTCAAAAAACCATCCTGAAATTACTTTAAGACTCCTGTGTCAACTCATGACACAGGAGTGGCAATTTCAGCCCGCAAGAGCTTCCAGCTACAGAGAATAACAAAAACTGCAAACTGGACAAAAGATACAAAACAAAGGACAAAGTCCACTTAGCTGATCAGCAGACTAGTAGCAGGAACATGCAACCGAAGGCTCTGGTTACAATGATGACCGGCAAGGAAATGACTGGAGAGCAAGGCTAAATAGGAAACTCCCAAACACTGATGGGAGCAGGTGAACTGAGACAGCAAAGCACACACAAGTCACCAGTACCACCAGCAACCACCAGGGGAGCCCAAAAAGCGGATTACAACACTCCCCCACCTCATTGTAGATTGTAAGCTCTCACGAGCAGGGTCGTCTTATTGTGCTTTATTATTGTATTGTTAACGTTGTTACTTATGACTGTTGTGTTTAAAACTGTTAAACTGTAAAGCGCTGCGGAATATGTTAGCGCTATATAAATAAAGATTATTATTATAATAATGTTAAGAAATATTTAGAAATTTAGTATAGTATTTCTGATTTTCTATGTCATTATCCCATGCACAGGGCATTACAGTATCTTAGGTATCCATGGTTACGACCACTTATAAAGTGGCAATTAATTGTTATTGGTTGTAACCATGGATACCTAAGCTACTGCAATGCTGCACATGGAGTAAGAGACATCAGAAGAACTATACTACATTTCTAATTGGAAGTATCTGCTATTATTATTATCATTACAACCACTACATATTGGGATAGGATTTTGGAGCTGGGAATAGCCCGAATACCCCTTTAAGGTCTTAGCGCTCCTCCAAAGACTTGCTGTATATCTGAATGCCTAATATCAATAAAGTTTTAGAAGAGAACTGTACAGCATATAAGCACATATTGTTAGCCACAATCTGCATGATTTATATGATAGATCCACTTATACAAAATGACTGTGTAATAGTATTTATTATTAGAAAATAGGAGAAAAGCTGCTCAGGATGTCAATGAGAAATACAGATGGGTAACAGACCAACCAATACAGTGTGTGGAGTCCACATTAATTACAGAAGACCATGTGTGTGGAGCACAGCTGGGACAGATATACAGACAGCCTAAAGGCTAGATATGAAGTCGTCACAGGCATCGGCCCCGAGGAAGGGGCTGTTTTCACTTAAGATGATGTACAAGGCAGCTTATATCATATGTAATATGACTGATGTCATTTTCCCTATTTTCCGCTTTCTCTGTGAGGGTGGTTTTAGCATATATGAGAAATGAAAGGCTTCTAAGTAGTGGAGTTTAGTCTACAGGACTTGTAATAGCGCATTGGCCTAAGCGTATACATATGGAGCCCGATTCTTTAAATAAGTCCAGGCTCAGACGATCATATAAAAAAATTGTCCATTTTTCATCCATATTGTCATTTGTATTCCATAGGCTTGTCATCCCGCTGTAGGTTTTTCCTTTACATCATTATGACATTCATATGGCATCTGTTTTTCTTCATTAACATTTTCAACATTTAAAAAACTTACAAAACCAAATGCAGTTTCCTATGATAACAACTGAAATGAAACGATGCAATTCAGATGATTCACATGGGATCCGATGGTTTTTGTCACCCATGGACATGAATGGGTTAGTGAAATACGGGAGAGAATAGTTTATGCTGAAGTTTTTTTCGCATAGACATGTGTAGGTGTTAGAAAGAATGTCATCTAATCAGCCCTATTCAATAACATGGGGGTCAGAATGTTCTCCGTGTGCTCTCCGTGTCCTGTCTGTCTGCTCTCCGTGTCCTGTCCGTGTGCTCTCCATGTGCTCTCCATGTGCTCTCCGTGTGCTTTCTGCATGCTCTCCGTGTCCTGTCTGTGTGCTCTCCATGTGCTCTCCGTGTGCTTTCTGCATGCTCTCCGTGTTCTGTCCGTGTGCTCTCCATGTGCTCTCCGTGTGCTTTCTGCATGCTGTCCGTGTCCTGTCCGTGTGCTCTCCATGTGCTCTCCGTGTTCTGTCCGTGTACTCTCCATTTTCTGTCTGTGTGCTCTCCATGTGCTCTCCGTGTGCTCTCCATGTTCTCTCCGTATCCTGTCCATGTGCTCTCCGTGTTCTGTCCGTGTGCTCTCCATGTGCTGTCGTGTGCTTTCCATGTGCTCTCCGTGTTCTGTCCGTGTGCTCTCCATGTGCTCTCTGTGTTCTGTCCGTGTGCTCTCCATGTGCTCTCTGTGTTCTGTCCGTGTGCTCTCCATGTGCTCTCCGTGTTCTGTCCGTGTGCTCTCCGTGTGCTCTCCGTGTGCTTTCTGCATGCTCTCCATGTCCTTTCCATGTGCTGTCAGCATGCTCTGTGTTCTGTCCGTGTGCTCTCCGTGTTCTGTCCGTGTGCTCTCCGTGTGCTCTCCATGTGCTCTCCGTGTGCTTTGTGCATGCTCTCCGTGTTCTGTCCATGTGCTCTCCGTGTTCTGTCCGTGTGCTCTCCGTGTGCTCTCCATGTGCTCTCCGTGTGCTTTGTGCATGCTCTCCGTGTTCTGTCTGTGTGCTCTCCGTGTTCTGTCCGTGTGCTCTCCGTTTTCTGTCCGTGTGCTCTCCATGTGCTGTCGTGTGCTTTCTGCATGCTCTCCATGTCCTGTCCGTGTGCTCTCCATGTGCTCTCCGTGTTCTCTCCATGTGCTCTCCGTGTTCTGTCCGTGTGCTCTCCGTGTTCTGTCCATGTGCTTTCCATGTGCTCTCCATGTGCTCTCCGTGTGCTTTCTGCATGCTCTCCGTGTTCTGTCCATGTGCTCTCCATGTGCTGTCCGTGTGCTCTCCATGTTCTGTCCGTGTGCTCTCCGTGTCCTGTCCGTGTTCTGTCTGTGTGCTCTCCGTGTGTTCTCCGTGTTTGTCCGTGTGCACTCCGTGTGCTCTCCATGTGCTCTCCGTGTGCTCTCCGTGTGCTGTCTGTGTGCTGTCCGTGTGCTGTCTGAACGGGCTCTAAAAATGACATTTGTTTCTAATTTAGCTACCACACCTTACCTGAAAAATTGTGAAAAAGGTTCTCCAGCGTGGTTAGGAAATGAAACTTCATTTTTATTATATAAACATTAAAAGGACATGTAGTGGATACACTTGGAAGCCCGGTTTGGCTAGCGACTAATGCGTTTCGCCCATGAGGTCTTAATCATGGTCACATGGTCGAATCGCATCAGTCGCTAGCCATTCTGGGCTTCCAAGTGTATCCACTAGATGTGCTTTTAATGTCTCTATAATAAAAGTGAAGTTTTATTTCCTAACCATGCTGGAGAACCTTTTCCACATTGTTTGCTTCTGCACGCCCAGAGCCGGGGCGACTCCCTGTGTGGACTCCATTTTCTTCTGAAGAATTATGGTGAGCTGACTCTCCTATTCCCTGTCAGTCTATATATATTTACCTGAAAATTTGGTTGTAGTAACCTCAAAGAGCATAACACTTCACCACTATATGAAACAAGTTTCACAAAAAAAATGTCCTTTACATATTTGCTGAATTATCCAGGGGTCAAATCAGGGAAATACCCAACCACCTATTACCTTATATAATAGCCTGAAAAGCAGGCATGATCTTAAAGGAGTTGTCCACGATTGGGTCAACCCATTCTCAGTCTGAATGTCTGCCCTCGTTAAAATAAAAACACTTGTACTCACCTCATGTGCCGGCGCCGTTCCATCGATGTTGACCTTCGCCGTCCCAGAACTCTTGTGCGGTTCTTATGACACATGACCCCGACGCCCAATCAGCGATGACGTCACTGTCCCCACCTTTGGATCTAGCGAATCTCAACAGGATGCCAGGTCTACGGCTGCTCTTTGATTTCCTCTTGATGTTCAATTTGTCCGAAGGTGGGGCAGTGATGCCAGCGCTGATTGGGTAATTTCGATGAATATTCAAGGTTAACATGCTGCCCGCCCTTTTTGTTTTCGATTAAAGGGATTATTCAGCTTTGGCAGTGAATCCCAAAGTGATCAAATTTTCATTTGTGTATGGTTTCTGTTTAAGCTTTTGTCTATATTTTTTTTTTTTGCATATGAAAAGTTTTATCAAGTCTCCTGTTAAATGTACTTATTCAGGACTCTTTACCAGATACGATACTCTAAAGAAAATGTCATGATATTTCTTATAAAAAATGTAGTGGTTTATTGGATTGTCCACCAAAAAGCATCAGGGTTAACCCTGATGAAGAGGGCCAGAGCCCTTGAAATGCATTGGTTGGCTGACTAGCTATACTAGCACACCTGTCCTCTTAAGCCCCGTAGCGTGGTGACGTCACCAGTAGTACCCTCTCCGATCGCTACCTCAGCGCTGTATCCGGCCGGGGCACGCGAGGTCTCGCGGTCGTGCGGCTTCTGCCGCCACTCTCTCCTTAACCCACCACTCTGCCATAGCGGTACACCTAGCGGACGGTGGCTCAGACTTTCCGGAGCCGCTTCCTTTTGCACTCAGCACCACAGTGAGTACAGCATATTTTATGTGCACATAGCAATTGTGGCATATTAGTGCTCCAACATACTAGGGGAGCATTTCTCCTCATCTCAACATATGGGCAATCAATTCTAATCACAGTAATCCTTGTCAGCCAGCACCTGACGGTCATCTTAGTACCTTAACCTAACGGAATCCTGCGCTACTCCCACCAGCAGTAAGTTTATTGTGTACTAGGAAAACTAGACCGCATTTATTTAAAACCATACCTATAAAGGTTGTACATTTATTTAAGCAGGGGCATCTACTATAAACCTCTGAAGATTAAGCAACCGTGGTCATCACAATACCCGAATCAATTGCAGATACACGGGATCACGTCTCTTCATTGCACATTTCCATCTAATATCTGAGTGAGTATATATTATAAATCTATTTAGTCTCACTATATTCACCAATGCAAACATTTACACTTACACTTACATTTTTTTAAATCAAAACTACAGCAAGCATCCCAGTAAGTGACACATCACTGGAATCAGGGTCTTTCTCTACATTATGCTGCTCTCAGATTAGTGTCAAAAACCTGGTGACAGATTCCCTTTAGTTTAGTGAGTGCATACAGTTTTGTTATTAGGCTTAAAGGAAACATACAGTAATGGAGCTCAGGTATTGAAAACTCTGTATTGGAAGAAAGTTGGAAAACATTGATTTGGAAATGTAGAGTGCTTATTTATTTTTACCATATTACATTTTAAACCATATTTTATATCTACATATTTACTGTATCTATGAATATTTTCAGTGCCTTAACGGTGACCACTAAATATCTTTGCATGCATTTCTTATACGCGGCTGTCAGTTTCTACACTCCCAGCTTCCTTTCTCTGTAGAACCTTGTCTGCTGTGCCTCCTTCTGCAGATCCCATTCTTCCTGGGATTACTTTAGTGACATGGCAAACTGAAGCACTGTGATTCATTCCCGGAGATAAGAACCACACACTCTCTCTGTTATCATCACATCAGCTGGTTGCAGATCCCATCCATTCTGCTGCCTGATGATATAATTCATGTATAACAGGGTTCGTATATGGCAGAACTCCGCGGAGGTTTGTTGACTTGTACCCAGACAGTTGTGGTCCTTTTTGGCTTCATTATCCTCAGCTCCTCGCTGCCTTTTCATCTTTACCATCCTGCAGTCAGGGTGAGCAGGACCCCCTGAGGGGCTGACAATACCGCTTCCACTAATGATTCTTCTCCCCCACCCCCCCCCCGCACCCACCCAGAGGTTCTGCAGTTATTACTCACCGCCATCCGCTCACTCATTGAATTATTTAATCAAGGTGCCTTGAGTTTATTTCCCAGGAACATTACTATATAGTTAATATGTTCATTTTACGGACACAGGAAATCTAATGGAAGCTTCAAATTAAGGAAGATCTTGTTGCTTAGGTAACCAAATATTAGGATTTCCATTATTCCTCTTACTGAGCATTCTGGAAAGTCGTTATTTATAAATGAATAGTTATTTTAACTAGCATATTGTTACAGTGTGTCTATCACTACAGACAATATGGCATCAATGGGCTATAATAGTCGCTGATGTGTTTAGATCTGTCGCCATCTTAGAAAAATGTCATAATTCTTGCTGAATCCTGATATTCTGAACTTAATTGGAGACACATCATTTGTGGTCACATACACATAGATGAACCAGCTGGGCCGGAGGCTAAGGATAGCGGGTATGGCAGCAAGCCTGCTCACAAGTGGTAGTTTGTGGAAACATTTTCTTGGATTTATGCTGAATAGTGTTACAGGTCGGAGCTGTGTACAAGATCTTACATAAATGAAAGATGTATTTGATTTAAAAATAAATTAATCACCAATAACAACCAGTCAGATTCCAGTCCTCAGGTATAGTGACAGTGAGCTGCTTATCAGAGGAGGGGGCGTGGTCAGACCAGTCAGACCAGAGCTCACAAGAGCTGTAGTCCAAGCAGTGATAATCTCCTGGTGATAAAATATTCATTGTATAAGAACAACAGCACACAGCCTAATAAGTGACACATCCCTGAAATCTGTGTCTCGGCCCCTAACTCATGCTGTTCTCAGATTGCATAGCAAAAACCTGCGTACAGATATTCTTTACTATGTCAAGTGACAGACAGGTTACATTCTCTGGATGTCTGTAAAAAGTAAAACTCCTGGGTTCCAGAAGCACCCATTTGCTCGAGGGAAGTAGAATTTAATAGCTTGCATACTGTTTCTGTCTAGCAATTAAAATGACTGGGAGGTGGCACAGTGTGAGGATCTTAAGCTGGCCCGCAGGCTCATCATCTCGCTCGTGATGCTGCAACTGGCAGCGACACTAATAACAGAAGTTAGGCTATGATTATACAATGTCAGTATGGGGGATTCCAAGTGCTTACCTAAAGGTATATTGACATTGCTCAAATGTTGATGGTAGAAACAGCGGCAGATGGCCCTAAAATGTTTTAGGAGCTATTTCTGTGGAAGGCCACATTGATGTGTATGCTATGTAACACTCACTCTTGAATTCAATGAAGAAAAGTCAGAAAGCCAAAACTTGAAAGCAATCTTTTTATTGATAGGTTAGGCTTTATGTCACCTTCATAGAGTATTGTGTCGGCACATAGTGTATAGCCCAGTTGTGGGCCTTTGTACGAGCTCAGGAAAGTACAGCTGTACCAGGCTGCATTGAATTTCTCCCAGAAGCTGTCTACAGAAGCCGTCCTGCTGGCATAGGTCAGCATTGTGCATCGGCTCTTCTGTCATCTCTGGAGATATACTTCGGAGAATTGCTTAGAAATGGGAATCGTTTTCCTTTTATTGAAAAAGAGAAGCTATAGCAAGTCATAAATCAGCTTACTTACTGACTGAAGAGATGACTTTTGATGTTGGACCTGGTCATTGTATGGTGGCTTGAAAGCATAGGACAAATATCATGCCCTACAGTCTATGAGCTCCTCTTGTCTGGAGCCACCACAGTTTGGTAATAAGAAAAATAACATGTTTAATTTCTACCACTAAACTACATGGAGGATTGACAGCATGTATAAAGAACCCTATATCATATTGTTTTTGTCATTTTGTCTGCATTCCCTTTACAAATTATCAATTCAAAATGACAAATTTCTACCTATCACACATATCTATCTGTGATACACAAATCAGAGGGAGTACTAATATTGATAACATACCATTAATATGAAAACTAATCCAAAAAAGTTTACAGAGTACAACATAACCTTATCACTCTCATGCACAAAGCTCTCCGCAGTTCTGCACCACCCTACATCTCCTCCCTCATCTGTCTACTACCCTCTGTTCCACCATTGACCAAAGACTAACATTCTCTATAATCTAAACCTCCAATAATTCTCTTGTGCTGCTCCAGTTTTTTGGAATGCACTACCCAAGACAATCCAGTTAATCCACAGTTTTAATCAAGCACAAAAACACATTTCTGTAGAGTGGCCCATTATCTCACCTTACTAAACTATGTCCTGTACTCGATTCCTAAATTGACCCCAGAATCTGGTCCCTCCTGTCATCTGTTTCCACACACTTTATGCAATTAATAGCGCTCTGTATTTGGCTGGGAACCAGCTCATGAAGTCATGAAGCATTATTTGAATGCCCCTATTTATTATATTGATGGCTGGACCATAAATGACCAGCACTTCTTGTTTTTACCTATGGTGTCACCCAGAGGCATAGCTAGGGTTTCAACTTAGGGGGGGCAAAACATCTGAGTGGGCCCCTAACCAGCTAACCCTGATTACAGCTACGGTTGCAAACTCTAATTGTGAATATAGTGGAAACTCAGAATAAGACCGCTCTGTTATTGAAAATAAATCTATATACAAAAACGAACATTGATTTTACCGCCATATTGTGACCATATGCAACTTTGATGGTTGCAATACTCTGAGTGCCCCTATAACAATACAGTAATGCTTAAGTGCCCACTTTACATTTAATAATGTCCCCTAAGTTCCCTCATGTACTGCTCCATTATACACAGTATGGTGAGCTCAAAGCTTCCATATACACAGTATAAGGCCCCCACAGCTCCCCTATACACTGTATGATGATTCTATAACTCCCCGATACACCGTATGATGTTCCCACTGCTCCTCTTTACACAGTATAATGCTGACAGAGCTCCACTATAGAAAGTATAATGCCCCCCAGAGCTCCCCTATATACAGTGTAATGGGCCAACAGCTCCCATATGCACAATATGCCTTCACAGTTCCCTATACACAGTATGATGGGCCTGCAGCTTCTGTCAAACAGTATGATGTCCCCCACAGTTCCCCTGTACACAGTATGAGGGGGCCACATCTTCCTTATACACAGTATGATGAGCCCATAGCTCCCTTATCACAGTATGATGGGCCCGCAGCTCCCTTATCACAGTATGATGGGCCCGCAGCTCCCTTATACACAGTATGATGGGCCCGCAGCTCCCTTATCACAGTATGATGGGCCACAGCTCCCTTATACACAGTATGAGCCCACAGCTCCCTTATCACAGTATGATGAGCCCACAGCTCCCTTACCACAGTATGATGGGCCCGCAGCTCCCTTACCACAGTATGATGGGCCCGCAGCTCCCTTATACACAGTATGATGGGCCCGCAGCTCCCTTATACACAGTATGATTGGCCCACAGCTCCCTTATCACAGTATGATGAGCCCATAGCTCCCTTATCACAGTATGATGGGCCCGCAGCTCCCTTATCATAGTATGATGGGCCCGCAGCTCCCTTATACACAGTATGATGGGCCCGCAGCTCCCTTATCACAGTATGATGGGCCCACAGCTCCCTTATACACAGTATGAGCCCACAGCTCCCTTATCACAGTATGATGAGCCCACAGCTCCCTTACCACAGTATGATGGGCCCGCAGCTCCCTTACCACAGTATGATGGGCCCGCAGCTCCCTTATACACAGTATGATGGGCCCGCAGCTCCCTTATACACAGTATGATTGGCCCACAGCTCCCTTATCACAGTATGATGAGCCCACAGCTCCCGTATACACAGTATGATGGGCCCGCAGCTCCCTTACCACAGTATGAGCCCACAGCTCCCTTATACACAGTATGATGGGCTCGCAGCTCCCTTATACACAGTATGATGGGCCCGCAGCTCCCTTATACACAGTATGAGCCCACAGCTCCCTTATACACAGTATGATGGGCCCGCAGCTCCCTTACCACAGTATGATGGGCCCCCAGCTCCCTTATCACAGTATGATGAGCCCACAGCTCCCTTATACACAGTATGATGGGCCCGCAGTTCACTTATACACAGTATGATGGGCCCGCAGCTCCCTTATACACAGTATGATGGGCCCGCAGCTCCCTTATACACAGTATGATGGGCCCGCAGCTCCCTTATACACAGTATGATGGGCCTGCAGCTTCTGTCAAACAGTATGATGTCCCCCACAGTTCCCCTGTACACAGTATGAGGGGGCCACATCTTCCTTATACACAGTATGATGAGCCCATAGCTCCCTTATCACAGTATGATGGGCCCGCAGCTCCCTTATCACAGTATGATGGGCCCGCAGCTCCCTTATACACAGTATGATGGGCCCGCAGCTCCCTTATCACAGTATGATGGGCCCACAGCTCCCTTATACACAGTATGAGCCCACAGCTCCCTTATCACAGTATGATGAGCCCACAGCTCCCTTACCACAGTATGATGGGCCCGCAGCTCCCTTACCACAGTATGATGGGCCCGCAGCTCCCTTATACACAGTATGATTGGCCCACAGCTCCCTTATCACAGTATGATGAGCCCATAGCTCCCTTATCACAGTATGATGGGCCCGCAGCTCCCTTATCATAGTATGATGGGCCCGCAGCTCCCTTATACACAGTATGATGGGCCCGCAGCTCCCTTATCACAGTATGATGGGCCCACAGCTCCCTTATACACAGTATGAGCCCACAGCTCCCTTATCACAGTATGATAAGCCCACAGCTCCCTTACCACAGTATGATGGGCCCGCAGCTCCCTTACCACAGTATGATGGGCCCGCAGCTCCCTTATACACAGTATGATGGGCCCGCAGCTCCCTTATACACAGTATGATTGGCCCACAGCTCCCTTATCACAGTATGATGAGCCCACAGCTCCCGTATACACAGTATGATGGGCCCGCAGCTCCCTTACCACAGTATGAGCCCACAGCTCCCTTATACACAGTATGATGGGCTCGCAGCTCCCTTATACACAGTATGATGGGCCCGCAGCGCCCTTATACAAAGTATGAGCCCACAGCTCCCTTATACACAGTATGATGGGCCCGCAGCTCCCTTACCACAGTATGATGGGCCCCCAGCTCCCTTATCACAGTATGATGAGCCCACAGCTCCCTTATACACAGTATGATGGGCCCGCAGCTCCCTTACCACAGTATGATGGGCCCCCAGCTCCCTTATCACAGTATGATGAGCCCACAGCTCCCTTATACACAGTATGATGGGCCCGCAGCTCCCTTATACACAGTATGATGGGCCCGCAGCTCCCTTATACACAGTATGATGGGCCCGCAGCTCCCTTATACACAGTATGATGGGCCCGCAGCTCCCTTATACACAGTATGATGGACTCGCAGCTCCCTTATACACAGTATGATGGGCCCGCAGCTCCCTTATACACAGTATGATGGGCCCGCAGCTCCCTTATACACAGTATGATGAGCCCGCAGCTCCCTTATACACAGTATGATGGGCCCACAGCTCCCTTATACACAGTATGATATGTCATGATTGGCAGTCTGCAGTCACATAAAGTGACTGCAGACATTTATTCCAAGCCTATTCCAAGCCTTTATCAACTTTATAGTAATAAATTTGTTATTATTAAATTATTAAAGCACCACTCTAGCAGGGTTTTTTTTCCACCGCTGGAGTGGTGTTTTAAGCGCAAGTCCCTGCCCTGGTCATTTACTCATGCTCCGGCGTATTCACTATTTTGTGGCACTGCTGCAGTCCCACAGCTCAAACTTGTGAGCGCAGCTTCTGACTGGCCAGAAGTGAGAAGCTATGTCACAAGCGCTCAATGTAAGACTATGAGGCTATGTGACCACGTTGCGGATTCGTGTGTGGATTTTTCCACACCGTTTATGCAAAATCCACAGGTAAAACGTGCTGTGTTTTACCTGTGTATTTACTGTGGATTTCCTGCGTTTTTTGTGAGGATTTCGCCTGCGTTTTTACACCTGCGGATTCCTATTATAGAGCAGGTGTAAAACGCTGCGGAATTCGCACAAAGAATTGACATGCTGTGAAAAATACAACGCAGCGTTTCCGTGTGGTATTTTCCAAACCATGTGCACTGCGGATTTGGTTTTCCATAGGTTTACATGGTACTGTACAATGCATGGAAAACTGCTGTGAATCCTCACCATGTGCACATAGCCTGAGAGTGAGAGAGAGGCCAGAACGAGGCTCCCACAGACTCACACTGATTAGTGACCTCTGCGCTGCTCCATAAAACACTGGAGCAGCGGACAGGCCACAAACTGCAGGAGACGGAGCCGAGGGGAGACAAAAACAGATGAAAATGGCAGAAGGCGAGTATCAGACAAGGGGCAGGGGACGCGGATTTTCAGCACCGCTCCAGCAGTGAAATTAAAAAAAATGCTGGAGTGGTGCTGTAAATGTGATGCAGCTCTTGGTTACTGTATGCGGGCTCCTTACACTAATACTCATAAAGACCCAGGTGGTACGTATCAAAAGCCCCCTAACCCCCATCTCCAGCCAGCAAATATTACATGTGATGAATCACATATAATATAACAAAACATTATAATATTCAGCCCCCAGTGACCTGTCCCACTCCCCCACTTCAGCCCCAATGCCCCCATCAACTCACACCCCCTCAGTGTTCTGTCTCCCCTCAGCCACCTTCAGCCCCCACAACACCCCCATGGACTCACATTTACCCCCCAGTGCCCTGTCTCCCCTCCCCCACTTCAGTACCCAATACCCCCATGGTTTCACATCCACCCCCTCAGTACCCTGTCCCCCACACCCACTTTCAGCGCCCACAATACCCCAATGGTCTCACATTCACATCACAGTGACATACCTGAATCTAATAAACCTAATAAGTTCCATCCCCACTTACTGATAAAAGTTTGCAGTCAGGACCAGGAAGTGTCTAGGTGAAATGCAAGGTGTGGGCACTAGGACCCAGCGTGCCTCATGATCAGGTCAGACGGGGCAGCACCATTCACTGCTGGTGCAGGAGGGAGACTGCAGCCGGCCACTGTGTTAGCAGCCTGCAGAGTCTTCCTCAGATGGGAGCAGACATTATACTGCTCTGCTCCTATGCTGTGTTCTGCCTCATCACAGAAGTGTCCCTGCCCTGGCTCCCGGTGGGCCCATTAATGTGACAGGGCCTGGGGCGATGGCCCCCTCTGCCCCCCCAGTAGCTACGCCACTGGTGTCACCTTTATTTCCTCATAAATTGTAAGCTTGCGAGCAGGGCCTTCAATGCAGTCTGCATGTGTTGAGTTGTGATACTCTGTAATGTCTGATATTGTTTGTACATGTCCCTTCCGAATTGTAAAATGCTGTGAATTTTGTCGTCACTATAGAAATAAAAATTATTATTAAACCGGTTTACGGTTGGTTACACTGGAAGCATTTTTGGACGATAATATATGGTGAGATATTATCAGGCCCACAGAACATTCTATCATTCTGCCAAGCATATATTTATACCTGACACAAAATAAAAAATATACACAGTTGTGTAAAAAAGCATTTGCCTCTTCCTGATTTCCTATTCTTTTGCATGTTTGTCATACTTAAAGGGAACCTGTCACCTGAATTTGGCAGGACCAGTTTTGGGTCATATGGGCGGGGTTTTCAGGTGTTTGATTCACCCTTTCCTTACCCGCTGGCTGCATGCTGGCCGTAATATTGGATTGAAGTTCATTCTCTGTCCTCCGGAGTACAGGCCTGCATTGCCTTGTGCTGGCGTGTACTCCGGAGGACAGAGAATGAACTTCAATCCAATATTGCGGCCAGCATGCAGCCAGCGGGTAAGGAAAGGGTGAATCAAACACCTGAAAACCCCGCCCATATGACCCAAAACTGGTCCCGACAAATTCAGGTGACAGGTTCCCTTTAAATGCTTCAGATCACCTAACAAATTTAAATATTAGACAAAGATAACACAAGTAAACATAAGGAGCAGTTTGTAAATGAAGATCTTTATTATTAGCGGAAAAATAAATCCAAACCTACAGGGCCCTGTGTGAAAATGTGATTGCCCCACCTCACCCTTAAAACATAAATTAACTGTGGTATATCACATCTTTGGGAAGCTGAGTTCAAATTCTCTAGCCACACACAGGCCTGATTAGTGCCATACCTGTTCTCAATAAAGAAATCACTTAATATAGGACCTGCCGGACAAAGTGAAGTAGACTAAAGGTCCCTCAGAAGCTAGACATCAAGCCGCGATCCAAAGAAATTCTAGAACAAATGATAAAGAAAGTATATAGTAAATGGATCCTTCAGGGGTTTCATCTAAGTCATGTCACTTGGAGATTTAGAAACATATGGATAGGTCAGCTTTACTATATAGTGAACAGGGTAAATAAAAAACACCCCCCCAAAATGCACGTTTTTTGCAATTTCAATGCACTTGTAATCTTGTTCCTGCTTTTCAGTGCATCACAAAATAAAATTAATAGTGTCATTGAAAAGTACAACTTGTCCTGCAAAAATAAGCCATCATATGGCTATATTGATGGAAAAATACGAAATGTATGTCTGTTGGAAGAAGGGGAAGAAAAAACAGAAAGGAAAACTGAAAATTGCCCTTGGGTGAAGGGGTTAAACAGCATTAGCTAATGTGTAGTTTAATGAGTATTCCATTTTATATTTATCTTATCAAAACTGAAGCTGTGATTCATTTGAGTCTTGTCCATTGTTCTATTTGAACTTCTCATTTTGTCACCCACAAGCACAACTACACACTGAGAAATTGTATTATTTATAAATATATATATAATTACTATGTATATATTTGTGTGTATATATATATATATATATATATACTAGATTGTGGCCCGATTCTAACGCATCGGGTATTCTAGAATATGCATGTCCCCGTAGTATATGAACAATGATGATTCCAGAATTCGTGGCAGACTGTGCCCGTCGCTGATTGGTCGAGGCAACCTTTATGACATCATCGTCGCCATGGCAACCATTATGACATCTACGTCGATACTGTGCCCGTCGCTGATTGGTCGATTGATTTCCATTATGACATCATCGTCGCCATGCTGTGCCCGTCTCTGATTGGTCGAGGCCTGGCGGCCTCGACCAATCAGAGACGCGGGATTTCCAGGTCAGACAGACAGACAGACAGAAAGACAGACAGACAGACAGACAGACAGAAAGACAGACAGACAGACAGACAGACGGAAAAACCCTTAGACAATTATATATATAGACTAAGGGTTTTTCCGTCTGTCTGTCTGTCTGTCTGTCTTTCTGTCTGTCTGTCTTTCTGTCTGTCTGTCTGTCCTGGAAATCCCGCGTCTCTGATTGGTCGAGGCCGCCAGGCCTCGACCAATCAGAGATGGGCACAGCATGGCGACGATGATGTCATAATGGAAATCAATCGACCAATCAGCGACGGGCACAGTATCGACGTAGATGTCATAATGGTTGCCATGGCGACGATGATGTCATAAAGGTTGCCTCGACCAATCAGCGACGGGCACAGTCTGCCACGAATTCTGGAATCATCATTGTTCATATACTACGGGGACATGCATATTCTAGAATACCCGATGCGTTAGAATCGGGCCACAATCTAGTATATATATATATATATATATATATATATATATATATATATATATATATATATATACGAGCTGAAGACGGCTATCAAAGCAACCTGGGCTTCCATAACACCTCAGCAGTGCCACAGGCTGATCGCCTCCATGACACGCAGCATTGATGCAGTAATTGATGCAAAAGGATCCCCGACCAAGTATTGAGTGCATTTACTGAACATACATTTCAGTAGGCCAACATTTTCATTTCTGAAATCATTTTCCAAGCTGGTGTTATAAAGTATTCTAATTTATTGAGATAATGACTTTTTGGTTTTCATTGGCTGTAACCCATAATCATCAAAATTAACAGAAATCTGTTTGTAATGACTTTATATAATATGTGAGTTTCACTTTTTGTATTGAAGAACTGAAATAAATTAACTTTTTGATGATATTCTAATTTTGCGAGAACCACCTGTATATACATATATGCATATAATTAAATTGATTAAAACACATGATGCCATAACAATCGGGTCAGTATTTTTCCTGGTAGTCAACTTCTTCCATGATCCGCTGTCCCTGTCAATACATGAGGTCATATGCATTTTGCAGCCCAACTTAATCAGCGTTTAAAGAATTCGGACTCCGTGCCTATCTCCTGTGTCCTTCTCCATTATCATTGTGACAGTGTTTGTCAGGCCCGGCCTTATCTCTCAATCCTTCTTCACATACAAATGTGGATTAGAACATTGCGCAGACTTGCTGAATAGGAAGTTTCACATCCCGTGTTCTTTCCATAAATGGCTTAGGAAAACAAATCTGATGTATGTACAATATATTCATGAACAGCCGACTGGGCAGTGGAATGCCATTGCAGGCTCCTGACTCTGAATTCAAGAGACTAATAAAGAAGAATTGTTGATGGCAAAAGGACAGTATTAAAGGAGATCTGTAAAACTTGCATTTGATTTTCTTATTCATTTAAACGACCTTAGATATGAAATATCTGATCATTGATCTATTAGCTATCTCCACAAACTTCACTATAAAGATGTATGTAAGGCCCCTTTCACATTGTGTTCTTCACCACCTTCAGTGGACCTGTTGGGGCTTGCAGCCGAACCCCCAACATGAGCCTAGACTATAATGGTACCGACAGAGTCTACAGCGCCCCAGAGTCCTGGTCGTTGCAGTAATGTCGCTCTTCCACCAGGGGGAGTGATATTACGTCTGATGGTACTAAAGGAGTTCACCTTGCCAGGTATCACAAGTCACACACTACACTTCACACTCCAGTCCACCAGGAGGAGCCTTGCTTCTATCTATTAGGGCACTCCTCACACACGGGTAAAACTGGTGGGTTGGATAGGAAGTCAGACAGAAGCAGACTGGGCTTCGCCCAGATAACATCTAGAGAGAAGCTACCTGGGTTCGACCCAGAGAGGACCTGTCAGGCAGACAGGGGGAGAAGGAGGAACATCTGAGCTGCAGACAGACACCCCTGTCAGGGGTGGGATCCTGACAGAGGCCAAGCACAAGATAGAACATTACGGAGCTGCGCCTGCACCCATTGCGGCAGCATCCTAAGAAAGGACACAAAGCGAAGTATATTGTGGAGAGTGAGAAACGAAGTCACAGCACAAGGAGATAACACCAGGAGGAGTTCTGCCTCGAGATCGGCAGCCTCCTTCTGAGGCGCGTAGCCAGTGGCCGGAACACCGAGGGAGTAATTGACTCTACGTATTACTTCAGAGACCGGCAGGACAGTCGATTCCAAGTTGGCTGACTGACCTTAATACCTAAGAAGACACGGAGGCAAATTGTGGGAGAGGGGCGTCTCTAGGGTCCCTATGAATAATCTCCAGGCCTACCCCGTCATACGGGTTGTCCTATCCATACCATCTGGGGGGCAGAGAGAGAGAACATCAGAAACATCCACGATAGTTGTGAGGACTATCCCGTGGTGCTCAGCAGGGAGGTACTACAACACACAGGCACTAGTAGGAAGGCTACTGATTTCCACCTGGATATGGGAACTCTGGATGTGCCTTCGGACCGGCCAGACTCTGTCTGCCCTGTGAACGGTACTCTGGACTGTGGACGCTGAAGTCTTCAGTAAAAGGTAAAGAGACTGCAACCTTTGTGTCCTCGTTATTCATTGTGCCTTACAACGTCCATCATCACCACCTTTACATCTGGGAAGCCCTGGGGACATGCTTCACCTGTGGGAAGGTCTACCATCTAGCTGCCATTCCATCACCCCAGCGGACCCCTAGCAGCGTCGGTCACCCTGACCGAATACCACAGGTGGCGTCACGAACACCGTACAAACTTCACCTTTAATTGGGCGCCCCTCAGAAGGGCCACAGACCAGGTCGGGCCACCGTGACATCCCCAGAAGAGAGAGAGATAGACCCGGTACCGAGTACCCCATTGCCCTACACGTGGGGGCGCTACAAGTTAACATGTTCTTTGATGTGTATCATTTTCAAGTGTATATGCCTATTGAAGTTGGACAGCTAGACATAGTATACTGCGTCTAGGTGTCCACTTCCAGTAGGCATATATTCCCGAAAAAGAGCGCACATTGACTCTGTCATCACCATTATAGTCTATGGCGCATTCTCCCGAAGTTGGCACGTATGGCAGAATCCTGTTCGAACACAAGCCCTCATGGGATCACTGAATGTGGGCAAGAACGCAGTGTAAGAACACCCTAATTATTATGGAAAGATAGAAGAGAGCTGCCCCCAGGCATCACGGTCTGTTATCTATGAAACAATCTACGGTAAGTCTTGTTTCCCTTGACAGGAGACATAGAGAAATGGTCGACTATTAACTATAAGTATAATATTGTCTGTAGAAGTAAATCTCACTAAGATGACTAGCAGCCCCTGATGTATTCTACAATTCATATAATGTCGAATATGGACACAACATCTTATCTCCAAGCTTGGAATATTCTGCAAACTTGGTTCTTCTGTTTTTACCCCTGTGCCAGCTATAAATCCTTTCTACTGACCACTCCTTGGCACAGCTAAAAGGTTTAAATTTGATAGTCCTGAACTATTAAAAATAATAGTTTAGTAATAATTAAATAATTTTTAACTGAGTTCAATTTAATATCTGTAGATGTGTATTGCACAGCATATTCTATACAGTAATCACTCAGATGAGTGCCTCCACCGGCCTCCAAAGGGCTCACAAGCACATATTGCTGTAGAAAATGCATAGAGACAAATATAGGAGAAATCCAGAAATGGAAAAAAATTAAGAAAGAAATAAACATAGAATTATGGATATATTTTTAAATAACTTTTTGTTAGAAAATCACATTAGTTTTGTTTTGGAAGGTAATCGCAAATCTCACAAATAAAAAATATATTAAAATGACCATCGTCATGTTCAGCTAAAAGAGACTTGTCCTAGAATGTTGGGGCAGGTCAGATGCCTGAGCGCATGTGCCATGATGCTAAAGGAACACAAGAACATTAACACCCAGTATAACAAATGTCCAAGGGAGTATACACAGCATATGTGTAGAGTATAATACTGAAACGCCTAAATTATATCAGTTTATCATATTGATTTAATATTTATCATCATAACAAAAGGGCCAAAACACCATAAAACACAATCTGCTTGTCTGTGCCCTATCAATTGATGAGATCAACACTTTTGAGACAAACTGAACACATTTTTTTAAATTGATAGATGAAGTATGTGCATGTGACGGATTTATTTGATATGCTTGTGGTGGTGGGTTGATATGTTTAAAGAGACCCTGTCAGCACAGTTCAAACCACGTCCAGGCGCTTGGTGCATAAAGGCGGGGCCAATCATGTGAATACACCCTCCCACCTACTTGTTTTTCCTCTATCTCCACCCTCCTCTTCTTTGATTGACAGTTCTGGCTTCAGAGAAGGGCAGAGATAGATGGAAAACAAGCAGAAAGAAGATGTATTCAAATGATTGGCCCTGGAGTGTCTGTACTAGTTTTGAGCAGTCATTCTTTGGTCACAGAGTCCCTTTAAAGGCCTTATTTCATCAGACAATGACTTCATGATTAAATCAAATGTTTATGTTAAGGATATTTTAGGAATTTTTGCAGATTTTTAAATTTTTTATATTTTCTCTGTCACTGTGAGTATTAGAAAAAACTTGCGTAAATTAATGCTGTTTTTAAGGCACATTTACAGATTCTAATATTTACAACCCACAGTTCATGATGATTGTGTAACACGAATGGGTTGTGTTGTGAATTCGGTTTGTGGGCTCCCCCGGTGGTCTGTTATGGTAGTGTCTCTTATGTGCCTTCCTCCATCTCTGATTACCTGTCGCCACCCTCTTGGGGAGTTTCCTATTTAAGGCTGCTTGGCTGTTTGTCTCATGCCGGCCAACAATGTGCTAGTAGCATTCTGTTGCATTCACCTGCCTCAAGTTCCAGTTCAGCTAAGTTGAATTTTGTTTCTTGTTTTGCTATTTTTGTCCAGCTATCTGCAATGTGACTCTTCAGTGCTGGAAGCTCTTGTGGACAGAAAATTACTACTCCAGTGGCATGAGTTGTCACTGGAGTTTAAAGTAATTTCTGGATGGTGTTTTTGAATAGTGATTTTTAGGTCGACCGTGAAGTAACTCTTTCCTGTCCTTCTGCTATCTAGTAAGCGGACCTCACTGTGCTAAATCTGCTGTTCATCCTACGTATGTCATTTCCTCTGAACTCACCGTCAATATCTGTGGGGGCCTACTATCATCTTTTGGGGTTCCTCACTGGAGGTAAGGCAGGCCTGTATATTCCTCTTATAGGGGTAGTTAGATCTCCGGCTGGCGCGTGGTGTCTAGGGCATCGTAGGTACATCCCCCGGCTACTGTAAGTGTTGGGTCAGGTTCAGGTCACGGTCGACCTTAGTTTCCATCACCCGAGAGCTAGTCCGTTTTGTCTTTTTTTTTCCCATGGTCATTGGGGTAACCATAACAGTTTGGCCGGCCTGTAAAAAATCTATGTGTTAAAATATGCACTAAAGTAGGAAGGAGAAGAAAAGGTTTTTTTTTTTTTTTTCTGTGTTTGAAAGTGCACCTTAGTTTGATCATTTGTATTCCTTGCTTAAACTGCAGTCTTCAGCCTTTTTTTTTTCTCCTCTCCTCTTAACCTCTGAATGCTTGGGTTACACCCATTTGAAACATGGATCCACAGAGTTTAGTTGCGGGTTTGAATAACCTTGCGACAAAAGTACAGAACCTACAAGATTTTGTTATACGTGCTCCAATGTCTGAACCTAAGATTCCTCTGCCTGAATACTTTACCGGAGACAGATCCCGGTTTTTGAGTTTCAGAGAAAATTGCAAATTGTTTTTGTCTCTGAGATCTCACTCTGCTGGTGATCAGACTCAACAAGTTAAAATTGTTATCTCTCTACTGCGCGGCGACCCACAAAGTTGGGCATTTGCATTATCGCCAGGGGATCCTGCGTTGTTAAATGTAGATGCGTTTTTTCAGGCTTTGGGGTTGCTTTATGAAGAACCTAATTTGGAGATTTTGGCTGAGAAAGCCTTGATAGCTCTTTCCCAAGGGCAAGATGAAGCTGAGATATACTGCCAGAAATTCCGTAAATGGTCGGTGCTTACTAAATGGAATGAGTGCGCTTTAGCAGCTAATTTCAGAGAAGGTCTCTCTGATGCCGTGAAGGATGTCATGGTGGGGTTCCCTGTGCCTACAGGTCTGAATGATGCCATGAAATTGGCTATCCAGATTGATCGGCGTTTGCGGGAGCGCAAATCTGTGCACCATATGGCGGGGTCTTCTGAGGAAGAATCTGTGCACCATATGGTGGTATCTTCTGAGCAAAAACCTGTGCACCATATGGCGGTGTCTTCTGAGCAAAGACCTGTGCACCATTTGGCGGTGACCTCTGAAAAGGCATTGGAGCATATGCAATGCGATCGTGTTTTGTCTAGAGGCGAACGTCAAAATTACAGGCGCAAAAATGGATTGTGCTTCTACTGTGGAGATCCAGCTCATGTTATATCAGCATGCTCTAAACGTATAAATAAGGTTGATAAAAAGGTTGATAAATCTTTTTCTACAGGTACCTTGCAGTCAAAATTTCTTTTGTCCGTGACATTGATTTGTACCTTATCATCTGTGACTGTGAATGCTTATGTGGATTCTGGCGCCGCTCTGAGCCTCATGGATTGGTCCTTTGCCAAGCGTTGTGGGTTTGATTTGGAGCCGTTGGAAGTTTCTATTCCCCTGAAGGGTATTGATTCTACACCTTTGGCTAGCAATAAACCACAATATTGGACACAAGTGACTATGCGTCTTACCCCAGACCATCAGGAGATTATTCGTTTCCTTGTATTATATAACCTACATGATGTCTTAGTGCTTGGATTACCATGGTTACAGATTCATAATCCCGTCTTGGACTGGAAATCTATGTCTGTGTTGAGCTGGGGATGTCGGGGTATTCATGGGGATGCACCTTTGGTTCCTATTTCTTCATCTACTCCCTCTGAGATCCCAGCATTTCTGTCAGATTTTTATGATGTCTTTCAAGAGCCTAAAGTTGATTCTCTCCCTCCCCACAGAGAGTGTGACTGCGCTATTGAATTGATCCCCGGTAGTAAGTTTCCTAAGGGTCGCTTGTTTAATTTGTCTGTACCTGAACATACTGCTATGCGGGAGTATATCAGAGAATCCTTGGAAAAGGGTCATATTCGCCCCTCGTTGTCTCCACTAGGGGCAGGATTTTTCTTTGTAGGTAAAAAGGATGGTTCATTGAGACCTTGTATCGACTATCGACTTTTGAATAAGATTACAGTTAAATACCAGTACCCGTTACCTTTACTGACTGATCTGTTTGCTCGTATAAAGGGGGCTAAGTGGTTCACTAAGATCGATCTACGTGGTGCGTATAATTTGGTGCGGATTAAGCAGGGGGATGAGTGGAAGACCGCATTTAATACGCCTGAAGGCCATTTTGAGTATTTGGTAATGCCTTTCGGTCTCGCAAATGCTCCTTCCGTTTTTCAGTCCTTTATGCACGATATTTTCCGTGAATATCTGGATAAGTTTATGATTGTGTATTTGGATGATATTCTTGTTTTTTCGGAGGACTGGGAATCTCACGTTCAACAGGTCAGGAGAGTTTTTCAGGTTTTGCGAGCTAATTCTCTTTTTGTAAAGGGCTCAAAGTGTAGTTTTGGAGTTCAGAGAATTTCCTTTTTGGGATATATTTTTTCCCCTTCATCTATGGAGATGGACCCTGTCAAGGTCCAGGCTATTTGTGATTGGATGCAACCTACTTCTTTGAAGAGTCTGCAGAAGTTCTTGGGTTTTGCTAATTTCTATCGCCGATTTATAGCGGGTTTTTCTGCCATTGCTAAACCTTTGACTGATTTGACCAAAAAGGGTGCTGATGTTGCTAATTGGTCCTCTGCGGCTGTGGAGGCCTTTCAAGAGCTTAAGCGCCGCTTTTCTTCCACTCCTGTGTTGCGCCAACCTGATGTGTTACTTCCGTTCCAGGTTGAGGTGGATGCTTCGGAGATCGGAGCAGGTGCAGTTTTGTCGCAGAAAGATCCTGACTGCTCAGTAATGAGACCATGTGCGTTTTTCTCCCGAAAGTTTTCGCCCGCTGAGCGAAATTATGATGTGGGAAATCGGGAACTTCTGGCCATGAAGTGGGCGTTTGAGGAGTGGCGTCATTGGCTTGAGGGTGCTAGACACCAGGTGGTGGTCCTCACTGACCACAAGAATCTAATTTATCTTGAGTCGGCCAGGCGTCTGAATCCTAGACAGGCGCGCTGGTCGTTGTTTTTCTCCCGATTTAACTTTGTGGTGTCATATCTGCCTGGGTCCAAGAATGTGAAGGCGGATGCCCTCTCTAGGAGTTTTGAGCCTGACTCGCCTGGTGATTCCGAACCTACCGGCATCCTGAAGGATGGGGTGATATTGTCAGCTGTCTCCCCAGACCTGCGGCGTTCTTTGCAGGAGTTTCAGGTGGATAGGCCTGATCGCTGTCCGCCTGGTAGACTGTTTGTCCCTGATGATTGGACCAGTAGAGTTATCTCGGAGGTTCATTCTTCCGCGTTGACAGGTCATCCTGGAATTTTTGGCACCAGGGATTTGGTGTCTAGGTCCTTCTGGTGGCCTTCTTTGTCTCGAGATGTGCGCATGTTTGTGCAGTCTTGTGATGTTTGTGCTCGGGCCAAGCCCTGCTGTTCTAGGGCCAGTGGGTTGTTGTTGCCCTTGCCTATTCCTAAGAGGCCTTGGACGCACATCTCTATGGACTTTATTTCTGACCTTCCGGTTTCTCGTAGGATGTCTGTCATCTGGGTGATTTGTGACCGTTTTTCCAAGATGGTTCATTTGGTACCTTTACCCAAATTGCCCTCCTCCTCTGAGTTGGTTCCTCTATTTTTTCAGAATGTGGTGCGTTTGCATGGTATTCCTGAGAATATAGTGTCTGACAGGGGTACTCAGTTTGTGTCTAGATTTTGGCGGACGTTCTGTGCCAGGATGGGTATCGATTTGTCTTTTTCGTCTGCATTCCATCCTCAGACTAATGGCCAGACTGAGCGTACTAATCAGACCTTGGAGACTTACTTGAGGTGTTTTGTGTCCGCTGATCAGGATGATTGGCTTGACTTTTTGCCATTGGCAGAGTTTGCCCTTAACAATCGGGCTAGTTCTGCCACTTTGGTTTCTCCATTTTTTTGTAATTCAGGGTTTCACCCTCGGTTTTCGTCCGGTCAATTGGAGTCTTCGGATTGTCCTGGAGTGGATGCTGTGGTTGATAGGATGCATCAGATTTGGGGACAGGTTGTGGACAATCTGAAGTTGTCCCAGGAGAAGACTCAACAGTTCACTAATCGTCATCGGCGTATTGGTCCTCGTCTTTGTGTTGGGGACCTGGTGTGGCTGTCTTCTCGATTTGTTCCTATGAAGGTCTCGTCTCCTAAGTTTAAGCCTCGGTTTATCGGCCCTTATAGGATTCTGGAGGTTCTTAATCCTGTGTCCTTTCGTTTGGACCTCCCAGCATCTTTTAATATCCATAATGTTTTCCATCGGTCATTATTGCGGAGGTATGAGGTACCGGTTGTTCCTTCTGCTGATCCACCTGCTCCTGTGTTGGTTGAGGGTGAATTGGAGTATGTGGTGGAAAAGATCTTGGACTCCCGTGTTTCCAGACGGAAACTTCAGTATCTGGTTAAGTGGAAAGGTTATGGCCAGGAGGATAATTCTTGGGTGACAGCATCCGATGTTCATGCTCCCGATTTGGTTCGTGCATTTCATAGTGCTCATCCAGGTCGCCCTGGTGGTTCTGGTGAGGGTTCGGTGCCCCCTCCTTAAGGGGGGGGTACTGTTGTGAATTCGGTTTGTGGGCTCCCCCGGTGGTCTGTTATGGTAGTGTCTCTTATGTGCCTTCCTCCATCTCTGATTACCTGTCGCCACCCTCTTGGGGAGTTTCCTATTTAAGGCTGCTTGGCTGTTTGTCTCATGCCGGCCAACAATGTGCTAGTAGCATTCTGTTGCATTCACCTGCCTCAAGTTCCAGTTCAGCTAAGTTGAATTTTGTTTCTTGTTTTGCTATTTTTGTCCAGCTATCTGCAATGTGACTCTTCAGTGCTGGAAGCTCTTGTGGACAGAAAATTACTACTCCAGTGGCATGAGTTGTCACTGGAGTTTAAAGTAATTTCTGGATGGTGTTTTTGAATAGTGATTTTTAGGTCGACCGTGAAGTAACTCTTTCCTGTCCTTCTGCTATCTAGTAAGCGGACCTCACTGTGCTAAATCTGCTGTTCATCCTACGTATGTCATTTCCTCTGAACTCACCGTCAATATCTGTGGGGGCCTACTATCATCTTTTGGGGTTCCTCACTGGAGGTAAGGTAGGCCTGTATATTCCTCTTATAGGGGTAGTTAGATCTCCGGCTGGCGCGTGATGTCTAGGGCATCGTAGGTACATCCCCCGGCTACTGTAAGTGTTGGGTCAGGTTCAGGTCACGGTCGACCTTAGTTTCCATCACCCGAGAGCTAGTCCGTTTTGTCTTTTTTTTTCCCATGGTCATTGGGGTAACCATAACAGGGTTGACTGACTCAACAATGTGTCTAGAAACTCTTATTCATCGAGTGTAAAATTGTTTAGGCAAGCGGAAAAATTCTCATCTTTTGAAAATTGTGTAATGTAAATGGAGATTGTTTGCTCGTATAGGTACGTCTTTCAGGGATTGGTTGATAGTGTTTGTTTCAAGGTGATTGTTCAGCAACAGAAGGAGAATTGAAACCAGGACATATTCGTGTCATATTGTTCATCTTCATTATTGCAAATCCTACTGTTCATATAAGAACAGTGAAGTTGATTATTGAAGATTTTATCGCTAAATCGATTTTATTGTTAAATTGACATTTTCTTTTTTACAGTCCCAATAGAAATGTCTGTACAATACTGTGTGAATTAATGCATTCTAAATAATTATCATCGCTTACAGGATTTAAACGTTGAACACGCCTATACTTCAGATTCTCTGTCTGTGTGAACACAGCTCCCAATGTCCAATGTTACGTTGTAACGATCATTATTCACCCATTTCATTCACGATTCTCATCATTTGTTCGACATTATTTGCCAATCATGAGTTGTGAGCGCATTATCTGCTCATGTGAACGAACTTTAACTCTGGCTATAATACCGTATTTTTCTGACTATAAGACACACTTTTTTCCCCAAAAAATTGTGAGGAAAATGGGGGGTGCGTCTTATAGTTGGAAAGCAGGCTTACGGCAGTGTGGTGGCGGCAGAGGTGCTGGGATGATGTCGTGCGGTGAGCGGTATGGCGTGAGCAGGGTCCCTTCCACATTAGAGGTGACGCCGTGGCCCGGTATTGAAGGAGAGCAGCAGAGCTGGGTGAGTCACGGCGTTCCCGGTGGCGGTAGCCATCTTCCTGAGTCCGCGTGTGCGCAAATTGAGTTTTCTGCTTCCTGGGGCTTCAGGAAAATGGCCGCGGGAGGCCGCGCGTGCGCAGATTGCGAATGCGGCGGCCATTTTCCTGAAGCCGAGTTCGCAGATTGAGATCTCGGCTTCAGAAAAATGGCCGCCGCGATCTCCATCTGTGCACGCGCGGCCTCCCGCAGCCATTTTCCTGAAGCCCTGGGAATCAGAGTACTGAATCTGCGCACGCGCGGCCTCAGGAAGATGGCCGCCGCCACCGGGAAAACCGTGACTCACCCAGCTCTGCTGCTCTCCTTCAATACCGCCGCGGCGTCACCTCAAATGTGGAAGGGACCCTGGCCGCCGCCACCTGAGGAAGTGACCGCACATCTGCCTCCGCCACAGCCTCCCCATGGACACCAGGCCAGGGACCCTGCTTAGGTGCACGCCGTACCGCCCACCGCGCCTCAGCATCACCGCACCTCTGCTGACACCATGCCTCCTGTGACCCTGCTCTGCCACTGCCTGCCCTCAGGTAAGAGATCTTAAATTCGGACAATAAGACAGACCCCCATCTTATAAAAAATCTTTTTTTCTGCAATTTTCACCCCAAATTTGGGGTGCATCTTATGGTACGGTGCGTCTTATAGTGCAAAAAATACGGTAAAATGCCCATTTCCTGTCCTGTAGCGATCACTCCATAGTACTCACCTGATTATTATTATCAGCAGTATAACAATGAAAGGTAACACCTATACCGTATAGATGGCACAAGATTAGTGATGAGCGAGTGCTCGTTACTCGAGTTTTCTGAGCATGCTCGGGTGTTCTTCGGATATTAAGATTGTGACCCGCAACTGCATGATTTGCAGCTGTTAGACAACCTGAACACATGCAGGGATTGCCTGTTTGTTAGGGAATCCCCACATGCATTCAGGCTGTCTAGCAGCCATAAATCATGCAGCTGCGGGAACTCAAACATAATCTATGAGCACACCCAAGATACTTGGAGAACACCCAAGCATGCTCGGAAAACTTAAATAACAAGCACACTCGCTCTTCACTACACAGGATCATTCCATTCATTTTAGATAAAAGTCAGGCTCTCGTAATCTTCCTCCCTGAATTATGACATCTACACAAATCACAGAGCATATAACACTTTCTCACAGACATCAGTAAGTTATTTCCACTCACGTATTTTCTCCTATCCAGGGGCAACTGTAAAGCATATCTCTGAATGTTACTAACAGAAAGATTGGCACCCTCATAATCATGTACCGAAAATAGAAGAAAATAAATCTAATAATTAGATGAGAAAAAATATGTTTTAGTATTTGGTTTAAATTAGTTTAAAAAAAATTATTAAACCATAAATTAGTTAAAAAAAAATCTAGGTCCTAGGTCCTTTCTATAGACTGATAATTGAAGGGGCATTAGAATATGCTGCATTGCAGTGTGTTTCAACTAGGGTTCACTGAAATGGTTGGGGGTTCTATCGCTGGCAGTTCCAGCTAAAACAGCTGAAGTATATTTGCCTTGAGCACTTGGTGCAGGGATTATACACAGCGTTATTCCTTAAGAGCATTGGTTGCTTGAAGAGACTCAACACTACAGAAGTACAGGAATACAGTACTCATAGCTGTTTACACAGGCACTGTTTTTTGGCAGTTTAGTAGCAGATAGTAACAGTTTGTTCATTTTGATTCCATGGTGTTCGGTGTGTGAACAGCTGCATAGAAGTATGTGGTACCCGTGTCTGTAGCACCACAAAAAGACCGGCTTGTGTAATATAATTTATCTGTATTGTCAACTATGGTGAGGGCTAAGTTCTCTGCTGTTATAATTGCATCCACACATTGTTACTCAATCCCTTATTGAGGGACTGTGCACTTTTTGCAAACAATGAGAGTGCGCAGGATCCCTCAGAGGGGAGGAGGTGCTTGAGGAGTTGTAGTTTTTGAAGGAGAAGTAGCTTCATGGAGGTCCTGGATGCAAAGAAAAGCAGCATGCTCTCTGCAAGTACAAGCTGCCCAAAGGCAGGGTACAGAGTCCTTGCTACACTGTGAGTCTACTGGGTCTTTATATAACTAGCAGAAAGTGTGGTTTTTTTTACCTGGGAGCTCAGCAACTGCTTAGAATCAGGGACACTGTTGTAATGAGAAGTAAGTGTTCTGACAGGATTCACATTGCCTGCTCGTTGGAAGGGATCACGGATCCAGTAACTGTTTACTTTGGACCCCTGGGGATCCAAAGAATCGTTTACCAGAGATATAATTAGCAGCAGGAAGGCTAGACAACCTCACAGCAGTGGAAACTGAACCATCACTGTGCAGGACTGACCAAAACCCTGTATGTGATTTGTATGGAAGCTTCTGGAACTGTTTGCAGAACTTCAGTAAAAGGTACCAACTGATCATCACCCTTTCTAACGCTGATTATTCTCTGCTGCACTATTCCTGCTCCAACTCCCCTGCGAGCCAGCCCTAGTTTAGAAGGGGTTAATCATAACAGGCCGAACATCCCAACTGGCGTCACAAATCTGTAAATTATTTTTAATATTAACTCCACAATTGACAAAGACTGTCATGCGCCCCCGGTCGGACTCGACCAGCACTTGTACTACCGTGACTCAGTGCTATTACCGAGGCGGCCCGGCTGGGGCGGCACAAATACATGAAGCTGTCACACTCGGGTCGGGAGAGCCACCAGCCAGTCCATGCATTGCATTCTGTTCTTAGTCTGATTTATATGGTCATCTGACTGCACCCTATGGAAGAACAATACCTTTTCAGGATAACATGTAATTTCATTTCAACCAGTTTTGACCCGTCAAGTATATCATTGAGGTGCCTGATATTTGGTTTATTATATTATTTTGGAGTATCTAAATGTATTACCAAATGTTGAAGTTGAAACAAACTATGAATTTAAAAGGAATCTGTCACAATGTTTTTGCCATCTAATCTAAAAGCAGCATAATATAGAGACAGACCTTGATTGAGCAGTAGATTATCACTACTACCATGAACTGTGAGAAAACAGTGATTTTATCAAACCTGCAACAAACAGCCCAGTAAGTGACACATTGCTGTAATCTTTCCCTACATCATGCTGGTCACAGATTGGGTAAAAAAAAAAATTAGCAGAATGTGTAATTTTTTTTCCGCTTAAAAGTTGCAAAAACAGTTAAAGAGAAAAAAAAAGACGAATAGGGCATTGCACAAAATTTATAAAATCACGGATGCCATTTTGATGAATTTGGCTCAAAAAAATTCAGCCAAAACCACAAGTCAAAAAAGAAAAAGTGATAAAAAAAAATCAACTGATGAATTGGTGCCTTAGTATTTATAACATTTATTTAATGATAAAAAAAATTCCAAATCAAGTGCAATTGAATGGGGCTGTTATTGTAATAATACATCCTTTGTGAAAAATTGTAAACTCCACAGTGTCTTAGTGGTACAATAAACACAGTTCTGTTTGCTCAGTGCTGGTGTTCAACATGATATCCATCTGTTTCGGTGTTTAGAAAGCCTCATTGGAAACCACTGACCTGAATTTGAGATGAAGAGACACAAGAATAAATATGACTTTTATCACCTACTCTCAGCATGTACTATGTGTTTAAAAGGCAAATTGCCTAGTGAGGGATCTTTGGTTTTTTACTTTGTTCTGACATCTGGCAAATAAATGGAGTACTACTGTTTAATTTGTTTTTCTGGAAAAAAAACCTTGTAGTTTATGAAAATGAATAATGTGGTTTGCAAATGGCACACAATGTAGGAAACATTTGACACTTTTGTTATAAAACAACTTCTTTATCATGAATGTATTCGTAATGTTGTTTAAAATGATTTTTAACTTTTAGGGATATGGAATATAGTAAAGTATCAGTTGTCAGGTTCCCTTTACCTCCTCTCCTGGAATGTAACTATTGTGCACCTTCAGCCAAGGTCTGGGCAGACTCTGGTGGTTGAGCTCATTGAAAACAAGCTGTACAGACTGCGGAGACCCGTGTGTGGTAAGCAGTGCCTTCCGCCCTCCCACCAATTCTGAAAAGACAACACAAACAGGCCTAGATGGGTTGAACAGGTCAGTCACAGTTTATTAATTTGATAAGCAGAGAGGGGCAACTACATTTCACAACGGGCTCACAGCCAAAGGCCCAGTCTGCAACCGACAGGCGGGCAGCCAATGAGTGGCTACGAACCTTTGCCCCTCTCTACACTTCTGCTGTGACTTAATAACGACAGTATTAATATCATCAATTTAAAATTTCGAGTATTATAATTTTCCCATTTATTCAAACGGAGCAAACAACCGTGACTATGTAAGGGAGGGAGGGTGGGACAACAGCTTCCAGGGGGTAGGCTGGGGAGAAAGAGGAAGGTACTGACCCCAGGTACCTGAATTTAACCCTTGTGGGTGTGGCCGGATGCCCCTTCCTCTTTTTTCCCGTTGGTCAGCTGGGCGTCCCAATTAGTGCATCACCTGGGGGGAGTAGTAGGAAGGGGGAATTGGCACTGCACAGTTTCCTACTACCTTTCCCATAGGGGCTCCGCAGTCAGAGGCACGTTCCCTATGCGGTACCGTGCCTGCCATTATGTAAGGTAAAGGCTCTCACAGCAAGAGAATGATAGTACATAGAAAAAGCAAGTCAATTGTAAACTTGCTTATTTTCATATAGTATTGCTGTCTAATTTACTAAAGCAATCCCCTTTAAGCACTGTGTTAATGTGTGTTTGTTTTACCCTTATATATAGTCCTTCATGGGGCTATTTCTACAGTTATAATTAATAATAATATTTTTTATTTATATAACATATTCTGCAGCACTTTACATTATAGAGGGGACTTGTACAGACAATAGACATTACAGCATAACAATAAACACAGATCAAAACAGATACCAAGAGGAACGAGGGCCCTGCTCACAAGCTTACAATCTATGAGGAAAAGGGGAGACGCAAAAGGTGGATGAAAACAATTGCTTTCGTTATTCGGACCAGCCATGGTGTAAGGCTCGGGTGTTCATGTAAAGCTGCATGAACCAGTTATCAGCCTAAATATGTAACAGTACAGACACAGAGGGCTAATTAACTGCATGAAGTTTATGAAAACATGATGCGAGGAACCTGATTATGGTTTATGTTTTTTGAATGGGCCACACAGGGATAGGTTGGTTAATGCATTGAGGCGGTAGGCCAGTCTGAACACATGCGTTTTTAGGGCACGCATAAAACTGTGGGGATTGGGGATTGATCGTATTAACCTGGGTAGTGCATTCCAAAGAATTGGCGAAGCACGTGAAAAGTCTTGGAGATGGGAGTGGGAGGTTCTGATTATTGAAGATGCTAACCTCAGGCCATTAGCAAGGGTAGGGTGGTAGGCTGAGACCAGGGAGGAGATGTAGGGTGGTACCGGGAGGCTAACGGATCGGAGCAGAAGGGGTTAAATAGGCAGATAATCAGAACAAAGTCCAAGGACAGGCAGCAGATCAAATTTGCAAAACTTTCTACATTTCTGGGTTTTTTCAGTCAAGATGGGGTGCAGAGTGTACATTAATGAGAAAAAAATGAACTTCTTTGAATTTACGAAATGGCTGCAATGAATCAAAGAATGAAAAATTTAAAGGGGTCTGAATACTTTTCGTACCCACTGTTTCTTCACATAAACGTATTCTTGGTCCACGTGCACATTATTGCCAATTTGCTAGTTCACATGAGCAGTTTTTCACATGGAACCCGGGTCTGCATGGAAGAAATCTCAGAATGCACTTCTCTGGTCTGTCTTCCATGTAAATAGCAGCTCCTTCACCCATCTCCTGTGCTGACAGGCATACAAGGCTGCATACAAAGCCAGTCATGTCCTCAGTTTACGGACATGACTTCACCAATCGTTTGAATGCTCATTTAGCCTAAGACAACATCATTTCTAAATAAAGTGGCGCATATTGTAATAAGATCAAACATGATACACATAAGAAATTAGTTTAAGAAAATTATGCCATTGCTAAGTAGATTTCTGGCCTCTATGCAGGGGTTTTTGACCCATCATCATCTCCTGGAATCAGCTTCATTATTTCTATCATAGTATGCATAACATCTCACTCCCTAAACATTTGAGGTGACGTACAGCAGATTATGCATTTCATATGTATGTGTATACTCCCTTAAAAGCATTCAGAATATACATCAAAACTGTCAGGCAGCGTAATGTGGATTACATCAATGTTAATGTTTCAAAATAAATAATCGGCTTTGAAAAAGTCAAGATGATACAGATCATCCATTCCCTTATTTAAAATAAATGAACTCCCTCCGAGGCTGAGAACTGCATAAAATGGTGTTTATAGAAAATGTCCCCTTTGAAGATGTGAACATCAGAATACCAGTTCTTTTATGCATAATGGCTTGGAGGTGACATTAAACAGTACTAATGCTAAGTGATTGTCCTTGGTCTAATGTAAATATACAGGGGAGTACGTCATTATAAGGAAGTTATAGCTGCAAGACTGGTCTGCATTTAATTTTGCAAGGTTTCATCGATTCCCATAATCTTAACCTACAGTTCTAGCTTTTTATATGTTAGGTTGTATTTCTCTGAAGATTAGTGATGGGTGAACCCCTGGATGTTCGGGTCCGGCAGGTTCTGCCGAACGGTTAAAAAAAAGTTCGGGTACCAGAACAGTACCCGGATCCATTCTGATGAATGATGGGCCGGAACACACGTTGCCATCTGCATGACAGTGCGACAAACACTGCCTCTGTGATCTAAGATCATTACCGCCGGTCATAGAGCTGCGGTTCCCACGACAGCGTGAGCCAGCAGCTGTGACCGGAGGTAAAAGTGACTAGTGATGTTACCACAGGTTGCTGAGGCTGCGTCCCAACTCAGTGTGAGCTGTGCCAATGAACTGTGGTGAGCTCAGTAAGATCACTGCTAGCACCGTGAGAAAAAGTCTCACAATGCAGCCCTAAGCTGCAATCATACTGGAGAAGACTATTGTATTTCCTTTCCATTATGCACCACTAGCTGTAGGTACTGTGGGCATGTGACCACAAGTATCTGATTTGCTTACATGCAGTCACGTGCCAACTAGCCTTGCTTAATGCAAGTGTATTGAGCAGTGTATTGAGCAAGGCCGGACGCAGTTTAGTAGGAATGTGGCTGGAAGTATGCAAATCGCATATGAGTAGTGCGCACGATGTGACCATTCACGTTACAAAGAGTGCAGACTTGTAACCTAAGACCAGACAACCTCTCTAATTAACATGCTTTTACTACCTTAGTTTGACTTAACTGTCTGACTACTGTCAGTAAACTCTTGGTGCCTTTATTGAATTGTTTCCATTGCTCAACAACTTTTTCTTCCCTTGTTTTATTGTGTCACCCAGGGCTGCCACCAGGAGTTTCAGGGCCCCGTACTGGCAACATTTTTGGGCCCTCTTGAGACTGTGCCCAGACTCCACCCCAGCTCAGCCTCCACCGCGTGAACCTTGCACTGGCCTACTGCCCACTCTTGGAAAAACTCCACTTCTGCACCATGTCCTCACCAATCACACATTAACAGTTCCCATCGAACACCAGATCCCATATATAGCCATCAACTTTTGTTTTGGCCAAAAGATTTTTTAACCCTAGCACCATGACAAGGTAGACCCCTTTTGGCCGTACCCTACTCTAACCTATTAAACATTTGCTAAAATACCCAATACTCTTTTTAGGTATATTTTGATTCATTTTTCTTTAAGGCAATGTGTTACATACATTTTTTTTAAATGACCAATAATACAACATACAAAGGACAAATACCATTACACAATGGCCAGACCACATATGACCACCACATAGTGACCATACAATACCACATACAAGTACCAAATACTGTCACACCATGACCAGACTACATATTACCACCAGGAGAAAGAAGAAACCACCGAAAAAAGGTCCAATGATTTAGATATGAGAATTATTTATTGGTATACAACAAGAGGTAAGGTGGGGAAAATACCAGAAAGAAAGGGCCACACCACAAGGGACAAAAAGGATTGCAAAATAAAATAAAACAGTGAGCAGTAAAATTGATGTTGAACACAAGTGAAGGGAAAAAAGGGCCATGTGCTAGATTATAATAAAACAGTCAAATGGAGATATGCAATCAGAAATGGTGATATTGTACAGATATGAGAGTTTGAAATAGAGGAATAAATGTGCATGTGCAAAGGTTGATAAGAGGCAGAAATGACCGCAGCTGCCTATAGTATTTGTCAAGTGACAATAAATAAATATAAATATACAGCTGGAAATAATAAGTTAAAGTCCTCTGGTAATTACCTGATACAAGTGCTGCTTGTCCCTAGGATGCGCCCACCTGCCTCTTGCCAACCTTTGAAGCCCCTAAGTTGTCTCACTCACTATGAAACCCTTTTCATGACCCCTGTGAAGTATTATGCCCCACAAAATATGATCCCACACAGTATGATGTCCTCCATAGCCATCCCATACACGATTATGGTCACTACAGTCACCAACATAGTATAATGTACCCCATAAACCTCCATGCAGTGCACTGCAGCCACCCCACACAGTATGAAGTCCACCACAACCACCCTACACAGTAAGGGTATGTGTCCAAGTTCAGGATTGCATCAGGATTTGGTCAGGATTTTTCATCAGTATTTGTAAGCCAAAACCAGGAGTGGGTGATAAATGCAAAAGTGGTGCATATGTTTCTGTTATACTTTTCCTCTAATTGGTCCAGTCCTGGTTTTGGCTTACAAATACTGATGAAAAATCCTGACCAAATCCTGATGCAATCCTGAACGTGGACACATACCCTAAGATGGTTCATACAGCCATCCTACACAGTATGATAGATCCCCTTTACACTATGAAGATCCCCATAGCCCAAATACTGTATGACAGACCCTATATAGTATTATGGTCCACCTCACAGCCCCCTATATAGTATGATGATCCTTCCATCAAACCCTTATATAGTACAATGGTCTCCCCACAACCCCATATAGTATGATGGTCCACCCCACAGTTCATCATATATTATGATGGTACACCTCACAGCTCTTATACAGTATGATGGTACCCCCCAACAGCCTCCCATATACAATGATAGTTCATATCATGACTCCCACCTCACAATCCCCCATATAGTATGATGGTACCCCCAAACAGCCACCTATGTAGTATGATGGCCCCCATCAGTACTCTATATATTATGGTGGTTCACCCCACAGCCCCTTATATACTATGATGGTCCAACTGACAATGCCCTATATAGTGTGATGGAACGCTAGAGCAACCAAAAGAAAAAAAATCCCTATACTCACCTAATCGAGATTCCTCATCCTCTGCAGCATCTGTCTCCCCTTCTATCCATTCTCACAGTGGATGCTGGTGGCACGATGCAGTGATGTCATTTCACTGCCAACGTTCCTTGCTTAGTGCTGGACTCCAGCAGGCCGCAGGCAGAAGCCTCTTGGGGTAAGTGACGGAGAAAACTTTGTGCTCCACCACAACTGTTAACAGAATGGGCATCTTGAGGACACTGATTCGGTTAACAGCATAGCAGACAAGGCAGCCCACAACCAGACAGGCCCTTCTGGCATTCGCCAGAATTGCCAGATGGCCAGTCTGGCCCTGTGCCCCCCATATGTCTCCATCCTTCCCCATATATGTCCTCTCATCCTGTCTCCATCCTTCCCGCATATATGTCCTCTCATCCTGGCCCCATATCTCTCCATCCTTCCATCAAATATGTCCTCTCATCCTGGCCCCATGTGTCTCCATCCTGCCCCCCGTATGTCTCCATTCTGTGCCAGGCCACATATGTCTCCATCCTGCCCCCCATATGTTCTCCCATCCTGCCCACCTTATGTCTTAATCCTGCCTCCCTATGTGTTTCCATTGTGCCCCCCATATGTTTCCATCGTGCCCCCATATGTTTCCATCATGCCCCCCATATGTCTCCATCCTGCCCCTCATAGGTACTCTCATCCTGCCCCCCATATGCCTTCATCCTGCCCCCCATATGTCTCCATCTTACCTCTCTCATATGTCTACCCATAATGCAGATTTCAGTATGCGTGGTCTAGCGGCGTCCTCTTCTTCAACCGTCATACGCCGGTGACACGCAACCCGACGTCAGTTGCCAACCTCTGATTGGCTGGCGGCTCCTAGTGCAGTGCAGGAAGCGGGTCCTGCACAGCAATAGATTGCAACTGAACATTTGTCCAGGGATGCACGTTCCTGTGATGCAGTTACTGAGCAAATGGCCGAATCCTGACTCTGGGGCCCGACAAGAAGGGGGCCCCGACCGGGCCCTCTTCCTCACCAGGCCTCTTACACCATTAAGAGCAGTAATGCCCTGATGGTGTCCCTGGTGTCATTTGTACCATACTGTGGCACTGTACAAAAGTCTTCATTACTCATTATTAGGCATCAACTGCATATTAAGTGCAACAGCATGGTGCTGGAACATGTAGCTTTTGATCATAAAGAATAATACCTTCTTCAGTAACTTGACATTTTTTATGTATTCCTAGCCAAATTAGCTCTTTCGTCTTTCTTCCTTCAGCATCTGCTTTTGGAGACATTTAAGAGATCCAGGTTTGATATTTGCAGATATCCATCCATAGTCATTCATGTATGCCGGTATGTAGTTTATTTGTGGATTTTGAGATTCTTGTCCAAATCTTTCATGTGAGTTGCTGGGAGATGTAGTATTGGGCTTATCATTTCTATTTTCTATAGCAATTTTGGCTATAAAATTGTCATAGCCTATGCAGTAATAAGAATCTTCACCATGAATATGCATGTGTAAGGAAGGGATTGATAAAAGTCACATTCACCAACTTACATAAATCATATTTTCATCATACAGTAGATTTAAAGAGTTATTGGCAAAGCCAGAAAATTTCTCAGCTCTTCTACAATTGTGGTAGGAAATAGAAAGCTCGCTGTTTTTCTCCTGCATACACTACATCAAATGATGTGACAGTTAATATATTTGATCGTGATGCAAATACAAAGTGCAGACATTCTTCAAAATAATCTTCTTGGACACATTTATGGAAGATTTATTACATCTACGTACCTAGATGCATCATTTTCACTCATGCACATATCTGCACCAGATCCTTTGATATGTGTATCTTCCATTCCTCCTCAGATCAGTGAAGATAGATAGTTATATAACAGATTAAGAAGTTTTTCTAGATTACAGATAAAATTCATCTAAGAAGTAAAAGAAAGATTATATAGAGAGTAAAGCTTTATGCAGACGTCAGTGTTTTTTAAGTACAAGAAAAAACAACCAAATTTCATCAGTGATTTTCATCAGAGTTTTATCAGATTGTCATCAGAATTTTTTCAGAGCTTTTTTAGTTTTTTTTTCACAGATTAAAAAAAAAAAGTTTCCCCACCTCCTTCTATTAGTCAGTGAAAAACCGACAGCACAGGGCTGGCATTCGAGTGCTGGCTGATTTTTTCACGGACCCATAGACTGTCATTGCAGAGTTTGATTCGACACAGGGATCAATATCGGACATGTCTCTGATTTTGCACGAACTATTCACTGTGAAAAACAGATAGCTCTTGTACGTGAATAATTACATTACACTGTTCTGGAATGGCCATCCCAGTCCCCAGACCTGAATATCATTGAACATCTGTGGGATCATTTGAAGAGGGCTGTCCATGCTCGACGACCATCAAACTTAACTGAACTGGAATTGTTTTGTAAAGAGGAATGGTTAAAAATACCTTCATCCAGGATCCAGGAACTCATTAAAAGCTACAGGAAGCGACTAGAGGCTGTTATTTTTGCAAAAGGAGGATCTAAATATTAATGTCACTTTTCTGGTGAGGTGCCCATACTTATGCACCTGTCAAATTTTGTTTGAATGGAGATTGCACATTTTCTGTTAGTACAATAAACCTCATTTCAAGGCAGAAACATGACTGTGTCCAACAGTTATTAGATATATGAAACTGAAATAGCTGTTGCAAAAAAAAAAACAACAATTTTTATAAAACATTAAGCTTAAGATTAATAGGGGTGCCCAAACTTTTTCATATAACTGTATATTTAATGAAAAAAGACATATGGAAGAGGAGATCTCCTGAGTCCTGAATCCAGAGTTAGGCCGGGGTCACAATTGTGAGTGCAATGCGAGAAATTTGCACGAGTCTCTCGCATCAATACCTGGCACTGCCGCCGACACTCGGGACCGGAGTGTGTGGCTGCATGTATTTCTATGCAGCCGCACACTCTGGTCCTGCTGCCGGGTATTGATGCGAGAGACTCGTGCGAGTTTCTCACATTGAACTCACAGGTGTGACCCGCCCTTAAGGTGATATCTGGAATTTTATTTTGTTTTTTTTGTGATGGGGCTAAGAACTTACTGGGAGATAGTTACAGAACAGTCATGCATGCCTCCTGCCGGTGATTCTTATGCTTCCAGCTTCTTTTCTTCCTCGCTGCTCTTTTGGCGGGGAATCACTAACTACAAGGAGCAGTCTGTCTATTAGCATGATTTTGGTAGTGACATCCGGTCGGTCGACAGAGCAGACTGGAAGAAAAAGAGCTACTATTCTCTTGTTGCTAGGGCAACTGAAGCTAGAGAATGGCAATCTGAGCCAGGAGAGATGCCGCAAGGCAAAGCGGGCAACAGGGCTGCTTTTGGATAAAGTGGGGCCCTGGGCAAAAGTTTAAAGTGCGGCCCCAAATGCTTACATATTGCACCATCACACAGAAACATTTCTGTTGTATTGACAAGCACTAAATTCAGGCCGCTAAACCAGCGTGATCGACAATATTGAAGTTGTTTGACGCTTGTTTCCCGGCCACTTTAGGGTAGGTGCACACGTTCAGTAATTGGCAGCGCTTTTGACGCAGCACATGTCCGCTGCATCCAAAGTGCAGATGAATCCGCATGTGTTCACTGAATCGTGCAGAATCACCGCATCCAGTACATTGTACTGGTGAAATATAACTTACTTCAAAAATGGAGACCTGGACCCCAACCTGCCACCCCAACGTGCGTTTCGCTACTCTTCTTCCTCCCTCCAGGCTGGGGTCCAGGTCTCCATTTTTTAAGTAAGTTATATTTCGGCACATGTCATACAGTATAGGCTTATAGCCCTTTGTATACTATTTGGTACTTCCCACACAGCGGGGTTATATACCCTCACTCTGCACTGGCAGATTATATCCTGTTTGCTGTAACCAGCATTCAGGGAAATTGTCCTTATATATTTTTTATTTTTACATGTGCCGTTAGTTATTTTATATTCCTTTCTTCATAAAGGGCCAGACACTATTTTGGTTTTCTATTATGCACAGCAATTTTGCACAAACTATTTATATAATTATATTGAACCTTTTTGTGTCTTTGATATCTATGTCTACAAAATATTTTACTAAAATTTATAATAATTGATTGTATAAATTGATTGTGTAGATTGATACTTACAACATACCTGTTTTTTTCCCCTTGAACCTGCTTGGTGTGTGGTACTCTACCCTTATGCAAATGTAAATGAATTATTGTTGATATATAATAAAATATTGTCATTTTGAAAGTACTCTTTACCTCATTGTTTGATATACAATAGGGGATATGGTGTTATAGTGTATTGGAGTCAAAAAATATATTCAATCTTGAGATTTCATAGTGTCTAACCCCTCAGAGTATAATGTAGCTCCCCCCAGAGTATAATGTAGCTCCACACACAGTATAAAGCAGACCTCCACAAATACACACACAGTATAATGCAGCCCCACACACACACAGTATAGTGCAGTCCCCCACACAGTATAGTGCAGCCCCCCACACACAGTATAATGCAGCCCCCCACACACAGTATAATGCAGCCCTCCACACACAGTATAATGCAGGCCCCCACACACAGTATAAAGGAGCCCCCCCACACAGTATAGTGCAGCCCCCCACACACACAGTATAGTGCAGCAGACACACCCAAAACACTGCATAGTGCAGTCCCCTCACACACAGTATAGTGCAGCAGACACACAGTATAATGCAGCCCCACACACACACACTATCGTGCAGCCTCCACACAGTATAATGCAGCCCCCACACACAGTATAGTGCAGCCCCACACACAGTATAGTGCAGCCCCCACACACAGTATAGTGCAGCCCCCACACACAGTATAATGCAGCCCTCAACACACACAGTATAGTGCAGCAGACACACACAAAGCACAGTATAGTGCAGTCCCCTCACACACAGTTTAGTGCAGCAGACACACAGTATAATGCAGCCCCACACACACACTATCATGCAGCCTCCACACACAGTATAATGCAGCCCCCACATACACAGTATAGTGCAGCCCCCCACACACAGTATAGTGCAGCAGACACACACAACACAGTATAGTACAGTCCCCCCACACACAGTATAGTATAGCAGACACATGCACACATACACACAATACTTCTCTTCCTTGTTCCCCCGCTGCTCTGGCTTCTGCTGAGCATCTCAGCGTCTCATCAGCTCATTTGGTGGCATACCCTAAGTCAGAGGCAGAGGGAGAGTGATGGGAGATGGAGCGTCACATGACACACTCTCCTCCATCAGTGCTTTGAACTGTATTGGCATCTATGATGCTGATAAGTTAAATGCGCGATGAGGGGGGGGCAAAAGTGCTGGGCGCTTCTTACTCAGGAGCCCCATAGAGGAGCGGGGGCCCTAGGCAGCTGCCTGGTCTGGCTGCCCCTAATGCTGACCCTGGCTAGCAACTACCTGCTGGTAAGTTCTTTGCCCCATTGCAAAAGAAACCCAAAGTCCCGAATAAACCCTTTAAGATCACTTCATGTCTTATGAATGGTGGTGGGACTTTAGATATGTTCATACTTTGAATGTATTTTGTGTTCAGTACGTGTGCATTCAAAAATTCATGTAAATTAAATAAGTTAATTCAATATAGTCAATGTAAACGCACTCCATACCTCTTTCCAGCAGTGTGTTTAATCTCATTGTACTTATAGCATCTGTAATTATTTGTTCTCATTAGTGCAAATGTAGAAATTACATTTCGTAATTTCATGAAATATGCATGACAGCACTTTAAAATCCCACAGAAAGACGTTTATCAGGGTGCCAAATGTTTCCAGAGACTTTCTAAACGGCAAATCCCTGTATGCTGTGATGAAAGCACCGTTATGCGGGTACGGCATAGGACCCCTCAGTTTGTTTGCCTGTTGACAATCAGGTTTCGGCTGTTTGCTTACTGCTGCTGCGCTTGTAACTAAGCAGCCTGGCCGCTAATGGGCAAAAGCTTAGCTCAGATTTGATTAAAGTTACTTAGAAAAACATGTACCTGCTTTTTATGGAGCAGTGGACTAATGATAACAGCATGAATTCATTTCACTGGAGGGTTCTAAGTGAATTTCACCAATAAATATGTCTTTGCCATGCAAGAAATCTAGTAATCATTAGGCATTTGTATGTTTCGGCTCTTTTGTCAGTCAATAAGCAGCTTTTTAATCACGTGGAGTCCAGATATGATGACTCCTGTGACCATAGGTCTCAAAGGAGAAAGGATTACATTTGATGAATTTTCAGTATTGGGCCATAGTTAATCTATTGTGATTACCAATTCCTGCAGAAGTCGCATTCTTAATCTTTAACCCCTTCACGGCTGGGTTCTTATTCCAATGGTTCCTTTTTTTCCTCTTCTTTTTACCAGTACCATAACTTTATTTATTATTCCATCGACGTGGCCGTATGAGGGCTTGTTGTTCGCGGGACGGGCTCTAGTCTTGAATCATAACATTATTATAGCCATACATTGGACTAGAAAACTTCCACCATTGTTTTGTGGGTTTTATATTTATGACATTTATTGTGCAGTAAATATGACCTGGGATTATGACTCCCCAGGTCAGTATGATTATGGCCATACCAAACCTTTAGTTTTTTTTATTTAAGTGGTGAAATAAAATTTGAGAATTTGTAAGATTTTTTTTTATTGAGTCACCATTTGCCAAGACTCTCCTAGCGTTTTCATTTTTACATCGATAAAGCTGTATAAGGACTTGTTTTTATGAGTTAAGCTAACGGTTTTATTGGTAAAATTTTGGGGTACATGTGACATTTTCTCTTCTTCTTGCACTTTTTAATGGAGTTGCGGCAATAGAAAAACAACAGTTCTGATATTTAGATTTTTTTTCTCTTTACAGCATTTACCATAGAGGTTAGTTAGTTTTGTATCTTGATACTTTAATAGATGCAGCAATACCAAATATGTTTATTATCTTCTTATTTCTAATAAGAATAAAGGGGGTTAGAGTTTTCTTTTTTTTAATTTTACTTTATTTTTAGTTCTTTGACTTTAGACTGTAATCACCTTTTCTATAAACTACAACATACTTCCCAACTTTTACAGAGGAACAAGACGTACAAGCTATGCAGCAAAACTTTTTCATTTTATGTAAGCTTCACTATATGAGGTCTTGCTTTTTTGTGGCTGTAATGCCATGTTTACTTTTCTTCCTTTTTGGCCTCTTAAGGGTATGTGCACACTTTGCGGATTCTTCTGCGGATTTTTCCGCTGCGGTTTTGGAAAATCCACAGTGCAAAACCGCTGCGGTTTTCACTGCGGATTTTCCTGCGGTTTCTTCTGCGGATTCCTCTGCGGGTTTTCAACAGCACTTTCCTATTGGTGCATGTTGAAAACCGCTGCGGAATCCGCAGAAAGAAGTGACATGCTCCTTCTTTTTTTCCGCAGCAATTCCGCGTGGCTTTTTCCGCAAATTTCCGCATCGTGGGCACAGCGGTTTTTGTTTTCCATAGGGTAACAGTGTACTGTACCCTGCATGGAAAACTGCTGCGGATCCGCAGCGTCAAATCCGCTGCGGATCCGCAGCAAAAACCGCAAAGTGTGAACGAGCCCTTATAGGTTACAATATTCTATGTGACAGTTTCCCTTTAAAACTGGGAATTAATGGACATGAATGTATCTTAAGAAGTTGTTGAATTTTTCAGTATGTATGACTAAGGGTATGTTTCCACGTTCAGGAAACGCTGCGTGTTTGACGCTGTGCAGAGCCGCAGCGCCAAACACGCAGCGTCCAGATGTTACAGCATAGTGGAGGGGATTTTATCAAATCCCGTCTCCACTATGCGTGGTAACACGCATCCGTCGGCCCTGCGATTCCGGACATGCGGCGCGTCTTTTAAGATCGCAGCATGTCCGTTTACCTTGCGGCGACGCTGCGCCACCGCAAGGTAAGACACAGGGCCCTATGTGTGGGGTGCGATGATGCCGGATGTGTGCAATGAACACATCTGGCATCATCGCGTCACAGAAGGGGGCGGAGCGGGTTTGCCGCTCCGTCCAAACCGCCGGCCATCCTGAAGGTGGACACATACCCTAAGAATGGAAAACTCTTTTAAGCTGCAGATTGGAAGGTTTACCTATTGGAAACTCCCTTTTTAGAAGCAAATAATGGGCTATTATTTAACACATCTATTTCTATGTTAAAGGGATTTTCCACCTCTGATTTTTTTTTACAGAAATAGCCCATAAATGTAAAAAATTATATATTTATAAAATACCATTACAGATCCCCGCAGCTCCATTTTAAATGCTACCTGAGTTTCCCGCCAGTCCCTGTGCTTTCGCATAATGGACATGTAAACACTGCAGACAATCACTGATCACAGTGTTGGTTATCACTGTGGACTGTGATTGGCTGCAGCCATGACATGTCAATACAGTTGGAACAGTATGTACAGAGTAGTCGGTTTCTAAGCTGAGTGCATTTATTCAGTTGTAGGTGGATGTTTGTATAATGGAAAATAAATCTAATATTTCCTGTTGCATACGATAACAGTACTTCTTTATCTCTCTTTATATAGCGCTAACATATTCCGCAGCACTTTACAGTTTACACACATTATCCTCACTGTCCCCGATGGGGCTCACAATCTAGGTTCCCTATCAGTATGTCTTTGGAATGTGGGAGGAAACCGGAGAACCCAGAGGAAACCCACGCAAACACGGGGAGAACATACAAACTCCTTGCAGATGTTGTCCTTGATGGGATTTGAACCCGGGACTCCAGTGCTGCAAGACTGCAGTGCTAATCACTGAGCCACTGTACACAGTGGCATACATTTCCTATGACCTGTGGACGTTTTTAGTCCATAAACTACTGTAAAGTATAAAATAAAATCCTTTCACATTGCTTTTGAGTGCTTTAGTTGAAATTAATCATTTTTCCTTACCTGGGAAGTACTGTATTGTTTGTGATTGCTGCTGGGTACCTGACTTGAATAGATCATGTATACACAATGATAGAGACTTGCTATAAATTTCATTAAGTACAGTCATAGATATGTTTTAAATGCCATGTGAAAGGTAAATTCTGTTGAGAAATGACCACATGCCTATGGGTTTTTTAAGTAAAACTGGTGTATGATTGATTCAGTTTCTTCATTGCTTCTGCCTGTTCACCTAAATGTCAAATGTGGACATTCCAGTTTAAGAAACATTTTATCACAAAGCCAGTTACCGGCCAAAGGGTAACTTGTGTTACTCAATCTGAGCACATTGAAGCCATCTGAATATATCACATTATGAAGCCCACTGCAAGCCGAAGCTTAGCATTTTATTTCCATCGTACTTAGGCTTTTATTTCCATGATAGCACTGTATAGTTCTGATTTTGTCAGCTAATTTTCTATGACGATATCTATCATAAGTAATCATAAATGATCAATTGCATTGACTTACTGTACAATTACCCATAATAATGGCCATAAACTTTAGATTTCCATCAACAGATTGGTGGAATTTTGGTGGAATTTGTCGACAATCTATTGTCTCTACTGTCTGACATACAGTGATCATACATGTTAATGGAAAGGTTGGGGCTAATAGCTATTAACAGTGATCTTATGTCTATCGTCTGCTAATCTATATTTTACCATTAACTCATCCTTGAGCATGATGACTGATTTTATAGATTGTTGCGTTTATAAATTGATTGATTCACTTAAGACTTTTTGTTGTGACTATTTCAGGGCCGCTCAAAAGTTAAATCTATCATCCAAAAAGAAGAAGCAGAGAACAACACCTTCCTTAGTGTCAGAGCCCCCACTTTTCTCAACCAGCTTCTGTGGGATTCTGCAGACTTCTCCTCCACCTGCACCACCATGTTTACTGAGGGCAGTCAACAAAGTGAAAGATACTCCTGGATTGGGGAAGGTAAGAAACAGTTTATCTTACACCTTTAGCTCTAATATGTACTGTAAACACCTTTAGCTCTAATATGTACTGTAATTATAATTGAAGGTACCAGAATTTGTCTTAAATTTTCACTTTTTGAACTTAAAGATACTGTATTTTCCATTTATAAAAATGAACAACCTATGCAGAATATGTTTTTAGGCTACGTTCACATTTGCGTTCGGCGCCGCAGCGTCGGGCGCTGCAGCGTCGCCGCATGCGTCATGCACCCCTATATTTAACATGGGGGCGCATGGACATGCGTTGCATTTGCGTTTTGTGACGCATGCGTCGCTGTGGTGCATGCGTCAGGGCGCAGAGAACGCAGCAAGTTGCAGTTTTTTCTGCGCCCAAAACCATGCAAAAGTGGACGCATGTGTCAAAAAACGCTGCGATGTGCATGCGTTCACATTTGCGTAGTGCGTTGCGTCGCCGACGCTGCGGCGCACAACGCAAATGTGAACGTAGCCTTACTGCTATGATCCCCAAAGCCAAGAAGACAAAATCTGCTTACTAGAGAGTGTAGGAGAAAGATAGAAATGTCCTACTAAATATAAGCTTACTCAAGCTGGCTTGCTACTAAGCTGCTGTGGTGTTAAAACATTTCTTCCTAGACGTGAGTTCCTATAAAATGCAAAACATAGGAATACTCGCCAGTTGTTACCGCCATGAAGCCAGTACAGGCCACTTCTGGGAATCCCAGAATGTTAGAGTTGGAAGGGACCTCAAGGGTCATCGTGTCCAACCCCTGCTCAATGCAGGATTCACTAAACCATCTCAGACCAATGTCTGAGTGGCTGCAGTGGATAGATGACTGAAATGGCTTTGTGCCAGACAAGTGTCAGATGATGCCAGTCACCTTACTGATGCAGCCAATCACAGGTTTCAGAAAGTCTTTTAACATCCATGCGGCACAGTCATTGCTTTCAGAGCCAATAACGACTATCACTGGATTTAGGGATTTAGGCAGGTGAATATGCATTTGTTTTTTATTTTATAACAACCCATGCCTACAAAAAATAAAATAACACCAGAAATGCACACTGGGGCTCCCATTCATATTAAAAAAAACCCTGCGAAGACCAGCTGATTTCAGTGTGACTGATTGACCATCCTATTCGTATAGGGGCCTCTAGACTCTTCCCTAACAGAAGATGTTTGGAGAAAGAAGTACAAGGCATATTAACTTTAAACACCCGATCCTTTTTGTTTCCCAAGAAATAAGCCCCTGGAGGTCTCTGGCAGTGGCTTTCTACTTTCTCCTTATGCAGAACACCAGCATGTTCTGTACTCTAAGCATATAGGAGTAAAAACGGGGTCAGGAAAGATAGCTTTAATTGGGCCATCAGCTGCCAAAGTGTAAGGGCACTTTCATTGATAGGGGATACTGGACATGACCCTGTTTGGATCATCTAGCGATAAATGGGTTCCATACAAACAAAATAGTTAATATACAATAATCCATAATAATAACTTTAAAGTCAACAAAGTTGGTGAGGGTCTTCAGAGGGGTTTTCCTCTCTGACTTAAAGAGGTGGTTATCAAAAGAGAAAAGTCCTCAATGATTGCTATTGTTTGCAACAGAGAATATGAAAAAAGTTGTCCTATGTGACAGGGAACCTGTTAGAAACATTTACCCCTAAACCATGTATAAGGCAATGTAACCATTTAAAATATAAGCCAGTCGATATCTTTATGTCCCAAAAGCGATGTTGCAGCAGCAGAGTGAAATTGTGTTTTCATGCTGAGTGCATTGGGGCGTGATGATGCACCGCCAGCTCCTCAGCCATTACTCTGTGTACCCTTCCTAGTGCCAACATCCCCTGGCTCATAGACAAGTTGTTGGCCCTATATCATAGTGATTACCTATCAGTCAGCCAAAGAAGGGAGGCGCTAGACAGGGAATGCAGTGTGATGGCTGAGGAGCTGAAAGTGCATCATTACTTGTGCTCTACCACACAGCCATATACTGAACTTCCAAATGCGATTTCTTGTTAGTGGAGCAGCACTTTGAGAGAAAAGGAGATTAACTGGCTTACTTATTTAGAACGCTAAATAGTAATATAAATGGTTTGGGGGGGTGGGGGTAGATCTTCCCTTTAAGTTCTTCTTAGTACAATGCGGTACTAACAGTACAGTATATAACATAACCAATCAGATCCTTGTGCTGTACTGATAAGGTCCAATAGAACAGAACTTATGATACTATGCTCTAAGACGTCTTCAGGAGAGCATGTACAATTGCCATCCAAATTGAGCAATTCTGTTCTTTCTGTAGTAATCTGTTGATATTCATTGTTCATTGTCCTATAAATTTACTTTACTGATAAAATGATCCTTGAAGAGATTTACAATATTTTCTCGTCTGTTGGCCTAAGTATATATGGTCTATTTTGACAAGAGGGGGTTGATATGACTGAATTGTGTTCTGCTTGACGTAAAATAATCACTAAATCATGGCCCAGGTCTGGGATTTGACATTTTTTTTGAAAACACCTGGAATAATAATCAACCGTGTATTCAACTTGGGTATTTATGTTGTCTCACTGGAAGGCAGCAAATGTTAACGCCCGGTTAAGTTATTGTTAACCTTGGCACATAGTTTTCATGGATTTCACTAAAGGAAAGTTAACAAATAAAGGATTTAACACATGAGTAAATATAAAAAAAAATACAGTCAGATAATTCATCCAAGTTAATGATTATCCAAGACTCTTGGCTACGATTACCTGCCACATTTTTAGATCCTAATATTTCCAAATAAAGAAGTGTGTACATAATACAATGAAAATGTTGGACTGTTATAATTAGATAAATATGGGCAGATTTACAGTACGTGACCTAGAATGAATACCAGAAGCAAATACTGTGCTGACTGAGACCATTGGATTTGATTCCTTCTTGTGTGTCTAACTCCAGATGTAGCCCAGACAAATGTAAACAGATTGAAAGCCACACTCTCTAAATTAATAAAAAATAATCATTTTCACCCTACTCATCCCCCACCGCACCTCATCCAGTGCCTACTAGCTTCCCTGCCCCCATTTCTGTCTATCTAGAACTTGAAGTACAGAGGCTGGCAGGGGGACCTGGGTAACACTGGAGGAGGAGCAGTGGTGATTTGTATGGTGAATAAAATTAAGTTTATTATTTTAGAGCAAGTCAGGGGTGGAAAATCCCATTAATGTGCTAGGCTATATAGTCAAATATTTTTACAACCGGGGTAAAATTGACCGTTTTTGTGATATTTTGCAGTTCCGTGGAACAATATCAGTATAACTAATGCTTCCATGGCCGTGCCCATTTCTACATCTATGTAATTGCTAATTCTTTTATAAACATATATTTTTTCTAGTTTTAAAACACTTGAGGAAAAACAGTCTTTCTAAACATCACGTGTCATAAATGTCTAATAGGTGGGTGTCTCCTAAACCTGAGGAAGCAATGGTGGCCACATCTAGGAGAAGCTATGGCTGTGCGTAATTGCAGCCTCATACATTAAAGCCTGTGTAGGCTATGGAAGCAGCCAAGCAAAGTGTCTGAATGTCACCTGTACAGACTTGCTGGACATTTATAGAAAAATATGCAAGACTTGTATATATAACAATAAATCAGAAATGAGGATATTAATTGTCAGATATCATATCAAAGACATTTCCCATACATGAGCCTGAGTAGTAGCACCTCTGACAACGCTCATCTTTGTGCCATTCTGGGCACATTTCCACATTGACACTATGACGAGTATTCTCTACAGTCTCAAGGAAGGCCAAAAACAGTGACGGAACACAAGCTCAGCTCTATTGTACTGCACCATGATCTCTTTTCTTTGTAAAGTATAAACAAATAATTAGAAGTAAAAAATAATTAAAATGATTTAAAAAATAGCATAATATATAACGGTTATGTTTCTTTGTATTTAGGCTGTCCCATAAGTGTGGTTTCCTCACCTTGCAGGAAGGTTGCTGTGATAGATTGCCCCATCTAGGGTTTTTAAAGCTATGCATCACTTTGTAAGATCTTCCCACTCTGACTAATGACCCAGTGCAAAATTCTGATTATACCACAGGTCATATTCTTCCACTTCCCTATTTCATTTTATTACCTTATCCTTTATTTTCTTCAATTATCACTGCACGATTTTATGGCCCAAAATCATAAAGCCATCGGAAATGGTTTCACTGCTGCAGTCAATTGATTTCTAGTAAACCTCCTAGCGGCACTGGCTCAGGTGCTGCCAATTCCCACCAGAGAATGCGAGAATGCTAGCCAATTACCTTCTGCTGTGATATAGCCTGCAATGTCTGGTCATGCATGGAGAGGATGCCTCTACACTAGCTGAGTGATGGAATGAGACCGCCATTGGGAAAGGATTACAGGTCACTCTCTCAGCTCACAGGCTTTTTCCCAGCTACAATATACATGTGAAGAATAGACATAAGGTCTGATTTATCATTTGCTTTTTTTTAGTCACTTTTCTTTTTTTGTTCCTTGGTATATTCGTTAATATTACTTTTGTGTGCCTAAATCTTCAAAATGGCACATGTGGTTCATGTGTTTTGAGTAACATAAAAATGCTCTTCATTTTTGTTTTTTATCTTTTTTAAACCTCTTTTAGCGCAAAAAAAACATGTATTGCAAAATTTGCACCACAAAAATGTCAGGAATACAAAAAAAAATAATTCCAAGAGAAGACTGGAGAACATATGAGCAAAGCTGTGCAAACTTTTTAAAGGCCGCAGTTAATGAATTAGCCAAAAACATTGAGAAACAATGAACCCCACCTGCAATGGCAAACATAAACGTAATACACTTTAAAAGATGCAAAATAAAAAGAGTAAGGTGCAAATTGAAAAGAGGCTAAAAACACCAAAAACTAGACAAAAAAATGTGCAAACGAGATAACGAATTGTGCCCAAACCAAGAAAAAGCAACATTTCAAAGACTGATTGCGAAATATTTTCTATAAAACATGGACTATCCAATATTTTTAAGAAGGTTCCAAACACACCATGTCCTATGTTTAAAATAGATGTATAATTATGGACTTTAGAGAGTTTTGTGGGACTAATACATTATGGTCTATCCTAACAATAGTCCAGTGTTTGATTAGTGGATGTTCCTGGACCTCCCTCCCTAATAGTCATCAAAACATAGTGCATGGGGTGAGTGGGGCTTAGTTGAAATACCAGATTTCCAGGTACATACACATTTATTATCTGAGCTGCTGTGCCTGAAAAATAATAAGGAATCCCCAGTTTTGTTGCTTAAAAGCAATCTGTCGTGTCCACAGATACCATTAACCTGCAGATACTGGGTTTATTTGTAGGTTCTAAAGAATTCTAAAGCTTTGCGGTTGCTGCATTGAAAGCATGGCTACCGGAGGAAATTAACCGTATTTTTCGGACTATAAGACATACTTTTTTACCATAATTTTTTTGTGGAAAATAGGGGTGCGTCTTATATTCGGAATATACTTACGAAATACTGTGGCAGCAGTCCCGGTCTGACGCTGCAGGGCGATGCAGCCTCCCTTCCCAGGCTGGTGTGGTGGTCGTGCTCTGTGGTGCAGCGGTCGTGTGGGGGCTCCACCCGTATTTTCTGAAATCCCAGGGGCCCCCGCAGATCCATTGCTGCAATGTGGTGGCCTCCGGAAAAATGCCGAGATCTAAATCTGAGCATGCGCTTCCCCCAGCGGCTATTTTCCCGGAGGCCACTGCACTGCAGCAGATTGAGATCTCGGCAACGAGATCTGAATCCTTGCTGCCATTTTCCTGGAGGCCATCGCAGCAATTGATCTGCTGGGCCTCCGGGCTTTCATAAATTGCCAGGGGAGCCGTGCCACAGCACAGAGTATCACCGCCACACCTGTCGAAAAATACCGGCGGGACCAACGGGAACCCCAGAGCACCACCGCCACACCAGCCTGGGATGGGATTTACCGGAGGTCACTGCACCAGCCTGGACCACCAAACAACCCCTGTGACCACGCTCCCCTTTGACCACTCCTCCACCTGTGCCAATTCCCCCCCCCCGGTAAGCTGAATTCGGACTGTAAGACGGACCCCCATTTGACACATTTTTTTTACCTATTTTCCTTCTGAAAATTTGGGATGCGTCTAATGGTCTGGTGCACCTTATAGTCTGAAAAATATGGTAACTTTATTCCAAGAGAAGCTTCTGGCTTGCAGTCATAAAAGCATGCCGGCATGGCTTCAGTCACTGCTGAGTACAGCGTGAGTGGTGGCTGTAAGCACGCCCTGGCTCATTGACTGACAGCTGTCTCTGCACTGATATGCTAGAGAGGTGACTGTCAGTCTATTTCCTAGGGCGTACTTACAGCTGCTGCTCACTATGTACTGAGCAGTGACTGAAGACATGCCAGAATTCATGTATGACTGTAATCCTGCGCATTTTACAGCAAAAGCCATGGTCAAGAAACAGCTTACAACACAGCACAGGGATATAATTTAGATATTAGATATACTATGGAACACTGTGAAGATAGTTATCAAGAAGTGGATTACATTTGACACAACAGTGACATTACCTGGAATTGTGTGTCCCTCAAAAATTTATTAAAATATAAAAAAAACTGGTCCAGGAGGCTGCCAAGAGGAGTAACAGTAAAGGAACTGTAGGAATGTCTGGTGAGCACTGGTTGTATATTGCATGTGACAACAATATCCAGTATTCTTCATATGTTAGGCTTGTGGAGTACAGTGGCAAGACAGAAGCCTTTTACAAATTAAAACATCCAAGCCAGTTCTGTTTTACCAAAACCTGCAGCAAGTTTGCATAATGCACGTGGGAAAATGTGTTATAGTCTTATGAGACCAAGATTGAACTTTTTGGCCATAATTCCAAAATGTATGCATCGTTGAGGCAGCATTATGCTTTGGGGTTGTTTTTCGGTAGATGGGAACAGGGGCTCTAGTCAAGGTGAAGGCAATTATAAAAATTTCCAAATATCAGTCAGTTTTGCAATAAAATCGTCAGACCCTAAAAAGCTGAAGATGAAGAGTAATTACATGATTCAGCACAACAACCACCCCTAAGCATACCACCAAATCAACCAAAGAGTGGCTTTGCCAGAAGAAAACAACTGTTTTGGAATAGCCAAGATCCAAATCCAATTGAAAATCTGTGAGTGGAACTGTAGAAAGCGCTGAGAGGTCCTTACAATCTGACAGATTTGGAGCGCTCCGGCAAGGAAGAGTGCGCAAAAGTTGCCAATTCCAGATATGCAATGCTGATAGATTCCTACCTAAAAAGACTGAATTATGCCATAAATACTTCACCAAAGCATTAGTTTAAGGGTGTGCACATTTATGCAATCGCATTATTTTACTTCCTTACAAAAAGATTGCAATCTGTTTTTCAATTGAATTTTACAGATTATCGATGACATTAAAGGTGGAAAAGGTTCTGTAATTATTCTTCTTAGTATGATTTTATTACATGACAAAAGCCTGGCTTTTTGACAGGGGAGTGTACATTTTTTATATCCGTATAAATGCCATTTAATCAAAAGAAGAGCCATAAATGCTTTAAGTTAGGGCCTCTGTCCAGTGCCCACATATGACTTATGTGCCCAATGGACCAAGTCATAGTGGCCAAGCCAATGCTTTGCATTGCATCTAAGTGCAAACCAGTGTCACATAATGTGATGACCCATAATAAGCCGGTGGGTTATCGGCTGCAGTTTCTGCAGGTCAGTGTGGACACATTTTTAGAAACATTCTGCATTTTCCCCTTAACATGGTCATGAATTGCATTTTTAAGCTTTAGGTTTGCATTGTACACATGTTCAGAGGTCTGGAGAAACGCTGAATAGCCTTAGCTTTGCATATGAATGGTTTATTAGCCATCTGTAAAAGCAGATTGATAAAGTCAGTAAAAGTTTATGAGCTGCAACTGACCAGAGGAAAAGCAGTCACAATTAGTAGAGAAGATTTTGTAAAGCAGATGTGCCGTGTGCATTTATGAGGTGTTGTACCCAGCATGATAACACTGTAATTTTGTCTTCATTTTAGTCTACTTCCCGCATGTGGTCCTACCGGCCACACATTCCTTCCCGGTCAAATAATGTCAAACGCAGACCTCTAAAAGTAACCAACATCACGTTTTGCCTATGGCTAATTGGCACCAATTTAATGACATCTCTTTTAGATATTATGAGATGTCTGTCTGTGTCTTTTTCACTAATAACTTCCAGAGGTAATCACATCTCATTAATAATGAATAATTAGCAATAAAATCTAGAAGGCCCATCTTTTATAATGAGAGAGTTGCTACTGATTGAAACTTAATGTGAAACATTTTGAGAAAGTCTTGACACGTAAAAAAAGTGCACTGTCTAGAATCTATATGCATCTATATGTATCTATATACTGTGTATTTGACTCTACAGGAAAGCACAGCAGACTACACTTTTCTATTCAGAGAGCCACCACAGAAAAGTAGGAGCCAAGCGGTACACTTTTTTTTTTTTTTTAAAAAGGAATCCCTACAATGTACGGATGCCTAGGCCTACCCAGACTGTGGCCTCTGAGCCCATATATCCAACAGTGGCCATAAATGCAGAGTTGGTATAGAAAGGCTTGTAGGCCATTCAATGCTCCTCTGAAGGATCTACTCACATACTGCAGTCTCAAAATTATTCAACTCCTGAATAGATTCCTTCATAAAGGCAAACCTCTGTGTCAAGAAGTCAAGAACAGCTGATGCATCTAATCAAGTGCTTCATTAGCTCCACAAAGGGTGAGTAAGGTAAAGCACCCCAAACACCTGGACTGAATGGAGCTTTATTGACTGTGACATTACATTGTATGTTCAAAATTAGTTGAGAGATTGGTCCAATAAGTTAATGAGATCATGGTCTAGCACAAACAAGGAAAAGAATGCACAAAAATATCAAAGATATTTAATGTTTCTTGACATACAGTTGGAATGACAGTTCTTAAGTTATATATTTAAAGGAACACTGGCTGAACTACCTGGATGTGTCAGAAAAAGCTGTTCATGGAGCTGGACTAGTCTAATTCCAGCTCTACTCAGCATGCGTTGGTTGTCAATTCCAATGTATGCTCAGTACAAACTCTCTTGTCACTGTGTGATATCCTTTTCGATGCACAGTGACAGTGCACTTCCTTGCCGACACTAATGAAAAGTGATGAGCTGGTAAGAGAGTGCACTGTCAATGTGCATTATAAGGAGATAACTTGGAGAGCAGGAAAAGCACTGACCAGTTCCGCCCCTGAAGCAGACATTATTTTCGGGGGTTGGGGCTGGTCCTTGCTCGTTGCATTCTCTCCTTACAAAACAGACAAGAAGAGGGCACCACCTCACAATAACCAGGGATCTACCTTTCACATACAGAAAAAGTCCATAATGTATGCAAGGAAAGGGCAGTATGTAATGACAGGGATCACCGAATAAATGTTAATGATTTACAAACAAAACATTTTAAAAACAATTAAAAAGCATAAGTAGCTATACAGGTATACAAGACCACAGCATTATAATGTTTTGGTGAAATCCTTAAGTCTGTTAGATGTCAAAAAAATGGGTCACCAAAACCAATAACAATTCGTCCACAGGATTTGCATATAAATAGTAGTACAAATGTCAATATGCTAAAAAATGCTAACAACAGCAGAGGTTGAAATAACCCAAAAGAAAGTCTGTATATAAGCAAATTACCTTAGGCAAATGTTTAGCGTAAACATGTAATATCAACAGATTGCATATGCAAGATTAAGGACATGAAATGTCCAACCATATTACATAAGTATATGCCATGTGTAACATGCATAAAGACAATAAAGTGCATGTGCAATTCATCATATATATATACAGTATAAGGCATAGCAAATAGCAACCTACATAAAGGTCTCATGTAGGGATAATATATGCTGATGGCACAAATACCCCAAAAAATATGGATGGAACAAAGGAAAAGATATATTAAGACTGTTGGTGACCTGTATGCATAGACCGACAGGGGTAATGCGACCCCGACCTTCACGTATCGCCACTCAGGTGGCTTCATCAGGGGGGTATTGTCACTTCAGTGTGTGCTCTCTTGCCGGAGTCGGTGCAGGAGGAGAGTACAGGGGTTTTAATTGTATCTCTTACTCCACACTTGTATTAAATGTACACTTTTAAAGGGGTTGTCCCCTACTTAAGAGTCTCCCAGTAAATTAGCAATGATCAATCTCATGATACCTACGTGTGACGCCATCATGCATTGGAGACCTTTGTGACCAGCAGCTGTACTGACCCCTGATTACATCCCTGCAGCATAAAGGCAGGCCACATAACAGTACCTAGGTGGCACTGGCCACCGCTCGTCCGCCTCGGAACACTTTCATTCTGTCTTTCTCCCATAATCCAGTAAGTGCGCTCATTCAGTCGTATCAGTCAAATGAAGTGTTCAGCGTGCAGCTCCCGCCTCGTCATTATTATCCTTTGATCCATGAACAAGCTAATTTACGTTAATAACGTAATCACCTTCTAAAGAAAGTCAAGGTAATGCGATCAAATGCTCAGCAAATGATATTGTTCATGTTCAAATATCTAGTAATCCTTCACGAAAATGTGTTTTTTTTTTTAGATTATCTAGATCCTATATGTTTCTTTACATTACTTGATAAAATATTGCTCGCTAATGCAGTAAGGGTCGCCCGCAGTCCTGTGTAACATCACTAATAACTAATCATATCTAAATAAGTTTGCTTAAATGACAGACTCCTGTGTCTTCTCTTATCTGTCATTTGCCTGGAAACTGAAGTAAATGTCCTCCATTGTTCTGATATGCCAGTAAGCGGTTTGTCTGGTGGACGCAGTCGTAGGGGCAGGCAATGACACCTACTGGTCATCTTGGAGGCCTACATCTAGCTGTGGCCCAGTTACACTGATACTGGGGGCCAATCAGTATACTTGACTTTTATTCCATTTTATCAGCAAGCCGTTATAAAGAACACGTGATAAATTAACGTTGTGTTGTAATTCAGTCTCATTAAACATTTTGGATTTTACTGGATTTTATTTCCCTGTACAGTGGATTGTATTGAGGCCTGTGGACTGTGAAAATGAGTTCACTGATGGATTCTCTGTTGGCTCATTCTGCAGAACAACACAAAGACCACAGGAAACAAACAGTACAACATTTTTTATGAAATCCAATTGAAAACGATCTATTAGCCCCAAATACATGCATTTAAGGCTCCGCTCCAGTGCTTGTTTTATTTCATCACTGGAGTGGTGGCACTAATCTAAGTTGCATGACTCTAGTCATATACTTACCAGCTGCCATCTTTAGCTCTTTCTGGTGCTGCTCCTGTGCCGCCATCTTGTGACTGACTGGAAGCCAACGGTAACGATCATGATCTCTCAGTCCAAGTCCACGGGCCTCGCTCTGGCCTCATTCTTAGCTCTCATACACTTACATTGATTTCCAAACACCGGAGCGATTCAGCAGGTTAAGAACTGCTGGACACCGACATGTGCACCGCTGGAACAGCTGGAGATGACGCAGGGACATATAAGACTAAGTGCAGGGAGCATAGATTAGCAGCACCACTCCAGCGCTGTAATAAAAAATACACTGGAGTGGTGCTTTAAGTAAAAAAAAACCTTCCTAAAAGTGGACAATCCCGGCTTACAGTATTAAAAAAATGTCCTTATTGTATTATGATTATATTTTCAGGCGACTCATTGTTGGGGTACAACGATTTGCTGTGATTATCAGTATGTATTTGTGGGTTATATAGCAGTGCTAAGCGAGTAACAAGTAAAGGAATTTTCAATGAAATACCCCGTGAAGATCCTGATGTGATCTGATGGCAGACAGCCATATCCTGTTCAAAAATAGTTCTTGTTAGCCCACATATAGTGAAAGCGTGAATTAGTGAATGAATATGCTGTGTGAGTGAAAGAAAGCTGATTATTAGTGATGAGCGCTGTGCTCGGGTGCTGACAGTGTCAGGGTGCTCGTATACTATGTCCATATCTCTGCTGTGTACAGTGATTATTCCGAGTGTATGTCGATATAGTGACTACAGGTAATACTGGGTACACTGAGCTGGACGGGGCATGATCGCCACCCCAAGCTTTTCGTATGCTCTACTTTTACTCACATTAGGTGGATATAGGACTCACAGAGCTGCAAGATCCAATGACTTAAAAAAAATGTGGATGCCTGAAAAGTTTTCATAGGGAGCTCAAGTGGAAAGACATTCTTGCCACCTAAAGGGAATAAGGTTTACCACATGAAGAAAACCCGTCAACATGACAGACCTGCTGTCCAATATAAAGCCCATACCGTACTCTGACAGCTGGCCTAGCATTACAGACCTCCCAGGGGTAGTGTAGGGGCTGGAGCTGAACTGCCTCTCACCCCAAACATTACATACAGCAACCAGTTTGTGTCATACACCTTGCCTGTACATTGTTTTTGTACATTGTTTTTGTATCCGTCGATCATCTATATACGAGTGTATTGCAGCACTATATGGGCTAAGATATAAACAAACGTGAAATTGAACCTGCATTACTGCTATATAGATTATACTTAGAAAATTAAGGTGCTGAGTGCCCACAAGCCGTAACAAGGTGTACCTTTATCTTGAGGGAGCACAACCTATCAGATACGCCTTTCTTAGGCCAAAAAATGTGCAAATTTAAAGAGAACCTTCCACCAAATTTTTCATTTTGAACTGGACAAATGATGTAATAGAGGCTGCAGAGCGGAATAAAACATTGTTTTTTTTTTTTCATTTAGTTTCTCCATTGCAGAGATATAAACAATTAATGTATTTGGTACCTAATGAGTTAATTATTCAGTTCCAGCGGAAATTACCAGAGAGATTTCAGTCTTCCTCTTTCTGATGCTGGCCAATAATAATCAGGGAGAAACACACTGGTGACAGAAGAACACACCCCACTACAGCTTAGTACAGGCTGTGTATGAGACATATTGATGCATCCAGTGTGGAGGCAGGGGTGGTACACTTGCTTTGGCAATGCTAATGTGTATTTGGTTCTGCATTTGAAATGGTATGTGAGAAGAGAGTGTCTAGAAGTGTTTGTAATAAGACTCAATTTCTGCCCTTGGCACTAAATGTGACAGGTGAGAGCGGATAGCTGTTATAGCCACACTCGGCTCTGCTGTGCTCCAGCACATGTCATCACTGCAATGAGGAGAGTAGACTGCCAATGCTATCGTGGGGGGGGATGTTCTTCTTTCCCCAGTGTGTTGCTGCCTGCTTATGATTGGTCAGCTTTAGAAAGAGGAAGAAGTACACGCCCCCAGTGAAATCTCTCTGGTAATGCCCACTTGGACTTTAAAAAAAAATATTTTTTTTAGGTGCCAATTACTTTGATCGCTAATATCTCCGCAATGAAGGGAAAATTAAAAAGCAAAATAAAAATTCTGCTCTGCAGTACCTGTTACATCGTGTGTCCAGTTCAACATGAACAATTTGGTGAAAGATTCTCTTTAAAGGCTAGGAAGGATCCAGCACTAATTTAAATCAGCACTAGGCTTTCTCAGCCAAGGAGTCAGTTAAAACCTACCAATGTACTATACTACAAAAGCACACGCTGCGGCTGTACACAGCTTTCAATCCGCAGTGTTTACTGACCGTGGAAACATACCCTTGTGGTGTACCTTATACACCATGTCCAAATAATCCAATCTCACTGTGTATAAATAATACTGCAATCTATAAACCAGGAAATAAACCTGCAACCTGTGCCACTCCCTTTTATAGATTTAGCCATTAGGTATTGGAGCTGTGCCTGTGCCGCCCCTTACATAAATGGTGCCCAGGGCCGGACTGGCCATCTGGCAGTTCTGGCAAATGCCAGAAGGGCCTGTCTGGTCATGGGCTGCCTTGTCTGCTACATTGTGAACATAATCGGTGTTCTCAAGACTCCCATACTGTTAAGAGATGTGATGGAGCGCAAAGTCGCTGACTGAGTCAGTTACCTCAGCAGGCCACGGGTATCATTAGAAATATTGGTGTTGTAGAAAATCTCCCTTTCCTCCATCCAGGGTAATATTAGTAATATGTCCCATCTGGTTCATGGGGACGGGGACAACATGGGCCTGTGTGATTTCAAATGCCAGGGCTGAATTTCAGCCCCAGTACTTACCTGATGGTGCCTGATGCATCGCACACCCCTAAGACCTTATTTTTACCATGATTTATTGTAATAGGTCTTATTAATAGGAAGTTATATTTAATTTGCAATGACATAGTTCATTGGAATTTTTCCAATATGATCAGCACTTGAAAAGGGTTTATAGGGAGGGCTATGAATGTAACCCACTCTACTGATAACCCAAATAGTATGTCTGACAGTTACCGAAATGTATTTTCTATGGTGACCTCAATGTGAGCGGAAGTATGTATTGTACAGCCCTTAGGCACAAGGTCTGGTAACCTGGATGTATCAGCTTGATTAAATGGATACTACAAGTCTGTAAGAAAGCAGAGCTAATATTCTTAATAAACACCTTTCATACAATTTATTCACTGAAATGATGTTCCGACCACCGTGAGATTGCCCAGGGGGCATCGCAGTAATCGCAGGCCTCCAGTTGTGCAGCATGGCAGTAATTTCCGCTTCATCCTGAAACTCCATTTCCCACCAACCATTGTGTCTTATCCTCTTCAGACTATGCATGAATCCACCTGCTCTGAGTCTGTACATGCGCATTTCTCACAGGAGATCATGGTGCCTCACAACCACATGATTAGCGACCGTTCACCCAGACAGAATCAGACAGACATGTGGCCAGAAAGGTTGTAAAACTGCGCTCTACTTTACATGACCAGTGCTGAGAACACACATTTTCAATGCAAGAAAATGACAATATAGCTAATACTGTAGGTAGAATGTTGGACACAGAAGACCCATTTAACTCCTCGCATGCCGCTGTCAACAAATATTTGGTATTATAATAATGATCCCACGCTTAAGGGTAAACCAGAAAAGAAATGCTTTACGTAGGTTGGAATGTACAGTACACCAAAACCTCAACTTACCCTCCGGTAAGTGACTTTGTAAATACCAACAAAATCCCTCTAGTGGCCAGAAAGCTAATTTGTCCGTATGATATGTCTGTCCACTAGTCCCAGCGGTAGGACCATATATAGCTGCAAGCTCACCTGTGAATGTTGGGTGCTGCAGCGTGCGATGTACTTCCGTGTCTGTAAGGTGCAGACTCACTGGTTTAGAGCAGGCGTCAGGGACTGCGGCACCGTGTGCCTCGGATGGTGACGCGCGATGTACAACCAGGGATGCTCCGGCCAGTAACGTCTCTGGAGATCGCGCGGGGCAAAAGAAAGATGGCTGATAGGCTCCACCTACTAGTGATGTCACGTTCAGGATGAGGCGCCGACGCGCTCAAAAAAGAGGGGGCGGAGCTAACCAACGCGTTTCGAAGAGCCACGCTCTTCATAAGGGTTACCGCTCCCTAGGATGTCCCTTCCTGATATCCTCTATAGCTGAGTCTGTGTACCACCCATTCTTTTAACCCCCGACTACCCAGTGCCTGTGTATTCATGTGTACACCCTAACGCCAATACTGAATAGTTAGAGGCTAAGACATAAACCCTAAATCTATAAGTGATGGAAATTGAACCGATATCCTCTACAGTCATCTGTGATCCCTACATACATTTTAAAATCAAAAATGTTATTTATAACATTAATATTAAAACACAGATACTCCCCCCAAGTCCAGGGTAACTGTAGAGGGAAATTTCTAGTATATAAAATATCGTTATTACGACATAATAACGAGGAGGGAACGGCTAGGTGCAGTACTTAGACTTAGCAGTTTTAAAACATATATAAATAGATATATACATATAAGTCCTACAAACAATCAATAAAATCCTGTAAAAAAAATTTTATCGTGTAAAATTTTTTTATCCACAAGTAGATGTACATGTGACACCGCTTCTCTTCACTACTTTTACTGACTACCAAACCATATGTTGGTTAATACTCCTAAAAAATATATATTTAAAATGCAAATAGCTCCAGTTCCTGATTGAGGCCTTTGGGGTCAGACTATCCAGAGTGAATATTTGGTATTACTGTATTCGTAACAACCTGTACTATCAAAAATATTGTATTATATATTGTGCACAGTGAATGCTGTGAAAAAATATGGAAAACTCTACAATCATTGTTTCTGTTCATCTTGCCTCATAAAAAATGAAATAAAGGCTTTGCTCACACTGCTGTATATTGTCTCATGTGAGAGGATCGGGGCTATTATGCTAATGACCCTCAGCGCAGACTGTCAGAGTTTGATCCATGTCTCACCTTACTGTGATCCGATCCTCCATGAGAGAACTGCAGCGCAGGTGCGGAGAAGTTGGAGAACGTAATTTCTTCATTGTCTCTGTGAGCTTACATCGGGATGCACTCAGATGACAGCTGAGTGCAGCCCGATATTTCACACGCACCCGTGTATGGGCACACTTTATCCCAAAATCAGATGCACCCGCAGCATGCTGTGATCGTTCTCTCCTGCCAAATTAGCATGAGAAAATAATCGCTGATCTGCACTGCCCCATAGTATAACACTGGGCCGAGGGCTGTCCAATAAAACATCAGATAGCATTCAGCTGTGTTATACGCCAGTGTGAGCGTGCCCTAAAAGTGATAACAAATTGTAAGTATTCCAAAGTTGTACCAACAAATATACAGCTCGTCTTAAAAAAAATAATCCCGCACTGAAAAAGTTAGGGCTCTTACAATATGACAGCCAAAAGCAAAAGTTAATAGGTAATAGAGGTAATAGAGCCAGGCTTTGGGCGATGTCGTGGATAAAAATGGAGCGTAGTAAAACTCACTAAAAGGTTTTTTTTTTTTTTTTGTAAAAATAAGAAGTAAAAAACGACAATGCGTTTTGGCTGCATCCAGCTTTCATCGGGTGTCTTTCTAAAAAATGTTCTTGTGTAAAACAAAACTATATATGACCTCCATATAAAGTACCATTAAAAACTATTTCAGATTTACTGTTTTTTTGTTCATGCCTCCCCCCCCAAACAAAAATTGAAAAATGATCAAAAAGACCTATGTACTTCAAAATTGTACCAGTAAAAACTACAACTGGTCCTGAATAAAAAGCTGTCATATCATATTACTTCATCTACTAAAAAATAGAAACGTTAGGCTGTTAGAATATGGTGAACCCCATGATTTTGGCAACAAACCTACATACATTTAGTTTTGCTATGAATGAACTGACACAAAAAGGAAAGCTATCATGACAATTACTGAATGGTGAACTGCGTTTTTAAACAAAATAATTCTGAATTCTATTTTTTCGTTCTTTTTTCCTTCTAAAGAGTGTAATAAAAAGTGATAAAAAAGAGTTAATAAAAAGTTTATTAATAATTTATTTGTACCCCATAATGATGCCACGGAGAAATACAACTCATTCCAAAAAGACAAGCCCTCATATCACTGTTGCCCAAGCAAAAAAATTATTGCTGCTGATACAAGACAGTAGAAAAGAAAAGAAAAAAAAAAAGGTCTGGCACTGATACCAAGGGGCTGGATAAGGTGCATTTTTGTCATTCCTTATAGTAGTCACACAGACTCCTTGTACCGGAGGCTAAATCCAAATGTTGAGATGGCCCAAAAGATGGATGGCACTGCTCCAGTCCAACGCCGAGGGTAATAACCAGGAGCCAGTGATTAATCGGATGTCCTCGTCCTGAAGGCACAGTCAGCATCTATTGTCTCTCAGGGACAGGCAAGGAAGATTTTTCAGAAAAATAAACCAAGCCCTGCGCCAGGCTGAGGCAGACAGACAATTAATAATGCCTCACAAGCGTATCGCACATGGCGCTTAAGATTATCGGGACGATAGACTGAGCAAGTGGCCCAGTAACCAGGATCATTTTTCTTTGTAAGTTGCTCTGCCCTAATAAAACATTACAGCTCCTTCTTTCTCTGTTAAGGGGAAAAAACGCTCCCAAGTAAACGTTCTTCAGTTTCCAATGACAGTGATATTAGTTCAATCCATCAACGGTGCCGTTCCACATTGTGAGACTTAGATCATCCTGCAGGGAGGAATGATAGCGGCAACTCGCACAAGATGGGATTATTTAGGAAAAATGAACAGTAAAGAACAAAAACTTCAAAGAAGGATTAGCAAATCGTTGTTTTTATTTCTACGGAACCAACTTTACCGCTGTATAGCGGGTGATTTATTGGTGTTCTTTTAGTGATCTACAGTGGAGTGCAAATGTAGGAAAACTGGACACAATTGCTGCAAATTTTGGTGAACTGTAAAGTGAAATTGAGCCAAAATTGATTTTTGAATAGTTAAATGCCCAATCTCTTATCAAATAAGGGAGCTGTCGGCAGAACACTCGTACGTCACCCAGTGATCTATAACTCCATGAACTTTAGGGAAAATGGCTTTTACATTATGGGGCAAAGAAAAAGATTTACATGATAAATTCAACATGTCCAGTCTTTTATTCCCCTAATATCTGTCGTCAAGGGAGACTTGAGAAGCCCTAGTGTAACAGTCAGCCAATGTTGCCGATTTTGACTTTTGTCTTATATGTATGGCCATATTAAGTTTGTTAGGCTGCGTACTAGGAAAAGTAGAAATAATCTTGATTTTAGAGCACTGCGGGGAGTTATTGAAAAGTCTCCTCTACAGCACTTTAGAGAGCAAATAGCTAACCAGAAAGGAGTGCCCCTGAGTCGCCCGTCAGGGCCATGGGGTACTCAGTACCAGGTCCAGTACTTAAAGGGACCTGTCACGGCAGCGACCCGGTCCGTGGCCCTGGGCGCCCATGTTAAACGCATAGTCTTTAAAGGGATTTGTAGAAATAAGGAAAGTTCGTGACGCCACCTGTGGTATTCAGTCAGGGGTGACCGACGCTGCTTAAAGGGGTCCTTTGGGGTGATGTTATGGCAGCCAGATGGTATAACTTTCCACAGGTGAAGGAGGTCCCCAGGGCTCCCGTGTGTAGATGGAGATAGTGTAATAAGAAACAGAGGACACAAGGTTGCAGTCTCTTTACCTCTTTACTGAAGCAATTCAGGCAGCCTCAGTCCAGGGCACCAGATCACAGGTACAAACAGGGTCCGGCCGGCTTGGAAGCGAGTTTAGAGCCCAGCTTTATCAGGTGGAGTTAAAAGCCTTCCTTCTAGCACTGTGTTGTTATAGTCCCTTACTGCCTATGGCTTTGTAGCAGGGTAATCTCATTTATCTCTGTCCTTTGTTGAACTGGGACACAAACCCTTATGACAGGTGACTCGAGCCTTTTTACACGGTCTCTATCACGACCCGGGCTCTATGTGTCACTGTGTCTTCTGGGTGTTAAGGCGAACAGGTGATGTATAATCTAGCTGTCCTGCCGGTTTCTGCTATGTGTCTTAGAGTCCCACAAAAGCCTCGGTCTTCCGGCTACCGGTATCTGCGCTCAAGCAGGGATGTAGCCCAGTCTCAGCTATTCTCCCCTGTTGTCACACTCCTGTGCTTCGCTCTCCGGCACGTTAGCTAAAGGTTGTTCTTCCTTCTGTATCTTGCTATCTAGAAGCTACAGCACCTCAGGCTGTACGGCCCCTCACCCGTCCTTCTACCTCAGCCTGCTCCAGTCTGCTGTCCGGCACCAACTGTCTAAACCTTCCTAACTGCCTAGCAACTAACTCCTCCTCTTGACCAGAGAACAGCTCCCCTGAAGTCGAGTGTAGAGCTCCCCCTACTGGACTGGAGTCAGAACGGTGTTGTATCTGCTAATTACCTGTTAAGAGAAAATTTCCATCGCTTCCAAGCGTGATATCACTCTCCCCATGAGGAAAGCAATGCCACTGTGACAACCAGGATCCTGGGGCGTCACACCCCCAATCTATTTCCTGTCTAGTTCTCTTGACGTGCCAGTAACCATAAGCAGCATTGTTAAGTATCTGATAGCTGTCACATGTAACATAAACTTCAAGTTCCAAGAAACCAAAAAGTCAACAACATTTTTTGTCACATCTGTTGTAATGTTGCTATCTCACGGCTTAGGCACTGTTCACACGTTGCATTTTTGTAGTTTTTGTTGTTGTTGCTTTTTTAATGCAATTTAAAAAACTACTTTCTATGGTACCAACAAAAGCTATGAGATTTCAGAAATCCCATGCACACATTTGTTTTTCTTGCTTATTTCCCCTGTCTATAATTGAAAAACTGCTTGGTTTTTTAAATCTGCAGCATGTCAATTCTTTCAGCGTTTTTGTAGTGTTTTTCACCATAGAAGGCAATGAGAAAGGGCAAAAATGCTGCAAAAAAACACAACTATGCATTTTTGATGTGTTATTGATGAATAAAACTAACTTTATTAAGCTTGTACTATAAAAAAATTACACGTATAACACTGTACCATATATTTCTAACATGAATTTTTCATACTAAAGTTTGTTTGTACTTTGTGAGGGTTTCTATAAAAAATGAAATGATCTTTTGCTGATACGTCTCAAACAACTATCATTCTATATGACCTTGACAGCTGCATGAAAATTCTTTGTAAATGAATAAAAACAGTGGATTATCTGGAGAACTGGTAATTCCAGCCAGCGTCTGCATCCAAAGAAAAGGCTAATCACCCAGCAGAGCGACATGCATGGCTTGGCTTTTCTCTTCATGCCTCCTTGATTGAGACAAGATGAGCTTGCTGGCTTGGACAGCGGCTAATTTTGCTAGAACAATTTCCTCAGGGAATGGCTTTTATCCACAACGGATGACTAGTGTGGCAAATTGCTTACAAAGCCACAGACCTAAAGGTCTCTTTGAGAGTTCTCAGCTTTTTCCGATCGTTGTGGTGCGGCTAAATCTGTTAACAATGCTTCTTCTTGTTCGTTAGCCATTAATCTCATACTTCATCATTAAAGCAGTGGGAAGAGGTTAACTGGGTACCATTAACATGGCAGAATTTTACACTGTTTTCAGTGTTTATACCCTAACATCTCTATTCAATGGTCCACACCCATTGCGGATATTCTCCACTTCATTCATACCAAGTCTTCCACTTTTTACCCCTAAAGGTTACCTTTGAAGGTGGACCTATGGACCTGGTGAAAAATTTGCGCTGACACTCAGTCTTATAGTATTAAATTTGCATAAATGTAGTAAAGAAACAAGTCAAATAGGGGCAATATCTGTCTTCTCCATAATAAATATAATAAATAAGTCAAACAAAACTAATATAAACTGCATTTTTTTTAGTAAAGAGGTAATGAAACCATAAATAATTTCACAACTCCATAAAACAAAGTTTTAATTGCCCGTTTGTCCATAACGTTGCTCTTTTCACATTGATTGCTTACACTTTATTGTGCTATTCTGTTTCTTCTGATTGTGTTTGTCCATAAATAAGTAAATATAGCTGCTAGTTCGTTATCTGCAGCGGTAAGCTTAATGCACATGTACAAGGTTTTCCTTGATAAAATATTAGAGGGTCCTCAGCAGTTGTCTCATGTAAGAGAGCGAACACACTAAAGAACATGGACACACACGTATCAGAAGTAGGCATTGTGTTGCTGTATCTGTGCCCTAGAATGAATTGTAAGCTCAATTGGGGGGTAAGCTCAGCAGAGAAAAAGTTGAAGACTTGATCCTTTTTCTAAGGTTAATATTTATTAGGGTAAGACATGAGCCTTCCCAATGAAAAGCCAAAGCTGAATAAGATAATAAAAACTAAAGGACAACTGAAGTATGTATATTTACCGCCATTTATATTTTAGGGAGACCTTTTTTTTAAAACAATTGTATCTTGTTTACACCAACAATGCATTGTACAAGGTATATGGCAATGGTGCTATTTTATTTCAAATGTCCTTTTTTTTCATCTTTTTTTCTATTATTAAGTATAGAAAAGTCTAATACAATATTAGTCTCTCACTTGATTTAAAATCTTAAATTATCCCTATTGCAGACTTGGACTGGACCACGGGTGTACAGGTGAATCCCCCGGTGGGCCTCAGTGCGGGATACTTGATTCACTTGATTCACTATGTACAGACAAAGGCAGCATTATTCATGTAACAAGTTACATTTAGGTACATTTATGAATGATGGTAATGTAATATTTGCATGTAACTGAACTGAGGACCCCCCAAGTCAATGTTACCGGTGGGCCCTTGGCACCCCAGTCCGACATTGCTGTAGTGTCATCTTTTTGTGTAAATAATTGCTGTCTGCTTCTGAAATATGACTGCGTTTATTAACTATTAACCTATATAAATGCCATGTACAACAGAATGATATACTTCATGATTTCATCTCCAGCTCCTCTTCGGGGGAGTGTTGCCTTTCCCAGGAGAGCTAAAGAATGGCATTATGTATCAGATTTATTGCTGTAGCTGTAGGATAATGAATATGAAATATCCGACAGTGTTTGGCCTGTTATGTGCTGTAATGGCGAGTGCTAGTGCTGTGTCATTGGAGGCCTGGGAACGAGGTTTTACAGACATTTGTTGGAACCAGTTTACGATTTTGCCCATGTCACTGCCCTTGTTTTATTTCTCTGTACATGGTAATTATGGGCTTCACAGAACAGTAAATCAGTACCGGGAGCGTGTCCGAGACCTCCGCAGCGCTGCGGAGATTGTAGCCAGTTGCCCCTGGTAACCAAAATGAGCCCGAGCAAATCTGTGGTGATGGTAATGTCTGCTCACTGTTCTGTGGGCACTCCTACAGCCTCAGGTGGATAATGTCACCTAATACATCTTCAGGGGTCTTCTGCTAATCTCGCAGCCCACACAGACTCTGTTTTGATTTCAGTTCAATTTGTCATTGGCTTAATACACATAAAGTCAGGTTTAATTTGTGTCTGCAGCTCAGAGCTCGATTACAACTAATTGTGTCAGACGCTGCAATTTACCAAGCGTTCAAGGCAATTCATATTAGTGAGGCAGGAAGGTTAAAAGAGGTATGTAAATAATCTGTGCTTAACTGGAAACCTAAAAAACAAATGGCTAAGTCTTTACAGCTAGCATATGCTCTGTGCTGCACATTCAAAACTGTCCTTTTTAGTTGCCCAAAGGCATTTTATAGATGTCAGTACTTAAAGAAGTACTTTCCTCAGATGAGCCCCCTGGCGAACAGCTGAGATCTGAGGGAACATTTCAGCAAGTATTCAATTTTCCCATGGTACCACCAAAAGTGAAGTAATACACAGTGCCAGTTTACTAACCTTGACCTGTCAGTGTGATGCATAAATGTATTTGATTTGTAAGCCAAGGGTGGCTATGGCTATATGCAGTGTTACCTATTATCCCCTTCATGACATGTGATGATGTACATTTACATCAAATGTTGTGTCCCTGACTTTCATGGTGGTTCGCACATCGAGCCCACGTCTTATCAGCTGATGATGGCTGATTTAATCAGCCATCATCTGTCTTTAACTGCCACAGGCAGAGCGGAATCAGGCCCACGACTGTTAACCTGTTAAATGCCACATCAATCTGTGACAGCAGCATGTAACACGTGCCGAGAGGGGGGCACATCATTGCACGTGCCCATTGGCGCACCCATGACGTGATCGCAGGGTGCCGATAAGTTGCCATGAAGACCTCTGTGCTTGCTGTGACGATTCTCCTGTGAAAGCCAGCATTTAGCTGGCATTCATAGGAGATTGTGATTTTCTCCATAAATAGCAGGGCTATGTATAGTGCAAGTGATCGGATGATTGCAGTATCAAGGCAACACAGTGCCTCAGTGGTTAGCATTGCAGCCTTGCAGCGCTGGGGTCCTGGGTTCAACTCTCACCAAAGTCAACACCTTGTATCTGCTCCCTGTGTTTGTGTGGGTTTTCTCCGGTTCCCTCCCACACTCCAAAGACATACGGGAGGTGGGAGGTAATTTACATTGTGAGCTCTATTGGGGACATTGATGATAATGTATGTAAAGTGCTGCAGAATAAGATAGTGCTATATAAATAGGTTCCCTAAGGAGACAAACAAATACAGTTAAAAGTGAAAAAAATTTAAAACTTAAAATCATCCCCCTTTTCCCAGTAAAAAAAAACAATTAAAAAATCCACTTCTTTAGTATTGCTGCTTTCGTAATCGTCCGATCTATCACAATATAAAATAAATAAATCTGATTGGTTAATTGAAGCTCACAACAAAAACTGTCCACTTTTGACCCAGTTACAGGTTTACTTTAATCTATGTTCACACTTTGCGTTTTTACAGTTTTTTGCTGTTTTTTATACCATTTAAAAGCTACTTACCAGGAAAAGCTGTAAGATTTCAGAAATCTCACGCACGCATTTTTTCCTGACTGAATTTGAAAATATGTCAATTCTTTAAGCATTTTTGCAGCATTTTTTTATGAATAAAACAAACTTTATTAGACATGTATTGTAGACAAATAACACATAAAAAAGCAGCAAAAAATGCACAAAAATTGCACACAAAAAAGCAGCAAAACTTGCTTTTAGCAAGCAGCTTCCTTACTTCCAAGAGACCAGGTTTGGCCTGCAGAAAAAAATGCACCGTGTGAACATAGCCTTAAAGTCTCTTTTCTTATTCAGCAGTGACAGTAATACAAAGAAAAGCTGTATTGCTGAGCCAACTAACAGCTCAAAGAAGCTTCAACCCATGTATTAAAATGTATCACAACATGAAAACAAATCCTAGAGACAGCTACATCCTAAAGAAATGGAATCGTATTGCGAGCCAAGTCAGTGGTAATTGTAGGCAACACAAATGTGAGCGGCATGATCAGACCAAATGTGCAACTGAAACTTCAAAGCAGCTAGAAAGCTAAAAATAGGAAAAAAATGGGCAAATAAGTGACTGATTTTACAGAACTGAGCACAAAAGCGGCCAGTAAATGGCGGACACTACTCCCTGAAGATGGTGTAACTGTACTTGGTGCTCGCGGGTAAATGAGCAATGATGGGAGATTTTCTCGGTTGGAATCGTCCGGTCCCTGGGCAGGACAGAATGAAGTTTTATATTTTCAGCAAAATATAGCTGCGGGATATTCATCTGGGCCAGTGATAAATGGTTTTGACATTTTCCACAGACATAACTGGTAAGACAGACCTTTTTATTCTCCAATGGAGAAGTCTGCATTATTGATCAGGCGCCGTTTGTTAAAGGTTGCTGGCAAGAATTACACTTGTCTGTGTAAAACAAGAAAACATTTATTTCAGCCTTTTTCTGTTGTTCCCTGACTAAGTTTTATGCTTTGGGGAGATAACTCTAATGTACACATGAAATAATACAGCTCTGTCTGGAAGTATTAGGATGGCAGAAGGGCATAGATTCAAATGAGCTCATTGATCGCAATTCAGATGAGGCATCATGGAACAAATCTGTTTTTTGTAGTCACTTTAAGACTCTAAGGACGTCTGGCGAAGAAAAGTCACTTATTATTATTTGCTTCTTGTAATAGTGTCAGTCAAGTCTTCTAAAAGATGTAAATGATTATGCCGCACATCGAAAAATGCATTGTTGGACTTGAAGACAAATGCTTTATTTCTTTGTCATTAAATTAGCATTTTAGTCAGCATTTTCCCTGTCGGAAGACATAAATAATTGGAAATACCAATTTATTACATGCCATTGCTGACAACAAAGAAGCATATTTTTGGCAGTAAATCAGTTATGTCTTATCTCTAACTGCACCTTTAAAATGCGTCTTCTATTCTTCTATCTCTTACTGATGAATGTTGTAACACAAATTATTCCAATGTGTAGTTCTAAGGAGAGTACAGAACAGCAGCAAATGGCCATCGTATCAGGTAACTGCACGTATGAAATTAAAATAAACAGAAAAAATACGAAACAATCTAGTGACTCTATGACGTTCTATTTCTCCTCGTCCTCGTCATAGTGTTTGCCAAACCATATGGGAAATGGTATTTAACACCAGTAAATGGGAGGTTATAGACTTGGAAAGGGACTTCGAAGGGAAATACGTGTCACTACTTGGGAAAACCTGGGTAAAACTGACATGGAAAATGCTCTGGGGATAATGGGGACTGGAAGCTGAACTATAGCAGCCAGTGTCAGGCAGCTGCTGCCAAGGCAAATATGGTCATGGGATGCATCAAAAGGGACAGAAATACATACGACAGCGTCATTATATTGCTTTACCAATCACTGCTCAGACTGCCTATAGAATAGTATAGGGTGTTGGGAACCATGGCATAGTATGCATTCTAAGTAAAAATAAAACGGTGTCAAAATTATGTTCATAAATATTTATATAATGTCAGTATAGAAATTTCTATAATAATCTGTTCATACCCACTTATGATAAGGAGACATTCATTACTTTCTATAAAATACAGTTTATTCAGTGAATTCCTTCCAGTAAGAGAAGTGAGCCTGGAATTTACTTTCAGTTGTCATGGTTATTTCTTGATTTATATAAACTGCTCATCAAGTTATAATGTACATTTTGTCATAGTTTGCCAAAGAAAGTATAAAGTCAGCTCAGGAGCTAAGACTGCTGCATACCAGGCGGATTCCGGCATCAGCCTGTAACTGCAGTATACACTTACACATCATTTTCCCCCATTTTGGGGGCAAGTGAGTATTTTGACCTTATAATTTTTATGCAGATTTTCCAATTCTAAGCTGTATAAGCATTAATACTTATTAGATGATGTGCAGATCAGGTAATGTGTATTTGTGTATTAAGAGAAAATGCAGCCTAAGGACACAGCACCCTTTATCAATGTGTGCAGAATTATTAGGCAGCTTGTTTCCCTCAGGCAAAATGTGCCAAAAACAGTTTTAATTGGCTGAAAAGTAAAAAAATTGGATACAGTTCTGTTGAAAAATTTTAAGATATTGGTGCGTGATCACAGAACCAACAAAGTTTTTGTTGCAAATAGTCTACTGGGTCACAAAGACAGAGCCCAGTAGTACAAGGTGTTCAGTGCCAAGAGACACGGCCAAGGTGAGGGAGGCGGAAATCAGACCACCACTAAAAAAGACACAAAAATACAAGGTGTTCAGTGCCCAGAGACAAGGCCAAGGTAAGGGAGGCTGAACCCCGACCACCACTGAACAAGACACCGAAGTACAAGGTGTCCAGTGCTCAGAGACACGGCCAAGGTGATGGAGGCTGAAATCAGACCACCACTGAGCAAGATACAGAAGTACAAGGTGTCCAGTGCTCAGAGACACGGCCAAGGTAAGGGAGGCTGAAACCAACCACCACTGAACGAGACACACAAGTTGATACATCAAGAATGGGACAAGAAATATCTGAAGACAGATTTTCTAAAAGTTTTTTTGCACTGGTGAGTTCAGAGTTACCCTTGACTGACCAGATGAATGAGCCCGTGGCTGGATCCGTAACAGGACAGACCTCCACTTTGACTCAAACACCAGCAAGGTGTAGGTACTGCTGTGGGCTGGTATTATTAAAGATGAGCTAGTTGGCCTTTTTATGGTTGATGTGGGTGCAAAATCAACTCTCAAGTCTACTGCCAGTTTTTAGAAGACACTTTGTTCAAGCAGTACAACAATCAAAACAGGGAACAGGAAAAGGAGAGTCAGCCCACCACTTGTTGCAGCACCAATCCTTCTGTGAATGCACATGAACAAGCCTGGGATACCAGCTGTGTACCACGAATGAAATGGAAAAAATCATATGGGTAAAATCATAGTAATGGGCAGCTCTAGCCAGTGTGAATGAAACCAATGCGTTTCAGCTCAAGCGACCCTTAGTCATGGTAGAGCTGCCTATTACTATGATTTTACCCATATGATTCTACAATAAATTCTGGACTTTTAATCCATGTACCTGTCATTGCGCTGGATTTTTTCCTTCTCATTTGTTCACGCAGTGGTACAGTAAAAACTCTGCATCATTCAGGAAAACCGCAGAACGATGCACCATCGCATACATCAAAGTACTCCACTGCTTGGCTGTCAGTAAAGGCATTAAAGATTAGCAACCCACAAATCATGGACCATTCGGTAACTATCAGGGGAACCTTTGGGTCCTTTTTTCTTAATTGGGTAAAAGGGGAGATCTTTTGCACCAGGGCTCCTTCCTGAATATATTTTCTTATATTCCTACTCCATCCCATAGATTTGGCCTGGCTTAAGGAATACTGCTTCAAATATATGGAGGGGTGGTTCCCGCTTTCAATTTAATCATGACCGGAGGGACGCGGAATCGCCCCACATCGGTTTTCCTATTTGACCACATTTTGTCTGGCACCTTAATACATTTTTATATTCTAAGTCAGTCTGGCCTGAGGTGTTCTCACAGCTTTTGACGTATACATAATTCCTGCAAGTTTGCATAACTGTTTATCTGAGAGGGGACTTGTGACTCTAATACCTTCAGGAATGTGTTGTATAGTAGCCTGGATTCACTTAGCACATTTGCCCCCTTCCCCAGTAAATTCATAGGAACATTTTCACTAACAATAAGTTACACAAACACATTTTGGCTGTCTAGCAATTTCAGTTTCATCCATTTAGTCAGGAGATCTTCAGTCACCAGACCCTCTATCACCACACACTTTCTATCAAGTGTCTGTGCACCACAGTGTCAATCAAAATTTTTCCCTGCTTTCCCCTAGCATTGTTATGGTCATTGTCAAAAACAGGGTCAACATTTGTCATTGAGTTGCCGACTTCCTATGGCAAGTGGAATGGAAAATCATAGTAATATCTGTTCTCCCCGCAGTAGTAGTCTTCGGTTTTGGTCAAAACATTCTTAATACACGATACATCCTAGTTTTTTTTTACTATGCCTGCATTGCTGCACTTTCTCAGCCACACAACACCATGTATTCACTTGCTACTCCTTTCCTTTGTCCTTTATCCAACTCATGTTATCTTCCCTGAATCTGTGCCATTTTCTACATCCACACATCCACACTCTGGCATATTTGCCTTTTTTAGTATTGTTCCAACATTCTTCACTGCTTTCTTTCTCTATCTATTGCTATTTAATTAGCTGTTTTAGATCCCACTGTCAGCCCAGCCTGCACACTAAACAACTTGAACATGACTAGGGCCGGTTTTAGACAAAGTGGGGCCCTGGGCAAAAGTTTAAAGTGGGGCCCCAAATGCTTACATATTGCACCATCACACAGAAACATTTCAGATGTATTTGCATGTTCTGAGTTCAGGTTGTTAAACGAGCATATTCAACAATATTGAAGTAGTTTGACGATTGTTCCCGAGTTTCTTTACACTGGCTGAGGAAGAATGATGGGTACAGATAGTCCTTGATATAGCATAATGCAGGTCCCATATAGTACATGTAGTATAATGCACTCCCCATGGTCTTTGATAGAGTATAATGCAGCCCCCCTCATAAAGTATAATGCAGCCCCCCTCTTAGAGTATACTGCAGCCCCCCTAAGAGTTTACTTCAGCCCCTTCATAGAGTATAATGCAGCACCCCTAATAGAGTATAATGCAGCCCCCTCAGAGTATAATGCAAGCCCTTAGAGTATAATGCGGCCACCCCCACAGAGTATAATGCACCCGCAGCCCTCCTCAGAGTATAATGCAGGCCCCTCAGAGTATAATGCATCCCCCTCAGAGTATACTGCAGCCCCCTCTTAGAGTATAATGCAGCCCTACACACACAGTATATTGCAGCCCGACACACAGTATAATGTAGCCCACTCATGGAGTATAATGTAGAGCGCTCTTAGTATAATGCAGCCCTTGCAGAGTATACTGCAGCCCCCCTCATGGAGTATGCTGCAGGCCCTCTCATAGAGTATAGTGCAGCGCCCCTCAGGCTATACTGCAGACCCCCTCAGAGTATAATGCAGCCCCCCTCATAGAGTATAATGCAGCCCCCTCATAGCGTATAATGCAGCCCCACACACACAGTATAATGTAGCCCCCATAGAGTATCATGCAGCCCTCTCAGACTATAATGCAGTCCCCTCAGAATATAATCCAATCCCCTCAGGATAATGCAGCCCCCCACTCACAGTATAATGCAGCCCCACCACACAGTGTAATGCAGCTCCCCACACACACACAGTATAATGCGTGTCACAATGCCCACTGAGTCACAAGCAGAGGGAGAATGATGGCAGAGGGAGTGTCATCTGACACTTTCTCCTCAATCACTTCTTTCAATTGTATCGGCATCCATGAAGCTGATAAGTTGAATGCGCGATGTGGGGGGCGGCTCAAATACTCATAGCAGCCATGTGGCACGCCATTAGCTGAGGGCCTCTGGAGGAGCGGGGGACCTAGACAGCTGCTTGGTCTGCCTGCCCCTAACGCTGACCCTGCCCATGACCTCAGCTTCTTCTTCCAACAGTCCACCTTCCTGGTTTACCTGGATCCTTGTCAACAGGCGACACTCCTATAGCAAGTTAGAATGCTCTCTGAGGAGGATAATTTCATATTGCAGATGGATTAATGTAACTTGAGTCTTGGGTTGAAAAATGGCAGTTGAAACTTAATGTAGATAAATGTAAGCTCATGCATTTGGGCAGATGAAATTAAAAGTATAATTATGTGCTAAATTGTGAAAAACTTGGTAAAACTGACACTGAAAAATAATGGGTGGATGGCCAACTCAACTTCAGTGACCAGTGCCAGACAGCTACTGCCACATCAAATAAAATGACCTATGACGATGACAAGGGGGCATCCTCTATGTCTAGACGAAAGAAGGTTTAATCATAATCACAGATTGCATTTCTTTATTGTAAGAGCAGTGAGACTATGGAACTCTGCCAAATGGTTGACTTGCTATTAAAGTTCAAGGAAGACCTGGATACTTTTCTTGAAAATATAATATTACAGGTTATGGGTACTAGATTTTGTGATTTTATATTGATTCAGGGAACTAGTCTGATTAACATATGTGAAGTCAGAAAGGAATTCTTCCCTTAATTTGGAGCTATTAGTATCTGCCTTATGGAGTTTTGGCCTTTCTCTGGGTCAGCATCTTAAGTTATGGGAACCTGATGCACTTAGGTCTACTTTCAACCTTAAAAACTATGAAAGGTTTAACGGGAAAGCTTACAACGCTCTCTCACCCATTAGACCAGCTCGAGGTGTAGTATGAAGGCTCACACAGCTCTCTCACCCACTAGACCAAGTGTGCAGTAGAGTACCCTTACACTTTGATTATCCCATACATCAACCACACGAAGAGGTGCAGGACAAACACACATTGATGACCAAAACAATTACTGACAGGTTTTCTATGAGTAGGCACGATATCACTTTTGCTTTCTTTCTGATCTGTCTCCTCTTGTTGTGCTCAGGTCTTCGGTTTTTCTGTGCAACACCATCCTTTTGCCAAAACACACGGGAGTGCAGACAGGGTTGGTAGGAGGACAATACTTAGTCCTTTGTGCTCACAGCAAAGACAACGGGAACCTCTCCATCACAGCAGTGGTAGAGCAGTCTTTTTACCAAAACAGGGAGTTTTCTGTCATTTTCCCTGATTCACACATTCACATAACTCATTGGTGATGCCAGAAAATTGTGTACAACCTTACCCGGGAAACACAGAGATAGTGAAACGAAATTGTAACAATAAACAACTTCTTACCGTGCTACAGCTGGAAGTTTCACTGTCACAGATTCTGAATAGGCTGATTGGCTACCTTCCCAGGCTTAAGTTCCAGGTTCTGCTATAGCTTTCGTTTCTGAGTCAGACTATGGGATCACCAGGGAAGCCTAGTCAGGGAGTAAGGCTTTGTTCAGTACAAACTGGGAGAGATACTGAAGCACTTAAGTAGTGGGCAAAAGCACCTCTGTTGATTTTTACAGGCACCTTATACCATTTAATTAACGTAAAGTTCCTATGGGAAATTCCACCAAACCTCCTGCTCTCAGAGGTTAGGTCTAATAATAATCAGTTCACGTCTCTTTGCCAGCATGCAACATACTGTATCTCAAAAGCTTGCATTAGAGATAAGTAAATTTTAAATAAAATATGAGACTAGAAAAACCTTAACCCTTCTATACCAATATGTTAACTTATTTTTAATTTTTTATTTAAGAGAGTAGTAGCACAATAGCAAAAAAAATTCACCACAATATAAACATGACATTTACATTCTAAAAATAATAAAATGTACCTGGTCCAACATATCTGGTTACGCTAAGATAACACCAATATCACACCTAGGGCATGATGTGTTTTTAATGGAATTTTAGTAAATCTTTGTTCTATAGCTACCTATGCATTAAGCTTCTCATTCCCGCATGTTAAGGACCCATTCAGACATCAGTGATTTTTATCACTGATGTTTCATCTTTTTTTTATATGTGTATGACAAGTTTTTTAAAGCTTTTCATATGAAACAAATATGAAAATTAGACAGCACACGGATGTCATACGAGTGCTGTATGATTTATTTCACTGACCCATAGACCTGTATTAGCGAGTTTGATTCATAACTTGGATGTGCGAATGTGTTGCTGTTAAAAACACAACTGCATTCTACATGCTGTCAGGTCCATAATATAAGGGACACCCCCCATAGTGCCTTCTCAATTGGATCCTTATGGGTTCTTGAAACAACCTTGCTGATGAAGGGTCTCTTGACCCAATAAATAGCATGTAATGAATACGAATTACAAAACCTGTGTTTTTGTTGGGTCTGGATTATCTCAATAAATATATGGTTGAAACAAACCTGTAAGACTCTGAAGTGTTGTTCAAGCACCTCTCTACGTATTCCGATCAAAATCAGACATGTTTCAATGTTTTGTTGCAGACCACTTGATCTGTAAAAATACCCAGAGATGTGTACATTTCCATAGAGCATTATAGCTATGAGTTCAGTACATGAAGGACATTGGTAGAACTCCAGCGTGAAAAAGTAACGAGCCATAACTTTACCAAGAAGTGCTGCTTCGAATAGGTCTCGCAATCTGGAAAACATATAGAAAACATATACTGCCCTGATCCTGTGACCGAGACAGTATGATCGTTTCCTTCCCTAGATGAATTTATTCTATAGTGCTCCCAAATATTTATTAAATGGTAACTTCTAATATATTGTCATCCTTAAAATCACATAGCAAATTTACAGACCAGATTTTGAACATTTCATTCTAATCATTTTAACATTCATTTTCCTGGAATTTCTAGTGTATGTAGGGCATGTCATGTATAATATTAGTAACCTATTTGCTAGATATATTTATTCTTCTTTCTTAGAATATCAAATCAATGCCATATTTTGAAAATGATATACTAACCAACACAGGAATTAGATTAGCGTAGTGATATTTACTGAAATTGATATTTCTTAGAGATTTTAAAATACTATTGAAACAAAGTAAAAGTTGAAATGACAAGGAATATAGAGGTATTTAATCTAGTTAGATCAACAAGAGCAGCAATGCTTAAGAAAGTATTTCTCTAATTCAATCCTCTGCTTAGCAGCCAGAAGGGAACTGCAGTTCACCTCTAGTCATTGTATATGTCAAATGAAATGGTCGCAGCCGTATAACTACTTCTTTCATAAGAATGTTGGCTCAAACTGAAAGGTTGTTTGTATGAACTTTGCTTATTAGATAGACAGACAGTCTGGGAAAGTGATATCCTTCTCTCTGTGGTCTATATGGGCTTACATTTTATCAACTATGGTTTGCGGAAAGAAAGTTTATTGGACTTATACCTTGCAATCATCTGGACATATTGATTGAAGGTTGTTGATTAGTAAAGAATATGTGTATGGAAGACTTTTAAACAAAAGTCATGAAATTTCCTGAGTTACCAAATGTTGAATGGGATCTTTGTCAGTATAGTATGACTTCAGTCATATGTCTGACATTGCAGTCTCTCAAGTCAAGAAACACTGATAAAACTCATATTTTTTCTCTGTCGTGTTTTAGTTTCCAGTACTACCAAACCACTCTTTAGTGAGTAGCTTCTATCCACGTCTATGAGAAAAGTTCTGGGTCCATTTTAGAAGTAAAATATATGTAGGTAGTTTTGCACATAATATGAGAATAAGAAATGCATTCATACCCCAGAGCTGGAATTATATACATTTATTTAGTGTTGTTGGTATAAAAGAAGGACTGGGGGAATTAATGGATCAATAGACATGTTGTAGTGTAGGCACAGGAGGCTTCTGTTTGCTCAGTGGTGTCTAAGAAAACTTTTTAGGAAGACACTATTAATTATAAATATACATCATACATATTTTAATGTTTAGTACTAGTGATGAGCGAATATACTCGTTACTCGAGATTTCCCGAGCACGCTCGGGTGACCTCCGAGTATTTTTTAGTGCTCGGAGATTTAGTTTTCATCACCGCAACTGAATGATTTACATCTCTTAGCCAGCTTGATTACATGTGGGGATTCCCTAGCAAGCAGGCAACCCCCACATGTACTTATGCTGGCTAACAGATGTAAATCATTCATCTGCGGTGATGAAAACAAAATCTCCGAGCACTAAAAAATACTCGGAGGTCACCCGTGCGTGCTCGAGAAATCTCGAGTAACGAGTATATTCGCTCATCACTATTTAGTACTTCAAATTAATCCTAAAAATAAATAATTATTTTAGATTGTGAAATTATTAAGATAAAAACCTATTTGACAATTATTGCCATTTTGACCTGCTACCATGCTTCTTGACCAATATTCACTAAAATATTTTAAATAGAATTAAGGCAGACTGTCAGGATACTCCTGCTGCACAGGATAGATCCCAAGCTTTATCTGCCTATGTGGTCTCCCATTCAGGTCCGGCCGCTGCGATTGCTGCTCAACACAGACGTCAGTTCCCAGCGTCTTGCTCAGGCTCGTGGTATACAGTTGGTTACTGCTGGCTCTTCAGCCAAGTCCTTGGTAACTAGTGATATTCAGATACAGCCTTGCACTCTGGAGTCTAAGTCCATGATCACCTTACTGAGCATGACCGTGATGTGGTGTCTTCTCATTGGTGGTCGGATGTTAGCTGCTCTGGTGATGTGGCAGCTCCGGATTGGCCCACGGGCGATGTCTCAGCTGACTGGGCATGAGTGTTTGGGGTGGAGCCTAGCGTATAAAAGGCTCTTAGCGGCGCACGCGGGTGCGCTAGTGTCTTTTATGTTTGGTGTGTGAGGTTGGATACTCTACCACCCTGTATGCACGTTTGTGTGTCTGCCTTTACTTTGAGCCTGTACACGTTGGCAGGCAGGTTGCACACTTATGTGGTTTCGTACCCATGGCTCTCTGCCGGAGTCTCTAGTCTGCTCCATGCTTTGGGTGCCGGGTTCAGTAGTGTCAGGACTGGGGTAACTAGCCACTTGGCTTAGCATCTGTTTCGTTCTTGTGTGCGGTTAGCACAGTTCAGTTATAGAGCAAGCGCAACCCTTACGCTATACTTCTCAGTGAAGGCCACAGGGTATTGGATCTATCGTCATAAGAGTTCTTTCTATTGGCTCAGCATCTTCTTCACTTGTGTGTGCGGTCAGCACAGTTTAGTTGCAGAGTAAGTGTAATCCACGTGCTAACGGCCCTGTGACGTGAACAGGGTTTAGCACTTAGCTCTCTCGGTGAAGTGACTGAGCTTGGTACTCGGTGTTCCAATCACACTGTGTGGCGCTAACACAATGTGCTTAAGGTAACGCTCGTCATTACTCTCACTAGCAGCAGAGGTCCTCTCTGCACGGAGGACCCCGGGTTGCGATTGCACTCTATTTTATATTTTATTCAGTGCAATCTGCCAACCCTAACACTGTCCGCACTCTAACAAAATGAAAACAGAGAGCATCGTCAAAACTGTGTACCGAAAATCAAAAAACACTGTGTAAGTAATATGCCAACTCTCAAAGAGTTAAAACACAAACAGGCTTATTGAATATTTATGAATAACATGTGTGAATGAATGTGCATTTATCTACAATATTTATAGCATTTTCATATTAGTAAATCCAGTCCAAAAATAAATATTTGCCTGGATATCGCAATAAAAATCTAAATACACTAAAAATAATGATGCACTTGTATTGAGTACGCCGGACACAGTGTAGTCTGATTCTGACCGGGAGTATGCATATATTGTGTACTTGGGTCACGGGACCGCCGTTCCCTGCACGGGCACCAGACACTCCTCACTGAGTGCAGGGCGTGCACTGGGGAGATTTACAAGTCTGCACTTAGAGTGACTGCAGACTTGCCCTTTTAGACTAGACAACCCCTTTAAGTATATATAATTTTTGTTATACAGGAAAAAAAGGAAAAAATGACAGATCTAGGAAAAATCAAAGCTTTTGTGCCATTTTGTTTATTACAAATGAAAGCAGTAGGTAGTCCCCATGTCTAGAGAGAAAATCACAGACATAAGTCTCTTTTCACATCTGCACTGGAACCTCTGACAGGAGCCTGGGTCAAAGATTCCACGTTTGTCAACAAAACGTTACAAAGTAACAGATTCCATATTATTCATATGTGTTTCCCTGTTTGTGTTGTAATGGATCTCTCCCCATAACAATTCCACTTTTTTCCTACAATGGATCAGAGTGAATGAAATGATGTGAGCAGAGCCCAGCAATCACACAGTATCATGGTTGTACTTGTGACATTACAATGCACTGCCACACAGTAGCAATATTTCAGAGTGGATGGAGTAAAAGGTGAAATGCAGAAAACACCTGATTGTATGCATTGTCTCACGGCAGCAGTGACATTATTCAGTGTTAGAATTTTCTCAATGTGTGACCACCTTTTTCCGAGAAGGGTGAGGCATTCTTAGTTTTCATAGCGGTGAAACGTTCAAAGCAATAGCAGCGGGTGATTAGGAACCTTAAGGCCAGCGCCACACATCGGACTTTTCCCAGCCTGCGGTGTATGGACTGGGCGTGGGTCTAGTGACCTCTTATATGCCCATGAGGGTGTGAATGTGTGAAGCCAGCGAAGGAAATGTCCATCTTTTCCATTTTGAGAAATCTCATTCTGTCTTCACAGTTACATTTCCCTAGGAGTATATGAGCCTGGGTATATTACTAGAAACTGAAGGAATTCTACTCTAAACCTGAAACATGTCCTTACATGGAGTATTATTGCAGAGACTTGTCTTAGACTGTTCTAAGTTTGATAATAAAGAGAACCAGCACGGATCAGTTCTTAAAAGCTTAGAATATATATGTAGTTGTCGTGGTTCCTGATACTTTTTACCTGATTCCTTTTTTATGCTAATAATTGAATTTCCTATCTAACCTGACCATGACATTGATTTCCACTAGGACTTTCCTTGACCACAATCCCATTATCATCTGCCCCTGCCACTCAGCTTCGTTGTTGCTATGTGGAACCTCATATCCACACTAAGCTGGTAATATGCACAGTCTTTGTAGAGAAAGGAAGCCAAGAACCGCAAACACATGATATCACACAAACACAACAGATATATCATACTCTTAAAGGTACAGGAGGTGCATTACAACAGACCTGGATACTGTGATGGCACAAGGCAATCCATAGGGGGTAAAACAGTACAACTATATGAATATGAATTCACCCATTATATTTATGTCACTGACTCACAGTTAAAGGGGGTTTCCCACAAACAAAAGTTCATTTTAACCAATGCATCTTGGAATAATAATAATTTACACAATTGGATGTGTTTATATAAAATGTTCCTGTGCTGAGATAATCTTATTCATGTGCCCCTGCTGTGTACTGTGTAATGGCTGTGTCTGACCATGCAGGGACATTGTTTAAAAACAGGCAGGGAAATGTTTTCACTCACAAAAAGAATCAACTGCAACCCCGTGATGTAATGTCTGTATACTCTTTTGATTCCCTCCCCTGCCCAGGAGCTGTGTGTTGTGAATTTGGTTTCTGGGCTCCCCCGGTGGTTTCTGGTGGTACTGCACTTGTGTGCTTCATCTCCTCTGTTCACCTGTTTTCCATCTGGATGTGGGAGTTTTCTATTTAGCCTTGCTCCTCAGTCATTTCTATGCCGGCCAACAATGTTACCAGAAGCCTTTCTGTTGCATGTTCCTGCTCCTAGACAACTATCAGCTAAGTTGGACTTGTTGTCCTAAGTTTGTTTTGCATTTTTGTTCCAGTTCTCTGTGATTGAATATTTCTGAGGCTGGAAGCTCTTGTGAGCTGAAATTGCCACTCTGGTGTCATGAGTTGATATTAGAGTCTTAAAGTAATTTCAGGATGGTATTTTGAAAGGGTTTTCAGCTGACCGTGAAGTTTCCTTTTCTGTCTTCCTACTATCTAGTAAGCGGACCTCAATTTGCTAAACCTATCTTCATACTTCGTATGTCAATTTCCTCTAAAATCACCGCCAATATATGTGGGGGCTACTGTCTGCCTTTTGGGGAAAATTTCTCTAGAGGTAAGCCAGGTCTGTATTTTCCTCTGCTAGGGTCAGTCAGTTCTCCGGCTGGCGCTGGGCGTCTAGGGATAAAACGTAGGCACGCTACCCGGCCACTGTTAGTTGTGCGGTAGGTTTAGCTCATGGTCAGCTCGAGTTCCCATCTTCCAAGAGCTAGTCCTTTTGTATGCTTTATTACGTTCTCTTGCCATTGAGAACCATGACAGTTTGGCCGGCCAAGAGTTAAAATAATTGGCAGAAGAAAGGAGAGAAAAGAAGTCTGCAGAGATTTTTTTTTTTTTCCTGAGTTTGCTCATTAGTTGATTCACTAGCATCTCTGCTTACTGCAGCCTTCGTCTCTCTCTCCTTCTAATCCTTGAATGGTTCTGATTTCACCTGATTAATATGGATCCTCAGAGTTTAGCTACAGGTTTGAATAATCTCGCTATGAAGGTTCAAAGCTTACAGGATTTCGTTATTCATGCTCCTACATCTGAACCTAGAATTCCTTTACCTGAATTTTTCTCTGGGGATAGATCTCGCTTCCAGAATTTCAAACATAATTGTAAATTATTTTTGTCTCTGAGATCTCGCTCCGCTGGAGATCCTGCACAGCAGGTCAGGATTGTAATTTCCTTGCTCCGGGGCGACCCTCAGGATTGGGCATTTGCTTTGGCACCAGGGGATCCTGCGTTGCTCAATGTGGATGCGTTTTTCCTGGCTTTGGGGTTGCTTTATGAGGAACCTCATTTAGAAATTCAGGCTGAAAAAGCCTTAATGGCCCTGTCTCAAGGGCAAGATGAGGCTGAAATATACTGCCAAAAATTTCGTAAGTGGTCTGTGCTTACTCAGTGGAATGAGTGCGCCCTGGCGGCGAAATTCAGAGAGGGTCTCTCTGATGCCATTAAAGATGTTATGGTGGGGTTCCCTGTGCCTACAGGTCTGAATGAGTCCATGACAATGGCTATTCAGATTGATCGGCGTTTGCGGGAGCGCAAACCTGTGCACCATTTGGCGGTGTCTACTGAGAAGACGCCAGAGATTATGCAATGTGATAGAATTCTGTCCAGAAGTGAACGACAGAATTTTAGGCGAAAAAATGGGTTATGCTTCTATTGTGGTGATTCAACTCATGTTATATCAGCATGCTCTAAATGTACTAAGAAGGTTGATAAGTCTGTTTCAATTGGCACTTTACAGTCTAAGTTTATTCTATCTGTGACCCTGATTTGCTCTTTATCGTCTATTACCGCGGACGCCTATGTCGACTCTGGCGCCGCTTTGCGTCTTATGGATTGGTCCTTTGCCAAACGCTGTGGGTTTGATTTAGAGCCTCTGGAAGTTCCTATACCTCTGAAGGGTATTGACTCCACGCCATTGGCTAGTAACAAACCACAATACTGGACACAAGTAACTATGCGTATTAATCCGGATCACCAGGAGATTATTCGCTTCCTTGTGTTGTATAATCTACATGATGTGTTGGTGCTTGGATTGCCATGGCTGCAATCTCATAACCCAGTCCTCGACTGGAAAGCAATGTCTGTGTTAAGCTGGGGATGTCAGGGGACTCATGGGGACGTACCTTTGGTTTCCATTTCGTCATCTATTCCCTCTGAGATTCCGGAATTTTTATCTGATTATCGTGACGTTTTTGAGGAGCCTAAACTTGGTTCATTACCTCCGCACAGAGATTGCGATTGTACTATAGATCTGATTCCGGGCAGTAAGTTTCCAAAGGGTCGTTTATTTAATCTATCTGCCTGAACATGCTGCTATGCGGGAATATATTAAGGAGGCCTTGGAAAAGGGACATATTCGTCCTTCGTCATCTCCCTTAGGAGCCGGTTTTTTCTTTGTAGCTAAAAAAGATGGCTCTTTGAGGCCGTGTATTGATTATCGGCTTTTGAATAAAATCACGGTTAAATATCAGTATCCTTTGCCATTGCTTACTGATTTGTTTGCTCGAATAAAGGGGGCCAAGTGGTTCTCTAAGATTGATCTTCGTGGGGCGTATAATTTGGTGCGAATTAAGCAGGGGGATGAGTGGAAAACCGCATTTAATACGCCTGAGGGCCATTTTGAGTACTTAGTAATGCCTTTTGGTCTTTCAAATGCCCCTTCAGTCTTTCAGTCCTTTATGCATGACATTTTCCGTGATTATTTGGATACATTTTTGATTGTGTATCTTGATGATATTTTGATTTTTTCGGATGACTGGGACTCTCATGTCCAACAGGTCAGGAGGGTTTTTCAGGTTTTGCGCTCTAATTCCTTGTGTGTAAAGGGTTCTAAGTGCGTTTTTGGGGTTCAAAAGATTTCGTTTTTGGGGTACATTTTTTCCCCCTCTTCCATTGAGATGGACCCTGTCAAGGTTCAGGCTATTTGTGATTGGACGCAACCCTCTTCTCTTAAGAGTCTTCAGAAGTTTTTGGGCTTTGCTAATTTTTATCGTCGATTTATAACTGGTTTTTCTGATGTTGCTAAACCGTTGACTGATTTGACTAAGAAGGGTGCTGATGTTGCTGATTGGTCCCCTGCTGCTGTGGAGGCCTTTCGGGAGCTTAAGCGCCGCTTTTTTTCCGCCCCTGTATTGCGTCAGCCTGATGTTACTCTTCCTTTTCAGGTTGAGGTTGACGCTTCAGAAATCGGAGCTGGGGCGGTTTTGTTGCAGAAAAGTTCCGACTGCTCCGTGATGAGACCTTGTGCGTTCTTTTCTCGTAAATTTTCGCCCGCTGAGCGAAATTATGATATTGGTAATCGGGAGCTCTTGGCTATGAAGTGGGCTTTTGAGGAGTGGCGTCATTGGCTTGAGGGGGCTAGACATCAGGTGGTGGTATTGACCGACCACAAGAATTTGATTTATCTTGAGTCTGCCAGGCGCCTAGATTCCTAGAATCCTAGACAGGCGCGCTGGTCGTTATTTTTCTCTCGGTTTAATTTTGTGGTTTCTTATCTACCAGGTTCTAAAAATGTGAAGGCGGATGCCCTTTCTAGGAGTTTTGAGCCTGATTCCCCTGGTAATTCTGAACCTACAGGTATCCTTAAGGATGGAGTGATATTATCTGCTGTTTCCCCAGAATTGCGACGGGTCTTGCAGGAGTTTCAGGCGAATAGACCTGATCGTTGCCCGCCTGGTAGAATGTTTGTTCCTGATGATTGGACCAGTAGAGTCATCTCGGAGGTCCATTCTTCTGCGTTAGCAGGTCATCCTGGAATCTTTGGTACCAGGGATTTGGTGGCTAGGTCCTTCTGGTGGCCTTCCCTGTCGCGAGATGTGCGAGGTTTTGTGCAGTCTTGTGATGTTTGTGCTCGGGCCAAGCCTTGTTGTTCTCGGGCTAGTGGATTGTTGTTATCCTTGCCTATTCCGAAGAGGCCTTGGACTCACATCTCCATGGATTTTATTTCTGATCTCCCTGTTTCTCAGAAGATGTCTGTCATCTGGGTGGTGTGTGACCGTTTCTCTAAGATGGTCCATTTGGTTCCCTTGCCCAAGTTGCCTTCCTCATCCGAGCTGGTTCCTCTGTTTTTTCAAAATGTGGTGCGCTTGCATGGTATTCCGGAGAATATCGTTTCTGACAGGGGAACCCAATTCGTGTCTAGATTTTGGCGAGCGTTCTGTGCTAGGATGGGCATTGATTTGTCTTTTTCGTCTGCTTTCCATCCTCAGACTAATGGCCAGACCGAGCGAACTAATCAGACCTTGGAGACTTATTTGAGGTGTTTTGTGTCTGCGGATCAGGATGATTGGGTTGCCTTTTTGCCCTTGGCGGAGTTTGCCCTCAATAATCGGGCTAGTTCTGCCACCTTGGTTTCTCCTTTCTTCTGTAATTCGGGGTTTCATCCTCGTTTCTCTTCCGGTCAGGTGGAGTCTTCGGATTGTCCTGGAGTGGATGCTGTGGTGGAGAGGTTGCATCAGATTTGGGGGCATGTGGTGGACAATTTGAAGTTGTCCCAGGAGAAGACTCAGCATTTTGCCAACCGCCGTCGTCGTGTTGGTCCTCGTCTTTGTGTTGGGGACTTGGTGTGGTTATCTTCTCGTTTTGTCCCTATGAAGGTTTCTTCTCCTAAGTTTAAGCCTCGGTTCATCGGCCCGTACAAGATATTGGAGATTCTTAACCCTGTGTCCTTTCGTTTGGACCTCCCTGCATCTTTTTCTATTCATAATGTCTTCCATCGGTCATTGTTGCGCAGGTATGAGGTACCGGTTGTGCCTTCCGTGGAGCCTCCTGCTCCGGTGTTGGTTGAGGGTGAGTTGGAGTACGTTGTCGAGAAGATCTTGGACTCCCGTGTTTCCAGACGGAGACTTCAGTATCTGGTCAAGTGGAAGGGCTACGGTCAGGAGGATAACTCTTGGGTGACAGCCTCTGATGTTCATGCCTCCGATTTGGTCCGTGCCTTTCATAGGGCTCATCCTGATCGCCCTGGTGGTTCTGGTGAGGGTTCGGTGCCCCCTCCTTGAGGGGGGGGGTACTGTTGTGAATTTGGTTTCTGGGCTCCCCCGGTGGTTTCTGGTGGTACTGCACTTGTGTGCTTCATCTCCTCTGTTCACCTGTTTTCCATCTGGATGTGGGAGTTTTCTATTTAGCCTTGCTCCTCAGTCATTTCTATGCCGGCCAACAATGTTACCAGAAGCCTTTCTGTTGCATGTTCCTGCTCCTAGACAACTATCAGCTAAGTTGGACTTGTTGTCCTAAGTTTGTTTTGCATTTTTGTTCCAGTTCTCTGTGATTGAATATTTCTGAGGCTGGAAGCTCTTGTGAGCTGAAATTGCCACTCTGGTGTCATGAGTTGATATTAGAGTCTTAAAGTAATTTCAGGATGGTATTTTGAAAGGGTTTTCAGCTGACCGTGAAGTTTCCTTTTCTGTCTTCCTACTATCTAGTAAGCGGACCTCAATTTGCTAAACCTATCTTCATACTTCGTATGTCAATTTCCTCTAAAATCACCGCCAATATATGTGGGGGCTACTGTCTGCCTTTTGGGGAAAATTTCTCTAGAGGTAAGCCAGGTCTGTATTTTCCTCTGCTAGGGTCAGTCAGTTCTCCGGCTGGCGCTGGGCGTCTAGGGATAAAACGTAGGCACGCTACCCGGCCACTGTTAGTTGTGCGGTAGGTTTAGCTCATGGTCAGCTCGAGTTCCCATCTTCCAAGAGCTAGTCCTTTTGTATGCTTTATTACGTTCTCTTGCCATTGAGAACCATGACAGCTGTGGTATGATCAGACCATGTCCCTGTACGGTCAGACACAGCCATTACACAGTACACAGCAGGGGCACATGTATAAGATTATCTCAGCACCGGAACGTTTTATTTAAACGCATCCAATTGTGGAAATTCTTATTATTCAAAGATCTATTGATTAAAATGAACTTTTGTTTGTGGGAAAACCCAACGCTGATTTACCACAGCGGCTGCATTTCATAACAATGTCCTTTGATAATGTCACGTGAGCCGCAGGAAAACCAGTACTGGCACCAGAGGGGAGTCTAAGTGTTCTTATTTTACTGGGGAGTAACATAGGGATTGAAAATGGGTTGTCCGACTAACAGACCACCTAATGTGAATGTCTGCTTGTCCCCAGATTTCTGTACACAGTACTTCCACCGCATGTGTTACCTACTCATTAGCTACTTTGCCAGTATTTCATGGTACACCTTACGGACAGAAGTATTGGGACACCTTTACATTCCACCTATAGGAGCTTTTATGACATCTCATTCTACATCTTTAGACATTAATATGAAGTCGGTTAAAACAGCTTCCACTTTTCTGAGAAGGCTTTCTGCGAGATTTTGGTGTGTGTCAGTGTGAATGTTTACCCATTCACAAGAAGACCATTTGTGAGGTCAGACACTGATGTTGTACGAAAGGGCCTGACTCTGGTCTGATTCATCCCAGAGATGGTCGAAGTCTGTGTGGTCCAGTCAAGTTCTTCCACACCAAACTCAGTCAGCCATTCCTTTAGGGATGTTGCTTTGTGAATCAGTGCACTGTAATGCTGCAGCAGAAAGGGACATTTCCCTAATCTGTTGCTACAATGTTGCAAGTGCACAATTGTCCAAAATGTCCTACTATGCTAAAGCAATAAAACTTCCCTCCACTGCTACTAAATAAGAGGCCAGCCCCTGAAAACATCCCCATAGCAGTATACCATCTCCACCAAACTTTACTTTTGGCACTTTGCAGTCGGGCAGGTAACTCTCCTGGCATCCACCATACCCCGACTCGTCCATCAGACTGCCAGGTAGAACAGCTTAACTTGCCAAACCACAGAACATTTTCCACTTCTCCAGAGTATAGAGGCAGTGTGCTTGCCATTGTGCTTGGTGATGTAAGGCTTGCATGCAGCTGCTCTGTCATGAAGCTCCTGGGTTCCAGTTTTTGTTCTGATGTTAATGCCAGAGGAGGTTTGGAGCCCTGCAGTTATTGAGTCAGTAGAGCGTCGGTGACTTATGCACATCAATATTAGGCGACTACTCGCTATAACTTTACTTGGTGGCTACTTTGTGGCTCAGTTGTTCTGGTTCCTAAATGCTTCCACTTTTCAATAATACCACTCACAGTTAATTGTGGAATATTTAGGATTGAAGACATTTCACAAATGACTTGCTGGAACGGCGGTGTCCTAATACAGTACCATGCCCTATAGAAGGAGCCATTCTTTCACAAATGTTTGTAAAGGCAGACTACATGGCTAAGGCCTCAATTGTATATATCTGTGACAATGGGACTGAGTGAAAAACTGAAAATCAATGACTAAGACCCAATACCTTTGACCATACGGTGATTATCTCCTATAGTATTCGTGGGAATTACACACTGGGGTAGATTTAGTGCATTTATGTTTACCTGGAAATTAATGTACAAGGAAATCACATATATACGTGATGTACACTGATGGCGGCTCAACTGCACATGTAAGAATTTACTCGATTTACAGTAAGAACTAAAAAATAGTTGACAAGAAGGAACATATTGCAAAATGTCTAAAAACGCAACTTGGCGATGACACATATGGCTGCTAGCCAGGCATGACAACGTTGTGGCTGTTACTTCAGTTGTTGCAGTTTTTCATGAACAGAGCAAATAAAGTTCATGTACTTTACATGGCATAGACAGGTGAGATCGCTGGATGTGACACAAGTGGTTATTATTACAGCTAAAGCCAAAGGATTCAAACAGAAGTCCCATTTTTTCACACTTCTGAGATTGTAAGAAAATGGATACTTTTTTGGCGTCAGTGATTTTTTTCTGGTGAACTATGACAGACGTTTTGTCGTGATTAACGTATATGTGTCTTTAAGTGGCTTTCTGAGGTGGAAATCCTCGGGAATGATGTGATGAAGGTGAGCAGTCCCAGAAACCTGATATTTATTATTCTTTCCTAAATTGGCGATGGCTGCCGCTGAAGCAGAAGCCGTGTGAGTGCTCTCACTAATCAGGAGAGGTATCATCTTAAAGCCCATTAATTGCACAGGATTACTCAAATATGTTGCCTTAATCCCACGGGAATAATGACGCGCTGGAAGCCAAACACAAAAGGACAATTTGCTTTTGGCTGAGGAGAAAATGTTTACATAAATCTTGTGTGAATAGTTTTCAGAATTAAAGAAAAAATAATGCGGATATTATTCACATTTCACTTATCGCTGCTCATGCCGATAATATTATTTTGTAATAAATTGAAAACCACCCGTGAAGTCACAGGGCTTACTAGCCACTGAAATGTCAGAAATAAACGTTTATTTACCGTATATGTACCGTAAGCCGACATTTCCACCTGAGGAATTTTGTGGTTTCTCTGGTAAAACACGAGGAATAATACTATCGCCCAATCTGGTATATCACAATGAAAGCAGCCTGGAGTCACACCAGCGTACGTGGTCCGGTGCGAGATGCTAGTGACCCTCGGCCCAGCTCTGCCCAGTGTCAGTGCTCAGCGCTCCGATCCTCTCACATGCGTTTTACATCTGCTGCTGAGAACTACTTTATGAATTGGGTCCAAAGTTTGTAAGAGTTAGGGTATGTGTCCACGTTCAGGAAACGCTGCGTGTTTGGCGCTGTGCAGAGCCGCAGCATCAAACATGCAGCGTCCAGATTTTACAGCATAGTGGAGGGGATTTTATTAAATCCCGTCTCCACTATGCGTGGTAACACACACCCGGCGGCCCTGCGATTCCGGACATGCTGCACGTCTTTTAAGATCGCAGCATGTCCGTTTACCTTGCGGCGCCGCTGCGCCGCCGCAAGGTATATCACAGGGCCCTATGTGTGGGGTGCGATGATTCCGGATGTGTGCAATGAACAAATCCGACATCATCGCGTCACAGAAGGGGGCGGAGAGGGTTTGCCGCTCCGTCCAAACCGCCAGCCATCCTGAAAGTGGACACATACCCTAAGGGCTCGCTTTCATAGCGATTAAATCGCATTTCTGCCAATGTAATCCCATGCTTGTGTTCCCAATGGTGTTCTTTTTCCTGCTCTGATTGGATCGCGATCGGACAGACAAAAAACACAACATGCTGCGATTGCTTGCTGAACTCCGATCGCACGCACACACACCCATATAAATCTATGGAAACATTGCATTCCACAGTGCAGTGCGATTCCCGCCGACGCCGGCAATGGAGGAGATGGAGAAATGAATTTCTCTGTCTCCTTCGCAACTATGCTCCGATCCTGTCATGTAAGAGAATGGGCGCACAGAGCACTGACACTCGGATCACACTCGCAGCAGAGCAGGACACAGCTGTAATTAGCACATCGCACCGAGCATCGGATGTGATACCCTAGTGTGTCTCCGGCCTTAATTTGGTGTGTGCCTTGTATGGCAGGGTCAGACGGCCATATTGAGAACAGGCCAACCACATCTGCAATTGCCTGTCTACCCAGGACGGGAGCTGCAGCTGCCCACATTATTTTGATACTTAAAACAGACCACAACAGTGTATTTTTTTTTTTCATACAACTTGCCATGTGCACTGGCACACATGGACAGCACACAGGCTGATTATGTTCTCCTGTGAACCAGCCCTTGCACTTAATTCACTTGTCTGTATTATATCTGATCTGACTGTGGTTTTCCTGACCTGAACCAGCAGCCTCGCAGCCAGCAGTCTAACACAACTGTGAATTCATCAGACAGATTAGTGCATCACATCCAATGCAAGAGCATCGGACGCAATATGCTAATGACACTCGGCTCTAGCTCAAGTGCCAGTGCTCTGTGCTCCGATCCTCTCACACAGAGAGACTCTGAGCACAGGTATGGAGGTGACAGAGACATTAATTTCTCCATCTCTTTCATTGCCGGCGTCTGCGGAAATCGCACTGCACTGTGGTGATATGAGAGTGCAGTGCAATGTTTCACACGCACCCGTAGACTTATATGGTTGCGTGAGATCCAAATTCCACATGCAATCACAGCATGCTTTGTTTTCTTTTCTGTCCAATCGCGATCTGATCAGAGCTGAAAAAACATACAATATGAGTCCCACACAGTCCCCCTATATACAGTATAATCCTTCACATCAGGGGCGGACACAGACAGCTTGGGGCCCCTGTGCAGGAAATATGTCTGGGCCCCCCTCCCTTTAAGGCGACAAAGCTATATATATATAATATATATATAGCCACATACATGTATATAATACATAGTCTCCTTTATTATGTGTATTGCCATCCCTTATTATACAGTGCCCGTCTCTTGTTATTTACAGTACCGTCCCTTACATACTGGATTTTATAGAGCCCTTTTTTTATTACATACCATCCTGTCTTGTTAGCTGTATAATGCAATGATGGCTGATGGAGCATGGGAAAGCTTCTTTTCTAAAGGAGGAGCTAATGGACTGGTCATCTGGTCACCGGCTCCTCCATCAGTAGTCATTTTACATCTAACAAGAGAGGGGACTATGTAATAAAAGAGGGCGCTGTGAATAACAAAAATAACAAGAATACACTATGTAAGAGACAGCACTGTACATAACAGCAGAGATAGCTATATAATAAGGGACGGCACCATATATACTAGAGAGGATGCTATGTAATAAGGGACGGTGTAATACATAACAAAAGAGGAAACAATGTAACTAAGGATGGTGTTATACATAATAAGTGAGTACACTGTACACTAAGGGACTGTGTCATACATAAGTGAGTACACTATATACTAAGGAACTGTGCTATACATAGTAAGTGAGTACACTTTATACTAAGGGACTGTGTTAGACATAATAATCAATAATAACGTCTTCCTCCACCTCCCCCTGTTCTTAAATCCATTATAAATCCCTCTTCCTCCCATCCCAATCCCCCATACCCCTCATTGTCCTCCTCCCCGCATCCCATTACTGCCCTCTCCCCCACCTCCATGATTGCCCTCTTCGTCACCTCCATCATTGCTTTCTCCCCACCACCCCATTATTGCCCATTCCACCACCTCCATCATTGCCTCCTTCCCACCACCCTATCATTGTCCTTTCCACTGCCACCATCATTGCCTTCTCCCCCACCACCCCATCATTACCCATTCCACCACCTCCATCATTTCCTCCTCCCCACCACCCCCATTATTGCCCATTCACCACCTCCATCATTTCCTTCTCCCTCACCACCCCCACTATTGCCCTTTCCACCACCCCCATCATCGCTTTCTTCCCCATCACTGCCCTCTGTCAACCCAATCATTGCCTTCTGCCCCATCACCCCATCATTGCTCTCTCCTCCACCTACACAAACAGACAGCACCATTCACCTCTCTGCATACACACACACAGAGACACAGTACCATTCACCTCTCTGCATGCATCCACACACACACACACAGCACCATTCACCTCTCTGCATAGACACACACACCTCACCTCACCGCATGGTATCCTGAAGCCGCACTATCATCGCCGGCAGCTCCCTGTCTCGCATAGCCGTTGCGCTGAATGATGATGTCATTCAGCTGCTGCTGTGTGAGACAATAAGTGCCAGGCAGGAAGCCGGACAGATCCATTCCCTGCAGCTCCGCTGCCATTTTCTCTTGCAGCCAGGATTGCTCCCTGCCCGCCGCGCATGAGGGCAATCTGGCCAGGGCCCCCCCGGAGCCTCGGGGCCAGATTGCCCTCATTAATAGCCCTGCACCGGTTGAACCAGCAGTATGTCCGCCCATGCTTCACATAGCCTCCTATATACAGAATGATCCCCCACATACCCCTCACATAGCCCTCTATCTGCAATATGAACCCCCAAAATAGCCTCCTATATACAGCATGAGTCGCCACATAGCGTTTCTCTATACTGTATGAGACCTGAAGTTGCCACCTGTATACAGTATGAGCTCTCACACAGCTCTCCTAAATACAGTATAAGCTCCCACATAGCCTCTTATACACATTATCATCCCCCACATAGCCTCTCTATATACATTAATATGAAAGAAAAAAAAAGTTATTCAGCTCACCATTAGATGAATTTCTCTGGCTTTGGGTATGGACTCCTGGATGGTGCTTGGAAAAAGCGGCTGTGGTAATCCAACAAAAAAGTTCCAACAACAGACATCCAAAACATGCATGTTTTTAAAGGCATTGTAATAAAATGAAGTTTTTAACGTCCAGTCCATAACCTGATTTTGGATGTCTGTTGCTGGAACTTTTTTATTTGATTACCTCTCTATATACAGTATGAGCCTCCACAAAGTACCCATATATACAGTATAATCCTTCACATAGCTTCCTATATACAGCATGATCCCACACATAGCCCTCTAACTGCAATATGAGCCCCCCACATAGCCTCCTATGTACTTGAAAACTTTCCATAAACATATGAGAAAAAAACAACAACACATACTCACCTCGTTCCCGTTCCCCTGGTGCTCTGCTCCGGTCTCGTGTGCACTGACTGTCCCTCACAGCAGACGTGATGAAATAATGGCATCGCGTCTGCTGGCTCAGTCACACACTGATTGGTGGAAGAAGACAGCAACACCTCTTCCACCACTGTATTAGGCTGGTTTTCACATTTGCGATCGGGAGGGCTGCGGATGGCTGCCTACTTCCTCCTTTCTTCCTCCCTAAAGCTCCGCCTACTTCTGTATGCGTCCTGCGTTTCCTTGCGTACCTATCTTTAACATTGGGTACGTAGGGACATTTAACATTGTTGTGCATTTGCCGCACACGTCAAATCGGCGCATGCGGACGTATCTGCATACAATGCACGTCCCTGCGTACCCAATGTTAAAGATGGGTACGCAGGATTCATACAGAAGTAGGCGGAGCTTCAGGGAGGAAGAAAGGAGGAAGTAGGCAGCCATCCGCAGCCCTCCCGATCGCAAATGTGAAACTAGCCTTAATCCCTACCTGCTTCCTGAGGGGATGTGGGTAATGGTGACAGAGGGCGGCTGCGGACAGGCCTCAGGCAGAGGGGCAATGGCCATTGTATTCAGCCCTCCGGCTGTCTCGGTCCGCACCCTGGACTGGAACAGCCAGAAAGCCTGGTGTGGGCTGCTGGCCGCATTTTGCCCAGCTCCGGTATATTACACTCCAGCATCTATTTTATTTCTGATGAAACCAAAGTATCTTTACGTAGCAATGAAAAAGGAGAAAATGAGGGCACTCACCAATCTTTCACGTTCTTAGTCCTTTATTGCAACATGATCCAGTTAAAACACATGGCCGGGGAAGAGAGAGAGCCGAAGCCCGTGTGAGCAGGCGAGAGACGACAGCTGTTTCGCGCTGTGCTTTGCGCTTCTACAGGTCAGCTGTATCTTTACTATCACCTTGTTAGATACATTTAGATACATTTTGGCCCAGTGTGGCTTGTGCTCTACGCCACGTTTCTCATTTTCAACACTGAATTACTTAGTGTTGACTATACAGTTTCTTCTAACACCCTGAAGGTTGCTCCTAAAGCCCCAATGTGAGAATAAGTGTGAGTCTTATGTTCAAAGTTTATAAAAAGCATTTGTTGGAAATTTGTAAATGGAACTGTGCCTTTAAGGAAGAATGAAATATTCTTGACATGGCTAATTAGAGCATTGTTGAGTAGCTGCTGTCATGTTTCATAAAGCAATGTAACTATGTTAAATCCGTAAATTGTGTTTGATCTTTATAATGTTCTCTTTAGAAAGCATCTGAAGCGGATGCTCTGAGGCTGTAAATTCCTGGCATTGGTTAAGTCACGCATAAATGGGTATGTGCCGCACAACCAGATATTATAATGTGCAAATATACTATCATTTCCTGCAGCTGCTTTAGTATGTGACATCTTAAAAGTTTCGCATAGTTTAGAATCAGATTTAGCATGTTAGCAATGTTCTATGTAAAATGTGACTTCCTGAATAAACGGAAATGCAAGTTATTCAAAGGGGAAAAAACATCACCTATCCATGTATCTGCTACAATTTGTTCTCCTGTGACAATGGCTGAAATAGATTTAGACTAATTTTTACCCACTGGATGCGAGAGAGCAGGTTTACATTCCCCGACAGCAAGCTTGGATCTTGAAAATGGGGAGTATTAATCTGCAAAGCCTGTTAGAAATGTATATATTATTCCATTACACTGTGATTAATCTTTATTTGGATAAAACTGGAAACCCCCCTAGTAGGATTTTCTAGGCTCAGCATACATTTCTGCTGTCAGTCTATGTGATTGCAGATTGCCTAATCCTGACAGTGTGTTAGATGCACACTGTCACAAGTGAGCCATCGCGTGAGTACAAACATGCATCCTGAATACTTGCGGTAACGTGCTGACTACCTTGTCTCAGTGTTTGCTTGAGAAAAATAGATGAAATCTAGTATACACGCGACCTCAAGTATGCAACTTGTTCATTGGACACTCAATTACATAGAGCTGACCTTGGAAAACCCATTTATTCCCTTTTATACTATAACTGTAACAGGGGCGCATAACTTCTTTAGAACTTCAGTTTTGATACCCCTTTGGTCTAGAGTAAACAGTTTACACCCCCATTAATAGAAGAATCTGTAACAATAATGTATTAAATCAGGGGTGGGGAACCTCAGGACCTTGATGACCTTTTATCAGACCCCCGAGCAGATTCTCATGGACCGCATTCTTGGGCAGGGAGGTGTATTTTGATTACAACCAGCTCATTAATTTCTTCTTGCTCTGTTAGCACACACATGCAGTGTTCACTACTGAACACTGAAGGGCATGCAATGAAAGATTACATCCTGAAACCAGTGCCAGAGTCAGGATGTACTGCACTTTGTGGTCGGAATTTGTACGGCCCCCAAAGGATGGTATAAATATCCAAATGGCCCTTCGCAAAAAAAAGATTCCCCACCCCCGTATTAAATAATAAAAAAATGTGGATTTTATTAGTTAAAAGTTGTATCTCTGCAATTTAAGACTCTCATAGAATAACACTTTTAAAGTCATATAAGCTGTAAGTTGGTTTAGCTTTTTTTTTAACATAATACCAAAATCAGTATAATGTGCACACGGAGCATATAGGGTTTTTTCTCATCAATGACGTTTATTACCTGTCCAATGTAATTTAACGTAATAAGGCTGTTCAGATTATAGTTTTTTACATGGACCAAATGTCTGTGTGAATAAAATTGTAACATGCACTATTCTGTTCAGAGTATCAGATGACAATCGCCCATACAAGACTATGGCTGCGCAAATGAAAATTAGATTGCATATGGATCAGCTGTGTATCATCCAATTTTTATGGATTAGCCATGAATAACTTAGGAAACTGTATTTGATCATGTACATTTTAAAATGTTTACGTGTAAAAACGGATTGTACATGGATGTCACACAGTGACCAAAAAATGGATATAGTGATTGCACATGGATGACGACATGCATGAAAATTGTTTGAGTTAAGTGGTAAATTGGTGCATGAAGAAGGGTTTGGGTTCATGGAGAACTGGACCGAGTTTACAGACTCTACAGAAAGGATGGTCTGCACCTCAATGTGGAGGATACAGCTGTGCCAGGGGAAAAAATGATCAGACGAATGGAGGAGCTAAGATCTATAATAATAATAATAATCTTTATTTTTATATAGCGCTAACATATTCCGCAGTGCTTTACAGTTTTTGCACACATTATTATCGCTGTCCCAAATGGGGCTCGCAATCTAAATTGCCTATCAGTATGTCTTTGGACATCTGGGAGGAAGGCAAGGTGGTTGTGCAAACAAAGGGATAGAGTGTACGGAGAGAATGAGAAAGTTGGGGTCAATGAGGATTTAGAGGGGACTAGGACATGCAAGTACACTCCCTGACAGAAGTTATGTCGCTTATCCATGTTATGTAAGTAAAAGCTTATAATCTGACATTAAATTCATCCATTGGTTGTATAAATTATTCTTTTGAAAGCTGAAACACTCCTAAATGTGATTTAGGTTAAGAAAATAACTTGGCATCAATGCAGAAATATTGATCAGTTAATGGACACAGAATGGTCAGATTTTGGCAAGACAAAAGTTTTGTCGCCTGGTCATATAATGCACCCAATCCTAGTTTACATCCTCACCTGTGCTCAGAAAATGATCGGTTAATTAGTGTGTGTGTATAAAAAGAAACCCAGCACCCAAGACCTTCACTTGAACTGCAACTTGAGCTCTGACAACATGCCAAAAATCCACCCTGCAACCCAAGCCTGGATTATCAAGAGGCTGAAGACCAGATCCACTGCAAAGGTGGCTGGCACCTTTAATGGATATTGCCTTCCACGTTTGCAAGGTGGAAGGCAATATCAATAGCCTAAAATATCAAGAAGTATTAGCTACCTCTTATATTCCAAATCATAAAAGGGGTCAAATTCTGCAGCAGGATGGTGCTCCACCTCATACATCCATCTCTACAACAAAGTTCCTCCAGGCAAAAAAGATCAAGGTGTTCAAGGACTGGCCAGCCCAGTCACCAGACATGAACATCATTGAGCATGTTTGGGGTAGGATGAAAGAGGAAGCTTGGAAGACAAAACCAAAGAATCTAGAAGGCATGTAAGACTGCATTCTTTGCTATTCCTTATGACTTCATTAATAAATTGTATGAATCATTGTTGAACCACATGGATGCAGTCCTTCAAGCTCATGGAAGTAACACAAAATATTAAATATGAGTAATAGCACCACAATTTTATTCACCAATGTTATGCAACATATATTTGTATTTTAAGTTAATTATTTGTTTGAATATCACATTACTTTCTGTGGGCGACAAAACTTTTGTCTTGCCAAAATCCGACCATTCTGTGTCCATTAGCTGATCAATATTTCTGCAAGTTCATATCCAGAGTTCAAGACAGTTACCTCTCTCAGCTGTTTGATGAACCAACCATGGGAGGTAATCTGCTCGATCTGGTTCTGTCAAATAGACGAGATACAATTTCAGATATACATTTGGGCAGCAGCGACCATAATATGGGAAGTTTAATGTAATATTTAAAAAAAAAAAAATTTCAAAGGATAAATGCAAAAACCTCGAACCTTAGGTAAGCTGATTTCAACAAATTAAGAAAAGAGTTTAATCTTGTATACTGGGATGATCTCATGGTAACTGGGGATATGAACATAAATGGGGCTTTTTGAGGAAATACTAAAGGAATCCTGTAGAAAACTTATTGTATATCTTCTAGTAATAAAATGTCCATGAGTATAAAGAAACCGCTATGGATAAATAAGACACTACAAAGTTTAATAAGACAAAAGCACAAGCTCAGGGGTCATTCAACAATGTAAAAATCAAAGTTCACCACCTGATGTAACTAGTTTAACACAAGAAGAAGTAAAAATTAAATATTGACAAACCCCCAGGGTCAGATGGCATTCATCCACAGATATTGCGGGAATTGAGGTCAGTAATTGACAGACCGCTGTACATTATCTCATATTCTTAGGCTGTGTGCACACTGTGCTTTTTTTATGCATTTCCGCAGTGTTTTTTCCATGTGGACATGGGCCAAAAGTGTTAGGGAATCTGTATAGAAGTTGATTCAATGACAATCCTGAAGTGTTGTGCACATGAGCAGTAAATTTCCTTTGAGTATTTGCACTGCGTTTTTTTCTGCAGCATGTCAATTCTTTGTGTGTTTCTGCAGCGTTTTTCACTCATTGACTTCAATTGAGTCAGTCAAATCCACAGCAAAAAACACAAGTATAAAAATGTTTGCAGATTTGCTGTGTTTTTGTTTGCTTTCTTACTGCCTTCCTTTGGTGTTTCCTACGCTGTCATCTGTGTGACAGCGTTGGAAACACTGGCGTGGCAGTTCTTATTGGTGGTAACGCTACCGCTAGTAATACCTTCGGTCAGAGCGCTGCGGGGTCATGCTGTCAGATGCCAGCGTGACCCCAGAGCTGTAACTGTGACCCGCGATGACGCTACCATCGATAAGACCGTTGGTCAGAGCGCTGCGGGGTCACGCTGTCATTTGTCAGCGTGACCCCGCAGCTGTGACTTGCGGTAACGCTACCGTCAGTAAGACCATCGGTCACTGCACTGCGGGGTCATGCTGTCAAATGTCAGAGTGACCCCACAGCTGTGACCCGCAGTGACCTGTGGAAAAAAGCTTACCGCAGATCAGTAGGTGTGGCCTGACTACTGCTGCCATTGGGCTATGTCTACATTTGCTGTCACCGATAGCAGTGACAGCAGGTGCTGCTGATGGGAGATGTAGTCTCATCAGCTGGCGCCTGTTCTCACAGTTAAAAAAAAGTAAAATAGTTACATAAATATTCAAATAAAAATGAAAAAAAACCCATTATACTCACTTAACACCAAATCCCCGATGTCCTCGTCTCTTAGAAAAAATGTAAAATAATAAACCAACATATACTCACCTGTCCTCCGTAGTCCACGTAATTCTGAGTGTCCCACGGTGATCTCATGTGTAGAAAAGTCACATCGAGAGATGTGACTGCTCTACTCGGCCGTCGGCAATACACTGACAGGTGGTGATCACTCCTGCACTGTGTCACTGAGCTGCCGTGAGAGAGTTCATTGGCTGATCAGCTCCAGTGCTCTCACAAACGGCACCGCTGTGTGAGGACTTTCTCACGGCAGCTCAGTGCTATACACTGCGAGAGCGATTACTTCCTGTCAGTGTTTCTATGGCTGTCTTTGAGAGCTGATATTCATAGCTATTGGTTCCTTCCTAGAATATTAACATCAGCCTCTCCCCGCTCCAATCTGTCCTGAATGCTGCTGCCAGGATCATATTCCTCGCCAACCGTTACACCGATGCCTCTACCTTGTGCCAGTCATTACACTGGCTACCCATCCAATCCAGAATCCAGTACAAAACTACTACCCTCATCCACAAAGCACTCCATGGCTCAGCACCACCCTACATCTCCTCTCTGGTCTCAGTCTACCAACCTACCCGTGCCCTCCGCTCTGCTAATGACCTCAGGTTAGCATCCTCAATAATCAGAACCTCCCACTCCCGTCTCCAAGACTTTACACGTGCGGCGCCGATTCTTTGGAATGCACTACCTAGGTTAATACAATTAATCCCCAATCCCCACAGTTTTAAGCGTGCACTAAAAACTCATTTGTTCAGATTGGCCTACCGCCTCAACGCATTAACCTAATTATCCCTGTGTGGCCTATTAATAAAAAACAACAACATAATCACGTTCCTCCATCATGTTCTCATACACTTTATGCAGTTAATAGCCTCTGTGTCTGTACTGTTACATACTTAGGCAGTTAACTGGTTCATGCAGCTTTACATGAACACCCGAGCCTTACACTATGGCTGGTCCAAATAACTAAAGCAATTGTTACCATCCACCTCTTGTGTCTCCCCTTTTCCTCATAGATTGTAAGCTTGCGAGCAGCAGGGCCCTCATTCCTCCTGGTATCTGTTTTGAACTGTGATTTCTGTTATGCTGTAATGTCTGTTGTCTGTATAAGTCCCATCTATAAGTTGTAAAGCGCTGCGGAATATGTTGGCGCTATATAAATAAAATTATTATTATTATTATTATTATTATCAGCCCTCGGCCATCGGCTTTCCTTCTGCTGGTTCTGAAAATTATGCAGGAGCCCACACAATTTTTTTTCTTTAACATTAACAGTTGCTTTTTGGTTGGGCTGACACCTTTTCATTACTAAGCCTAGGGTTAGGTGTCAATGATAGTTGCTGACACCAAGTCCTAATCCCATTACCCTGATGCCACTACATCTGCATGAAAAGGTGGTGTTGAACAAAGAAATTACATCACAAATTTTGTTTTTAAATATCTTTATTTAGCTAAAAAAAGCCTTCATTGCTGTACAAAAATGCATGCAACAATGACACAGACTCCTTTATTGAATCTAAATTAAACCATACTCACGTAATTGCCCAGTCCACTGAAGCCAATGTCTCCTGTAAATCAATTAAAATAATAAACAATATTTCTCACCTGTCCGCTGAGAAGATAATAATCCATAATGTCCCATGACAAACCTAATGACTTTGAGAGAAGTCCCTAATGTGACTGTTCTCAAGGACAGCCAGCTGCACACTGACAGGAGCGGGTAATCATTACTGCGCTCAGAATGTTCACCGGAATTCATTAGCTGATGTGCCCCGGTGAACTCACTTATGAAACCACCACTGTGTCAGAAAGTTCTCATGCAGCGGTGGTGGCGTTAGTGAGATCACCTGAGCTCATCAGCTGATGAACTCGTGTGACCTCTCTCATGGCAGCTCAAACTGTGAGAGTGTTGACACTCCTGCCAGCATATCGCCGGCGGCCGGTTAGAGCAGGCAAATCTCCTGATGTGACTTTTCTACAAGTGAGATCGCCGTGGGACACTCTTGACCAGGTTGACTACGGCGGACGAGAGAGTATATGGTTGTTTATTATTTTATATTGTTTACAAGGAACAAGGGCATCGTGCATTAGGCATTCAGTGAGTATAATGTGTTTTTATTCGCATATGTATTTAATTATTTTACATGTTTTATTTTTTTATGTATTTTTATTTTTTACTTTGAGCACAGGCACCGGCTGACGAGAGACTACTTCCAGCAGCGGTGCCTGCTATCACTGTTATCAGTGACAGCAGAGGTAGCCTGATGGAAGTAGTAGTCTCTAGTAGGGGTTAAAAAGGGCTGCATGATTTCCTCAACACATATAAAATTGTGAATTATAGATAATTTAGTGACAAAAAATGTATAATTGGTGGAGAAAGGTTTTGATTGCTCTTTTGCAACCTATGTAACTATGATTTTTTATATGCTCATTTGACTCTGCCCTAGTGTGGCTGGAGACTGAAGCTGGGGACAAGCATGCATACTTCTACTCCATATCTGAGTACAATGCTCAGATATTTACATTAGCCCCAGTGAGTGGAGCATCACAAGTATCATAGAAGTGAGATCAGCCTGTCTAACAGGTCAATAGTTGATCACCGGTCGGTTTACATGTAGTGAGCTTTGTTTGAAAGGGCCATTAATGAAAAATTCTGTCAAGGCAAACTTACTTTATATAAACCATGTGGGAGAATTTTATGCCCCTGATAAATCTACGGTACATATGTTACATGCAATTTCAATGTAGATGGCATGAAATCGTAACGGAATTAGTGAAGGTCAAAGGCAAATCTGCATCAACATCCCTATGAAAGACATACAGATTTCTAAGGGACATGTAATCGCAGTGTGAATTCCCATGTAAGAAGAACTGTAAGAAGATGATGAATCTGCCATGTGTGTCCATATTTATATAGCCATTCTACCTGCCACAAGTTTTAATTTTTTGGAGTAATTTTTAATTTTAATTTTTTAATTTTTAATTTTTTTCTCTTTGATAGAAGTTTATCAATTTTATTTGAAGTAGACCTGTAGATTTCAGGGCCTGTATATATAATTCCCAGAAATATCAAAGAATGAAGCAATTCTTCTTTCTAGTAGTTCTCAATAGAGGGTTAATTTAGAAAAATAATTTGGTTTAGAAGCTTCATACCTTCTAATTTAATCCAGTTTAGTTGTATGGGAAGCAGCTCGCAGTGGTTTACCTGCAGTGTGGGCTTATCGCAGGCACGGAACCAAGGAAGAAGTCATGATCTCTGCGCATGTGATGTTTAGATTTAGAGCGATGCCATCTAAGTCATTCCTAAAGAGCTATAGGAGATTGCATCTTCCTGCGAGCCTTCTCACACAGTGTTTCGTCACTTTCTCCACTCCTGTAATAACCTGTTCGTTTCTCTCCACAGTTCTCTGATAATGACTTGGTCTCTACAAACCAATTTCTTTGCTTTTCATCATGCTTGCACTGAATGATTACTGCGAGATAAATTCATTTAGCTACTTCCATGAATATATCATCACTGGGAGCAAATGATTATCTGTTCCCTTGCATGCCTCTGAGGTTGCCAGTCAGCACGTGTATAATCTGGGGGCCTCATTCACAAGGCCGAGTAGTGGACTGAGTGTTACTATAGGTGCTCACACAGACTCCAGGCCAACATACATGGCTTTGGATCTCATAGAATAGGTAACATAGGCAATAGAAAAGGGTGTTAACTTGTCACAGGCCAAGAATCGTTGTATCTATATAATATGGGATTGTTCAAAATATTAATATGGAAAAGGATCAGGGGTCCCATACAAGACGATAACAGTCATTTGCAGGGATTAAGGTGCTCATAGACCTTAGATGGCTATTGGCAGCAGCAATAGATCCCAATTCCCCATACTAATGAATACTCTGTGCCACCGAGTGTTTATGTGTTGTCAATGAGATCAACTCATGGTATCAGCTTAGGTCCAGAGTGAATAAAAGGATTTGGTGTTTGATTTCAAACTGAGTTGGGTTGGAAGGCTCTAACACACATTAGATGGTCGTCCGGTCCTGCTGAAATTGTCATATTTGGTCACCATTAATTGATGTGTATGGGTACCTTATATTTATCAAAGGGAAGTAATCAGAAAATAACTTGATTATTTGGAGACTACTGAAACAAAAGATCACAAGAAATTAATGATTTTTTTTTTTTATGGATTAATGGGTTAAGGAGAAGCGTAGTGTATTGTATAATAAAGCTAATGCCAATAGTGCTTAGTGTGTAAAAATAGATATTTATCAAGGACAATTTAGATATTGGACCACACCTTTAAATCAGATTTTTGTATTAAATGCCTTGTTTAACATTTGAGGGCAATATTTTCTTCTTTTTTATATATGCATAGCACAATCTGTATTAAAAGTAAAAAATAGAAATCTGCAATTTTCACACTGAACACTGTGACTTTTTTTTTTGTCTCATACATCCTGTTCTTTCAGGAAACAACACATGTTCATAGCCACAATGGTCAGAACCTAACCCTGTGTATTGTATTCAATCTAATGATTCTGTGGGAGCAGGGTCACCTGTGTTATCAGCTATTGTGAATGGTGATCCTGTGTTCAGTGATACTACCTTTTATTATGATGTATAAAGTAGTACACTGGCGCTACACTATTAAGAAGACACTAAAGCAATCGCTGCTGCTGGTGATCAGGCAGGGTCTGTGTAAACCCCTGCTAAGTAGAGAAGTATAAAACTAAATGAAAGTTATCACCTGCGCTAAAAGGATGCGTTGGGAAATAGAATCAATATATGGACACAAGGGAAAAAAGTTGTGCAGATACAATAATTTAGAAAGTCATGCCGTTAGCCATAATAATCACTGCATTAGCACTTACTAAAATAGGGCTGTAGCCGCGCCGCAGCGTAGCTGTAACTTTACCGGTGAAGTGTCCAGTGATTGGTCCCAGAATCAGGTCCGCTGGATGGATATACGCTGGTCACAGGGAATTCGAACAAGCCGCCAGCCTCTAGCGTGCCCCGGCCGGAAGCAACGCCGAAGCAGTGGCGGAGCGTGGAAAGGGCGTAGCTAAGGTGTGACGTCACACAGGGAGTAAGGACGGGGAGCGTGCAGGGACATAAACCAACGCGTTTCGAAGGATGAATACCTTATGCCCTGACGAAGAAGGTATTCATGCTTCGGCGTTGCTTCCGGCCGGGGCACGCTAGAGGCTGGCGGCTTGTTCGAATTCCCTGTGACCAGCGTATATCCATCCAGCGGACCTGATTCTGGGACCAATCACTGGACACTTCACCGGTAAAGTTACAGCTACGCTGCGGCGCGGCTACAGCCCTATTTTAGTAAGTGCTAATGCAGTGATTATTATGGCTAACGGCATGACTTTCTAAATTATTGTATCTGCACAACTTTTTTCCCTTGTGTCCATATATTGATTCTATTTCCCAACGCATCCTTTTAGCGCAGGTGATAACTTTCATTTAGTTTTATACCTTTTATTATGATTCTGCTGTCATGAGTTGACTCTGGGGCTCGATCCGGTCATGTGTTCAGTTTCCCTCTGGCTGTGGTCGGTTTCCCTCTCTGTTGGACCACAGCCTGTGTGGTCACTGTCCAACTGCTGATAATGATCTTGCTTTCTTTTGTAATGTGGCTTCTGTGCAGATGTTTTCACTTCCTTATTTGGTTTGTCCTATCACCTCTCGGGAGGGACTACTTCTCACCTGGCACATGTAGTCTTTGCTGGCTATATTTCAATATCAATGGTGTTTGGAGATCCAGCTCCTCAACTAGGGATTTTCTTTCCTGACTAAACCTATAGTTTGTGTGTCTTCCTCCCCAGTACCCTTTCCTTTCTTTTACGTTTGGGTTTTCCACATATTCAGTTTGTTGTGTTGTTCTTATTTTCTTCCGTATTTCTTGTGTGTCGGTGTGAACACATTCAAAGGCCTGTGGCTTTTCTTCAGATTTTTGTGTATTTCAGTTTATAGTTATTATTGTTTTTTATGTTGCCCTTTGTGCATAGAGAGGGTGCAGTTAAGGACATTCAGGGTAAGTCAACGTTGAGTGGGGGCGCCATTGTGTAAATTTAGGGTGCCAACTTCCGCTGTCAGGAAGGGACAAAGCAGGCTCAGATTAGGGACTTTCCTAATCTGAACAGGGACCCGTTGGGTTTAGGTGTTTGTCTCTCCTGGTTTGTACGTTACCCATGTGAGTGTTCTTGTACAGTCATAACACTTGCTACTGCTGATTATAAAACACCTAATGAAAGGACAAGAAGTTAGAGTCTAAAAAAATCCCCAGTGGCCAGTGTGAAAATTGCACAATTGCTAATTTAGATTTTTATTTTTATATATATATATATATATATATATATATATATAGTGCTTTTAAAAAAACAAAAAAAAAATACATTGTCAATTTTTAAATATGTGTAACACAGATAAACTAAAGGTCATTTTCTGATGATTGTATTCTTTTAAGATAGTTGTTGCCCCAACAATGCATTTTCAAGAAAATATTAGAAAATATTTCCAAATAAAGTCATATGAGTTTTCTTTTTTTACATTCATTTTTTATGTATGAAAATGTGAAGTTTTGGACTAGGTTATGCGTACTACTGAAATCAGTAAAAGGAATTTTACAGTGTGGCAATCACGTCTGGAATGTGGAGATGCCTAATCCACAAATGCAGCTGGAGGGATGATGACCATCTCCATAGGAGTTGTTCATTAAGAGTTGATCATACTGTTATAGCACAACGATTGCTAATGTAAGTCAGTGGGAGATTGGACATTGCATTTGGAGAATCAGTATATATTTTGTCTTCATCTTCCCTCACCCGCTAGTAGGTATAACCCATATCTTCTCTTGGGAAGGAATATTTATAGGTGCGCAATTTCACAGCAGACAACCCAAATGGCTGTCATTAAAGGGAACCTTTCACCCCAAAAATCGATGATGAGGTAAGCTCACCGTCATCAGGGGCTTATCTACAGCATTCTGCAGTGCTGTAGATAAACCCTTGATGTTACCTGAAAGAGGAGAAAAAGAGGTTAGATTATACTCACCCAGGGGCGGTCCCGCAGTGGTCCGGTCCGATGGGTGTCTCAGGTCCGCTCCGGCACCTCCTATCTTCATTCCATGACGTCCTCTTCTGGTCTTCTCGCCGCGGCTCCGGCGCAGGCGTACTTTGTCTGCCCTGTTGAGGGGAGAGCAAATTACTGTAGAGCGCAGGCGCTGGGCCTCTCTGACCTTTCCTGCGCCTGCGCACTGCAGTACTTTGCTCTGCCCTCAACAGGGCAGACAAAGTACGCCTGCGCCAGAGCTGCGGCATGAAGACCAGAAGAGGACGTCATGAAATGAAGATGGGAGGCCCCGGACCGGACCTGAGACGCCCATCGAAGTGGGACCGCCCCTGGGTGAGTATAATCTAATGTCTTTTTCTCCTCTTTCAGGCAACATCGGCGGCTTAGCTACAGCATTCTAGAATGCTGTAGATAAGCCCCTGATGATGGTGAGCTTACCTCACCATCGATTTTGGGGGTGACAGGTTCCCTTTAAGGGTACATTTTACTGTTCATTTTATGACATCATTTGTGACATGCAGCAAATTAGGGACTGTCCCGAGATCTATGGACCCTACTTTGGCCATGGCCATTTCTGCCTTTTGTATTGAAGTACATTGTACAAGGAGATAATCTGATGTAATGATGTGTACTGGTATATAGGCTGCTGTTGCACACATTTGTTTGCATGAAGTTCAATTTCTCTAAGCGGCTATTAAGACAAGGCCATGGTCTTCAAAACTATTGTCACTGACCTAAATATATTTTACAATCCAGAATGCTATGTAAACAGGATTTTGTACAAACTATTGATTGTATACGTATTTAATCTGCCAACAATGCAGCCAATACACTTGTACACCCTTGTACATCTCAAGGCATGTATTTTGAAACATAAACTAAAGGTTCCTAATATAATATTTGAGACTGTAGACATTTACATCTTGAAGGGGGAACTTTCCTGGGTCATATAAAATGCAAAGTGAAAAAAAATGGTAACCAACAAAAGAAGAATAAAATCCAGCATTAGCTACTTATCATCCCCATAAGCTTATTTTGGTGTTAAAGGGGTTGCCCCCTTTCATAAATTCCTAGTGGGCACAGTTTGCTACAAAAACAAACCATTCTTTACTCACTTTTCCCAGGTCCACCTTCACTATCATTGCAATATGTAAAAGAACTCCCCTTGACTTTAAAAATTGTGATTGGCACTGGTTTTAGATAGTTCACATGCCTATAGAAAAGGACCCTTAAGCCTTCCATACAAATTACACGGCTCTTGATGGCAGTTATGTCACCCAACTGTCCCATACTAAGGAGTGCTTACTCTCAGGAATGCTCCTGTGTCCTTTATGAGAGCCGGTATCAGATATCTCTGGTCAGCTTATAGGATTGGCAATCCGAAATTGGACATGCCAAATCTTAAACTCCCCTGACAATCAATTGTTCGTGGGCTCCCTCATACATTAGACTGTCAGCCGAATCTGTCCTCATCAGCCGACATTAGTCTAATGTGTATGGGGGCTTTGCAGTATGTGTTTTAAGGTCTGTTCCTAAATCAGCAAATACAATTAAAACCCACTATTCTTCTCTTGCATCACAGGTGAAGGTCATGGTGCGCATCTGTTCAACGCTAGTGGGAGAGTCAACTGATTCCAGTTCTTTCTTGAAAGCTGATCCAAGGAAGAAACAGGTTACCTTGTATGACCCATTATCTTGTGGAGGGCAAAATGCATTCCAGAAGAGAGGAACTCAGATACCACCAAAAATGTTTGCCTTTGATGCCGTGTTTCCCCAAGATGCTTCACAGGTAGGTGATGTTTTACTTTTTATACCTGCTCACGTCCTCGCATGTCTTTTGTTTATCACCTGCCCACCACGATCAGTAGAATTAGTTTTTAGGATGAACACTATAGTATGGTCTATGTGAGGCAGTGACCCCTGTTGCAGCTAGGGGGCGCTGTATGTTCTCCTCAGAATACACACGGAGGCTTATTGAGGCCATGGGAGTGTATGGCACTCGCTTGAGTAATGGTGATAGTGAGACAGTGACCGACGTCATTGTGAATGGCCGGTATGTGTCACAGAGGAGATCCTCTGCGCTGTAAGCCAGTAATATTGCTCTGGGACCTGTAGTCCCACAAGTATTTGTTTGGTTTAAAGGGAGGCTTACAGGGTTAGTCGGAGAGCTGGTTGGGTCTGACTAACCACACACACCTCCCACCTATGGGGGTGGTTACAGCTACATAATGTGACCACAGTTTGGGTCACATGGGCTGTGGTCAGAGTGTAAGATCCTGGATGGCCTGTGTTGGAAGATCCTGGTAGTAGGATCGGATTCCTGGAAAGCATATGGTGAGCCATGGACCTGAAGGCCTGTGTGTTGGAAGGTCGATGGAGTGGACTTCCTGAATAGCACATGGAGAGACCGTATGTGCAGAGTCTGTGATGGCACTGCATTGGGAAGCTACCATTCCTTCTGCGGGTCTGGACTGTCAGGAGTCACAAGGACGGTGATCCCAGTAAATCAGCTTTCCCCAGGAGAGAGGACTGACAGGAGTCAGTGTGTGGAGCAGGAGCACCTGTAAGGTAACTCCAGATAAAGGGGATTATGGGCAGATGAGTTTTTGCCAGTGGAACAGACTGGTAGTGTCTATGATGTTCCATGGATGTTTATGAACTGTACGGTCACCCATGGTAAACGGACGAAGAGAGAAGTCCGGCGTAACTGAGTTAAAACCGTATACTATAAAGTGCTATGGACTTTGTGTAGGCCTGTGATGTGCAACATGGCCTACGGTGCGGTTTATGATGTCTAAATAAGCCAAATAGACTTTTTTTGTGAGAAACTGTTCCTGTGTGCCTTAATCCCATTGCCAAGCGAGTGTCCCCCAAGACATGCAGTAAGCGCTATCTTACATCAGATATAGACATAGTGTTGCTTACGCTACATGGTAATTTATGTGCCTTCTGGTGCTCTCATTACACTTGTTGTTATGACAATGTAAGAGATTGTGGTGCATGTATTACTCTGTACTCCTTCATGAATGCTCATTACATTTGCACTATGCATTGTTCTCCGTCAAGGAGATTGCCACTGTGAAGTATTATGGAGTAAAATGGGAGGGGGGCACATTTACCCCAAATTGTGATTCTGCACATGATATCTCAGAATATCTCTGAAATCTTGGGCACAATATCCTATTGCTTTATACAACCCCTGACAAAAATTGTGGAATCACCGGCCTTGGAGGATGTTCAAATAGTCCGGATCTCAATCCAATTGAAAATCTTTGGTGGAAGTTGAAGAAAATGTTCCCTGACAATGGTCCAACCTGCAAAGCTGATCTGGCAACAGCAATCAGGGAAAGTTGGAGCCAAATTGATGAAGAGTACTGTGTGACAAGTCCATGCCTCAGAGACTGCAAGCTGTTATAAAAGTCAGAGGTGGTGCAATAAAATACTAGTGATGTTTTGGAGTGTTTTCTTTGTTTGTTTGTTTTTCATGATTCCATATTTTTTTTCCTCAGAATTGAGTGATTCCATAATTTTTCACTATGCTTGGTTAAAAAAGTAACCATTACCGATTACCACATTTTTTGTTCTTGATTTCTTTTAAGGTACCGTCACATTAAGCGACGCTGCAGCGATAGCGACAGCGATGCCGATCGCTGCAGCGTCGCTGTTTGGTCGCTGGAGAGCTGTCACACAGACCGCTCTCCAGCGACCAACGATGCCGAGGTCCCCGGGTAACCAGGGTAAGCATCGGGTTGCTAAGCGCAGGGCCGCGCTTAGTAACCCGATGTTTACCCTGGTTACCAGCGTAAAAGTTAAAAAAACAAACAGCACATACTCACCTGCGCGTCCCCCAGCCTCTGCTTCCTGACACTGACTGAGCTCCGGCCCTAACAGCACAGCGGTGACGTCACCGCTGTGCTTTCACTTTCAGTTTAGGGCCGGCGCTCAGTCCAGTGTCAGGAAGCAGAGGCTGGGGGACGCGCTGGTGAGTATGTACTGTTTGTTTTTTTAACTTTTACGCTGGTAACCAGGGTAAACATCGGGTTACTAAGCGCGGCCCTGCGCTTAGTAACCCGATGTTTACCCTGGTTACCAGTGTAAAATATCGCTGGTATCCTTGCTTTTGCTGTCAAACACGGCGATACACGGCGACCTAGCGACCAAATAAAGTGCAGACCTTCTAGCAGCGACCAGCAATTTCACAGCGGGATCCAGATCGCTGCTGCGTGTCAAATACAGCGATATCGCTATCCAGGTCGCTGCAACGTCACGGATCGCTGGCGATATCGCCTAGTGTGACGGTACCTTTAGTGTTTCTTAAAGCCAGAAAGTTGCCATTTGAAATGTTTTTAGTTTTGTGCCATGTCTGTGATCTGCTTTTTTCTCCAAAATTAAACAACTGAATGAACATCCTCCAACGCTGGTGATTCCATAATTTTTGCCAGGAGTTGTATATTAGGTTGTTCTTGTGAGACTAAGTCTTGGATGTATTTGGAACTACATAATAGTACCTCAATGTACATAAATACAAATACAGTTACCGTATATACTTGAGTATAAGCCGAGATTTTCAGCCCATTTTTTGGGGCTGAAAGTCCCCCTCTCGGCTTATACTCGAGTCATACCCAGGGATCGGCAGGGGAGGGGAAGCGGGGGCTGTGTAATTATACTTACCTGCTCCCGGCGTGGTCCCTGCTTCCAGCGCTGCAGCTTCTTCCTGTACTGAGTGGTCACATGGTACCACTCAATACAGTAATGAATATGTGGCTCCACCTCCCATAGGGGTGGAGCCGCATATTTATTACTGTAATGTGCGGTACCATGTGACCGCTCAGTACAGGAAGAAGATGCAGCGCTGGAAGCAGGGACCGCGCCGGGAGCAGGTAAGTATACGGGGAGGGGGAGCGCTGTGCGATAGTCACCTCTCCTCCGTTCCGGTGTGGCGTCCTCTGGCTGTGACGCTCAGGTCAGAGGGCGCGATGACGTGGTCAGTGCGCACCTTCTGCCTGAACGTCAGTGCGGAGAACGCTGAAGACGGAGCCACACAGGAAAGAGGAGCAGGTAAATATTAAAAGTGCGGGGGCCTGAGCGACGGAGAGGTCAGTATGTGATTTTTTTTTTTTATCGCAGCCACAGCATATGGGGCAAGTGCCTGTATAGATCATCTATGGGGCCATAATGTTTGTTCAGCACTATAAGGGGCAAATGCCTGTATGGAGCATCTATGGGGCCATAACGTTTGTGCAGCACTATAAGGGGCAAGTGTCTGTATGGAGCATCTATGGGGCCATTATTAACCTTTATGCAGGAATATATGGGGCATATTTTAATATGGAACATCTAATGGGGCCCATCAGACTGATTCAATATGGATATTCAAAAACACTTAACCTACTGATGTCTCAATTAATTTTACTTTTATTGGTACCTATTTTTACTCTTGAAATTTACCGGTAGCTGATGCATTTTCCACCCTAGGCTTATACTCGAGTCATTAAGTTTTCCCAGTTTTTTGTGGCAAAATTAGGGGGGGTCGGCTTATACTCGGGTCGGCTTATACTCGAGTATATACGGTATATGAAAAAGTTTGGGCACCCCTATTAATCTTAAGCTTAATGTTTTATAAAAATAGTTTTTTTTGCAACAGCTATTTCAGTTTCATATATCTAATAACTGACATATATCTAATAAGTCAGTAAAAAGTAGGTAGGAGTATTTAAAACAAGAAAATGATAAGGGTGCCCATACTTATGCACCTGTCAAATTTTGTTTGAATGCAGATTGCACATTTTCTGTTAGTACAATAAACCTCATTTCAAGGCAGAAACATTACTGTGTCCAACAGTTATTAGATATATGAAACTGAAATAGCTGTTGCAAAAAAAACAATTTTTATAAAACATTAAGCTTAAGATTAATAGGGGTGCCCAAACTTTTTCATATAACTGTATAAATATCTATCTATCTATCTATCTATCTATCTATCTATCTATCTATCTATCTATCTATCTATCTATCTATCTATCTATATACATAGTGGGTACGGAAAGTATTCAGACCCCTTTAAATTTTTCACTCTTTGTTTCATTGCAGCCATTTGATACATTCAAAAAAGTTCATTTTTTTCTTATTAATGTACACTCTTCACCCCATCGTGACTGAAAAAAAACAGAAATGTAGACATTTTTGCAAATTTATTAAAAAAGAAAAACTGAAATATCACATTAGTACTGTAATTGACAGAGGTGAGATATATGCACTTTGAGATCTGACCGTTATTGAGGAGGACTAGTGACATGCCTCTTATTTATGTATAAATGTTAAATGTCCACCACTCAGTATATGGAAGCAGGGCTAAGGAATATGAGTTCTTTGGAATCTTGAAGGGATTTTACTCAAGGCAACCATTAACCAGAATCTTTCACAGTCATGTGAGGTAACAGCTTCCAGGCAGAGGTTGATTATAAGGTTTTAATCAAGCTTCTTTCCATCACACAGAATCACTTCTCTTTATGCAATGCTTCCAGCAAACATATATGAAAGGCTCTTCACAAACAATTTCTCTTCACACACAGTGTCTGTACACAGCGTAACACTACACCTTCATCATGCAGTGAGGTGGAGGGGGGATGAGTCCAGTGTTGTCTCTCTCACACTCTTATCTTGAGGCAAAAATGATCGCTCCAGGCTGTCCTGACTGCCTCTATGCTTCCAGCAGTCACTTCCCTGAAAGAACTGACAAGAGACTTTCTCTGACACTGATTCCTCCTGCAGATTCCCGAACACAACAACTATCCCAGAATTCCCTGGGGCTGTGCTAACCACTCTGTCTCCTGTAACCACTATAATACCTGTAGTTGCTGGATGATTCTAAATCATTAATGCAGCTTCTCCTTGTCACATAAACAGTATCCTTATAGGCAATTGGTGTTTTGATATTGAAGGAGCTCACAAACACTGTAATGCACATCACCACAGGGCTCTTTCCTACACATCATGTATATTCTTTGAATTTTATTGTTACATTTTGTATACAATTGCGTTATTTTTGATATTTTGAACTAATAAATTAATATTATTTTGATGATGATATGAGAGAGGGTCTTTCTTTACTTTTGTTGAAATAAATATGTGACAGCCAATCACTGAATAATGTTCTCATTAGTCCAGCATGGTTGAGGTATACGAGCCAATGCCAGACACCTCCTTTTTCTTACAGTGGGTGCGATCATTTGCCAGTAAAAATCAGTAGACCCCACACCTCGTTATACCAGCATGCACCTCACCTACTGTATCCTCACCCATCCCTTGTAGATTGTGAGCCCTCGCGGGCAGGGTCCTCTCTCCTCCTGTACCAGTTGTGACTTGTATTGTTCAAGATTGTTGTACTTGTTTTTATTATGTATACCCCTCCTCACATGTAAAGTGCCATGGAATAAATGGCGCTATAATAATAATAATAATAATGCACACTGTTAAATTTAATTCTCAAAGCTAGAAGAATCCCTGACAGTGCTCCCTTGGAGGTTTACATAAAATATACACAATGCCAGCCATAAAGTGTACAGTGTATTATAGCTCAACTGTAGACTTAGAAGACCCCCTCTCCACAGCCCATGTCATGCACAGAGGCAGCAGTATATTCCTATTCCTGACATAGAAGACCCCGCCGTGCACACTTGTTTCAGTCCCAGATATAGATCTCCGCTCTCTCGGTGCTGCATATTACAGAGTGTTTCTCATATTACACAAACATTTACACTTGCTGGAAATTCAGGATTACTATATTGGTTATTTCATCTCATTATGCTGTTACTAATTCAGCAGTGCTCAGTGGAAGATGGAAAATCGGCCTGTCTCCTCCGCTTTACATCACAGCTCATTAATTTGTAAATCAAGTATGTTTTATGCCTTGAAACACTAAGAAGCCTTCCCTAAATTTTATATGATCTATAAATTTGTGCCAGCAATACCCGTGCCACGCTGGTACTGCATAGCATTTGCCGTGGAGTAAAAGAGCTGATTATGTCTGGGCAGAAATTCATGAATTGTAATGAAGCCACCTCAGCATTTCAGACCCTGGATGTGTCACTGATGTGCTTTTGTGTTGATTTTATCATGAACATACAACACAAGGGGAAAAAGCAGACATGGCAGAATTTTCCTTTCACCTCAGCAAGTGTGAAGAAGAGCACTGAACCGATCTGCAGCTGCTGTTTAGTCTCCTGTTCCAGCTTAGATGGTGTTTTTCTATGAAAAGTCTCCTTCTATGGGCAGAAAGTACATTGTAAGCACCATATACTGTATGGGGAAACCCAGATACCTTATTACTGGTGTTGAGCGATACCTTCCGATATCCAGAAGTATCGGTATCAGATTGGGTCGGCCGATATCCAAAAAATATCAGATATCGCCGATACCGATACCCGATACCAATGCAAGTCAATGGGACACAAATTTCAGAATGTAAATAAGCCCTTTCTATCCTTCTACATCCTGTTCCGGAGGGGGGAAGAGTGTGGGCTGTGCATGGGCGGACACTGTGCATGTCTGTGTGTGCGGGCGAGGTCTGTGCGGGCCTGCCGGGTATCTATACGGGCCTCTCGGGGTCTGTGCGGGCTGCCGGGGATCTGTGCAGGCTGCCGGGGGTCTGTGCGTGCCTGCTGGGTGTCTGTGTGGGCTGCCAGGGGTCTGTGCGTGCCTGCCGGGGGTCTGTGCGTGCCTGCCGGGGGTCTGTGCGTGCCTGCCGGGGGTCTGTGCGGGCCTGCCGGGGCTCTGTACAGGCTGCCGGGGGTCTTTGCGGCCTGCCGGGGGTCTGTGGGGACTGCAGGGGGTCTGTGCGGGCCTGCCGGGGCTCTGTGCGGGCTGCCGGGGGTCTGTGCAGGCCTGCCAGGGCTCTGTGCGGGCTGCCGGGGGTCTGTACGGGGCTGCCGGGGGTCTGTGCGGGCTGCCAGGGGTCTGTGCGGGCCTGCCGGGGCTCTGCGGGCTGCCGGGGGTCTGTGTGTGTGCAGGCATCGTCCGATGGGACTGCAAGTGAACTTTTTTTGTCTGTCGCGTCCGCCATTTTCTACCGCGCATGCGCGGCCGAAATACCGCCCCCTCCTCCCCGGACTTCAGAATGGGCAGTTCACTTGAACGTTTCTTCGTGCCGACGGTCCGCCAAAACACGATGGATCCGTTGCCCAGACCCCCGGCAGCCCGCGCAGACCCCCGGCAGGCACGCACAGACCCCTGGCAGCCCACACAGACCCCCGGCAGCCCCGCACAGACCTCCTATGGTCACGCACATACCCCGCCCGCCAGTAGCGTAGCTACCGGGGGGGCAGAGGGGGCCATCGCCCCGGCCCCCGCGCTCTGAGGGGGCCCACCCGGAGATACGCTACTGTAACTGCATCGGCGCTCGCAGCGCGCCGATGCAGTTAAATTCTGCGGCAGAGCAGGGAGAATCGATCCCCTGCTCTGCCGCTATGGGGCCCCTGAGCAGGCGGCGGGGGCCCGGTGCCAGCAGTGGGCCCCCCGCCTGTCATTGCACGGTGAGCTGTATCGGCATCTAGCCGATACAGCTCACTGCAGTGATGAGGGAAGGAGCGCTGCGCTCCTCCCATCATCCCCTACACTGTCTGACAGCGGGCGCGATGACGTCACCGCCCAGCGCCCACTGTCAGATGAGCGGGAGCAGGGAGCGCCGCTGGAACAAGGAGGAAGAGAGGTGAGTATTTCTTTACTGTGTTTTATATGGGGGCTGCTTGATCTGCCTGGGGGGCTGCCTTATTCTACAGGATCTGCCTATAAGGGGGGAGTGCTGCCTTATATACAGGATCTGCCTATAGGGGGGGAGTGCTGCCTTATACACAGGATCTGCCTATAGGAGGGAGTGCTGCCTTATATACAGGATCTGCCTATAGGGGGGGAGTGCTGCCTTATACTGCAGGGTCTGCCTATAGGGGGGGAGTGCTGCCTTATATACAGGATCTGTCTATAAGGGGGAGTGCTGCCTTATACACAGGATCTGCCTATAGGGGGGGAGTGCTGCCTTATATACAGGATCTGCCTATAAGGGGGAGTGCTGCCTTATACACAGGATTTGCCTATAGGGGGGAGTGCTGCCTTATACACAGGATCTGCCTATAAGGGGGGAGTGCTGCCTTATATACAGGATCTGTCTATAAGGGGGAGTGCTGCCTTATACACAGGATCTGCCTATAGGGGGGGAGTGCTGCCTTATATACAGGATCTGCCTATAAGGGGGAGTGCTGCCTTATACACAGGATCTGCCTATGGGGGGGTGCTGCCTTATTCTACAGGATCTGCCTATAGGGGGAGTGCTGCCTTATATACAGGATCTGCCTATAGGGGGGGAGTGCTGCCTTATATACAGGATCTGCCTATAAGGGGGGAGTGCTGCCTTATACTGCAGGGTCTGCCTATAGGGGGGGAGTGCTGCCTTATAGACAGGATCTGTCTATAAGGGGGGAGTGCTGCCTTATACACAGGATCTGCCTATAGGGGGGGAGTGCTGCCTTATATACAGGATCTGCCTATAAGGGGGAGTGCTGCCTTATACACAGGATCTGCCTATAGGGGGGGAGTGCTGCCTTATACACAGGATCTGCCTATAAGGGGGAGTGCTGCCTTATATACAGGATCTGTCTATAAGGGGGGAGTGCTGCCTTATACACAGGATCTGCCTATGGGGGGGAGTGCTGCCTTATATACAGGATCTGCCTATAGGGGGGGGGAGTGCTGCCTTATATACAGGATTTGCCTATGGGGGGAGTGCAGCCTTATTCTACAGTATCTGTCTATAGGGGGGGAGTGCTGCCTTATATACAGGATATGCCTATGGGGGGGAGGAGTGCTGCCTTATTCTACAGTATCTGCCTATAGGGGGGAGTGCTGCCTTATTCTGCTGTATCTGCCTATGGGGAGGGAGTGCTGCCTTATACACACGATCTGCCTATAGGGGGGAGTGCTGCCTTATTCTACAGGATCTGATCTGCCTATGGGGGGGAGGGCTGCCTTATTCTACAGGATCTGCCTATGGGGGGAGTGCTGCCTTATTCTACAGGATCTGCCTATGGGGGGAGTGCTGCCTTATTCTACAGGATCTGCCTTTGGGGGGTGCTGCCTTATTCTACCGGATCTGCCTATGGGTGGTGCTGCCTTATACTACAGGGTCTGCCTATAGGGGTGCTGCCTTGTGCTATATTGAGGACTATCTGGCACATTATACTATATGGAGGTTATCTATTGGGCCATCATACAGTGTGGGGATTACAGTGTTGGAGCCATCAGTTTGAAGGCTACTAACGGGTCAGTATACTGTGTGGGTGGTACTATACAGTTAGGGGGCATTATACTGTGTATAGGTGAGCTGTACAGGGGGGAGACTCAGGACATTATTAAATGTAAAGTGGGCACTTATTGTAATAGGGGAACTCAGGTTACTGTGACTATCAAAGGGGCACACAGAGGGCATTATTATTTTCTAGGGGGCAAAATGTGGGCTCTGTTTTCTACGGCACTTGCACCCGGCATTACTATATTATAGAGGGGTGCTTTAGATTTTAGAGGGTACAGAGAACCACAGAGTAGGTGCAATAATAGGGTCACATAGGGCAGCAGCGGTTCAGTATTGGGGTATCAGGTGCAGTAATAAGGACACATACGGCAGCAGCGGCTCAGTATTGGGGTATCAGGTGCAGGAATAGGGTCACATATGGCAGCAGCGGCTCAGTATTGGGGTATCAGGGGCAGTAATAGGGACAGATACAGCAGCAGCGGCTCAGTATTGGGGTATCAGGTGCAGGAATAGGGTCACATATGGCAGCAGCGGCTCCGTATTGGGGTATCAGGGGCAGTAATAGGGACACATACGGCAGCAGCGGCTCAGTATTGGGGTATCAGGTGCAGTAATAAGGACACATACGGCAGCAGCGGCTCAGTATTGGGGTATCAGGTGCAGTAATAGGGACACATACGGCAGCAGCGGCTCAGTATTGGGGTATCAGGTGCAGTAATAGGGACACATACGGCAGCAGCGGCTCAGTATTGGGGTATCAGGTGCAGTAATAGGGACACATATGGCAGCAGCGGCTCAGTGTTGGGGTATCAGCAGGATGAGGAGTTTGTGCAGGTTGGGAATAGATGGTGATGGCTGGAATGTGAGAAGAGAAATGTGTCTTTGTTGTATTCCCTGCAGCTGAGTCCTTGCCGGAAGAAGTTGTCATGTCGGTCTGGGCCAGATGGAAAAGACGGGAAAAGTGACGATTCCATCATAAAGAACGTCAACGGTAAGTCCCCTGGACCAAAACCCTAGCTACGCCTCTGCCGCCTGCACACACACACACACACACACAGTCTCCGCCCACGCACCGCCCACACTCCATTATAGTGCGTAACTGCACTATAGGAACTTCAGATTTCGGTATCCGATATCGCAAAAATATCGGAACTCGGTATTGGAATTCCGATACAGCGAATATCGTCCGGTACCCGATATTTGCAGTATCGGAATGCTCAACACTACTTATTTCTGGTAATGCCAGAGCATTTCTATGACACTTAGCTTATTAATGAATATATATAAACAGCGACATAACTAGACACTGATGGGCCCCGATTTGGACCTGGGCCCTCCCTCGAATGTTTGTCAGATGTATGGGCTCTTGTAGCGTTCTAAATCCTTTAAGGACATACTAGTTGCACCTCCTCCCCCTTTATTTAGTAATGTCCATCATCCTGGCCTCCTTCCTGGTATGCAGTATATGTCCTCCATCCCAGGCCCATTTATTTATTTTACCCACTTATAAAGCACCATTAATTGCTCAGTGCTTTACAGGCATTATCTTCACTGTCCCCATTGGGGCTCACAATCTATATTCCCTATCAGTATGTCTTTGACAGCCGGCTCAAAGAACAACCGAATCCCAGTGTGTGTGTGTGGGGGTGAAATGCAGATCTGAACACCCTGGACCACCGCATTAGGCAGCCCGACTGCGCCCAGGGCAAATGCCCCGCTTGCCCCCTCCTAGATATGCCTCTGTATGACACATTGAAATTTGTGTTTTAATACTTCCCTCATGCTCTCCTCAAATTATATAACAAAAACCTTCTGACAAGGGTATACTCTACACAGGGAGGTAATGGGTTAAGAAGGGGGTATAGGGATGAATATTAACACAAAATGAATGCGGGGTGAGGTAACAGAATAAGCAACTGTTCATAAAAGGGTTAACTTATCGGGCCGCAGAGCCTTTAAGTTCCAACGGTGGCGCCTATGTAACTGGCGCGTGATGTCTCCAGTTTCGTTGTAGAAGCTGGAGATTCGGTTCTCGGTGATGGCGATGAGTCCTTGTTGTTGCAAGCGGGGTCCTGGATCCACAGTTCATCATACGGGGTGCAGCACAGTCTGTTATACCGCCGGAGCGTGGCTCAACGGTGGTATGCGGGTGAGAAATTACACAGTTCTCGTTGAGTCACCCGGTATGTGCACACGTAGATGGAATCTCTGCAGATTTTTCCGCACCTGTTTTGAGAAATCCGCAGGTAAAAAGCGCTGCGTTTTACCTGCAGATTTACGCGGATTTTATGCGTTTTTTGTGCGAATTCCTATAATGGAGCAGGTGTAAACCGCTGCGGAATCCACACAAAGAATGAACATGCTGCAGAATAAACAACACAGTGTTTCTGCGCGTTTTTTTCTGCAGCATGTGCACTGTTGATTTTGTTTTCCATAGGTTTACATGATACTGTAATCTCATAGAAAACAGCTGCGACTCCGCAGCATCAAAACCGCTGTGGATCCGCAGCAAAATCCGCAACATGTGCACATACCCTTAGGCAGTGTGCGCACACTGACCGCTGACCTGGGACGTCTGTAACTAGCGGTCACAAAGGGCAACGGGCACCCAGCAGAAGTCTGTCCACAGTCAGTGTAACTGGACACGGGATCTACAGCGCGGGCCGGCGCTCACACGATACTCAGAGGTGGGATCACCAATCTTCCCCTGCTATCAAGTGCAAAGGTCAGTCCAGGTTAGAAAGCTTTCCCCCCGGCTACAATGGTGACAGTTCCGGAACCGGCGCAAGAGAGGTACCCTCGGTCCGGTCCATGTTCCTACACTAGGACAGATTCCTAATATAGAATTTGAAGGAGATGATTTCCGGGTTCACATAAAATAAAAGTAAATTAAAATTTGTAGTGTAAAAAAACCCCTTAACCAATAAAAGAAAGGAAAATCCAGCAATAGCTGCTTAAACCATTTCTATTAGACTATTTTGGTGGTAAAGTTGTCCCTTTTCAGAATATCCTTCTGAGCACAGTTCTAAAAACAACACACTTTACTCTCTGTGTCCAAGTCACCGCTGAGTCTCCTGATGCTCCTGGCATCTTGCATTGCCTGTAGTTCTCACATTAAATCAGCAGCCAATCAGTGGGCTCTGAAGAGGGCGCTCCGCTTACACAAGATGAGCTGCAGCCAATACCAAACATTGGGAGCAGTCGAGGAGGATCAGCATTGGACCTAGGGATGGTGGCACTGCCCTGAAACTATTCAGCAGGCAATGGCGGTCAGTATTCTTGTCATGGGTCTGACAATCTGCAAATATCACAGACAGATATTATTGTTAATAGAAAAAATTGGAGTCAAGTTCAACCGGACTGGATTTTCCTTTTCTTTATATTTTTAAAAAGAAAATATGGTGCATACAAAAGAAAAATTTACATGACCCAGTCGACGCGTTTCGACTGCACTAGGCAGTCTTACTCAGACATGAACTGTGCACCAACATTATACTTTCCTCTTCATTTAAACTGCTCATTTTTTCTACAGTTTGATGAAAACAATGCCATAAAGTTTATTTTTCTGTTTCTTTTGTTAACTAAGTGAACCAAATATGTAGATCTAAGGTGAATCATACTTATATGTATTTTCCTCCAAGCAGAAATTGTGAGTCCATCTGTGGCGAAATTTGTGTTTAGCCTCTTGTTGTTGTGATACATTTTCTGTACCAAGGCAAATCATCCGTAATTTAATTTCAGATGTACCGTACTCTCTGTGTTATTATCTTTTTCTTTGGGAAAGTTTATGAATTCATTGATTCTGCCAGTATGACATGATACTCCACAAATGTAAAATTGATCAGGTTTGTTATATTGTGTTAAGTAGTTTAGAGATCAGAGAGATGGCTCATTGCATGGTTATAGGAGCAGAATACAGAAAAATTGTTACAATGTGCTTAATAACAGACTGGCTTTAAAACACAACCTTAGAGCACTGAATTTAATGGAAATCTTAGAAAAACTCAACTACATTTTGGACCTGATTCATTAAGACTGGCATTGTACACACCAGTCTTAAAGATGGGTGTTCTTGAGTAAGATGCATCTATTTCAATAAAGAGGTTCTGCAAGAAGTTTATAAAATAGCTTCAATCACGTCATTTAAATGTCAGCCCGTCCTAGTCACATGTCAGGACGGACTGCAATCTGAAGAAACACAGCTCCCGGAGAGCTGTGTCTCAACTTCTGTAGGAGCTGTATTGTAAGCACACATACTGGTGAGCTAGCAGAGAGGGGCTGTGACCAGAGAAAAAAATAATCTTCTTCTTGGTTGACTGTGTACCGTAGGACTGAGGCTGAAAAAAATAATTTGTTCTCAGTCAGTCGAGGAGAAGATTTATTTTTCCTCCTGTCACAATCCTTTTCCAACAGCTCAACAATATAGGTTTTACAATACAGCTCCTCTGTCAGTTGAGACACAAGTTTCGGGAGTTGTGATTCTTCAGACTGCAGCCTGTTCTGACACATGACTAGATCGGTCTGATCTTTGAAATACATGATGAGGGCCATTTTATTTAATTCTTAGAGAACCCCTTTAAGAGGTGCATTTTTCCTAATGAATTACCACATCTTACTACTAGCATGCCACAACCTTTGATGAATTTATCAGGTGGGCTTTGCCACACCCCACTCAACGAAACTTTGGGAGAGCTGGCCAAAACTGATAAAGTAAACTGATTAAATAAATAATAATTTATAAATGACAAAACTTCATGTTGCACAGCAATTTTATGATATTTGAATGTGTTTTAAGATAGAATTCTGATGAAAACACCTTCATGAAACAAGACCTATAAGCTCAAAAGTACGTGTATGCCCCATGCAGTGCTGCTAACCACCTACGGCTTTTTTTACACAGCGTTTTATTCTTAAAACACGACTAAAAATGTATGTGAGAAAAAAGTGTTGGTAAATGTTTTGGGCCAAATATTTAACACTCACCCTTAAAAATTGCATGAAAAGTGTGTTTTACTTATAGAAAAGAAAGTGTATCACCATCTTATATCAAAGAAGGAGAGGTATCCAGCAGCAGATCCATCAGTGAAAAATTATTTAAAAACAAAAATCTTTAATGTACTGTATAACATGGTTAAAATTATGGCATAAAACCATTAATTTAGAAAAAAGGCCATTAACCCGGGAAATTCATGGCCTTAGGTGTTTCAAACCGACTGGTTCTTAATCATAGTTCACCATCTTATAGTTCTTTCTCCGGCAAGTGATAGGTCTTACAAGAACCCAGATGCTTAGATCATAAAGAGCCACTATGGCCTTATTAAGTCCTCACAACTCAATGCTCGTCCACATTGTACACCTGCCGCTTCCATCATAAAACAGCTGGCAGAATAATGTAATTGGACACGTGACATCACATGCATCCTGATTTCTGGGTTGTGAGCAGCACATGACGTTTCATGAGGGAATTGTGCATGTAATATGAGTAATATAATAATTATGGTACCAGCTAATGCTGGTGTACTCTGGGGGACTGTAGCAGGTTTACCTATCAGAAGCACAACCAATTATTTTCATAGAAACCAAAGGAAACATTGCCGTATGAGTCGGAAAGTAATCTTTCCCCTGATATGGGGCAATCAGCATCTGCCTCATGGGGGTATTACTTTACTCTGGATCAACATGTTAGGTTATAGGTTGAACTCGATGGACTTATGTCTACCTTCAACCTTAAAACCATGAAATATTGTAAAATAAAGAAATTAAGAAATAAACATTATATAGCAGTTTAATCTCCCAGCTGTCAAGTGTTGCTGCTCTGGTGTTCCCCTCCGGTTCTGCAGTGACAATATCCTGTACTAGAATCAAACTGGAAAATACGTGGATATTACCCGCGCTGTTGTAATAATGACGATCCAGGCGTGTAGATGATAAAAGGTGATGTTTTATTCTATCAACGCGTTTCGAAGTCAATCAGACTTCTTCATCAGAAGATGCATACATACACATACACGCCTGTATGCATCTCCTGAGGAAGAAGTCTGATTGACTTTGAAACACTTTAGAGAATAAAACATCACCTTTTATCATCTACACACCTGGATCATCATTATTACAGCAGCGCAGGTAATATCCACGTTTTTTCCAATTTGATCCTATGAATCGGTCAGTGGCCTGACCTGTGGATCTGCGGCAGCTGTTGACTCCTATGAGTCCTATATACTTTAACACTGTGGAATATCGGGTGACTGCAAACTAATTAATTTGTAACTACCATCGGATAAGACCCTATTGGCGCTTTTTTCTCCTATAGTGTTTCTGTGTCTCTTAATATCCTGTATTATACATCATTCACTTGACTGCCGTAGCCAATTGCTGACCTCAGCAGTCACTCTGGCTAGTGATTGACAGCAGCAGTCATATTAAGGATGTAGTGGAGCAGTGGGAGATTCACCTGATAAGTAATGCTTATTTCTCTATTTTCTAACATTCCCTACTCCATGGCAAATTTTCAGGAAACCCCTTTAAGCCCTTTCCGACATGTGCCATAATAGTGTGCACATGTCGGATTCCCCCCTGTTTGGTGCGGGCTCCGTTGTTGAGCCTGCACCTTTCCGGACATATGACAGCTGACATGTGGCCACAACAGCTGCAGGTGGAATCACTATCCACCCGCGGATTTTAACTAGTTAAATGCCGCTGTCAATCTCTGACAACATTTAACTCGCGCTTACAGGAAGTAAGCTCTGCCCATCGGTGACCCCATCACATAAGCGCAGGTCATCGATGGGTCGGCATGACCACTAGACGTCTCCGGCAGACCATTGTGGTTGGTTGTCATTGCCAGATTGCTATGAGCGCCGCCCAGTGATCAGTGCTCATAGCAAGTGAGCATTTCTGCTACACACAGGCGATCTGGAGACTATTGAAGAGTGCAAAAAGTTAAAAAAAAGTAAAAAAAAAAATACAAAAAAAAAACCCATTCGCTAAACGGCGTAATGAGGAAAAAAGTAAAAACGCCCAAATTAGATTTTTATTGGTCATCGCTACATTGCAGTCAAATGCAATAACGGATGATCAAAGCATTGTATCTACACTAAAATGGTATCAATAAAAACGTCAGCTTGGCGTGCAAAAAAAAAAGCTCTCACTCAACCCAAGATCACGAAAATGGCGCTTTTTTAATTTTTTTTTACAAATTTTGGATTTTTTTCACCACTTAAATAACAATAACAACCTATACATGTTTGGTGTCTGTGATCTCGTAATGACCTGTAGAATCATAATGGCAGGTCAGTTTTAGCATTTAGTGCAAAAATTAACAACAATTTTGGAATTGCACTTTTTTTGCAATTTCACCGCACTTGACATTTTTTTTTTTCCCCATTTTCCAGTACACGATATGTTAGAACCAATGGTGCTGTTTAAAAGTACAACTTGTCCTGCAAAAAACAAAGCCCTCACAGGGACAAATTGATCAAAAAGTAAAAAAGTTATGGCTCTGGGAAGAAGGCAAAAAATGAAGACGCGAAAACAGAAAATGGTCCAGCGGTTAAGGGGTTAAAGGGAACCTGTCCCACACATTTACCCCTGCAAACTATTACTATGATTGTGCAGCCTTTTAAAAGATAAGTCAGATGATCCCTTTATGACTCCAAAGCCCTTCAAGGGCTAAGAGAAATAGCGTTTGAAGTTGTGTCTGCACTGTGGCATGATGATGGACTTCTAGCTTTTCAGTCTTGTAAGGGTGATGGACTGTTCTGCTGCATTCCTACCCCTGAGTACAACAATCATGCTATGTGTACAGTGCCATGCAGTTTTTAATTTAAAGTGAGTAGTGATGTGCATCTTTTATATTGTGGGATGGTAGTGTACAGCTTATAAGTAATGTAAAGTGGTAATGTACAATGTGAGTAGTGCAGGGTAAGCACAGGGTTACATTTGGGATATAAGTGCTGTTCATATAGTTAAATGGCTTAGCAACTGTAGAGGCCATGACTCTCCATCCCCTGAGGAAGCCACGTTTTAGGGTGGCGATACGTGTGGGTTCTCCTCCTCAGGCCGGCGTCACACTAGGCGAAAAACAATACGGTCCATTTTTTACGCAGAAATGTTCCCAAAATATTGATCCGTATGTCATCCGTAGGCAGGGTGTGGCAGCGTATTTTGCGCATGTCAGTTAACAAAGTTAACTTTGTTTCAGGTGACAAGGGTCTTCAGGTGGATTAAGAGTCTAATAAAATATTAAAACACCCTGTGTCTCTATTTCATCAAAATACTTTGTAATAATGTGTGTCTGTTTTCTTAACCATTTCGTACTATTGGATTAATAATGGATAGGTGTCATAATAATTGACGCCTCTCCATTATTATCCTGGCTTAATGTCACCTTACAATAGCAAGGTGACATTAACCCTTCATTACCCCATATCCCACCGCTACACGGGAGTGGGAAGAGAGTGGCCAAGTGCCAGAATAGGCGCATCTTCCAGATGTGCCTTTTCTGGGGTGGCTTTGGGCAGATGTTTTTAGCCAGGGGGGTCCTATAACCATGGACCCTCTCTAGGCTATTAATATCTGCCCTCAGTCACAGGCTTTACCGCTCTGGCGTAGAAAATTGCGCGGGAGCCCACGCCAATTTTTTCCGCCGTTTAACCCTTTGTTTTACCAGCTACAGCGCCCAAATTTTGCACATACACACTACTAACATTAGTAGTGTTGAATATGCAAAAAAAGGGATATGAGATGGTTTACTGTATGTAAACTATGTCTCATATCCTGTCGGGTTTGTGAAGGAGAAATGAAAAGCCGGCAATTACCGGCTTTTATGATATCTAGCGCTGTATGAAATATAAATATAAATATATATATATATATATATATATATGTGTGTCTCACTGACATATATATATATATATATATATATATATATATGTATATATATATATATATATACCTATTCTATGTGTAGACATTTATTCTACCTATTCTATTCTATTCTGTCAGTGTGATTTTACTGTACACCGCACTGAATTGCCAGCTTTTCTCTATAACACCGCTGCGTATTTCTCGCAAGTCACACTGCTGGTCCATGTGTAATCCGTATTTTTCTCGCACCCATAGACTTTCATTAGCGTATTTTTTGCGCAATACGCTGACAAACGCAGCATGCTGCGATTTTCTACGGCCGTACAATACCGTATATTACGGATGTAAAATAAAGTTGTTACATACATGTTACATGCATAGACACCCATAAGAGCCGCTAGATATTAACAGAGTCCCTCTAGTGCCGCAGTGCATGTACATCAGGACAATAATCGGGAAAAACTGCCCACTACACAGTACATAACATCACAAACTTGCAGTCAGATATCCCTTAAAATTGTATAAGTTTATTAAATACTCAAAATGACATAAATACAATATAGAAAAGATAAATGGACAACAGAGCATAACAGGTTAAGCACCATATGGCGGTACAAATGCTAAAAGGACTCAAGACCACATCACTGTAACACTATACAGAGTAGAATGTATTAAAGTATACTAAAAGCCACTGGCCACACATACTGAAATGAATATCCCCAAATAAACCATCATAGTAACTATACATAAATAGGGCCAGGTCATGAAGGTGTAAATACCTGATAATGTCACAGCGGGGAGTCAGGAGTCCACCCCGACGCACGTTTCGGAGCACAATGTTCCTTCCTCAGGGGGCGCAATATACGGCAGATAGGAGCTGCCCCATAGAGAATCATTGGGCCGTGTGTAATGCGTATTTTACGGGTGTATTTTCTGCGCTCATACGTCTGTAAAACTCGCTAGTGTGACGCCGGCCTTATACATCATGCTGGCAGCAGGTTCCAATCTTGCTTTGAATTCTTCATGAAGCTATCTCATGCTTCTTATGCTTTTTAATGTGTGTTTTCCTTTTCTTGCCTCATTCTTTATGCAGGATTTTCCATCTGCATTTTTTTACTTTCTCTTGGAGGCATTAAACTTGTTTCGCATATCTCCATCTTGATCAGTTATAGGCTGGTATAGCGCTGACCCATTGTTATCTATGGAATATATGCTCTATTTACTCTAAGTACATCATGCTTATGGGTTTTTGCGTTTTCACCTGTTGTGTGCAAAATAATTGGATCTGTTTTTTATTCACAAGGGCATTGCTACTATAGTTAAAGTCTTATTTATAGTTTATGATCTATTTCATCATGACCTTTTACTAAATTGTTTGGATTAGTCTATACAGGAAAAAACACGCTTTATTTTGAAGGGTTCTTGCAGTGGAATTGTTTTATGTGCCTTGTTATTTTTATATAGTGGACCATCATTACCATTTGGCACTTTGGTACCATCCAAAGACAAATGTTGTTGTAGCACATTATTTGGGGTTTGTTCCATGTTTATGATTCATGCTTACCTGCATTCAGAGCTAACACATTGGGGGAGGATAGCTTTTGGGCCTTACACGGACTTTCAGTGGGTTTTTTTTGTAAAGCTAATTTTTGGTCATTTTTTATTTGTTTTTATTATTGTTGTCTTGGTTGTGTGTTTTTTGTATTAATAAAAATATATTATATTTCATCTAATATTTTTTGAGTTTATATTTAATGGGTGATCCTGATTGTTATACACACTGCTTTCTCACTTTTTTCTGTAGAGGCCATGAGGACAATAGGTTTAGTTTATAGGATAAGATATAGTTAATTGATAGAACTAGCCACCTGGTTGGGGAATAGTGTTAGTAAAAAGGGTCCTGATGGAGGTAGGGAAGTACCATAACGAGGTCAAGTTCAAGGCAGTGGGAGCCATACTGATAACACTTGTGGACATTCCTGCAACATATGGAGCCTAGGGCTCAGTCCAGGCACTAGTGAGAGTGCCAGGTCTTCTGACAAACAGAGATTGGTGGACGTGGAATTGCGTGAAGGGCTGGTGGCTGGTCCCGGGTGCACTGCTGAAGTGGACAGAAAATCCCTGAGGCTGACGGAATCTGTGTACTTAATACTTAGTCCAGGAAAAATGAGTGGTAGGACTGAAGATGCGTTATAATAAGGAAGTAAGAAAAATGAAATGCTGTGCCCTATCCCACATGTTACACTCTGATGAACTTTAGGGTCATTCCATGGTATCTTACGTTACATTCACAAGCCAAAAACTGGCTACAGACTGTTCTTTGAAGGCAGGCACAAAAAGGAGTGAATGTATATTGTACATTAAACTATTCTCAATTAGTGTTGAGCTTGGGTGACCTCCGAGTATTTATGACTGCTCGGAGATTTAGTTTTCATCGCGGCAGCAGAATGACTTAGAGCTACTAGCCAGGCTGAGTACATGTGGGGGTTGCCTGATTGCTAGGGAATCCCCACATGTAATCAAGCTGACCCTTTAACTGACCAGTAAACATTTGCTTGTTGCAATGAACTTGATGTCTTCTGAATTGTGTGCGGAATCTCCTGAGGATGGAGGCCTGGAGACAGCAGAGGCCTGGGGCCTACAAGTGAGTGTGGTGCACTCCACACCTGACAACACACTGGGACACTATTTTCTTGTAAAGTGTCAGAGCATAACCAGACAGCAGCTCGGTCATGACTACTGCTCTTTGCAACTTTAAAGTCTCACACTGTAATTCCTACCTGCCAGGAATATCCCATGGCTGATTGACAGGTCGTTTGCTCTGTCAATCAGCCAAAGGAGGGAATAGTGATGGGCGAACGTGCTCTGATTCCGAGCATGCTCGGGTGCTAACCTAGTGTCTTCGGCATGCTCGGATAATATGTTTGAGTTCCCACAGCTGCATGTCTCGTGGCTGTTCGACAGTTGCAACACATGCAGGGATTGCCTAACAAACAGGTGATCCCTGCATGTGTTGTGACTGTCGAACAGCCACGAGACATGCAGCAGCGAGGACTTCAACACTCAGTTAGCACACTAGCATTCTCGGATAACATTAACTGAGAAGCTAGAAGTACATTGTCACACCCGAAAGCACTAAAAGGGATTGACCGGCTTATCTTTTAAAGGGCTACACAGTCATTTAAATAATTTGGGGTGGGTTATAGTTTCTGACAGGTTTCCTTTAACGTCATAGCTCTGTCCATGTACAGTACATGCAACAGAAAACTCAAAATCAGTTTAATAACTTATCTTTTTATCTTTGTATCTTATAATCCCATCAAACGCTCAATATCAAAGTAATCTGTAAATGTGTGTAAGACAGCCATTAATGAAAAAATGCTGGCGGAATGCAGCCACCATTGGGTAGAAGCTAGGAGCTCTCTGTATACTGTTCCCACTGAACTCAATAATAAATCTGTATTCTGCATGTTCCCCCTAGGCTGGTAATTTATATAAGTACAGATTTGAAGCACTGATCTGTAAGTCACAACTCTCATCTATATATTTAGTAACATTGGCCCTAAAAATTAAGTAAAGATAACCATAAACATTAGAGAGAGAGTATTTTCCATCCAGGAGCTCGGGACCCCATTGTTTTCTGGTTCAAGTTCTGGTATTCGAACTGAATTGTGGTTGGACACCAGAACCCGAATCTCCACGGGTCCGCTCATCCCTACTAGAGATGGTTCAGTAGCTGTACTTATCTTTTAGGTGAAATAACCCTTTAACTTAATGCAGCCCTGTCTGTATATTAATGTATGAATATGTATTGTAAAGGAAATTATCTTCTGACTGTCTGTAGGTGATGTCTGTATAAATCTTTATGGGGCTCTTGCTAATGATGTCAAGGGTTAGTTTGTTAAGTATTTGGAAATTCAGATCTATACCATAGAAGTTCTGAAAATCTACTATATCCCATGGATATCTTAGATATGTCTGAGCAGAAGATTCGTTCATTAGGTTTCTGTGTCAGGATAGAGGAATTATGTGTGAATGGTTTCAAAGCAATGCAGCGCGGATGGGAAATAATGAGCAGCGGTGTCAGCACTCCAGATTTGTACTTGATGGGGATAGAGAACTTTGTGTGCATAATCTGAAGTGTTATGTCCATGTGAATCTTACTATTAAATTTGTAGGAAAGCATTGGATTAAAGTTGAAATGTAATTATATGTATAGATGATGAGATGACTTTTCTATCTGTCCCATATAGGCAGAGGTGTGCGCTGGAACAGTTGCTGAAGTTATCCAGTCTGTTGTGAATGGAGCAGATGGATGCGTTTTCTGCTTCGGGCATTCCAAGCTTGGTAAGTACTAAGCAACCAATGTGAAGAAGTGTGCAGCGCTGCAATATTATCATCTATCAATTATACCTTAAATGTTATTAAAAATAATTGTAGGGATTGTCAGGATTGCAAAGCACATTTTACTGTAGAAGGGAATTCGGAGTCGGGAAAAGGGTACCCCATTCAAGGCACTAACTCTTAGCCAACATCTTGGATGCCCTGATTCTCCCACAGCCATTTTATACCGTGCTACTTAAACTGCCTCTTTTAAGGGTCCTAGGCATAGAACAGGCTGGAAATGGGTGTCAGGTAAATGGGCGGCTTTTTAGGCAATCATATGGCTCAGTGGTTTTCATAAAGGAGTTTGTATGTTCTCCCCGTGTTTGTATGGGTTTCCTCCATGTTCTCTGGTTTCCTCCCATACTGTAAAAACATAGTGATAGGGAATGTAGATTGTGAGCCCAATGGGGACAGAGCCAATAATGTCTGTAAAGTGTTGTGGAATTACTGGTGCTATATAACTGAGCAAATTTAATCATGTGAAATCTAACCAACTCAAACCCTAGCAGTGTTTGTGGACATGTCTCTCTTATGGGGTTATTCATACGCTAGAGAGGGATACGTGTTACTAGGGTGACTTTCTATTCGGAGCAACTAGGAATATTCCAAAAATACATCATTAATAACATAATTTTTTTTTTTAAATTAAATAAATATTGCTGAAAATATTTTAATGCAGAATAAATGTGTACAGGAAAATCTAATACATTTCTATGTTTTTCTTTTCAAATCTGTGTCCGACAGGAAAGTCATACACTATGATTGGCAAGGATGACTCCATGCAGAATCTTGGCATTATCCCCTGTGCTATTTCATGGCTCTTTAAGTTGATTAATGAACGGAAGGAAAAGACAGGAGCTCGGTTCTCGGTCAGAGTGTCAGCAGTGGAAGTGTGGGGGAAAGAGGAGAACCTGAGAGACCTGTTATCAGAAGTGGCTACCGGCAGTCTTCAGGATGGTCAGTCTCCTGGAGTTTACCTGTGTGAGGATCCAATATGCGGCATGCAGGTAACTAGAGCTGTCTCTTCAGAACAAAGCTGTATGGTGTGCTTCATAAGCTGATGAATAATGATGGAAGCCTGATAATGGGTGTTATTAGGGTACACTCATATCTATAGCTTGAATTCAGAGTTAGTTTTAATCTAAAATGATTTGTGTGAATGAATACTAGGGTTCTCTTTTGGCAGCTCTTCACATCTATGCTTATGTTGGCTTTTTTATTAGTGGCATTTTAATATTGTTATTCCCCACTAATGTCACAGCGTAGTGTTTCCCTACATTTTACAATTATCCTGAAAGCAAACAAAAGTCATGTAATAAAATGTATTAAAGACTTGGTTTGATAAAGGGTTAGACATTGACTTATAGGGTTCCGACCTCCAATCGGTGGCACCAGGGGACCAGTTTTCCTTCTTTTTGGAGGGGAGCTTATTTACATACCATTGTTTGGCCTGTAAGGATATGTTCACATGTTGTAGAAAATCTCCACTGTGGATTTGGTTACAGATCCTCGACAAATACACAGCAAATCCACAGATCGAATCCTCATGTGATATTTGCAGATTTCATCTTACTCCATTTACTATGGTTTGAATAGGGTGAAAACCGCAATGAAATTTTGCAAAACAGTAAGCATACTGAAGACTTGAAATCCACCCCATGCTTTAATTTAAACTTTGGGTTATCAAAAATCCATTTGTACTTGTATTGTACTGTTAATTGCTGGGGTCTTGCACTTCCGAATCTGCATCGCACATCTGCAACAAATCCGCAACAAGTGAACTTGGCCTAAATCTCCCTACATTAGCTTGCAGTTGTCCATAAGTAGGGAGAGGACCTCCTTCTCCCACCAAAACAGGCTAATAGCCTCAAATCTCCAAATAAAATGCACAACCATTCTCCTCAATATATCAGAAACAAGCTGTAAATTATAAACCCGGTATACAACCTTATAGAATGGATTTAATATAAGAAACATGCTGTTTAGGTGACTGTGTGACAACAAATAAACACAAAGCGTATGCTGCTGTGCAGTGAACCATGATAATAAAACTTATGACGAGTAGTAATAAATTAGAAATGTATCAGGCACCAAAATCAATCATCTTGGTAGATAGGAAAAGGTGGCAGCTCCAGTATATCTTTCAAAGGGGGATGTCAAGTGCAAGCTTTGAAAAATCTAAAACAATTAATTTGAGTTTTGAGTTGTTCTATTACATTATAAATCAATCTACTATCCATGTCAGTCTGTTTTCTTCCTGTATCTGATCCTTGGCAGCCCCAGAATGCTGAAAATTGAGTGATAGAATAGAGTTCTGTATCACTTATCTAAACCAATTTGTCTCCTGAAGTTTGTTTAGATGATGCTAGAAAATAGTGACAGATAACATATTGTGCAATCCGATAAAAATAAAAACACCTGCAGTTTAGGTCCCTAATTCATACATTTTATCTGAAATGACTGCATGCGTGTATAATTATGTCCGGTTGAACTGATTCTGCCTGATCATTTTTTTTTTTAAATGAAAATGTTGATGGATTATAACATTTTCAATTACAAAGATACAAAAAAAGAATAAACAGGACAATATCAGCATCAATTTATCATAAAATATAAGTATGACGTCCAATAAAACATCAAGTTACCTAGGAAGAAAATGGAGGGAAGGAGAGGGAACATTTTAAGCCGGGGGGGGGGGGGGGGGGGAGAACTTAATGTGGTATACATCAGTTGATTCTTATCTTCTCAATAGCTTTGGCCTATGTTTGAAAAGTTCTTTTTCAGGATTTATGCAATTTCTTTGGTGCAATACTTCATAGGTACTTACCTTGTGTCCCCTTGCCTTTGTGTTCTTCTTTTTGTGGTTCCAGAGGCTTGATTCTGTAATTTTATTCTTTTTTAAAATACTAATAAAAATTATTATGTTTTAATTATACACATCTTGCATTTATCGTTCTCTTCCACTCATATTGGTGGTTGGGTGTATCAAAGTGTTGTTTTGACGTTTTTTGCAAAAAACATTTTTTTTGAGACTGTGTTAACATTTAAGCAAAATAAGAATGTTCTAAAAAATAGAAGTGCTAAAGTGATTATCCTGGACTTTTTTTTCCTATGGGGCTAAGCACTTATCGGCAAACAGTTGCTAACTATCTGTCTGTTCTGCCATGTGACAATCTCTCCCAGGTCAGAGTGGTCATGCACTGCTCCTACTGGTGATTCTCTTCTCCGTCAACATGGTGTCACTACCGATGTCATATTCATTGAAAGAGCTCAGTCTAAAGTAGCGGGGAGTGGGGAGTCGGCTGTCAATCAACCTGACATTGGCAGTGATGACCCCTCGACAGAGCAGAGTGGACGTGACCACAAGAAACAGGAGAATTGATGGCATGACCACCCTGAGCCAGCGGAGATCATTGCAGGGCAGCACATATGGTTTACTTGTATCATTTAATAAAATGTGCCAGGATAAAAGAAAAATCTAAATCCAATCAATATTTCATGCACAGTGTATATTATAATATATTATATATCATAATAGTACACTGTAATATTTCAAAATAATATATTTTATATGTATGTTTTCATATTTAGAAAGCGTTTTTTCATGTTAGAGATAGCCATGAGAAAGTAGTTGAGTAGTTCTGCACTTGACTTGGTTCCCACCTGTAACTTAAAAGATGCCTTGGACTTCTTCTACACCAGTTGATCAGTGTCAGTGAGTTTCTGCACCCTCATAGTCCACCTCCACAATTCTAAAACTGTAGAAATAACGTAAGTATCGCTTATACTATATTTGCTTTGTGTTTAGTTGCAGAACCAGAGTGAACTGCGAGCACCAACTGCTGAGAAAGCGGCCTTTTTCCTGGATGCTGCTATTGCCTCACGCAAATGCAGCCAACGGGATTGTGATGAAGATGACCACAGAAACTCTCACATGCTCTTTACTCTGCACATTTATCAGTATCGTATGGAGAAAAGTGGGAAAGGAGGCAGTAAGTGTAAATCCAGCATAAAAATCGGAAAAAATCTAAACCTCACTTTCCTGCAGTGTGCACGCTCTATAACTATGTGAAACATAGTGACCGGGAATGTACTAAGAGTCAAAAATCGTTAATAAGTTTAAACCTTTAATGGTATTGTTCATTGTTCATGTATTTTTTACTTGTTTGCATGGAATAAGTATTTGATCACCAACCAGCAAGAATTCTGGCTCTCACAGACCTGTTAGTTTTTCTTCAACAAGCCCTCCTATTCTGCACTCATTACCTGTATTAATTGCACCTGTTTGAACACCTGTCCACACACTCAATCTCACTCCAAACTCTCCACCATGTGCCAAGACCAAAGAGCTGTCTAAGGACACCAGGGACAAAATTGTAGACCTGCACAAGGCTGGGTTGAATTACAGGACAATAGGCACACAGCTTTGTGAGAAGGAAACAACTGTTGGCACAATTATTAGAAAATGGAAGACACACAAGATGACTGTCAATCGTCCTTGGTCTGGGGCTCCATACAAAATCTCCCCTTGTCAGGTAAGGATTTTTTCTGAGACAGGTCAGGAATCAGCCCAGAACTACATGGAAGGACTTGGTTAATGACCTGAATAGAGCTGGGTCCACAGTCTCAAACATTATCATTAGTAACACACTACACCGTCATGGATTCAAATCCTGCAGGGCATGCTCATGCCAACTCATGTCTAGGCCCGTTTGAAGTTCACCAGAGACCATCTGGATGATTCAGAGGAGGCATGAGAGAAGGTCATGTGGTTAGATGAGACCAAAGTAAAACCAAAGTTGATATCAACTCCACTCGCTGTGTTTGGAGGAAGGAAAAGGATTAGTACAACCACAAGAACACCGTTCCAACCATCAAGCATGGTGGGGGAAGCATCATATTTTGGGGGTGCTTTTCTGCAAAGGGGACGGGACGACTGTACTGTATTGAAGGGAGGATGGATGGGTTCATGTATTGCGATATTTTGGCCAACAACCTCCTTCCATCTGTAAGACCATTGAAGATGGGTCATGGCTGAGTCTTCCAGCATGAAAATAATCTGAAATACACAGCCAGGGAAACTAAGTAGTAGCTCTGTAAGGCTACGTTCACATTTGCGTTGTGCGCCGCAGCGTCGGCGCCGCAGCGCACAACGCAAACAAAAACGCAGCAAAACGCATGAACAACGCTGCGTTTTGCGCCGCATGCGTCGTTTTTTTCATTGAATTTGGACGCAGCAAAAATGCAACTTGCTGCGTCCTCTGCGCCCCGACGCGGGCGCCGCAGCGACGCATGCGGCGCAAAACGCAAGTGCGCCGCATGTCCATGCGCCCCCATGTTAAATATAGGGGCGCATGACGCATGCGGCGCCGCTGCGGCGCCCGACGCTGCGGCGCTGGCCGCAAATGTGAACGTAGCCTAAGAAGCATTTCAAGGTCCTGGAGTGGCGTAGGCAGTGTGCAGAACTGAACCCAATAGAAAATCTTTGGAGGGAGCTGTAACTCGATGTTGCCCAGCGACAAGCCCAAAACCTAAAAGATCTGGAGAAGTGTTGTGAATTCCGTTCTCGGGCTCCCTCCTGTGGCCATGAGTGGTACTGTGTGAGTTCTGTTCTTGGGCTCCCTGTTGTGAAATTGGATTTTGGGCTCCCCCGGTGGCCACTGGTGGAATTGAACTGGTGTGCATCATCCCCTCTGTTCACCTGTTTCCATCAGGATGTGGGAGTCGCTATTTAACCTTGCTCCTCTGTCACTTCCATGCCGGTCAACATTGTAATCAGAAGCCTTTCTGTGCATGTTCCTGCTGCTAGACAACTCCCAGCTAAGTTGGACTTTAGTCCTCGTTTGTTTTTGCATTTTGTTCCAGTTCACAGCTGTAGTTTCGTTTCTGTGTCTGGAAAGCTCTTGTGATCTGAAATTGCCACTCTGATGTTATGAGTTAATACTAGAGTCTTAAAGTAATTTCAGGATGGTATTTTGATAGGGTTTTCAGCTGACCATGAAAGTGCCCTTTCTGTCTTCCTGCTATCTAGTAAGCGGACCTCAATTTTGCTAAACCTATTTTCATACTACGTTTGTCATTTCATCTAAAATCACCGCCAATATATGTGGGGGCCTCTGTCTGCCTATCGGGGAAATTTCTCTAGAGGTGAGCCAGGACTATATTTTCCTCTGCCAGGATTAGTTAGTCCTCCGGCCGGCGCTGGGCGTCTAGGGATAAAAACGTAGGCAACGCTACCCGGCTACTGTTAGTTGTGCGGCAGGTTTAGTTCATGGTCAGTTTAGTTTCCATCCTTCCAAGAGCTAGTACTTATGTTTGCTGGCTATGTTCTCTTGCCATTGAGAACCATAACAGTTTGACCGGCCAAAAAAGGGTTAAATTAATTGACAGAGAAAGGAGAGAAAAGAGAAGTCTGCTGAAGATTTTTTTTTTTTTTTTTTCCCTTCCCTTCAGTTCTGAGTGTGCTTGTAATTGAATCTCTTGCAAGTCTGCCTATATTGCAGCCTTTCTCTCTCTCTCTCTCCTTCTAATCCTGGAATGGCTCTGTGTTCACCTGTTTAAAATGGATATTCAGAGTTTAGCTGCAGGTTTGAATAATCTCACCACGAAAGTTCAAAATTTACAAGATTTTGTTGTTCATGTTCCTATATCTGAACCTAGAATTCCTTTGCCTGAATTTTTCTCGGGGAATAGATCTTGCTTTCAAAATTTCAAAAATAATTGCAAGTTGTTTTTGTCCCTGAAATCTCGCTCTGCTGGAGATCCTGCTCAGCAGGTCAGGATTGTGATTTCCTTGCTCCGGGGCGACCCTCAGGATTGGGCTTTTGCATTGGCTCCAGGGGATCCTGCGTTGCTCAATGTGGATGCGTTTTTTCTGGCCTTGGGGTTGCTTTATGAGGAACCTCAGTTAGAGCTTCAGGCGGAAAAGGCCTTGATGTCCCTATCTCAGGGGCAAGACGAAGCTGAAATATACTGCCAGAAATTCCGTAAATGGGCTGTGCTTACTCAGTGGAATGAGTGCGCCCTGGCGGCGAATTTCAGAGAGGGTCTCTCTGATGCCATTAAGGATGTTATGGTGGGGTTCCCTGTGCCTGCGGGTCTGAATGAGTCCATGACAATGGCTATCCAGATCAATAGGCGTCTGCGGGAGCGCAAATCTGTGCACCATTTGGCGGTGTCTACTGAGAAGACGCCAGAGAATATGCAATGTGATAGAATTCTGTCCAGAAGTGAACGGCAGAATTTAAGACGAAAAAATGGGTTGTGCTTCTATTGCGGTGATTCAACTCATGTTATATCAGCATGCTCTAAGCGTACTAAGAAGCTTGATAAGTCTGTTTCAATTGGCACTTTACAGTCTAAGTTTATTCTGTCTGTGACCCTGATTTGTTCTTTATCATCTATTACCGCGGATGCCTATGTCGACTCTGGCGCCGCTTTGAGTCTTATGGATTGGTCCTTTGCCAAACGCTGTGGGTATGATTTAGAGCCTCTTGAAACTCCTATACCCCTGAAGGGGATTGACTCCACCCCATTGGCTAGTAATAAACCACAATACTGGACACAAGTAACTATGCGGATTAATCCGGATCATCAGGAGATTATTCGCTTTCTTGTGCTGTATAACCTACATGATGTGTTGGTGCTTGGATTGCCATGGCTGCAATCTCATAACCCAGTCCTTGACTGGAAAGCTATGTCTGTGTTAAGCTGGGGATGTAAGGGGACGCATGGGGACGTACCTGTGGTTTCCATTTCATCATCTATTCCCTCTGAGATTCCTGAATTCTTGACTGAATATCGTGACGTTTTTGAAGAACCTAAGCTTGGTTCATTACCTCCGCACCGGGAGTGCGATTGTGCCATAGATTTGATTCCGGGTAGTAAATACCCTAAGGGTCGTTTATTTAATCTGTCTGTGCCTGAACATGCTGCTATGCGAGAATATATAAAGGAGTCCTTGGAAAAGGGACATATTCGTCCTTCGTCATCTCCCTTAGGAGCCGGTTTTTTCTTTGTGGCTAAGAAAGATGGCTCTTTGAGACCATGTATTGATTATCGGCTTTTGAATAAAATCACGGTTAAATATCAATATCCGTTGCCACTGCTGACTGATTTGTTTGCTCGCATAAAGGGGGCCAAGTGGTTCTCTAAGATAGATCTCCGTGGGGCGTATAATTTGGTGCGAATTAAGCAGGGGGATGAGTGGAAGACCGCATTTAATACGCCCGAGGGCCACTTTGAGTATTTGGTGATGCCTTTTGGTCTTTCAAATGCCCCTTCAGTCTTTCAGTCCTTTATGCATGACATTTTCCGTGATTATTTGGATAAATTTATGATTGTGTATCTGGATGATATTTTGATTTTTTCGGATGACTGGGACTCTCATGTCCAGCAGGTCAGGAGGGTTTTTCAGGTTTTGCGGTCTAATTCCTTGTGTGTGAAGGGTTCTAAGTGCGTTTTTGGGGTTCAAAAGATTTCCTTTTTGGGATATATTTTTTCCCCCCTCTTCCATCGAGATGGATCCTGTCAAGGTTCAGGCTATTTGTGATTGAACGCAACCCTCTTCTCTTAAGAGTCTTCAGAAATTTTTGGGCTTTGCTAACTTTTATCGTCGATTTATTGCTGGTTTTTCTGATGTTGTTAAACCATTGACTGATTTGACTAAGAAGGGTGCTGATGTTGCTGATTGGTCCCCTGCTGCTGTGGAGGCCTTTCGGGAGCTTAAGCGCCGCTTTTCTTCCGCCCCTGTGTTGCGTCAGCCTGATGTTGCTCTTCCTTTTCAGGTTGAGGTCGACGCTTCTGAAATCGGAGCTGGGGCAGTTTTGTCGCAGAGAAGTTCCGATTGTTCCGTGATGAGACCTTGTGCCTTTTTCTCGCGTAAATTTTCGCCCGCCGAGCGGAATTATGATGTTGGGAATCGGGAGCTTTTGGCCATGAAGTGGGCTTTTGAGGAGTGGCGTCATTGGCTTGAGGGGGCTAGACATCAGGTGGTGGTATTGACTGACCACAAAAATCTAATTTATCTTGAGTCCGCCAGACGCCTGAATCCTAGACAGGCGCGCTGGTCGTTGTTTTTCTCTCGGTTTAATTTTGTGGTGTCCTACCTGCCGGGTTCTAAGAATGTTAAGGCGGATGCCCTTTCTAGGAGTTTTGAGCCTGACTCCCCTGGTAACTCTGAACCTACAGGTATCCTTAAGGATGGAGTGATATTGTCTGCCGTTTCTCCAGACCTGCGGCGGGCCTTGCAGGAGTTTCAGGTGGATAGACCTGATCGTTGCCCACCTGGTAGACTGTTTGTTCCTGATGATTGGACCAGTAAAGTCATTTCTGAGGTTCATTCTTCTGCATTGACAGGTCATCCTGGAATCTTTGGTACCAGGGATTTGGTGGCAAGGTCCTTCTGGTGGCCTTCCCTGTCTCGAGATGTGCGAGGCTTTGTGCAGTCTTGTGACGTTTGTGCTCGGGCCAAGCCTTGTTGTTCTCGGGCTAGTGGATTGTTGTTGCCCTTGCCTATCCCGAAGAGGCCCTGGACGCACATCTCGATGGATTTTATTTCGGATCTTCCTGTTTCTCAGAAGATGTCTGTCATCTGGGTGGTGTGTGACCGTTTCTCTAAGATGGTCCATTTGGTTCCCCTGCCTAAGTTGCCTTCTTCTTCCGAGTTGGTTCCTCTGTTTTTTCAAAATGTGGTCCGTTTGCATGGTATTCCGGAGAATATCGTTTCTGACAGAGGAACCCAATTCGTGTCTAGATTTTGGCGAGCATTCTGTGCTAGGATGGGCATAGATTTGTCTTTCTCGTCTGCTTTCCATCCTCAGACTAATGGCCAGACCGAGCGGACGAATCAGACCTTGGAGACATATTTGAGGTGTTTTGTGTCTGCAGATCAGGATGATTGGGTTGCTTTTTTGCCTTTAGCGGAGTTTGCCCTCAATAATCGGGCCAGCTCTGCCACCTTGGTGTCTCCTTTTTTCTGTAATTCGGGGTTTCATCCTCGATTTTCTTCTGGTCAGGTGGAATCTTCGGATTGTCCTGGAGTGGATGCTGTGGTGGAGAGGTTGCATCAGATTTGGGGGCAGGTAGTGGACAATTTGAAGTTGTCCCAGGAGAAGACTCAGCTTTTTGCCAACCGCCGGCGTCGGGTTGGTCCTCGGCTTTGTGTTGGGGACTTGGTGTGGTTGTCTTCTCGTTTTGTCCCTATGAGGGTTTCTTCTCCTAAGTTTAAGCCTCGGTTCATCGGCCCGTATAAGATATTGGAGATTCTTAACCCTGTGTCCTTCCGTTTGGACCTCCCTGCATCTTTTTCTATTCATAATGTTTTTCATCGGTCATTGTTGCGCAGGTATGAGGTACCGGTTGTGCCTTCCGTTGAGCCTCCTGCTCCGGTGTTGGTTGAGGGCGAGTTGGAGTACGTTGTGGAAAAAATCTTGGACTCCCGTGTTTCCAGACGGAAACTCCAGTATCTGGTCAAATGGAAGGGATACGGTCAGGAGGATAATTCTTGGGTGACTGCCTCTGATGTTCATGCCTCCGATCTGGTCCATGCCTTTCATAGGGCTCATCCTGATCGCCCTGGTGGTTCTGGTGAGGGTTCGGTGCCCCCTCCTTGAGGGGGGGGTACTGTTGTGAAATTGGATTTTGGGCTCCCCCGGTGGCCACTGGTGGAATTGAACTGGTGTGCATCATCCCCTCTGTTCACCTGTTTCCATCAGGATGTGGGAGTCGCTATTTAACCTTGCTCCTCTGTCACTTCCATGCCGGTCAACATTGTAATCAGAAGCCTTTCTGTGCATGTTCCTGCTGCTAGACAACTCCCAGCTAAGTTGGACTTTAGTCCTCGTTTGTTTTTGCATTTTGTTCCAGTTCACAGCTGTAGTTTCGTTTCTGTGTCTGGAAAGCTCTTGTGATCTGAAATTGCCACTCTGATGTTATGAGTTAATACTAGAGTCTTAAAGTAATTTCAGGATGGTATTTTGATAGGGTTTTCAGCTGACCATGAAAGTGCCCTTTCTGTCTTCCTGCTATCTAGTAAGCGGACCTCAATTTTGCTAAACCTATTTTCATACTACGTTTGTCATTTCATCTAAAATCACCGCCAATATATGTGGGGGCCTCTGTCTGCCTATCGGGGAAATTTCTCTAGAGGTGAGCCAGGACTATATTTTCCTCTGCCAGGATTAGTTAGTCCTCCGGCCGGCGCTGGGCGTCTAGGGATAAAAACGTAGGCAACGCTACCCGGCTACTGTTAGTTGTGCGGCAGGTTTAGTTCATGGTCAGTTTAGTTTCCATCCTTCCAAGAGCTAGTACTTATGTTTGCTGGCTATGTTCTCTTGCCATTGAGAACCATAACAGCTCCCTCTGGTGACCTTTAGCGATACGGCTGGTCTGTAGCTGGCCCAGCTGCCTCGTTTCCTGCTATTCTGGTTCCTATTTAATTCACCTGGACCTCTACTGGTTGCCGGCTGTCGTTGTACTCAGTACTGGTTCTGTTTTCTCCTGGACTTCCCTTGTGACCTGTCTCCTCCTGGAGAAGCTAAGTCTTGCTAGTTCATTTTGCTCTTGTTTCCTTGAAAATGTTTCTCACTATATGATGAGTTCAGTCCAGCTTGCTTATATGTGATTTTTCGCTTGCTGGTAGCTCTGGGGTGCAGAGTGCGCCCCTCACATCGTGAGTCGGTGTGGGGGTTCTTGTATTCTCTGCGTGGATAGTTTTTGATAGGGTTTTTTACTGACCGCACAGATCCCTTGCTATCTTCTGACTATTTAGTGTTAGCGGGCCTCATTTGCTTAAACCTGTTTTCATTTCTACGTTTGTATTTTCCCCTTAACTCACCGTCATTATTTGTGGGGGGCTGTCTAAACTTTGGGGTAATTTCTCTGAGGCAAGTGAGGCTTGCTTTCTCTCTAGGGGTAGCTAGTTTCTCAGGCTGTGAAGAGGCGTCTAGGTTTTTAGGTAACGCTCCACGGCTGCCTTTAGTGTGTGTGGATAGGATCAGGGTTGCCGTCAGTATAGCTCCCACATCCCCAGAGCTCGTCCTATTAGTCTGGTTTACCTATCAGGTCAGTCTTGCGATCCTAACCACCAGGATCCATAACAGAGAAGATCTGTATAGAGGAGTGGGCCAAAATCCCTGTTTCAATGTGTGCAAACATGGTCCAGAACTGCAGGAAACATCTGACCTCTGTAATTGTGTCAAAGGTTTCTGTACCAAATACTAAGTTCATTTTTATATTGTATCAAATAATTATTTAATGCAATAAAATGCAAATTAATTATGTAAAAATCATACAATATAATTTTCTGTCTCCCGCAGTTGAAGTGTACCTATGATAAAAATTACAGACCATTCTTTGTAGGTGGGAAAACTTGAAAAATCGGCAGGGTATCAAATACTTATTTTCCCCACTGCATCTTTAAGTCATTACGACTTTTGTAATTTGCTTTATTATAAAATTCCTTTCCATTCTCCCTATACCGATATTCCCTACATGTGCTTTTTTTTCTCTATATCTTGTGACATTTCGTTTAAGCGGAGTCTGAAATGGGACATCTCAGGAGAATGGCCCTACAGTTCCTTCCCCACAGTTTCTATCACTCCTTGAAACGGGACATAATCAGAAGGCGATGCCTCGGTCAGTTACCACAGCTTCTGTGACCACCATCCCCTGATGACATCTTGTTTTAGGGGAAGTGCCGAAGAGGTGATTGCAGCTTATGTCCCTAGCGCTCATACCTTCAGTCGCCATCCTTGACAGTCCCTGCTTCTGACAACACCGCCTCCTTCCCTAAAACGAATTTAAGCAGGGGGAGATTTCTATATCTGCAAACAATTTAGCCAACATAATTATATAGATTTTTTTTTTTTTTGTATTATATACAGGAAAAATATATATTTGTATCCTGTTAGCCAGTAGCTAGAAAAATATTATAAATTGAGAGTCCTCAGTAATCGACACCTTTTCATTCATTGATTGTAAGCTTGTGAGCAGAAACCGCAATCCTCTTCTTTAGGGATGAGCGAACCCGAACTGGTAACGAAACCCCAAACATGGACTTTTTACTGCAGGTCCAGTTTCCTGTTTGGGATCGCCAGTCTAATAAAGCTAGTTGAAAGGCCAATCAATAGCTTTTAGATTGTGGGCACTTCGGGAGCCATCACAGTCATGACAAGTATTGACCTGGCCTGTATAAAGACTGGATCATGAGTCCCTCTGGCATTATGCTCTCATTAGTATAGGGATAGGATGCAGCTGTAGTGAGGGACAGATAGTGACTACACGCACTGCATAAAAAATACTTTGTGTACTCTGTAATCCATACCGTATATATATGGTAGTGCTGTGCTAAAAGCCACTGTGTACACTCTAAATACCCATCTGTGGGAGTACTGTCCTAAAAGTCGCTGTGTGTACTCTGCACCCGCCCCCCTGTTTGGAGTACTGTCTTTTAAGCTGCTGTGTGTACTCTGCAACCCACATACAGCTTTGGCAAAAATTATTGAGAGACCACCACATGAAAACCCTATCATGGGTAGCCCAATCTCCAGACCTGAACCTCATTCAAAACCTCTGGAATGTAATCAAGAGGATGATGGATAGTCACAAGCCATCAAACAAAGAAGAATGCTTAAATTTTTGCTCCAGAAGCAGTGTGAAGACTGGTGGAAAGCATGCCAAGACACATGAAAGCTGTGATTAAAAATCATGGTTATTCCACAAAATATTGATTTCTGAATTCTTCCTGAGTTAAAACATTAGGATTGTTGTTTCTAAATGATTATGAATCTGCATTCTTTGCATTATTTCAGGTCTGAAAGCACTGGTTATTTTTTTATTCTTGACCATTTCTCCTTTTCGGAAAAAAAAATAAAATATTGCTTGGAAATTCGGAGTACTGTATGTGAAAAAAAAATTTCTACACCGCAACTGTGTCTGTGGGAACACTGTTCCAGAAAAACCTCTGTGTGTACTCTGCACGCATCTCTGCGTGTTTTTTAAATTTGGGTAGACCACAAAACATTGTGAATGGAAAATACAACAGACTGTTGTGCAGTCTAAAGGTATGTGTCCACTTTCAGGATGGCCGGCGGTTTGGACGGAGCGGCAAACCCGCTCCGCCCTAAGCCCCACCCCCTTCTGTGACGCGATGATGCCGGATGTGTTCATTGCACACATCCGGCATCATCGCACCCCACACATAGGGCCCTGTGATATACCTTGCAGCGGCGCAGCATCTCCGCAAGGTACACGGACATGCTGCGATCTTAAAAGACGTGCAGCATGTCCGGAATCGCAGGGCCGCCGGGTGGGTGTTACCACGCATAGTGGAGACGGGATTTGATAAAATCCCCTCCACTATGCTGTAATATCTGGACGCTGCGTGTTTGATGCTGCGGCTCTGCGCAGCGTCAAACACGCAGCATTTCCTGAACGTGGACACATACCCTAACAATGTCTGGGTGTGGCTGGTACACTTCTATATTCAGCCAAAGTTATAGACCAATCCTGAGGGATCCACACCTGTATTTTAATGCTGTGGACAATTACATGCGCCTGTCTGTGATCACACCGTCTGCCATTCTAAACACACATTCCGACATTACGCTTGCAGCAGGGCAGGCTGGCTCCTCCAAGGCGTAAAGGGCAAGCTTAGGCCATGTGTCCAATTTGGAGACACAGAAGTTAAATGGGCCAGACCCATCAATCAGTATGTGAAGATATGTGGACAAACTACCATATTGTTGAAACATGGATTTGATCCATTGAAATTGTGTTTTGTGGTCAGCTTTTCTTTCTGCCGAGCCACAGGAGACACACTTTTTCTCTGGGTGTTTGTTTTGTTTTCTGTCTGCAGTCTGTCTAGCTTAACACAGGTGTTTTCTTTTGCACACATATCACATTTTGAGTGCAGCTTTACATTCTGTCACCCAGCAAGCATAAATTGCAGCAGAGATTCATCTTAACTAAAAGCCTACATCCTTAGATCAAGAATAGAGTAGACATTTATAGAACATTTCATAACTTTCCCAGAGCCCAAAAATTACAGCACATATTGCTTTGGACTACTGTACCAAATTTATTATATATGTTAGGAGTCGGAGTCGGGCTATTTTATACAGACTCCAACTCCACGAAAATGGACACCAACTTCGACTACATGACTCCAAATCCACAGCCCTGGTAACAAACACAGATTGACCACGCGCTCTCTTTCTCTGCAGCAGCTACACCACTACCAGCATCAACACAGCCACGTCTCCTGTTTGATGATTTCCTCATTGTTTTACAACTCCAAAAAGTGCAGAGTATTACACAGCCGTATACAGAGAGACAGTGGCCAGCAGATTAATACACTGCCTGTTTTTAGACTACCCCCCCCCCCCCAAAAAAAAAAAAAAAGCAAACACAAAACCAGTGTTGGTTACCTCCTCCTCCTACACCTGTTCCATCTAATTCCCGCACTGGGACCTATGCCTCCTAGTTCTAGATTGTTATTTTATTTTAATTTTTTTATTCTATGTTCTTTTAAGTCAGTTCCCCAACAAGAGCGAAAAACCTACAAAAACTGTGTTGGATACCTCCTCCACTTCCTCTTCATCTACACTGCCACATCCACCTCCTCCACCTGGACCTCCACCTCCTGGTTCGAGATTATTATTTTTTCTTTTTTTGTATTCTATGTCATCATCTTTTCAGTTAGCTATTAAAAGGCATCAACCACTGAGAACCCTTTGTTTTTAATATTTTTTTACTATGTAAAGTATTACCTAGGAAAAATAAACCTACCACAATAACAGACAGTCAATGACCGGTCAGTGGAATTCAACAAGATATGAAATCGGCATATAGCAAGAGCCCTACGTGTGAGCCGAGCTTGATCGAAAGTGACAAGACGTAACCAAAGACTAGAAGATTTAAACAAAAGCAATTTTAACTGAAAGGAACAGTAAGAGTTCATGCTCGGCTCTGTGTTGGACGGATTTATTTTCCAGTTGATTGATGACAACCAAGTACAAGAAGAAAGCAGAAGAATTATTCGCTTCCATCTAACTCTCGAATGACAAAGTCATGTTCTGTAGACCCTACTCGATAGAGAAAAGCCACGAATGATGAATCTAGCACAAATAAAACCATTTTATGGAAAGTAGGAAAGTGAAGCGATAATTTTACATAAAACCTGCATGAATAGCAATAGGACATACATTGCAGATTTCCTGGGTTAGGGTGATGGTAAGAGACTTGGGGTTTACTTTTACATATCTTTCATGTATCCATCTTAATGAAAGTATATTTTAATGTATTTGCATATTTAATTAAGCAACAATTCAGATCTTTGAGGGAGAAAAATCAAATTTAGTTCACTTTTAGTGCCCAAACTATACTGAACAGATGAGGCTTTATCTGAATGTGTTGCTGTGCAGCTGTGAATACCGTATCAGAATTTGCTCTGATCACTTTAGGAATAGTGGAACAATGCGCTCTAGCTAGATATTGGTTTTAGCGTTGAGGTATAGGCAGATGGCATCATAGCAAGGGAACTTATGTACGTTCGCTTTCTTAGCTAAACTGTCTGAAAGAGGCTATTTAGCAATATATGTAGATAAATTATCTCTGACCTTTTCCATTCCCACAGTGTTATCAATAGTTCAGTTCATGCATGTGTTGCACTACAAGCTCATACAGTTGGAGAGTAGATGATCTTATATGGGAGCATATCATCAAAAAATGACCAATTGTTTCAATCTGGGTTTTCTTGTGTTACATGTATTGTTTACAATTTTTTGCAGTGTTTTTCCCCTTTAACACAATCTGTAATAAAAAAAAAAAAAAATAGAACTATTATAATTTTCACACTGGCCGCTGGGAATTTTTTAGACTCTAACTTCCCATTACTTCAGGAAACAACACATGTACATAGCCACAATAGTCTCATCCTGAAAGTCTTTTGTATTGAAGTGTCTAATGAGCTGAATATAGAGGTATTACTTGTCATTATAATCCTATCTCTGGTAATATGAAGCTTTGCTGGATAACCATTACAGAAAGGACAGGAAGTAAAAGTTTAAAAACTCCCAGTGGTTAATATAAAAATTGCAAGATTGCTATTTGTTTTTTAAATTGGAAAATGAAAAAAAAAACATTATCAAGAAAGAGCTAAAAAAAAATATGTAACACAAAAACCTAATGTAAACAATAGATCATTTTCTGATCATAGTTTTTCCTTTAAAGGGAGGCATTTTTAAAATATATTCCTAGAAATACTTGTATACATCTGTTACATGTCACTTGGGACAGTTTTCGGGGCTCTCTTAGTCCAGTATTTCATTTATGAAACATTTTCCCTATAGTGTTAATGCTGTGAGTGCAAAAATTGTAATGAGACTGTATCATAATATATTGGAGCGTGCAACACTTCTTAAAGGTTAACCTGCCTTCTTTTCTCTTGGCAGTGTCGGGAGGTCGCAGTCGATTGCATCTTATTGATCTGGGAAGCTGCGTAAAGGTGCAAAGTAAAAATAGAGATAGCAGCACGGGCTTGTGTCTCTCTCTGTCAGCACTTGGCAATGTCATTCTCGCTCTGGTCAATGGCAGCAAGCACATACCATACAAGTAAGCAACATGAAAGGACTGTCGATGTTAGAAAAATGCAATTTTATCTATTCAATGTTAGCAATCCAGTAAGGGGACTGGAACAGATAACATTAAGATTAACTACAATATGTTAGGTTCTTAAGCAACAAATATATGACAATGTATTGGGTAATTAATAAATTTCAAAATATTATTTGCTTTAAATTCTATTTTGGACTGAATATGAGAAAATTATATTACTTTGTCCAAATTTAAAATAAATTAGTTTTCTGTCTTAAACTATGTAATATATGGTGTATACCTTACTAGAGGTGGACTTCTGACAGCCAATGCCCTCACCAATAAAGGAATTGGAGCTAGTAAAACGCAGAGGCTGCTTCCAATATTTTCCCACCCTGTACCATACAACTCGATTTGACTGGTACTGTGTTGTGGTTCTCTGTATACCGCCTTATTGGAAGCAGCAGTGAGAAGCGAATAAACATTGGACTTTTGTACCACTATCGTGTTCTATATTTTAAAACGTTGTATCATAGATCTTCTGTGGTACACATACACGTTAAGCAGAGGCATCCAAAATGGATCTAGAGTCCGGCGCACAGTTCCCAAGGCTTTTGTATTAAGTAGAGTGAACTTCCTGTAATGAATGTGTTAATGGCTTCCTTAGAGAATACAGGAACTTTGGCAACATAGTATTTTATTATTATTATAGCACCATTTATTCCATGGCGCTTTACCTGTGAAAAGGGGTGTACATAACACAAAACAAGTATAATAAAGTTGAACAAAACAAGTCACAGACTGGTAGAGGAGGAGAGAGGACCCTGCCCTCAGGCACTCACAATCTACAAGGAATGGGTGAGGGTACAGTAGGTGAGTGTATAGCTGGTCGTGCTGCAGTTTGGTTCCTTTTGAAGGTTTCCACGGTAGGCGAGAATCTGATATGTTGGGGTTAGAGAGTTCCAGAGTGGGGGTATACATGGGAAAAATCTTGTATGAAATTGTGGACAGAGGAGATAAGAGGGGAGTAGAGAAGGAGATCTTTTGAAGATTAAAGGTTGCATGTAGGTAAGTAGCAGGAGACTAGGTCACAGATTTATGGAGAACACAGGTTGTGGATGGCTTTGTATGCCAAGGTTTGAGTTTTGAACTGGAGTCTTTGGATAATGGGGAGCCAGTGAAGGGATTGACGGAGAGGAAAAGTCGGGGAATAGCAGGGGGATAGGTGGATTAGTCGGGCAGCGGAGTTTCGGAGTTTAGGATAGAATGGAGGGGTGTGAGAGTGTTGCAGGGGATGCCCCAAAGCAGGAGGTTGCAGGAGTTGAGGCAGAAGAAGATGAGGGCTGCACTAGTGTTTTCGCAGATTCTTGGTTGAGAATTGTGTAGATCCTGGAGATATTTTTGAGCTGGAGCCAGTAAGAAGTTGAAAGAGCTTGATGTGTGGTTTGAAGGAGAAATCAAAGTTAAGGGTTACCCTTAGGCAGCGAGCTTGCGGGACTGGGAAGAATGAGTAGCCATTGACCTTGATGGATAGGTCTGTTGGTGAGGTTGAGTGAGATGGTGGAAAGGTGGTGAAATCTGTTATCCATGTTAAGTTTTAAAAATCTAGCTGAGAGAAAAGATAAAATTGTGGACAAACATTGTGGATAGTAAGGAGGTGACATCAGGTCCAGAGAGGTAGATCTGTGTGTCATCATTAGTGATGAGCGAGTGTACTCTTTGCTTGGGTTATCCCGAGCACGCTCGGGTGGTCTCCGAGTATTTGTAACTGCTCGGAGATTTAGTTTTTGTTGACTCAGCTGCATGATTTACAGCTGCTAGCCAGCCTGAGTACATGTGGGGGTTACCTGGTTACTAGGGAATCCCCACATGTATTCAAGCTGTCTTTCAGCTGTAAATCATGCAGCTGAGGCAACGAAAACTAAATCTCTGAGCAGTTACAAATACTCGGAGACCACCCGAGCGTGCTCGGGAAAACCCTAGCAACGAGTATACTCGCTCATCACTAGTCATCATCATAGAAGTGATACGAAAGCTATGGGACTCTATGAGCTGTCCGAGGTCGAAGGTGTAGATTGAGAAGAGCAAGGATCCTAGAACTGAACCTTGGGGGACACCGACAGATAGGGGGCAAGGTGAGGAGGTGGTGTGTGGGTGGAAGAAGCTGAATGTCCAGTTCGGTATAGTATAATGGTATCAGGAGATCCAAGATAGGGCCAAGTCTGTGATGCCAAGAGATAAGAGAATCTGTAGTAAAAGGGAATGGTCCACTGTGTCAAAGGCAGATGACGGGTCCAGTAGGATAGAGTGGTGTCGCTTAGGTTTGCCAGTTAGTAGGTTGTTGGTAACTTTAGTCAGGGCAGTTTCAGTGGAATGGTGCGGTCAGAAGCCAGATTGTAAGCGGTCAAAGGGAGCGGGAGGAGAGGTGGTTTCATGAATCATTTAGGGATTCGTGGCTGCTCTGAGTCTGCTGAAATTCAAATGTTGTTTTTTTTCTTTTGGTCTAGCAATAGTTAATGTCAGTCTCTTGATGGAAGTTGTCTTTTAGGCTGGTCAGCTGATGTTGGTTTGTAACCACTCCCACCTCCCTTTAAATAGTCACACGACCCATCAGCTGATTGTCGGTCTTAGTGTTTTTGTTCTATGCAGACAAGCTTGGTGTGTGGAGCGCACATGTGACGGTGGTGTTGCTTCTGTGGGAGTTCTGCTATACTGGTGTCGTTTAGGCTAGGTTCACATTAGCGATTGAGTCCACAGCATATCATCCGCATGCGCAAATGCATGCTAACGCAGTGTTTTTTACCGCATCACCTTATGCATGACGCCAAAAAATGCAGCGTTTGCATGCGTTTTGGCATGCGTTTGTGATATTTATACGCAAGCGTTCGATAGGACAATGCTTTTCCAGGAGAATTTCCTAGACACAAGCCACATCCAATGGGCGTGTCTCATGGAAATTCTCTGTATAGACCATTGTACAGATGAAATCCTCATCTTTTTCTGCTGTTTTCTGCTGCAAGATGGATCTTGGCATAGAGAGCTTATTTCGTAATCTGGATTTGGATTTGAACTTGGTTTATGCCTTTGCTGTTGCTTGTTATGAAGAAAGAAAAAGAGAAAGACTGAGAAGACGTCGTTGTCACTACTGGCAACACCCCATCATTGAAGTCCGAGAGAGCCGTGGAGCCTACCACATGTTGTACACCAAGCTGCGTGCAAACCCTCAGAAGTTTTTCGATTACACAAGGGTGTCGGAACAGATCTTCGATGACTTGCTGTAGCGTGTGCGAGGATCCATCACCAGGCACGACACAACTATGGCAATTCATGCTGAGGAACGTCTGTTGGTGTAAGGTATGTAATTTTGAAAAAGAAACACCTGTCATTAATATGATTGTTCTAAAAGCCATGAACTGATTTTTTTTTTCATTTTTTTTTTCTAAAAGCCATGTACTGATTTTTTTTCCATTTTCTGTTCCATAGGTTCCTGGCTACTGGAGAGACATTATCATATCTCCATTTCCAATTCCAGATTGGAGTATCCACCCTTTCTGGGATTGTTGCAGACACCTGCTGTGCTTTATGTGACATTCTGCGTCAAGAATTCCTTCCCCCCAACCCACAACTGAACTGTGGCTGGAAAATGATGGAAAATTTATGGACATTTGTAATTTTCCTAACTGTTTGGGGGCTGTGAACGGCAAAGACATTTGCATTAGGAAACCAGTTGGAAGTGGATCCGAGTTTTTCAATTATGAAAAATACTTTTCTATTCTCATGGTGATTGCAGATGCTGACTGTAGATTTGTCGCCATTGACATTGGCTCATTTGGACAAGGAAATGACTCACAGACATTTAAAAACTCTGCCATGTGCCAACGTTTGTTTGGTAATGATTTTAATTTTCCACCGCCACAACTTCTTCCCAACACTGAAGAACCACCAATGCCATTTTATGTGGTTGGGGATGAAGCATTCCAAATGTGTGCCAACCTCCTAAAACCATACTCAAGTCAGAACTTAAATCACACCAAACGGATTTTCAACTACCGACTGACAAGGTCACGAAGAACTATGGAGTGTGCCTTTGGATTGCTGGTCTCTAAATGGCGCATTTTGGGAACAGCCATTAATCTAAAAATTTTATACTATTGATGAGGTTGTGAAAGTGTGTTGTTCTGCACAACTACATCCTGGCTAAAGAGCAACCAAACTTAGAACTAGAGGAACCTGTTACTACAACATTACGTGATTACCAAGATCACCCTCTGAGGACTTCAGTGGAAGTTGCCCAAATGAGGGATACATTTGCTGCCTACTTTGTTTCTGATAATGGATGTCTGTCATGGCAAGACGAAATGGTTTACGCCACTAAAATGTACCTGTAATGTTAAAATGTACCTGTAATGTTATGTTTAAATTTACCTGTTATGTTAAAATGTACCTGTAATGTTATGTTGAAATTTACCTGTAATGTTAAAATGTTCCTGTAATATTTGCTGACTGAAATAATAAAAAAACCTCTAGTTAAACACCTGTTCCAAGTTCCCTCAATAATACACAATACACATAAGTGTGTGTTTGCGGCGACAGCGCATAAGTTATGTCAACGGCGCATACAGAGATAAAGAAGACACTGTGAATGTGCAAACAAAAGCAAAATTTTATTTAACAATAAAAAATTAGCTTTGGGGAATGTTGGACGGTGAAATATAATGGACATGGGGGTGTGGAGCTGGGATGATTGGCTTGCATGTTTGGATGATGAAGGGGTTCCAGGGGAAGGGCCTACAAAATGCGTGGGGTCTGGGAGGTCAATAATGGAAGTAGACACATTAGAAGTGGAAGCGTGGGAAGGGAGAGACAAATTAGAAAACAAACACATTGGAAGGTGAGGGTGGAGGTGGTAGGACAGTTTTGGGGGTACATTGGCTGGTCTTTGTCTTCTTCTTGGTTTGCTGTGCTGAACTGGTTCTGGCCTTCTGTTTGCTTCTTTTTTTCTTTGGGAGGGTGGGAGTGGTGGCTTGAGGCTGGTGTGCAGCAGGACTCGGCATGGTGGTGGAGGTAGACTGGTGTGCCGCAGGACTCGGCATGGTGGCGGAGGTAGACAGGCGTGCAGCAGGACTCGGCATGGTGGTGGCTTGAGGCAGGTGTTCAGCAGGACTCGGTATGGTGGTGAACCTGGTTATTGGTGGAAGAGCCGGAAATGCCATGTGTGGCTGCTGGAGGTACCGAGTCTGCTGCATAGCCTGGCTGTAAACAGCATGGCAGGCCTGCATCACATTCAGCTGGAGATCAGGCGTAAGGTTTTCCAACATGCCTCACTCTATAGAATTAAAAAAATGTTGTGCCGGTCTCTGAAGATCAGCTTCCAGGTGGTCAAGGCATAGGTTGACTTCCTGGAAAAGTGAGTTCACATGCGCGAACCCGCTTTCCAGTCTGTCCCCCAATGGCCTTTAGGACATTCTGCAAGACCGAGCCTATGTGAACAAACTCGGGCATGAGTGGCCTGTTCCAGGCCTTCTGCCTGTTATGATCCTAGTGGCTGAGGATCACAAAACGGACTAGCTAAGTTTATGAACATAGACACGAGCTCTAGGGAGGTGGTAACTGAACTGACCGCAAACCTGATCCTAACCAACACACTAAAGGTAGCTGGTGAACGTGCCTAAAATCCTGGACGTCTCGACGCAGCCTGAGAAACTATCTACTCCTGGAGGGAAAGTAAGACCTCACTTGCCTCAAGAGAAATCACCCCAAAGATATAGGAAGCCCCCAACAAATAATAACGGTGAGGTAAGGGGAAAACACAAATGTAGAAATGAAAACAGATTCAGCAAATGAGGCCCGCTAATACTAGATAGCAGAAGACAGATAGTGAACTGTGCGGTCAGTAAAAAACCCTATGCAAAATATCCACGCTGAGAATACAAGAACCCCCACACCAACTAACGGTGTGAGGGGAGAAACTCAGCCCCCTAGAGCTACCAGCAAGCAAGGAAATCACATATTAGCAAGCTGGGCAAGAAAACAAAAATAAACCAAGAAACATATGACCACTGATGGTCAAAAAATGAATCAAGCAAAACTTAGCTTCTCTTGAAGAGACTGATAACGAAGGACTGCAGGAGAGCTCCAAAAATAGCACTGAAGACATTGACAGCAGGCAACAACTGAGAGTCCAGGTGAACTAAATAGGAAACCAGCTAACAGATAACGAGATAGCTGATCAGCCTCAGACCTGCAGAATGACACAAAGAACCACCAGAGGGAGCCCAAAGACAGCACTACACAGTACCAGTTGTGACCACAAGAGGGAGCCCAAAAACAGAGTTCACAACAGTACCCCCCCTTGAGGAGGGGTCACCGAACCCTCATCAAAACCCCCAGGGCGATCAGGATGAGCCACATGGAAGACATGAACCAAATCGGCCGCATGAACATCGGAGGCAACAACCCAGGAATTATCCTCCTGACCATAGCCCTTCCACGTAACCAAATACTGAAGCCTCCGTCTAGAAATACGAGAATCCAAGATCTTCTCCACCACGTACTCCAATTCGCCCTCAACCAGCACCGGAGCAGGGGGTTCAACAGAAGGAACCACAGGCACCACATACCTCCGCAACAAAGACCTATGGAACACGTTATGAATGGTAAACGACGCTGGGAGGTCCAAACGAAATGACACCGGGTTAAGGATTTCCAAAATCTTATAAGGACCGATGAAGCGAGGCTTGAATTTAGGAGAGGAAACCTTCATAGGAACATACCGAGAAGACAGCCACACCAAATCCCCAACAAGAAGTCGGGGACCCACACCGCGACGGCGGTTGGCAAAGCGCTGAGCCTTCTCCTGTGACAACTTCAAATTGTCCACCACATAGTTCCAAATCTGTTGCAACCTATCCACCACAGAATCCACCCCAGGACATTCGGAAGGCTCAACCTGACCCGAGGAAAAACGAGGATGAAAACCAGAATTGCAGAAAAAAGGCGAAACCAAAGTAGCAGAACTAGCCCGATTATTAAGGGCAAACTCGGCCAATGGCAAAAAAGTCACCCAATCATCCTGATCAGCAGAAACAAAACATCTCAAATAAGTTTCCAAGGTCTGATTAGTTCGCTCGGTTTGGCCATTCGTCTGAGGATGGAAGGCCGACGAAAAAGACAAATCAATGCCCATCTTAGCACAAAAGATCCGCCAAAATCTGGACACAAACTGGGATCCTCTGTCAGACACAATATTCTCAGGGATGCCGTGCAAGCGAACCACATTCAGCAATGCAGGATCTCCTGGCACCAGAGAGAAAGCCCAATCTTGGGGGTCGCCACGTAACAAGGAGATAACAATTTTAACTTGCTGAGCGGAATCACCAGAGGAACGAGGTCTCAAAGATAGAAATAATTTACAATTATTCTTAAAATTCAGAAACCTAGATCTATCTCCAGAAAACAACTCAGGAATAGGTATTTTTGGCTCTGACATAGTGCTATGAACAACAAAATCCTGAATGCTTTGCACCCTTGCAGCAAGACGATCCACACTAGAAGTCAGACTCTGAATATCCATGTCTGCAGCTGAACACAAAACCACCCAGAGATTAAGGGGATGAGAGAAGCTGGACAGACTGCAGCAAAGATAGAGAGGAAAAAAAAAAAAAATTGTACTCAGGGCTTCTCTTATCCCACTTCTGCGATGCATTAAACACTTGTTGGCCTGCTGTACTGTTATGATCCTAGTGGCTGAGGATCACAAAACGGACTAGCTAAGTTTATGAACATAGACACGAGCTCTAGGGAGGTGGTAACTGAACTGACCGCAAACCTGATCCTAACCAACACACTAAAGGTAGCTGGTGAACGTGCCTAAAATCCTGGTTGTCTCGACGCAGCCTGAGAAACTATCTACTCCTGGAGGGAAAGTAAGACCTAACTTGCCTCAAGAGAAATCACCCCAAAGATATAGGAAGCCCCCAACAAATAATAACGGTGAGGTAAGGGGAAAACACAAACGTAGAAATGAAAACAGATTCAGCAATTGAGGCCCGCTAATACTAGATAGCAGAAGACAGATAGTGAACTGTGCGGTCAGTAAAAAACCCTATGCAAAATATCCACGCTGAGAATACAAGAACCCCCACATCAACTAACGGTGTGAGGGGAGAAACTCAGCCCCCTAGAGCTACCAGCAAGCAAGGAAATCACATATTAGCAAGCTGGGCAAGAAAACAAAAATAAACCAAGAAACATATGACCACTGATGGTCAAAAAATGAATCAAGCAAAACTTAGCTTCTCTTGAAGAGACTGATAACGAAGGACTGCAGGAGAGCTCCAAAAATAGCACTGAAGACATTGACAGCAGGCAACAACTGAGAGTCCAGGTGAACTAAATAGGAAACTAGCTAACAGATAACGAGACAGCTGATCAGCCTCAGACCTGCAGAATGACACAAAGAACCACCAGAGGGAGCCCAAAGACAGCACTACACAGTACCAGTTGTGACCACAAGAGGGAGCCCAAAAACAGAGTTCACAACATCTGCCGCGGCCAGAAGAACAAAAATAAAAACGGTGGCAGAGAACTGGGACAGGGGAAAACCTGAAGGACCAACTGTTCTCCAGCCTGTGAAGCCTGTCCACTTACTGCACTGCATTCAATGGTGGCTTCACAATGTGGAACCTAGAAATCAAAGAAACACATTAATATAGTTGTAAACATAAAACCAAAACAAAAAACAGTCAAGAATACTTACCCGCCGTTTTTCTACCTGAACTTAGGCCTGAGTCTGCTCCTGCTCTTCCGCACTGGAACTGTTCTGTAAAGAAAATACATAATTTTACCCCATGTGTCATATTGACAGTCAATACTTACCAATCAGTAGCAAATGTACTCACTTCATCAGTCTCCTGTCTCTGGGAGGTATGCTCTTCACTGGAGGACATCTTTGATGAGGAATGCTGCAAGAGAGACAGAAGTGAGTACAGACTGCAGTGAGAGAAACAGACATTTTCATAGCTTTCACATCCTGAGTGAAATCCAGAGTCTTCAGATCAGCAAAACAGTCTTCAGAGCAGCAATGCAGTAACAATCGCTTCCAGGGTTTTAAGAGTAATTTACTACCTGTCTCCAGACCCCCTGTCTCCAGACCACCGGTGATTTTTCAGGTGGTAACATCGTTTCCTGGACATGATTAGGGTGAAGTATGCATGCGTATCGAACGCATGCGTACGCATGTACTTGCGTACCAATGCATTCCCATAGACAGTAATGCGGTTTTTGACGCAATCGTCTGCATGTGGATGATTGTGCAATATTTGACGCCTCAAAAAATGCAACATGTTGCATTTGCTGGACCCAGCTGCAGACCTTGAAATGAAGCATGAGTACGCATCCGCAAGCGAACACATGTAGACGCATGTCCCTGCATACACCATGTTAAATATATGTATGCATGACGCATGCAGATCTATGCTGATCAAACGCTGCGGGCACAGATGCAAATGTGAAACCAGCCTTACTCTGCTGCTGTGGAGCTTAGCAGCAGAGCCTAAGCTGAGTAGTTTTCTTTTCGTCTGTTCCCTGTTTGTCTCTTCCCCTGTGTGTTACCGTCTGCAGTGGCGAGGCTAGTATCTTTGCCGGCCAGTGCACTAGCCAGGATCCAAAAAGGTGAGAGACAGGGACTAGGTAGGGGGAAAGGACCTACATAGTGTGCTAAGGAAGCTTAGGCATAGACATAGGTTGATGTCAGGATGTGTCCTATCCACTGCTCCCTGCCATTAGAGCCTTCCTCTTGTTTTTCCATCCTGTCTTATTTATATGCTGTGTTGTCTGCCAGACTTACCCGTATCCGAGCATGACAGGTGGGAGGACAGTTCAAAATGTTGTTCCAGTAATTTTGAGGCATAGGGTAGAAGTGATATGGGGCGATAGTTAGACAGATAGGATGGGTCAAAAAAGGGCTTTTTGAGGATGGGTGTGATTGAGGCATGTTTGAAGTCTGAGGGTAAGACACCAGTTGTTAGTGATAGGTTGAACAGATGAGTTAGGGTTGGGATGAAGACTGTAGTGAGGTTTGGGATGAGGTGGGATGGGTTTGGGTCAAGTTCACAGGTAGTGAGATGTGATTTGGAGAGTAAAGAGGAAAGTTGATCTTCTGTAATGATGGAGATGCTGGTTTTGGAGGAGGAAGGCTGAGTAGTTATGAGGAGGGGCAGTGGGGACTGTAGGCCAAAGCTTTCTCTGATGTTATCAATCTTCCGTTTGAAGAATCAGGCAAAGTCTTCAGCTGAGATGAGAGATGAAGGAGGAGGCCCTGGTGGACAGAGGAGAGAACTTAAAGTGTTGAATAGCTGTGTATGGTTGTGAGACAGAGAGGATATGAGCGATTAGAAGTATGTTTGTTTTGCTGCAGTGAGCATGGACTTGAAAGTAATGACGGACTGTCTGAATGTGATGAAGTGCTTATTCGAGTGGGTTCTTTTCCATCTCTGCTCTACAATTCTGGATGGCCCCCTCAGTTGTTTAGTTAGGCTGGGGTGCCAGGATTGCTTGTTAAGTGTGCGAGCTTTGGTATGTGGAGGAGGGGGGCGACCAATTCAAGAACTGTAGCTGTTCTGGTGTTAGCAGTGGCAGCAGCATCTGTATTTTGTAAGGAACTTACGTCTTTAAGAGGGAGAAGGGATTCAGAGAGTGAGTATAGGTCGAGGTATTTGAGATTTCTGCCAGGATGTGCAAGTTTGTGGAGTGGGGATATATTATTATTATTATTATTATTATTTACTGTTATAGCGCCATTTATTCCATGGCGCTTTACATGTAAGGAGGGGTATACATAATAAAAACAAGTACAATAATCTTAAACAATACAAGTCATTACTGGTACAGGAGGAGTGAGGACCCTGCCCGCGAAGACTCACAATCTACAAGGGATGGGTGAGAATACAGTAGGTGAAGATAGAGCTGGTCATGCAGCGGTTTGGTCGATCAGTGGTTACTGCAGGTTATAGGCTTGTTCGAAGAGGTGGGTCTTCAGGCTCTTTTTGAAGGTTTCGATGGTAGGCGAGAGTCTGATGTGTTGTGGTAGAGGGTTCCAGAGTAGGGGTGACACGCGAGAGAAATCTTGTATACGATTGTGGGAAGAGGAGACAAGAGGGGAGTAGAGAAGGAGGTCTTGTGAGGATCGGAGGTTGCGTGTAGGTAAGTACCAGGAGACAAGGTCACAGATGTATGGAGGAGGCAGGTTGTGGATGGCTTTGTACGTCATGGTTATGGCAGTCTTAATCAAAGGCCAGCTTAAGTTAGTTGCACCAAGTTAAGAGACATACCTATTTATAAAAATGGCACGTCTACTGCCCACCAGTGCACTGAAAACCAAAATCTTTTCCAACTAATAGCAAGTGTAGGAGCAAATATAGATTTTTGTCTATCATTTTCTCAGTTTATAACATAAATTATAGTTAAAAAGCTGGGCTAAGTTTGGCAATGCTTGTCCCATTAAGCCTCACCCATTTTTAGAATTGTGCAGAGCTTAAGTAAAATGACATAATATACAATACACTATACAAATGCATTGTTATCTTTGCCAATCGTGCATGTACTGAATGGTGAGTAGAAAATAACTTTCAATCAAGCATCTCTGGTAGCAACATGTCTGCCTTGAGAATAAAACAATCATGCATGTTGAAATGCATCTGCCCGATCCTTCTTTTATCATGTGTCAGGGGGAAGGTGAGTGATCCCATACGCAAATGATCAGCCCGGACCACTAAAATTGTCCAGTTTACCTGACATTAATATTGTGTGTACGTCCACCTTAAGCCCATATACAACTTTCACACCAATCCAAAGGTAAGTGGATAACTGGCAATTTTGTCTGAATCAACTGAAAAAACAGCATACTTTAAGACATGGTTTGATGGGACGTGTATTCTCCCGACAGGGCAAAATTGCTGCTTAATAAATCTATACACAACAAAGTCACCTGATTTAGCAATTTATGTCATCAACAGTTTGTACATTTGACATTTCTATTCCTGATCCCTGGATGCGTTTTGAGCGCACTCATGCATAATCTATACTAGCGTGGTTTATATGTTTTCTCAGCTAATATCATGATCTGTACAAAATCCAATTTTGTTTAGTGGTTGTTTTTTTTACTGAAAACACATTGCCTTTTATCTTGTTAGAAAAGAAATAAAAACAAACAGCTCCATTTGTCGCCTATGACAGCTCTCTGAATCTAGCTGGAGCGACTTCTGAAAAATGCGAAAAAATTCACACAAGGAGAATATGAAAAGTCCCCATTTTTCTTCATCAGTGTCAAGCTGTGAGAGGCTGCAGGAAAGTTGGAATTCATTAGTACACACTCACGGCCGTCTGATTACTCTGTTCTCTGCAACCTTAGCATGTTGGATATCAGCTTTTATTCTGTCTGTGTAGCGATCTGTCACAGTAACCCTTCCCATCCAGCAAAAAGGAAAAGAGGGGTGACATTACTTAGGCTGTGTGCCCAAAATCTGGAAGTAGCAGCGCTTTGGGTGCAGTGTATTTTTGCTGAATCCAAAACGCTGCATTCTGTTGAACGCAGGTAAATCTGCAGGTGTTCACTGAACCGTGTGGATTTACTGCATCCAATACATTCTACTGTATTGGTGAAATTTCTATTGCGGAGACTAGCATCCCTGCAATAGAAATTGTCGTACTGCAGTCCTGAAAGACACACCGCATGTCCGCCTCCGCGTGTGATCCATAGGCGCACATGCACGCATAGTGGACATGGGATTTCTAGAAATCCCATCCACTTTACTGTAACATCTGGCCACTGCAGTTTTAACTCTGCATTAACCCCTTCGCGCCATGCGCCTTACTAGTACTGCGCTGCCGGCACTGCATTTGTGCCAGCAGCAGTACTAGTACGGCGCATCGATCACCGCGGTCTCGTGCTGAGCGCCGCAGTGATCGCGTGCGGGTGTCAGCTGTATAAGACAGCTGACACCTCGCAGCAATGCCCACGATCGCCGATCGCGGGCATTTAACCCTTCTGATGCCGCTGTCAATAGTGACAGCGGCATAGAGGGGGATCGCGCAGGGACGGGGGCTCCCTGCGCTCTCCCACCGGAGCAACGCGATGAGATCGCGCTGCTCCGGTGACCTGGAAAGAGTCCCTGGATCCAAGATGGCCGCAGGACTCCTTCCGGGTCATGAGATGACCTAGCTTGCCGGCGCCTGCTGAGAGTTCCTAATAGCAGGCGCCGGCAAGCCTCTGCCCTTGCCTGTCAGATCGGTGATCTGACAGAGTGCTGTGCACACTGTCAGATCACCGATCTGTGATGTCCCCCCCTGGGACAAAGTAAAAAAGTAAAAAAAAAATGTCCACATGTGTAAAAAAAAAAATAAAAAAAAAATTCCTAAATAAAGAAAAAAAAAAATATTCCCATAAATACATTTCTTTATCTAAATAAAAAAAATCACACAATAAAAGTACACATATTTAGTATCGCCGCGTCCGTAACGACCCCACCTATAAAACTATATCACTAGTTAACCCCTTCAGTGAACACCGTAAAAAAAAAAAAAAAAAAACGAGGCAAAAAACAACGCTTTATTCTCATACCGCCAAACAAAAAGTGGAATAACACGCGATCAAAAAGACGTATATAAATAACCATGGTACCGCTGAAAACGGCATCTTTTCCCGCAAAAAAAAAGCTGCCATACAGCATCATCAGCAGAAAAATAAAGAAGTTATAGCTCTCAGAATAAAGCGATGCCAAAATAATTATTTATTCTATAAAATAGTTTTTATTGTGTAAAAGCGCCAAAACATAAAAAAAATTATATAAATGAGGTATCGCTGTAATCGTACTGACCTGAAGAATAAAACTGCTTTATCAATTTTACCACACGTGGAATGGTATAAACGCCCCCCCTAAAAGAATTTCAGGAATTGCTGTTTTTTTTTTTTAATAAATTTGTTTATTTTCAAACACAAATAAAGTATAGCATACATATTTGTCCTTGTCATTAGTCTGCATGGTTACATTTACAAAGGATAATAAGGACAGCACATACATATGCCAATTATTTCACAGAGGAAAAACATATGTGTACAATTATAAAACAGTCAAACACAAAGTTATAAACATAAAACTCTTAAACTATAACCAAACCAAGCCTCTGAAACTATTAAGCCGCCATTTAACGATAGTAAACAATATTTCCCTCCCTCCGCTGCGCAGTGCTTGTAGAACAAGAGTCAAATAAACCATGTCCTTGTCTATTAGTCATGTCATAAGGTGAGATGAGAGGTATTCCATCTATCCCAGATTTTGTTGAACTTACCCGGGCAACCCCTGTTTTGATAAAGAGTGCGCTCATATGGGACAACTGTATTCACCAACTCGATCCAGGATCTAATGGAGGGGGGTGAACTCCCCATCCACCGCAGAGCCAACAACTTCCGTGCCAAAAATAAAGTTTCACGTAGAAAGATCCCCGCATAATGGTCCCAAGCCTCCTCGTCCCATACTCCAAACAGACACACCAAAGGCTCCATAGGAACCGGGATTGACAGTACAGAAGTCAACAGTGACGTCACCCCCTCCAATATCGAAGAACAATGGGACACTGCCATATCAGATGTACAAAGTCAGCGTCTGGTGAGTGGCAATGCAAACAGTCTGATGTCGAGTATCGACCCATCCGAAAGAGTCTCAGTGGGGTCAGATACGACTGGTGGATTATATACAGCTGGGTCATCCTGTTATTAACTGACGGAGAGACTTTGAGGGGGGAGTCTAAAATATCCTCCCATTCCTCGTTCTGCATATTAGTGATGAGCCCTTCCCATTTGCCCCTCACCGAGTCCATAACAGAATTCGCTCCCGCCGATAGCAAATATGTGTACAAAGATGAGACAAGGCCCTGAGGTCCCTGTGACTTAAGAATACCTATCAGGGGCAAAGATGAAATGTTACGGTTTGTTCCCACATTCCTGACAAATGACTGAATGGCAGATCTGAGTTGTAGGTATCGGAAAAATTGAGATCTTGGAAGATCATATTTAACTTGTAGCTGTTCAAAGGATCTAAAGACCCCCTGATCATATAAATCACCCATTGACAGGACTCCGTGGGAAACCCAAAAGCTTGCAGACGGGTGGCTCACTAGTGCAGGGAAATAATCATTATCCCATAGAGGCATCTCAGCCACAATGTCCCCAAATCCAATGACCTTTTTAATTTTCTTCCAAGTGGATCGCGCCAATCGTATCATGGGCAGCAATCGGGGGGCATTTACTTTTTCTGATTCTAGAAGCCCCAGTGGACATTTAGTGCCAGCAGAACTAACTAGGTGGCTTTCAGAATTAGAGAGATAATTATGAGGCATCCATTTACAAAGTGCTTTGGTCTGCCCCGCCAAATAGTATAAAAAAAAATCTGGTAATGCCGCTCCTCCCCCCTGCTTAGGTCTTTGCAAAGTCGTCAATTTAAGTTTGGGTCTACTTTTCCCCCACACGAATGAGGTAACATAAGAATTTAAGTTAGTGAAAAAGAATTTTGGTACGGTTACTGCGCTATGGTGAAGACAATAGTTGAATTTAGGGAGCAAAATCATTTTTATGAGATTAATACGGCCTGTTACAGACAGTGGAAGTTTACTCCAGGACGTGAATTTCAATTTGGCATATTCTAGCAGGGGGAGGACATTGAGTTGCAGATCCAATCCACTACATCGGGACATAAAAATACCCAAATATTTAAATTCAGACACTACAGGTAACGGGGAAAGAGCGTTAAGATTAGATATTGGGGATTGGGACAGAGGCAATAGGGCAGACTTATCCCAATTAATATATAGGCCTGAGAACCCACTAAATTTGTCTATGGTATCTATTACCTTTGGCAACGTTTTTTCTACCTCATCCATGAATACTATCATGTCATCAGCATATAGACCAATGATATCGGTACGATCCGCTATTTTGATACCATCAATATCGGGGGCAGAGCGTAGACGTATAGCTAATGCCTCTATCGCTAGAGCAAACAAGGCTGGGGAGAGGGGACACCCCTGACGGGTTCCCCTATGCGGTGAAATTGACTCAGATATGGAGCCGTTTACGATTATGCGGGCTTTAGGTTTCACGTATAATACACCAACCCAATGTAGAAATTTTTCCCCAAAGCTATACCTCTGCAGACAAGCAGACAAGAAGGGCCACTCGAGAGAGTCGAACGCCTTAGACGCGTCCAGCGACGCCAGCGCCCAACTATTATCCGGTAGTAAAGAGCTATACTGAATCACTGACTGAACCCGTCTAATGTTTATAGATGTACTCTTACCAGGCATAAAGCCTGTTTGGTCTGGATGTATAATATCTAATATGATGGAGTTCAGCCTGGTCACCAGTATCTTAGTAAAGATCTTATAGTCCACATTTACCAGCGATATGGGACGATAGGAACTGCACTCCAAAGGATCTTTCCCATCCTTCTTGAGTACAATGATATGTGCCTCATAAAAACTATCAGGTAGACATCCACCCTCCCAAATCTCTTTAAATACCTTCAGTAAAAGCGGGGCCAGTATTTCCCGGTATCTCCTATATAACTCTATCGGGAAGCCATCCAGTCCAGGGGCCTTCCCAGAAGCCATATCTGTTATAGCTTGCTCCACTTCCTCCAGAGTAAACTCAGCGTCCATAAAGGCCTGCTGGGTGGGGCTCAGCGTGGGGAATGCTATATCGGATAAATAACTTAGACAATCAGAAACGTTAAAACTACTCTTAGACTCATACAATCCTTTATAGTAATTATAAAAACATTGAAGAATTTCCTCAGTAGTGGAATTTAATGAATCATCTGGTGAGCGAATTTGTATTATCATATTGGATGCGTTGTGTTGACGCACCAAATAGGCCAAAAATTTTCCCGCCTGATTCCCCATTTCAAAATACGATTGTCGCGTGAAAAAGAGTTTACGCTTAGATTTAGTGTCCAAGTGTTGGGTATATAGTCTTTGTAGAGTCAGCCACTCAATCCTATTATTATTAGTCTGATCGGCCGTATATGCGGCCTCAGCCTTTCTCAGTCGTTGTTCAACCTCATCGTCCTCCCTTGACGTTTTCATTTTGATATAAGAGATTGTAGAAGATAGACAGCCTCTTAAATATGCCTTAAGTGCATCCCAAAATAAATTAATATTTTGAAGGTCTGAATGGGATTGGATGTAACAGTTCAACTGATCAACCGTCCTATCATCTGAATTTAATAGTTTGAGCCAGAAGGGATTTAACTTCCATATTCTACCATTATTCATCTTCCCAAACACGAGTTTAAGTATAATTGGGCTGTGGTCCGAGACTCCCCTATTACCATGTTCCACATTATCCACCCACTGCACTAAGTTGCTGGATCCAAAAATATAGTCTATACGTGAGAGAGAGCGTTTAGTGGATGAGTGACAGGTATATCCTCTCTCCTCCTGATGACGCACCCTCCACAGGTCCACCCAGCCGCTATTTTCTATGAACAGAGCCAGCTGAGTCGGGGTCGAAGAAGGGGGGAAGGGCAGGGGACCCCCAGGAGATCCATCTCCCAATCTCACTCTATCGAGATCACTGTCCATAATTAGATTGAGGTCACCCATACAAATAACATGTGCGTCTGGGTAATTTAACACAAAGCTCATTGCCATCTTAAGTATAGAGGTACTGGCCGGAGGAGGGTTGTAAATACACAATATGACATATTCGCGGGAATCAATTAATGCATGGACAAAAAACAAAACGTCCCTCCAGGTCCCGTCGAGTCGTCCGGGCCTCCCATCTGACATCTCTATGTACTAATAATGACACCCCTCTCGAGTAGCTAGTGTGAAATGCGTGAGCATGCCATTGTACCCAAGGCTTCTGTACATATTTGGCCGTGTCTCTGGTCAGATGTGTCTCCACCAGGCCCACAATATGGGGATGGTACCGCCTTATCTGAGAAAACACCTTAATTTTCTTTCGGGGTGATTTAATACCCCGTATGTTCCATGTCATACATATTAGCTCAGACCCCATATCCACTCATTAAAGACATGATATGCATCGACAATAATAATAAGAGTCCACATACTACGCATAGAAGGTTATAACAGTATCGAAGGCGGCTTTTACCTAGATACCTACTGAGGCTAGTTAAATTTAACAAAGAAAAGAAAAAAAAACAACTTAACAAGAACTGAATAATCCAGGAGCTTTATTCAACGCTCCCATCCTCAAGTAAACCTGGGGATACCCCCGCTGATTCCAGCGTCCGGTATTATTGGTGTACTAAACGCTCATTGGGAGAGCTCCAATTCAACAGTTGAATAGTTGTAGATCAGCTTAGAATCTATCAGGGATCTGCTCCATTAGACTTCCCACGAGAGCGCAGCCAGTCCGCCGCCTCTGACGGGTCAGTGAAGAATAGGGAGGAACCATTGCTGACAACCCGCAGACGCGCCGGGTATATCATGGAATAAATAATGTTCTTATCCCTAAGTTGCCTCTTGACATCTATGAATCTTGCCCGCTGCTTCTGAAGCTCAGCGGAGAAGTCTGGAAATATTGAGATTGTAGCACCGTCGAGCTTGATGGGACTCTTTTGTCGTGCCAACCGCAGGATAGCATCTCTGTCTTTGCAATTGAGGATACGTGCCAGAAAAGGTCTGGGTGGAGCTCCAGGAGGATGAGGTTTGGTGGGAACTCTATGGGCTCTTTCCACTGAGAACATTGGGGAGAACGTGTCTCCCAACGAAGACTTAAGCCAGTCCTCCAAGAAATTTTCAGGCTGCTGGCCTTCCACGTGTTCCGGCAGACCTGAGATGCGGATGTTATTGCGACGCATTCTGTTTTCTAAATCATCAGCCTTTTGCTTCCAGGCATTCGTGGAACCAGCAACTTTTGCCAATTTTGCCTCCATAGGTTTAATGGTGTCTTCTACCTGAGACACCCTTGCCTCCACTTCCGTCATACGTCCCTTCATAGCTTGCATGTCTTGTCTTAGACGTCCCACCTCAGTGTGCACATCCTCTATCTGCTCAGAAAGGGACGTTCTAGTCAGGGATATAGCCTGCATTAATTGTGCAGATGCCTGTGCAAGAGTCGGAATTGCTGGTTTTTGTTCATTCCGCCTCCCAAAAATCGGAATAAAAAAGCGATCAAAAAATGTCATGTGCCCGAAAATAGTACCAATAAAAACGTCAACTCGTCCCGCAAAAAACAAGATCTCACATGACTCTGTGGGCCAAAATATGGATAAATTATAGCTCTCAAAATGTGGTGATGCAAAAACTATTTTTTGCAATAAAAAGCGTCTTTTAGGGAAAAATAATAAAATTTTAAAAAATGTATGTATTTCCATTTTCCCATTAGGGCTAGGGTTAGGGCTAGAGTTAGGGCTAGGGTTAGGGTTGGGGTTAGGGCTAGGGTTAGGGCTGGGGTTAAGGTCAGGGTTAGGGCTAGGGATAGGGCTGGGGTTAGGGTTTCAGTTATGATTGGGGGTTTCCACTGTTTAGGCACATCAGGGGCTCTCCAAACGCGACATGGCGTCCGATCTCAATTCCAGTCAATTCTGCTTTGAAAAACTAAAACAGTGCTCCTTCCCTTCCGAGTTCTCCTCTGCGCCCAAACAGTGGTCCCCCCCAACATATGGGGTATCAGCGTTCTCAGGACAAGTTGGACAACAACTTTTGTGGTCCAATTTCTCCTGATGCCCTTGGGAAAATAAAAACGTGGGGGCTAAAATATCATTTTCGTGAAAAAAAAAATATTTTTTATTTTCACGGCTCTGCGTTATAAACTGTAGTGAAACACTTGTTGGTTCAAAGTTCTCACAACACATCTAGATAAGTTCCTTGGGGGGTCTAGTTTCCAATATGGGGTCACTTGTGGGGGGTTTCTACTGTTTAGGTACATCAGGGGCTCTGCAAATGCAACATGACGCCTGCAGACCAATCCATCTAAGTCTGCATTTCAAACGGCGCTCCATCCCTTCCGAGCTCTGCCGTGCGCCCAAACAGTGGTTCCCCCCCCCATATATGGGGTATCAGCGTACTCAGCTCAAATTGGACAACAACTTTTGTGTTCCAATTTATCCTGTTACCCTTGGGCAAATAAAAAATTTGGGCGAAAAGATCATTTTTTGTAAAAAATTAATATGAATTTTTTTTTACGGCTCTACATTATAAACTTCTGTGAAGCACTTGGAGGTTCAAAGTGCTCACCACACATCTAGATAAGTTCCTTAGGGGGTCTACTTTCCAAAATGGTGTCACTTGTGGGGGTTTCCATTGTTTAGGCACGTCAGGGGCTCTATAATCGCGACATGGGTTCCGATCTCAATTCCAGCAAATCTTGCATTGAAAAGTCAAATGGCGCTCCTTCCCTTCCGAGCTCTGCCATGTGCCCAAACATTGGTTTACCCCAACATGTGGGGTATCGGCGTACTCAGTACAAATTGTACAACGACTTTTGTGGTCCAATTTCTCCTGTTACCCTTGGTAAGATAAAACAAATTGGATCTGAAGTAAAAATTTTGTGAAAAAAAAGTTGTGTTCAATTTTTTTTAAACATTCCAAAAATTCCTGTGAACATGAAGGGTTAATAAAATTTTTGAATGTGGTTTTGAGTACCTTGAGGGGTGCAGTTTTTAGAATGGTGTCACTTTTGGGTATTTTCTGTCATATAGACCCCTCAAAGTCACTTCAAGTGTGAGGTGGTCCGTAAAAAAAATGGTTTTGCAAATTTTGGTGCAAAAATGAGAAATCGCTGGTCAACTTTTAACCCTTATAACTCCCTAACAAAAAAAAATTATGTTTCCAAAATTGTGCTGATGTAAAGCAGACATGTGGGAAATGTTGTTTATTAACTATATTATGTGTTATAACTCTCTAATTTAAGGGCATAAAAACGAAAAATTTGAAAATTGCGAAATTTTCATAATTTTCGACAAATTTCTGTTTTTTTCACAAATAAATGCAAGTAATATCGAAGAAGTTTTACCACTATCATAAAGTACAATTTGTCACGAGAAAACAGTGTCAGAATCACCAGGATCCGTTGAAGCGTTTCAGAGTTATGACCTCATAAAGTGACAGTGGTCAGAATTGTAAAAATTGGCCGTGTCACTTAGGTGAAAACAGGCTTCGGGGTGAAGGGGTTAATACTCAGCATTAAAACTGCAGTAATTTCTGATCATGGGCACATACCCTTAAAGGTTTTTTGGTTTGCAAAACCCATTTACAGATACCTCATTAGGATATTTTCACACAATGTCATTTAGATGCCGGCGTACACATGACATTATTGAAGACAATTCAGTGAAACGCCGGCAGTGTTTTTCCAAAGCATCCTTTTCTATTGGTGACTTTACAATCACTTTTTTTTAGCTCCTTTGCCACCTGCACTTTTCTATATTATTTGCTTGTACTATATAAACTAGTGATTGGCTTGAGATATGATCAGGTCACATCTTTTAACCACTTTGCTTCCTTATAAATATGAAGTGGTGAAAAGAAGCTCAAAATACTGCACATTTGCACAACATATCATCTTTACATTGCAGTGAAAATGTTCATTCTTTTTAGCATTCATGTAGCATTTTTTCAGGCAGGTTTATGGAGCATATCCTCCTGAAAAAGACATTGTGTGTACATGCCCTAAAAGTTAATTTGGGATCATCATCAAAGTTAAACTGTTCCTCTCCAGATAACCCACTAAGTGAATCCAATAACTGGACATCCGATTTTTTATTTATATGGGAGTTGTGCAGTGCTCAGTTTCCCCTGTGGTGGTGCTGCAGGGGAACAGAACTTAAAGAGGTTGTCCACTACTTTAACATTGATGACCTGTCCCTAGGAGAGGTCATCAATGTCTGATCAGAGGGATTGCGACACCCCGCACCCCCATAAATCAGCTATTCTCAGTGCCGGTGACTGACAGAAGTGCTCAGTTACGGAGCTGCTCTCTCCACTGATGGTGACAGTGGCCGGGTACTGTACATCCTCGTCCTATTTAAATCAAAAGGGTGTGGATGTGCTTTATTTGGCTCCTGCCATTATTAGTAGACAGAGCAGCTCCGTAACTGAGCATTATAGGCATCAATGAGAAAATCTGATCAGTGGGGATGCCGGGTGTGACACCCCCACCGATCAGACATTGATGACCTATCTTAAGGTTAGGTCATCAATGCTAAAGCAGTGGCTAACCTCTTTAAGCAGCTGTATTCCTCAGCACATTACAGTGGGTCCCTGGTGGCCCATTAACAGAGTGAACTTATAGGCCCTTTTGAGAACAGGTATTTGAAAAAATGGACAATCTCTAGAAGGGTCCTGAATATAAACTGTTTGTTCAATCTCCTTAATGAAAATGTATTTATTGTATTCCACCACACTGTGCAGTTTCTGCACCCGTTCCGCATAATATTCCTTAAAAGAGGATAAAAGGATCAGTGCAGGCCTTATTAATATGCAAACTCTGCAAGGCTTATCTGCCAATTAATAGTTAGGGATGGTTTCCTATTGTCAATATATAAACATGAATTATCTGCAAATTATTGAGTCCATCGCCCCTCATATTTATCAAATATGACTTGATTAGCAGTAAATGAGGCTTTAGAAGCAATTTTGCATACAAATGACTATGTGCGGAGTTCAGCAGACCTTAAGTCAGAGTCTCCGGCTATAAATATATTCACCTGCTTCCCACATGGCTCAGGCTCAATGGTATGAAGACACATCCTGACCAACCAATACTGACTAACCGGCATGTGATGGAAGATATATAGCACTGCGTTTAATCAGTATTCATAGCACGAATGGTCACTTTCTCAATAAATAGTGCCCCTTTACCAAATTAATTGAAATGAAAAAAAATCAAATACATTTCTTTGGAAGCAAGGCAAACCAGTATGATACTGTCTGCAGATTCATTATCCATCAAATAGCCTTAAATCTATCATTATTATGCTTAACCATTCTAAGGCTTTTGATTATTTGACATATTTTCCAGATTCAGCAGATTTGTTATAAAGTCCCTTTGTCAGAATTTATGTTTAATAATTCATTGAATGTATGGTCATTTGATGGAACATTATTTTCAGTTAACTGGACCATAATGTAACCAGAAAACATCCCACACTGACATCATTATAATATTGTTTGCAAGGGTAAAGCTCTGACGAGAATACTGAAGAGGTGGCAAATAAAAGAACATTAAAGGGAATCTGTCATTCCCTGGACGATTTTAAACTATTACTATAGGCACACAGGTGATAGAATGGTTAAATCAGTCTTAAGCTGCTTTCACACATCAGTTTTTTGCCATCAGTCACAATCCGGTAGCTCCGGCAAAAAAACAGATCCGTCGCATCAGTTTTTCATCCGTTTCTTCCTTTTTTTAATCCTTTTTACAACTGATCCGTTTTTTTAAAATGCCCATGGGAGGCTCCCAAACGTTATTGGCTACTGAAAACTTATATATACAGTGTTTCTACAGCCCATCTTTGACAGGTTGTAAAGCAAGTGGCAAAGATGGATGGCGTTATGGCAAACATTCTGCAGATTTATGTGGATTTCACTTTTGAGGTGAATCATTTGAAAGCGATTGTCCTGGGGAAGGAGCGAGAAAGACAGCGCATCATGCGTCTGCGCCGATGACGTTTTTGGATACAACCAATCACAGCACAGAGAATCACACTTGGGGTGTATTCAACATTATACATGGAGATAAATTTCATAATTCATTGTTCCATCAGTGATGACAAGCTGTCCGAGTCCAGATAAAGCAAAGAAGATCCAAACCATGATACTACGACCACTGTCTTTCACAGATGGCATTAGGTTTTTACAATGTATCGGCAGAAGATAATTTACATTGTACCAGCAAAAGATTGTACCAGTTGGTCATGCAGCAAGACACGGACCTAAAGCACACGTTTTTCTGCAAAAAGAATGATTAACCCCTTTCTGACATTGGACGTACTATCCCGTCGAGGTGGGGTGGGCCCGTATGACCACCGACGGGATAGTACGTCCAGCGCGATCAGCAGCGCTCACGGGGGGAGCGCGGCCGAGTGTCAGCTGACTATCACAGCTGACATCCGGCACTATGTGCCAGGAGTGGTCACGGACCGCCCCCGGCACATTAACCCCCGGCACACCGCGATCAAACATGATCGCGGTGTGCCGGCGGTACAGGGAAACATCGCGCAGGGAGGGGGCTCCCTGCGGGCTTCCCTGAGACCCCCGGAGCAACGCGATGTGATCGCGTTGCTGCGAGGGTCTCTTACCTCCTCCTCGCTGCAGGTGCCCGGATCCAAGATGGCTGCGGCATCCGGGTCCTGCAGGGAGGGAGGTGGCTTACCGAGTGCCTGCTCAGAGCAGGCGCTTGGTAAGCCTGCAGTGCTGTAAGTCAGATCGGTGATCTGACAGAGTGCTGTGCAAACTGTCAGATCACCGATCTGTGATGTCCCCCCCTGGGACAAAGTAAAAAAGTAAAAAAAAATTCCACATGTGTAAAAAAAAAATAAATAAAAAAATTCCTAAATAAAGAAAAAAATATATATATTATTCCCATAAATACATTTCTTTATCTAAATAAAAAAAACAAAACAATAAAAGTACACATATGTAGTATCGCCCCCACCTATAAAACTATATCACTAGTTAACCCCTTCAGTGAACACCGTAGGGGGGGAAAAAAAAAAAACGAGGCAAAAAACAACGCTTTATTATCATACCGCCAAACAAAAAGTGGAATAACACGCGATCAAAAAGACGGATATAAATAACCATGGTACCGCTGAAAACATCATCTTGTCCCGCAAAAAACGAGCTGCCATACAGCGTCATCAAAGAAAAAATAAAAAAGTTATAGTCCTCAGAATAAAGCGATGCCAAAATAATTATTTATTCTATAAAATAGTTTTTATCGTATAAAAGCGCCAAAACATAAAAAAATGATATAAATGAGGTATCGCTGTAATCGTACTGACCCGACAAATAAAACTGCTTTATCAATTTTACCAAACGTGGAATGGTATAAACGCCTCCCCCAAAAGAAATTCATGAATAGCTGGTTTTTTGTCATTCTGCCTCACAAAATTGGAATAAAAAGCGATCAAAAACTGTCACGTGTCCGAAAATGTTACCATTAAAAACGTCAACTCGTCCTGCAAAAAACAAGACCTCACATGACTCTGTGGACCAAAATATGGTAAAATTATAGGTCTCAAAATGTGGAGACGCAAAAACTTTTTTGTGACGGCTGCCAATCATAAAAATCTGCTATAAAAAATGCTATAAAAGTAAATCAAACCCCGCTTCATCACCCCCTTAGTTAGTGAAAAATAATAAAATAAAAAAAATGTATTTATTTCCATTTTCCCGTTAGGGCTAGGGTTAGGGCTAGGGTTAGGGCTAGGGTTAGGGTTAGGGCTAGGGTTGGAGCTAAAGTTAGGGTTAGGGTTGGGGCTAAAGATAGGGTTAGGGTTGGGGCTAAAGTTAGGGTTAGGATTACATTTACGGTTGGGATTAGGGTTGGGATTAGAGTTAGGGGTGTGTCAGGGTTAGGGTTACCATTGAGATTAGGGCTAGGGGCATGTTTGGATTAGGGTTTCAGTTAGAATTGGGGAGTTTCCACTGTTTAGGCACATCGGGGGCGCTCCAAACGCGACATGGCGTCCGATCTCAATTCCAGCCAATTCTGCATTGAAAAAGTAAAACAGTGCTCCTTCCCTTCTGAGCTTTCCTGTGCGCCCAAATAGGGGTTTACCCCAACATATGGGGCATCAGTGTACTCGGGACAAATTGGACAACAACTTTTGGGGTCCAAGTTCTCTTGTTACCCTTGGGAAAATATAAATTTGGGGGGCTAAAAATCATTTTTGTGGGAAAAAAAAGATTTTTTATTTTCACGGCTCTGCGTTGTAAACTGTAGTGAAACACTTGGGGGTTCAAAGTTCTCACAACACATCTAGATAAGTTCCTTGGGAGGTCTAGTTTCCAATATGGGGTCACTTTTGGGGGTTTCTACTGTTTGGGTACATCAGGGGCTCTACAAATGCAACGTGATGCCTGCAGACCAATCCATCTAAGTCTGCATTCCAAATGGCGCTACTTGCTTTCCGAGCTCTGCCATGCGCCCAAACAGTGGTTCCCTCCAACATATGGGGTATCAGCATACTCAGGACAAATTGGACAACAACTTTTGGGGTCCAAATTCTCCTGTTCCCCTTGGGAAAATACAAAACTGGGGGCTAAAAAATCATTTTTTGTGGAAAAAAATGTGGAAAAAAATGTTTTTTATTTTCACGGCTCTGCGTTATAAACTGTAGTGAAACACTTGGGGGTTCAAAGTTCTCACAACACATCTAGATAAGTTCCTTGGGAGGTCTAGGTTCCAATATGGGGTCACTTGTGGGGGGTTTCAACTGTTTGGTACATCAGGGGTTCTGCAAATGCAACGTGACGCCTGCAAACCAATCCATCTAAGTCTGCATTCCAAATGGCGCTCCTTCCCTCCCGAGCTCTGCCATGCGCCCAAACAGTGGTTCCCCCCACATATGCGGTATCAGCGTACTCAGGACAAATTGGACAACAACTTTTGGGGTCCAATTTATCCTGTTACCCTTGTGAAAATACAAAACTGGGGGCTAAAAAATCATTTTTGCGAAAAGAAAAAATAATTTTTATTTTCACGGCTCTGCGTTATAAACTGTAGTGAAACACTTGGGGGATCACAGCTCTCAGTTCCTTAGGGGGTCTACTTTCCAAAATGGTGTCACTTGTGGGGGGGTTTAATGTTTAGGCACATCAGGGGCTCTCCAAACGCGACATGGCGTCCCATCTTAATTCCAGTCAATTTTGCATTGAAAAGTCAAATGGCGCTCCTTTCCTTCCGAGCTCTGCCATGCGCCCAAACAGTCGTTTACCCCCACATATGGGGTATTGGCGTACTCAGGACAAATTGCACAACAACTTTTGTGGTCTAATTTCTTCTCTCACCCTTGGGAAAATAAAAAATTGGGGGCAAAAAGATAATTTTTGTGAAAAAATATGATTTTTTATTTTTACGCTCTGCATTATAAACTTCTGTGAAGCACTTGTTGGGTCAAAGTGCTCACCACACATCTAGATAAGTTCCTTAAGGGGTCTAGTTTCCAAAATGGTGTCACTTGTGGGGGGTTTCAATGTTTAGGCACATCAGGGGCTCTCCAAACGCGACATGGCGTCCCATCTTAATTCCAGTCAATTTTGCATTGAAAAGTCAAATGGCGCTCCTTCCCTTCCGAGCTCTGCCATGCGCCCAAACAGTGGTTTACCCCCACATATGGGGTATCGGCGTACTCAGGACAAATTGCACAACAACTTTTGGGGTCCAATTTCTTCTCTTACTGTTGGGAAAATAAAAAATTAGGGGCGAAAAGATAATTTTTGTGAAAAAATATGATTTTTTTGGGGGGGTCCATTTTCTCCTGTTACCCTTAGTAAAATAAAACAAATTGGAGCTGAAATAAATTTTGTGTAAAAAAAGTTAAATGTTCATTTTTATTTAAACATTCCAAAAATTCCTGTGAAACACCTGAAGGGTTAATAAACTTCTTGAATGTGGTTTTGAGCACCTTGAGGGGTGCAGTTTTTAGAATGGTGTCACACTTGGGTATTTTCTGTCATATAGACCCCTCAAAATGACTTCAAATGAGATGTGGTCCGTAAAAAAAAATGGTGTTGTAAAAATGAGAAATTGCTGGTCACCTTTTAACCCTTATAACTCCCTAACAAAAAAAAATTTTGGTTCCTAAATTGTGCTGATGTAAAGTAGACATGTGGGAAATGTTACCTATTAAGTATTTTGTGTGACATATCTCTGTGATTTAAAGGCATAAAAATTCAAAGTTGGAAAATTGCGAAATTTTCAAAATTTTCACCAAATTTCCTTTTTTTCCACAAATAAACGCAAGTTATACCGAAGACATTTTACCACTATCATGAAGTACAATATGTCACGAGAAAACAGTGTCAGAATCGCCAGGATCCGTTGAAGCGTTCCAGAGTTATAACCTCATAAAGGGACAGTGGTCAGAATTGTAAAAATTGGCCCGGTCATTAACGTGCAAACCACCCTTGGGGGTGAAGGGGTTAAAGAAGAACAAAATCAAAGCTTTGGAATGGCAGAGCAAAATCCTGACTTTAATCCTACAGGAATGTTGTAAAAGTACCTGAAGAAAGCAGATCATGGCAGAAGACCTATCAACATAGCAAAGTTAAAGCTATTTTTGTAGGTAGGAATGAGCTAATATTCCTCCATGCTGATGTGTAGAACCATTTAAAGGGAATCTGTCACACCCTGGGGCGTATATGACCTATTAATATGGGCATACAGGTAATAGAAATGTTACACAAGTCCTACCTGTATGCCTCATATTACCAGCCTTGTTGTTGAGAATTGTTATATTCTGACTTTATGCTAATGATTTCTTCCAGGTTCCAGGGTGTGCGGTGCCTGAAATAAATGATTGCCTCCTGTTTTCATTGTAATACTACCCCTAGCTCACATGTACTTCAGTTATGGCCCCAGAATGCTGCGCCTGCGCCCTACACTCCCTCCATAATCCATACCTCTCCCTCCCTTCTCTGGGCACTGCATTCAGTCATCTTCTGCTCAGGCGCCGGCAAGTCACTGTGACCTCCTGCGTGCGCACCCACTTCCTCCCTGCATAGTCATAGCTAGGAGCCATGTGTACATAGCGATGACTATGTAGGGAGGAAGTGAGGAGAGCACCTTATCGGCGCTCACAACGGAGGTCACTGGAGCGGAAGTCACTGGAGCGGAAGTCACCGGTGCCTGCACAGAAGATTCCGGGGCCATAACTGAAGCTGATGGAAGGGGTGTAGTATTACAATGAGGACAGTAGGCAGGGATTTCTTCCAGGCATCACATGCCCCAAAGCTTGGAAGAAATCAGTAGCATAAAGACAGAATATAGCATTTCTCAACAACAAAACTGTTAATATGAGACATACAGGTAGGGCTAGCTTATCATTTCTATGACCTGTATGCCCATATTAATAGGTCTTGTACGTTCCAGGGGGTGACAGATTCCTTTTAAATGCACAAGATTATTGCACAAGACCACACAATATACTGAAAGTTCACATATATTTGCCATTCACATACAGGATCATTTTTCTTAATTATAAATGACAAATCTAACATTTTTAACTCAAGTGTTATATTTGGTTCTCTTTACTTTTAGAACATATCTGAAAATCTGATGAAGTTTTAGCCAACATATATACCGAAATATTGAAAATTTTGAAAGGTTTACAAACTTTCAAACACCACTGAAAGTTACAAGCTGACTTGGACAAACTTAATCTCTGGGCATCAACTTCGCCGATGTAGTTCAATGTTGAAAAATGTAAAGTTATGCATTTGGGTACTAATAGAATGAAAGCACTACGATATGCTGTAGGAGGAGGAAAACTAGGAACCACTTGTAGAAAAAGGATCTCAGTGTACTTGTAAATCACAGACTAAATGACAGCATGCAATGTCAATCAGCATCTTCTAAAACAAGAAGGGTATTGTCATGTATTAAGAGAGGCATGGACTCATGGGGCAAACTCCAAAGCACACAACAACTGAACAGAAAGCTGACTTAATACCACCAAAACTCTCAGCCTGGGCAAGGAGGACATTAATCAGAGAGGCAGACCAAAAGTAATTCTGAAGAAGCTGCAAAACTCCCAAGCAGAGACTGGAGTATCTGTCCATATGTCCACAATAAGCTGTACACTCCAGAGAGGCGGCGGCCTTTATGGAAGAGTGGGCAGAAAAAAGCCTTTACTTACACACAAAAATTGTAAGGTTCGTTTTGAGTTTGACAAAAGACATGTAGGAGATTCCCCAAATGTATGGAGGAAAGTGCTGTAGTCAGATGAGATAAAAATTGACCTTTTTGGCCACCAAGGTAAATGCTGTGTCTGGCACCAAACTAATGCAACTCATCACCCCAAGAACACCATCCCCACAGTGAAACGTGGTGGCAGCATCATTCTGTGGGGATGTTTTTTGGCAGCACGGACAGGGAAAATGGCCAAGTCAAGGGGAAGATGGATAATGTGAAATACAGGGATATACCTGAGTAAAACCTGTTTCAGACTGTCAGTGATTTGAGACTGGAACAGAGGTTCACCTTCCAACAAGACAACATACTGCTAAAGCAACACTCGAGTGGTCTAAGGGGAAATGTGTAAATGTTTTGGAGTGACGTAATCAATGCCCAGACCTTAATTCAATTGAGAATCTGTGGTCAGACTTGAAGATTGCTGTTCGCCAGAGGAAAGCATCTAACTTGAAGGAGCTGGAGCAGTTTTACCTTGAGGAATGGGCAAAAATCCGAGTGAAGAGAAGTGTAAAGCTTGTAGAGACTTATACAAAGCGACTTGCAGCTGTAATTGCTGCAAAAAGGAGGTAATACAAATTACTGACTTTAGGAGGGTGCATAGTAATGCACACCGAAGTTTTCAGTTGTTTTGTCCTATTTGTTATTTGCTTCAAAATTAAAGGAAAACTAAATGTTCACAGTTATAAGCATGCACATCCTCCAAAAAAAACAGTGAAGTTCCACGTTGTGAGGTAGCAAAACACAAAAAATGCCAAGAGGGTGAATACTTTCGTAAGCCATTGTGCATAGTATCGAGCCAAAAAGAAGTTATCAATAATAGTCCTTATAAAAGCAGACATTTTGATGTTACAGTCATGCATAATCATTACTGAAGTGCTGACTTGCAGGAATCCATGACTCTACTTGTCTAATTAACATTGTGATATTAAAATGAATTTGAATTCATTTTTGTTAGAAACAAAGAGGAATAACAAGAAGTAATACATCCTGCATTTAGTATCTAAACAGCTGTAGAAATGCTGATAAATGTAATTAATGGCTGTATAATAGAACATCCCTAGTGGATTTAGAACTAAATGTATATTAATTACGCAACATCCATTATCAGCAATACGGGACATAAATGTAGTATAGAATGCCACATAACATTTTGTATCAAGTCGCAGTTGTGTGGCCGATATACTCTGGAGGCAGCTATTTTCTCTAATAAGTGATAAGGTAGTCCTATTTTCACTGTTAACGAAACTAGTTCCTTACCTTACGAATGTGAGAAATGCGTCCCGAATAGCAAGACTGTGCTTTTCTTGTGTACCTAATGATAGGCTATACACTTGTGCATTCTTAAAGTGTTTTTATCTAAAATTCAAATATCTATGGACCATCTAGGAGGAAAATAATTTTCCTGGCTGGACAGTGATGAGAACAGAGCATTCATTCTTTCGCCTAATTAATATGGCCAAATTAATCTTGTAGTAAAAAAAGAAAGGCAGAGGCGACAATAAACAATGGTAGTCTCTTCATGAAGAGATGAATCCAGCACTTCAAATAAAATCCCAAGTTTTATTTCATTCTTTAAAACATGATTCCAGGGAAAAATTCACACTTAACATTGGCTGTATATAATATTCGAGGAGAAAGTCCCGCGAGAAATTGAATATCAGGGTTGACGCGTTTTGAAGTGATGCTTCTTATTCATAACCTGGTTAGGAATAAGAAGCATCACTGCAAAATGCGTCAACTCCGATATTCAATTTCTCACGGGACTTTCTCCTCGGATATTATATACAGCCAATGTTAAGTGTGAATTTTTCCCTGGAATCATGTTTTAAAGAATGAAATAAAACTTGGGATTTTATTTGAAGTGCTGGATTCATCTCTTCCCTTCTTTTCATGGACTGCTTCCCCTTGGATTTTAGGATCTTGTGCACTTGGTGATAGGTGAGCTGATAATTTTTCTTTTCAATGGTAATCTCTTCCTACTGATAGGCTAAGGACTTGTTCACATGGGTCTCGATTTTTGGGGTGGAACACCTACATTGTAATATAGTAATTTCTAAGTGTATTAGATGTCAACAAATGTCATCCATAGACTGTGAGTGTTTTCCATGCAGACCAGAGGTTGCAGTGGTCTCAAGGGGGGGATAACATTGCGATAAGCCAGGTTTGTCATGTTCTCAATGGCAAGAGAACATAGCATCAGCATATATAGGAACTAGCTCTTGGAAGATGGGAACTGAGCTGACCATGAACTAAACCTAACACACAACTAGCAGTGGCCGGGTAGCATGCCTACGTTGATTCTAGATGCCCAGCACCAGCCGGAGGACTAAATAATGCTAGCAGAGGAAAATATTAGTCCTAGCTCACCTCTAGAGAAATACCCCGAAAGGAGACAGAGGCCCCCCACATGTATTGGCGGTGAATTAAGATGAAATAACAAACGTAGTATGAAAATAGGTTTAGCAAATTTGAGGTCCACTTACTACATAGCAGAAGACAGAAAGGACACTTTCATGGTCAGCTGAAAACCCTATCAAAACACCATCCAGAAATTACTTTAAAACTCTGGCATTAACTCATAACACCAGAGTGGCAATTCCTGTTCACAAGAGCTTTCCAGACACAGTAACGAAACTACAGCTGTGAACTGGAACAAAAATGCAAAAACAAACATGGACAAGAGTCCAACTTATCTAGTAGTTGTCTAGGAGCAGGAACAAGCACAGAGAGGCTTCTGATAACATTGTTGACCGGCAAGCAACTAACAGAGCAGCAAGGTTATATAGCGACTCCCACATCTTGATGGGAACAGGTGAACGGAGAAGATGAAGACACAGTTCAATTCCACCAGTAGCCACCGGGGGAGCCCAGAATCCAAATTCACAACAGTACCCCCCCCTCAAGGAGGGGGCACCGAACCCTCACCAGAACCACCAGGGCGATCAGGATGGGCCCTATGAAAGGCACGAACCAAATCAGAGGCATGAACATCAGATGCATTCACCCAAGAATTATCCTCCTGGCCGTATCCCTTCCACTTGACCAGATACTGGAGTCTCCGTCTGGAAACACGAGAGTCTAAGATTTTCTCCACAACGTACTCCAACTCACCCTCAACCAACACCGGAGCAGGAGGCTCAACGGAAGGCACAACCGGTACCTCATACCTGCGCAATAATGACCGATGAAAAACGTTATGAATAGAAAAGGATGCAGGGAGGTCCAAACGGAAGGAAACAGGGTTAAGAATCTCCAATATCTTATACGGGCCGATGAACCGAGGCTTAAACTTAGGAGAAGAGACCCTCATAGGGACAAAACGAGAAGACAACCACACCAAGTCCCCAACACAAAGCCGAGGACCAACACGACGGTGGCGGTTGGCAAAAAGCTGAGTCTTCTCCTGGGACAACCTCAAATTGTCCACCACCTGCTCCCAGATCTGATGCAATCTCTCCACCACAGCATCCACTCCAGGACAATCCGAAGATTCCACCTGACCAGAGGAAAATCGAGGATGAAACCCCGAATTACAGAAAAACGGGGACACCAAAGTGGCAGAGCTGGCCCGATTATTGAGAGCGAACTCTGCCAATGGCAAAAAAGCAACCCAATCATCCTGGTCAGCAGACACAAAACACCTCAGATATGTCTCCAGGGTCTGATTAGTCCGCTCGGTCTGGCCATTCGTCTGAGGATGGAAAGCGGACGAAAAAGATAAATCTATGCCCATCCTAGCACAGAATGCCCGCCAAAATCTAGACACGAATTGGGTCCCTCTGTCAGAAATGATATTCTCAGGAATACCATGCAAACGAACAACATTTTGAAAAAACAGAGGAACCAACTCGGAAGAAGAAGGCAACTTGGGCAGAGGAACCAAATGGACCATCTTAGAGAAACGGTCACACACCACCCAGATGACAGACATCTTCTGAGAAACAGGCAGATCTGAAATAAAATCCATCGAGATGTGCGTCCAAGGCCTCTTAGGAATAGGCAAGGGCAACAATAATCCACTAGCCCGAGAACAACAAGGCTTGGCCCGAGCACAAACGTCACAAGACTGCACAAAGCCTCGCACATCTCGTGACAGGGAAGGCCACCAGAAGGACCTTGCCACCAAATCCCTGGTACCAAAAATGCCAGGATGACCTGCCAACGCAGAAGAATGAACCTCAGAGATGACTCTACTGGTCCAATCATCAGGAACAAACAGTTTATCAGGTGGGCAACGATCCGGTCTATCCGCCTGAAACTCCTGCAAGGCCCGCCGCAGGTCTGGAGAAACGGCTGACAATACCACTCCATCCTTAAGGATACCTGTGGGCTCAGAGTTACCAGGCGAGTCAGGCTCAAAACTCCTAGAAAGGGCATCCGCCTTAACATTCTTAGAACCCGGTAGGTATGACACCACAAAATTAAACCGAGAGAAAAATAATGACCAGCGCGCCTGTCTAGGATTCAGGCGCCTGGCAGTCTCAAGATAAATCAAATTTTTGTGGTCAGTCAATACCACTACCTGATGTCTGGCCCCCTCAAGCCAATGGCGCCACTCCTCAAAAGCCCACTTCATGGCCAAAAGCTCCCGATTCCCAACATCATAATTCCGCTCAGCGGGCGAAAATTTACGGGAAAAGAAGGCACAAGGCCTCATCACGGAGCAGTCAGAACTTTTCTGCGACAACACTGCCCCAGCTCCGATCTCAGAAGCGTCGACCTCAACCTGAAAAGGTAGAGCAACATCAGGCTGACGCAACACAGGGGCAGAGGAAAAACGGCGCTTAAGCTCCCGAAAGGCCTCCACAGCGTCAGGGGACCAATCAGCAACATCAGCACCCTTCTTAGTCAAATCGGTCAATGGCTGGGCAATATCCGAAAAACCAGCAATAAATCGACGATAAAAGTTAGCAAAGCCCAAAAATTTCTGAAGACTCTTAAGAGAAGAGGGCTGCGTCCAATCACAAATAGATTGAACCTTGACAGGATCCATTTCAATGGAAGAGGGAGAAAAAATATATCCCAAAAAGGAAATCCTCTGTACCCCAAAAACACACTTAGAACCCTTCACACACAAAGAATTAGACCGCAAAACCTGGAAAACCCTCCTGACTTGCTGGACATGAGAGTCCCAGTCATCCGAAAAAATCAGAATATCATCCAGATACACAATCATAAATTTATCCAAATAATCGCGAAAAATATCATGCATAAAGGACTGGAAAACTGACGGAGCATTTGTGGCCCTCGGGCGTATTAAATGCGGTCTTCCACTCATCCCCCTGCCTGATTCGCACCAAATTATACGCCCCACGAAGATCAATCTTAGAGAACCACTTGGCCCCCTTTATGCGAGCAAACAAATCAGTCAGCAACGGCAATGGGTATTGATATTTAACAGTGATTTTGTTCAAAAGCCGATAATCGATACATGGTCTCAAAGAGCCGTCTTTTTTTGACACAAAGAAAAAACCGGCTCCTAAGGGAGATGACGATGGACGAATATGTCCCTTTTCCAAGGACTCCTTTATATATTCTCGCATAGCAGCATGTTCAGGCACAGACAGATTAAACAAACGACCCTTTGGGTATTTACTACCCGGGATTAAATCTATGGCACAATCGCACTCTCGGTGCGGAGGTAACGAACCAAGCTTGGATTCTTCAAAGACGTCACGATAGTCAGACAGGAACTCAGGAATTTCAGAGGGAATAGATGATGAAATGGAAACCACAGGTACATCCCCATGAGCCCCCTTACATCCCCAGCTCAACACAGACATAGCTCTCCAGTCGAGGACTGGGTTGTGAGATTGCAGCCAAGGCAATCCTAGCACCAAATCATCATGTAGATTATACAGCACCAGAAAGCGAATAATCTCCTGGTGATCCGGATTAATACGCATAGTTACTTGTGTCCAGTATTGTGGTTTATTATTAGCCAATGGGGTGGAGTCAATCCCCTTCAGAGGAATAGGAGTCTCCAAAGGCTCTAAATCATACCCACAGCGTTTGGCAAAGGACCAATCCATAAGACTCAAAGCGGCGCCAGAGTCGACATAGGCATCCGTGGTAATAGATGACAAAGAGCAAATCAGGGTCACAGATAGAATAAACTTAGACGGTAAGGTGCAAATGGAAACAGATTTATCAAGCTTTTTAGTGCGCTTAGAGCATGCTGATATAACATGAGTAGAATCACCACAATAGAAACACAACCCATTTTTCCGTCTAAAATTCTGCCGCTCGCTTCGGGACAGAATTCTATCACACTGCATACTCTCTGGCGACTCCTCAGTGGACACCGCCAGATGGTGCACTGGTTTGCGCTCCCGCAAACGCCTATCGATCTGAATAGCCATTGTCATGGACTCATTCAGACCCGCAGGCACAGGGAACCCCACCATAACATCCTTAATGGCATCAGAGAGACCCTCTCTGAAAGTCGCCGCCAGGGCGCACTCATTCCACTGAGTAAGCACAGACCATTTACGGAATCTTTGGCAGTAAATTTCCGCTTCATCTTGCCCCTGAGATAGGGACATCAAAGTTTTTTCTGCCTGAAGCTCCAAATGAGGTTCGTCATAAAGCAACCCCAAGGCCAGAAAAAACGCATCCACATTGAGCAACGCAGGATCCCCTGGTGTCAATGAGAAAGCCCAGTCTTGAGGGTCGCCCCGGAGCAAGGAAATCACAATCCTGACCTGCTGTGCAGGATCTCCGGCAGAGCGAAATTTCAGGGACAAAAATAATTTGCAATTATTTCGAAAATTCTGAAACCCAGATCTATTCCCCGAGAAAAATTCCGGCAAAGGAATTCTCGGCTCAGATACAGGTGCATGACAAACAAAGTCTTGCAAATTTTGTACCTTCGTGGCGAGATTATTCAAACCTGCAGTCACACTCTGAAGATCCATTACAAACAGGTGGACACAGAGCCATTCAAAGATTAGAAGGAGAAAAAAAAAAAAAAATCTCAGCAGACTTCTTATTTCTCTCCTTTCTCAGCCAAGGATTTTAACCTTTAGTGGGCCGGTCAAACTGTCATGTTCTCAATGGCAAGAGAACATAGCATCAGCATATATAGGAACTAGCTCTTGGAAGATGGGAACTGAGCTGACCATGAACTAAACCTAACACACAACTAGCAGTGGCCGGGTAGCATGCCTACGTTGATTCTAGATGCCCAGCACCAGCCGGAGGACTAAATAATGCTAGCAGAGGAAAATATTAGTCCTAGCTCACCTCTAGAGAAATACCCCGAAAGGAGACAGAGGCCCCCCACATGTATTGGCGGTGAATTAAGATGAAATAACAAACGTAGTATGAAAATAGGTTTAGCAAATTTGAGGTCCACTTACTACATAGCAGAAGACAGAAAGGACACTTTCATGGTCAGCTGAAAACCCTATCAAAACACCATCCAGAAATTACTTTAAAACTCTGGCATTAACTCATAACACCAGAGTGGCAATTCCTGTTCACAAGAGCTTTCCAGACACAGTAACGAAACTACAGCTGTGAACTGGAACAAAAATGCAAAAACAAACATGGACAAGAGTCCAACTTATCTAGTAGTTGTCTAGGAGCAGGAACAAGCACAGAGAGGCTTCTGATAACATTGTTGACCGGCAAGCAACTAACAGAGCAGCAAGGTTATATAGCGACTCCCACATCTTGATGGGAACAGGTGAACGGAGAAGATGAAGACACAGTTCAATTCCACCAGTAGCCACCGGGGGAGCCCAGAATCCAAATTCACAACACAGGTTATACAGAGACTTCCAAAGGAATAGCTGGGGATGGACTCATAAAAAGCTCATTTTAGTATCAATCATAAAAAACTTTTAAAAACTAATATAGCTGTTCTGACATGGATTTTCATAGTGAGTACCCCAGCCTCAACAAAACTAAGATAACCTTTTAATAATGTTTTTGTTTGTAAATTCTGGAGACAGTTCAAATATTTATACTAAAGCAGTTTTCCCACAAATATATTGATAGTACATGTCATAAAACATTACTTAGTAAAGGGACACTGTCACCTGAATTTGGAGGGAACAATCTTTAGCCATAGGGGTGGGGTTTTTTGTGTGCAAGGCAAGATTGCCTTGTGCAGGCATGTACTACGGAGGACAGAGAATGAACTTCAATCCCATATTGCAGCCAGCATGCAGCCAGCGGGTAAGGAAAGGGTGAATCAAACACCCAAAAACCCCGCCCCTATGGCTAAAGATTGTTCCCTCCAAATTCAGGTGACAGTGTCCCTTAAGGGTCTATCCATTGGAACCATTATTGATCCCAAGAAATGGCTTTACACCCACCCATTGTGGTGAAGAGCAGGCTGTGCATTCATGGTCAATGTCCTTTAGAATGAATGGGTATTATAAAAAAGTGCAGTCACTTGTACTTACTTGTAAAATAAAATACATTTCTCTAATTGTTACAAAATTTGTGGTAATTTTTTCTGTTGTATATTATTTTAAAGATCAGTTAAGTAATTTTCTTTCTAACTTTCAAGCTGTCAAAACTGACTAGGTAGCTCCAAAGGCCAAAATATTAACATTTGCTTCCTAGACACATTTTCTACATAAAATCAAATGGTCACAAGATTTATGTAATTCCATATAGACCCCTGACAATGCATTGCTGAAACGCGCGTCGGGTGTTTGGTGAGCCTCATTTTGTGCACATTTTTACATGCACCATTTGCACTTTAAATTATTCATTTTATGGAAGCTACAATATTTTTGGCACCTCTGTTATCGTGTTTACCCTGCTTTATTGGGTTAATCGTGAATTTACCCTTTAACTGCACTTATGGTCTCTCAGTCACTTAGGTTTTCAGAACAATAGTACTTGTACATTTTCTCTTTGGATTTTCTATTTAATTTAGTGCTCTTGGGACGCTTATCCTTTGTTGGGGTTACAACTCCTCTCTACTGTGTATTATTTTAGTTAACCCCTTCCCGACCTTTGACGCATACGCTGCGTCATGAAAGTCTGTGCCTTCCCGACCTATGACGCAGCGTATGCGTCATGGAGGGATCGCGTCCCTGCAGATCGGGTGAAGGGGTTAACTCCCATTTTACCCGATCTGCAGAGACAGGGGGAGTGGTGCTTCAGCCCAGGGGGGGTGGCTTCACCCCCCCGTGGCTACGATCGCTCTGATTGGCTGTTGAAAGTGAAACTGCCAATCAGAGCGATTTGTAATATTTCACCTAAAAAACTGGTGAAATATTACAATCCAGCCATGGCCGATGCTGCAATAACATCGGCCATGGCTGGAAAACCTAATATGTCCCCCCCCCCACACCCACCGATCGCCCCCCCAGTGCTCCGTTATGGGGTCCGGTCCCCTCCGTCCGCCTGCCGGCTCCCCCGTCCTCCTGCCCGCTCCCTCCTTGTTTGAATAAACCCCCCCTGTGGTCCGATCACCCCCCCTGTGCTCCAATCCACCCCCCCACCACCCCTTCATACTTACCGATCCTCCCGGTGTCCGTACGTCTCCTCGCTGGGCGCCGCCATCTTGGAAAATGGCGGGCGCATACTCAGTGCGCCCGCCGAATCTGCCAGCCGGCAGATTCCTTACAGGTACATTTTGATCGCTGTGGTAGGTTCTATCACAGCGATCAAAATAAAAAAAATAATAAATACCCCCCCCCTTTATCACCCCCATAGGGACAATAATAAAATAAAGAAAATATTTTTTTTTTTTTTTTTTTTCGTTTTCCACTAGGGTTAGGGTTAGAACTAGGGGTAGGGTTAGGGGTAGGGTTACGGGTAGGGGTAGGGTTAGGGTTATGGCATGTGCGGATTTGGCTGCGGATCCGCAGCGGATTGGCCGCGGATCCGCAGCGGATTGGCCGCGGATCCGCAGCGGATTTGGCCGCGGATCCGCAGCGGATTGGCCGCGGATCCGCAGCGGATTGGCCGCGGATCCGCAGCGGATTTGGCTGCGGATCCGCAGTGGATTTGGCTGCGGATCCGCAGCGGATTGGCCGCTGCAAATTCGTTGCAGTTTTCCATCAGGTTTACAGTACCATGTACACCTATGGAAAACCAAATCCACTGTGCCCATGGTGCGGAAAATTCCGTGCAGAAACGCTGCGTTGTATTTTCTGCAGCATGTCAATTTTTTGTGCGGATTCCGCAGCGTTTTACACCTGTTCCTCAATAGGAATCCGCAGGTGAAATCCGCACAAAAAAACACTGGAAATCTGCTGTAAATCTGCAGGTAAAACGCAGTGCCTTTTACCTGCAGATTTTTAAAAAATCGTGCGGAAAAATCTCACACGAATCCGCAACGTGGGCACATAGCCTTAGGGTTAGGGTTGGAATTAGAGTTAGGGTACCGTCTCACAGTGGCACTTTGATCGCTACGACGGTACGATCCGTGACGTTCCAGCGATATCCATACGATATCGCTGTGTCTGACACGCAGCAGCGATCAGGGACCCTGCTGAGAATCGTACGTCGTAGCAGATCGTTTGGAACTTTCTTTCGTCGCTGGATCTCCTGCTGTCATCGCTGGATCGTTGTGACAGCGATCCAGCGATGCGTTCGCTTGTAACCAGGATAAACATCGGGTTACGAAGCGCAGGGCCGCGCTTAGTAACCCGATGTTTACCGTGGTTACCAGCGTAAAAGTAAAAAAAACCAAAACGTACATACTCACATTTCGGTGTCCTTCAGGTCCCTTGCCGTCTGCTTCCCGCTCTGACTGTCTGCCGGCCGGAAAGTGAGAGCAGCTCACAGCAGTGACGTCACCGCTGCGCTCTGCTCTCACTGTACGGTGGCACTCAGTCAGAGCGGGAAGCAGACGGCAAGGGAACTGAAGGACACCGAAATGTGAGTATGTACGTTTTTTTTTTTTTTTTTACTTTTACGCTGGTAACCACGGTAAACATCGGGTTACTAAGCGCGGCCCTGCGCTTAGTAACCCGATGTTTACCCTGGTTACCCGGGACCTTGGCATTGTTGGTCGCTGGAGAGCGGTCTGTGTGACAGCTCCCCAGCGACCACACAACGACTTTCCAACGATCACGGCCAGGTCGTATCGCTGGTCGTGATCGTTGGTAAATCGTTATGTGAGACGGTACCCTTAGGGTTGGAATTAGGGCTAGGGTTGGAAATAGGGTTAAGATTAGGCTTGTGGTTAGGGTTAAGGATAGGGTTAGGGTTGTGTTGGGGTTACAGTTGTGGGTAGGGTTGGAATTAGGGTTAGGATTAGGGTTAGGGTTGGATTTAGGGTTACGGATGTGTTGGGGTTAGGGTTGTGGTTAGGGGTGTGTTGGGATTAGGGTTGTGATTAGGGTTATGGCTACAGTTGGGATTAGGGTTAGGGGTGTGTTGGGGTTAGTGTTGAAGTTAGAATTGAGGGGTTTCCACTGTTTAGGCACATCAGGGGTCTCCAAACGCAACATGGCGCCACCATTGATTCCAGCCAATCTTGCGTTCAAAAAGTCAAATGGTGCGCCCTCCCTTCCAAGCCCTGACGTGCGCCCAAACAGTGGTTTACCCCCACATATGGGGTACCAGCATACTCACAACAAACTGGGCAACAAATATTGGGGTCCAATTTCTCCTGCTACCCTTGTGAAAAAAAAATTGCTTGCTAAAACATCTTTTTTGAGGAAAGAAAAATGATTTTTAATTTTCACGGCTCTGCGTTGTAAACTTCTGTGAAGCACTTGGGGGTTGAACGTGCTCACCACACATCTAGATAAGTTCTTTGGGGGGGTCTAGTTTCCAATATGGGGTCACTTAGGGGGGGTTTCTACTGTTTAGGCACATCAGGGGCTCTGCAAATGCAACGTGATGCCCGCAGACCATTCCATCAAAGTCTGCATTTCAAATGTCACTACTTCCCTTCCGAGCCCTGACGTGCGCCCAAACAGTGGTTTACCCCCACATATGAGGTATCAGCGTACTCACAGCAAACTGGGCAACAAATATTGGGGTCCAATTTCTCCTGTTACCCTTGTGAAAATAAACAATTGCTTGCTAAAACATCTTTTTTGAGGAAAGAAAAATGATTTTTTATTTTCACGGCTCTGCGTTGTAAATTTCTGTGAAGCACTTGGGGGTTGAACGTGCTCACCACACATCTAGATAAGTTCCTTGGGGGGTCTAGTTTCCAAAATGGGGTCACTTGTGGGGGGTTTCTACTGTTTAGGCACATCAGGGGCTCTGCAAACGTAACATGATTCCCGCAGACCATTCCATCAAAGTCTGCATTCCAAATCGTCACTACTTCCCTTCCGAGCCCCGGCATGTGCCCAAACAGTGGTTTACCCCCACATATGGGGTATCAGCGTACTCAGGAGAAACTGCACAACAACTTTTGGGGTCCAATTTCTCCTGTTACCCTTGGGAAAATAAAAAATTGTGGGTTAAAAAATAATTTTTGAGGAAAGAAAAATAATTTTTTATTTTCATGGCTCTGCGTTATAAACTTCTGTGAAGCACTTGGGGGTTCAAAGTGCTCACCACACATCTAGATTAGTTCCTTGGGAGGTCTAGTTTCCAAAATGGGGTCACTTGTGCGGGAGCTCCAATGTTTAGGCACACAGGGGCTCTCCAAACGCGACATGGTGTCCGCTAATGATTGAAGCTAATTTTCCATTCAAAAAGCCAAATGGCGTGCCTTCCCTTCCGAGCCCTGCCGTGCGCCCAAACAGTGGTTTACCCCCACATATGGGGTATCATCGTACTCAGGACAAACTGGACAACAACATTTGGGGTCCAATTTCTCCTATTATCCTTGGGAAAATAAAAAACTCCGGGCTAAAAATCATTTTTGAGGAAAGAAAAATAATTTTTTTATTTTCATGGCTCTGCGTTATAAACTTCTGTGAAGCACCTGGGGGTTTTAAGTGCTCACTATGCGTCTAGATTAGTTTCTTGGGGGGTCTAGTTTCCAAAATGGGGTCAATTGTAGGGGAGCTCCAATGTTTAGGCACACAGGGGCTCTCCAAACGCGACATGGTGTCCACTAACGATTGGAGCTAATTTTCCATTCAAAAAGTCAAATGGCGCGCCTTCCCTTCCGAGCATTGCCGTGCACCCAAACAGTGGTTTACCCCCACATATGAGGTATCGGCGTACTCAGGAGAAATTGCCCAACAAATTTTAGGATCCATTTTCTCCTGTTGCCCATGTGAAAATGAAAAAATTAAGGCTAAAAGAAATTTTGTGTGAAAAAAAAGTACTTTTTCATTTTTACGGCTCAATTTGTGAAGCACCTGAGGGTTTAAAGTGCTCACTATGCATCTAGATAAGTTCCTTGGGGGGTCTAGTGTCCAAAATGGGGTCACTTGTGGGGGAGCTCCAATGTTTAGGCACACAGGGCCTCTCCAAACCTGACATGGTGTCCGCTAACTATGGAGATAATTTTTCATTCAAAAAGTCAAATGGCGCTCCTTCCCTTCCGAGCCTTACCATGTGCCCAAACAGTAGTTTACCCCCACATATGAGGTATTGGCGTACTCAGGAGAAATTGCCCAACCAATTTTAGGATCCATTTTATCGTGTTGCCCATGTGAAAATGAAAAAATTAAGGCTAAAAGAAATTTTGTGTGAAAAAAAAGTACTTTTTCATTTTTACGGATTAATTTGTGAAGCACCTGGGGGTTTAAAGTGCTCACTATTCTTCTAGATAAGTTCCTTGGGGGGTCTAGTTTCCAAAATGGGGTCACTTGTGCGGGAGCTCCAATGTTTAGGCACACGGGGGCTCTCCAAACGCGACATGGTGTCCGCTAAAGATTGGAGCCAATTTTTCATTCAAAAAGTCAAATGGCGCTCCTTCCCTTCCGAGCCCTGCCGTGCGCCCAAACAGTGGTTTACCCCCACATGTGAGGTATCAGCGTACTCAGGACAAATTGGACAACAACATTCGTGGTCCAGTTTCTCCTTTTACCCTTGGGAAAATAAAAAAATTGTTGCGAAAATATCATTTTTGTGACTAAAAAGTTAAATGTTAATTTTTCCCCTCCATGTTGCTTCTGCTGCTGTGAAACACCTGAAGGGTTAATAAACTTCTTGAATGTGGTTTTGAGCACCTTGAGGGGTGCAGTTTTTAGAATGGTGTCACTTTTGGGTATTTTCAGCCATATAGAACCCTCAAACTGACTTCCAATGTGAGGTGGTCCCTAAAAAAAATGGTTTTGTAAATTTTGTTGTAAAAATGAGAAATCACTGGTCAAATTTTAACCCTTATAACTTCCTAGCAAAAAAAAAATTTGTTTCCAAAATTGTGCTGATGTAAAGTAGACATGTGGGAAATGTTATTTATTAACTATTTTGTGTCACATAACTCTCTGGTTTAACAGAATAAAAATTCAAAATGTGAAAATTGCAAAATTTTCAAATTTTTCGCCAAATTTCCGTTTTTTTCACAAATAAACTCAGAAATTATCGACCTAAATTTACCACTAACATGAAGCCCAATATGTCACGAAAAAACAATCTCAGAACCGCAAGGATCCGTTGAAGCGTTCCTGAGTTATTACCTCATGAAGGGACACTGGTCAGAATTGCAAAAAATGGCAAGGTCATTAAGGCCAAAATAGGCTGGGTCATGAAGGGGTTAAAAGATTAATTAAGGAGAAACAAAATTAATGTACTGAAAATCCAATATTATAACATAGAAAAGTAATTTTCATTCTAACTTTCAAGCTGTCAAAACTAATTAGGCATATTAAAAGCCAAAGTATTAACATTTGCTTCTAGACACATTTCTGCATAAAATCAAATGGTCACAAGATTGATGTAATTCCATAAAGTAAATCTTAGTGACCCATCCCCTGTATTTCTCATCTTTACATGAGATGCTATGCGACTCTGCAGCATGATCCTGATTAGCATGCCATTAAGGCGAAAAGAGAAAAAAACTTCAGGGCTCTGAAGTCACATCATGACAGTACAAGTGAAACATGTTTCACTAATGCAGCCTTAATTCATTTTGTTTCTGCAGAGAGAGCAAGCTCACAATGCTACTTCGAGAGTCTCTGGGGAACATGAACTGCCGCACTACAATGATAGCTCACATTTCGGCTGCTGCAGGCAACTATGCTGAGACACTGTCCACTATTCAGATCGCTTCTCGGGTGCTGAGGATGAAGAAAAAGAAAAGCAAGGTAAGAGACGCTTGATTAAAAATACCGTTGTCATGTTATTGGAGGGAGAGTTCAGATCAATTGCAATAAAGCAACAGATTGTGGGATAAGAAAGAGTGGTGTTTTAGATTAGATGAGTGAGATAGACTCAGTATGAGAGCCATATGGACTAGCATGACATGTTGATGAATTCAGGGCTACTATTAGTTCAACAAATGTTTTGTGTCTATGTATAACTTGTAAAATAATGTCATTTCTATCTAAATACATCTAAATTATTTGCAAATCCATTTAAAACTGTAGATCCTGAAATCTGTATAACAATTATAGATCAAGATTTACTGGTAGTATCCAAAATATTTATTCGGGGAAGGATCCTACATCTAATTAATATGTTATTGTACTCATTCTCATGTAGGTCTTTTTTTCTATTTTGTGTTATCAAAATTATTTCTGTATTTTACAGTCTTTACACGGCAATCATTGGGGTATTTTTTTTATCAATGACATACAACTTTGTGAACTCTTAAATGAGTTTATTTCATTTTTTTTGTTTCATTCAATTAGTTACAGAAGTTGTATTATATGTAAAGATATTTGTCCTGTGTCAAAGCTCTCATACACGAGAAGTCAAATCTTTTGCTTGTCATTTTTTATTTTGTTTGTCTTATTTAACATTTCTTCATACAAATTGTTTTCTTGATTACCAGTATACATCAAGTTCATCTGGAGGAGAGAGTTCCTGTGAAGAAGGACGAATGCGCAGACCGACTCAACTGAGACCATTTCATTCGAGAAATGTAGTTGACCCTGATTTCCCTCTTCTCAGTTTATCCAGTGATCCAGATTATTCTTCAAGCAGTGAACAGTCATGTGATACAGTTATTTATGTTGGCCCCAATGGAACAGCCCTGTCCGACAAGGAACTTACAGATAATGAAGGGCCACCAGACTTTGTCCCAATTGTTCCAGTTCTGCAAAAGTCAAAAAATGAAGTGAAACTTGAGGATGTAAATGAAGTTGTGCACAACAAACCGGAAAGAGATTGTCTAAAATGTAATACTTTTGCAGAACTGCAGGAAAGGTTGGACTGTATTGATGGTAGTGAGGAAACTATCCAATTCCCATTTGAAGAGCTGCCTGCTCAGTATAGCGGAGACCAATCAACAAAAGCTTTATGCCCAGCCACAGAACCAAAAAACTTAGAATCAGATATAGAAGAAAGTATTGCAGAAGATGTAGAATATGACAAAGATAGTAGAGAAAATGTTGGCCCAGCTTCTAAAATGCCAAGAAATCACTCTCCAGTTCCAGCTGGTAATGTAGCTAGTACATCTACTCCATCTTCTCCCAGGAGTGTTACTGGTAGCTGTGGAATGACAAATGGAACCTCTCAATTAGTACAAAATGCCAGTTTACAGGGAAGTCGAGAAAGTTTGAACAGTTGCGGCTTTGTGGAAGGAAAACCAAGAGCAATGGGATCACCAAGATTAGGTATTGCTAGTCTCTCTAAAACGTCAGAGTACAAACCACCAAATTCTCCATCACAGAGGTGTAAAGTATATACACAGAAAGGAGTAATACCTTGCTCTACTCCTCCACAGTTTACAAATAAAGATCCCGGATCACTATTGGCATCTCTACCGCAACCAGAGATTCGGACTCCTCCTGTTGGTATGAGTCCTCAAATCATGAAAAGATCAGTATCAAATTCAAGCAATTTATCTTCTGAATCTATACTTATAGAGCAGCAAAGTTCAGAGGAGACCAAAAAAGAAGTCCTTAATACAACAATGGTAACTTTGCAACAACCATTGGAACTAAATGGTGAAGATGAATTAGTTTTTACCCTAGTTGAAGAATTAACCTTCAGCGGAGTCCTTGACAATGGTCGGCCAACAAGTATTATCAGTTTTAATAGTGACTGTTCTGTGCAGGCTATGGCTTCTGGTTCAAGACCTGTAAGTATTATTAGCAGCATAAGTGAGGACCTTGAATGCTTTACTAATTCAGCACCTATGTCTGAAGTCAGCCTCACACAGTTCTTACCCCTTCCTAATCCTGGACTAGAAGAAAAGTGTCAAGAAGGTGGAAGCAGGAGGTCTTCCATCAGCTCCTGGTTGAGTGAAATGAGCACTGGTAGTGATGGTGATCAGTCCTGTCACAGTTTTATTGCTCAGACATGCTATGGCCATGGTGAAGCATTGGCTGAGCCCCCTATTTCTGAATTTACAACTGCATTGCAGAATATTAGTGTGATGTGTGCAAACAACAGACATAAGCCAGAAATGGACAAAGTGTTCATTCAGTCAGAAATGCTTGACCCTGTACAGAATAATGCATCCACTATAAAGAACTGCAAGATTTCAGCAGTAGGGAAAACCACAGTCACTATATCAAATACCTCAAGTTTGAACATCTGTGAAAACTACATTCCAATGAAAACCAACATTACAGTTTATCCCTGCATTGCAGTGAGTCCTTTTAAAGCCCAGGATGATAATGAATGCCTGCCAGAATTCAATCTGCCTGACAAATTGTCACAGTCTGTTGAAAATGATGCTAAAGACTGTAAAATGGAACCTATATTTGATGATCCTTGGTTAAAACGTAATGATGATAACAAAAGACAGAAAAATGAAGCAATGGATGGACAACTAGCTGAATCAGCTAACTGTATAACTGACCGTGACTTGTACAGAAAGCAAAGTTTGTCTGACAGATTAAGCTGCAGCAGTGGAGAAGGCAGCATCTCCCCACTCTCTGAGAGCATTAAGAGGGTTGTAGATGGGTGTGAAATGGCACTAACCACACAGAGTCTAGCTCTCATAAATGATTACTCACAAAGAGGTAGCCTTCCTAGAGTGTTGGAAAGATCTTGTAAGCTTGAGGAGCAGGATATCTTGAGTTATGACTCCGAGAATAACACTGCTGGATCCGTCAACCCACTTCAAATCAATAGATCTACTTTAGAGAGAAAAGTTGCTTCCCCTAAACATTGCATTCTTACTCGCCCCAAAGGTATTCCGCCTCTTCCACCAGTAAGGAAATCAAGCCTAGATCATAGAAATAGGGCAAGCCCTCAGCACACTGTAAACAGCCCATCAAAACACTCTCTCTCTTCCTTACCTAGTCTTCCAGATGAACTTAATGGTAAATTGACAGGATTCAGTATGGACACTAGAAGCAACAGTAGTAGCAAGTTATTTAGTGCCAAACTAGAGCAGTTAGCTAGCAGAACTAATTCTTTGGGAAGATCCAATGGAAGTCACTATGAATGCTTATCTTTAGAACGAGCAGGGAGCCTTTCATCAGTGAGCTCAAGAATAATCCTTAGCAAAGACAGCACTTTGCCAAGGTCTGGGAGAAGTCTTAATCGAAGTGTTTTGTCATCTCCAGTTAACACCTCTCAGTCTGCAGGAGCTTCTCCTAAAGCAACCCCTTCAAAGATATCAGCAGTAAGCAAGCTGCTTCTTGCCAGTCCTAAGGCCCGTAGTCTCTCTGCTTCTACAACCAAAACCCTGAGCTTTTCCACAAAGTCACTTCCACAATCTGTAGGACGAAGCTCAAGCCTTCCTCCAAATGGAAAAAATATGTCTTGGTCAACACAGTCTCTCAGCAGAAATAGAGGCTCTGGTCTTGCTTCCAAGTTGCCGTTAAGAGCCGTTAATGGTCGAATTTCAGAGTTACTCCAAGGAAGTGCAGGAAGTCGAGGTGTTCATTCCCACGGAAATGCAGACACAGATGAACGTGGTGCTCTCCATGCTGAGGAGAAACCCACTGTACACACTTTACCTTCCCCCTATAGTAAAATCACTCCTCCACGAAAACCACAACGCTGCAGCAGTGGCCATGGCAGTGACAACAGCAGTGTTCTTAGTGGTGAACTGCCACCTGCTATGGGCAAAACTGCACTCTTTTATCACAGTGGTGGAAGCAGTGGATATGAAAGCATGATGAGAGACAGTGAAGCCACGGGAAGTGGTTCTTCTGCTCAAGATTCTATGAGTGAAAACAGTAGCTCTGTCAGCGGGAGGTGTCGAAGTCTTAAATCATCAAAAAAAAGATCTAATTCAGGTATGGTTCAATGTAGTTTTGAAATTTTCTAATTTCTGGCCAAATATGTAATATATACCGTATATGTTAAAAGGGTTTTCCGGCATGGCATTGTTGATAGACTGTCTTGGGTATAGACCATCAATATTAGCCCAGTGGGGATCTTAAGGCTAAACCTTCAAAATTGTGATCCTGCAAAAGCCCCTTGAACCCCTCAAGAGTAACAACACAGCACTGCAATCTTTTCTATTTATCCACATAAAAGTCAGCTACGTTATCTGATTTGGATGTTAAAGTATTTTAGTAGTTCTGTATCTGAGGGCACTAATTTATCTGGGCAACATCTGTGCAGTGGTTGTGTCCCCTGCTTGTGTGTCTCTCCAAAAGAATAGTGGTGGCTGCACTGGATTTTGGTAGAATTGCTCCTGGACTGAGATCTTGTGCTGCTTCTTCCATCAAACATATACATAAAAAAGTATTATTTGATGTATGTCTCTGACAGGAGGCCGTGAGCATATGCTACCCAAATGTTTTTTTTCACTGAGTCCTTGTATACAGTAAACTGCTTGGTCCTATACTCTTATGACGCCTATGAGGCGAACAGGACATTCTGTTAGGAGACAAAAGGCACTGTGTGTATCAGCTCACATACAGGCCTGACATATGACAGTGACCGCACACTGATGTTATTATTCACATACTAATCCCAGGATTATGTTACACAGGACATAAGTGGTACTGTAATGTAGTCATCAGCCCTTTACCCTTTGCATGAATCAGCTGTAGAACATTGGTGCTGTTGACATCATCAGGAGACAAATTGATTGGAGGAGCAGCTGGGAACCATAAAATTGTATGCTATATTAGTAATCAATAGCGCACAAAAAGGCTATGAGAAAAATGGCCTTGGATATAATTAAGCAATAAAATTGATTGCATTGGCTGTAGGATCCTGTACTCTGCTTGCATTATGCCAGTTCATTTTTCTTTTGCAAGCTGATAGACTACAGTACTATATAACTTCAATGGAAATCCATATTGCTCTGAGCCATCATGTTTGTTCAGTGCTACAGAAAAAAAATATTCTATAGTTATAATGCCATTTTTTATGTAAAATATATCACGACCTTAATTTATATAAGTGTTTTCGTATATAAGTTTAATGTCACAAATTCACAGATTCACGTTAAAAGTGACCTCTAGATTTAAATAGCTGGTAATGCTAAAAAGAAAGGCATTTTTAATATTTTTATTAGCTTTTGTTGTACAGCTGTCTCCAATGACCCCTCACAGTCATTCTAAAGCAGTATGGAGGGTAGACTACCATAGATGTAGAGTAACTCTACATCTATAGAACGCTAGCCAGGAAAAGTCAAAAGCTATTGAAAATCTGGGGCTTACCAACAGCGTTTTTTAAGATGATGCTTAATTTTAAACTATTTCAATTTTAAACATGAGCAACTTGACCCTGGATACTTCTTGATTTTTAGCAATGATCAATAGCTTCATAATACAGGGTGAACCAAAAGTAGGTGGACAGTAGGTGGAAGAGAGTTATAGATATATGTTTAGTTACTGTCCACCTCCATTTGATTCACGCTGTATATTATACGAAATTACAAGTGTGGGCAATACATTTTACCAAAGGGCCACTTAAGAAACTAGGACTGTTGTGGTGGGCCGAACTAAGTGACCAAACTCAACTCAGAATTCATTTTCTCACTTTAGAAAAGGCAAGAAATCATATGACTGCTGACATCTATAAAGCGTTGTGAAATTAATGGTGGTATAAAAGTGAATGAATATGGTTTTGATTGGCAGCTACCGCTAAGAATATGGGTTGTAATAAGGCCTTTCGTCACTTTTATTAGTAGTGAGTCAGCACATGTTACCCATACTGCGAAACATCACTGGTGACCACTCACAAGAGCAGCGGCAGAGACGTGTCGCTGGAGCATGGAAAGGTGAGTAATTGATTCATGTAGCGAAACCCAATGGACAGAAAAAGCTATTCCTGGAGAACCGCTGCTGTGTGAACGTATACATACACGATGCATGAAGAACCAAAACCACAACAATAAGCAGCATGACAGAAAATAAAATTTTTCAAAAATCGAACTATCTATGCTAAAACATGTGCAAGCCACAAATGACTACATATAGGGACTAGTCGCTAACAAATATAACAAAGAGAGATTATGGATCTCAAGGACCCAGAAAAAACGACCATACGCCCAAACAACGATGTATAAAAGGTTTAAATTTTATTATTTAACAACAATTGTAGAAAAAAAAAAAATATATATATGTATGTGAATATACATCACATTAATGCGACACATATGATGTTAGGTGCTGCAGGATGTGCATGAACACCACAAGAAGCATACCAAGGGCGCATGGAGCCAGGAAACACAAACCCATCCATATAGAAATGATCAGCAGGGGGTAAAGGTGCCTCAGATTATAATACATATAGCCACCCTGCTGTAACTAAGGTAGTTTCATCTTGCATCTATAAACAGCGACCCAAAGGTCCGGGTATCAAAAAAATAGTCGACAAATGCCCATTACCTTTTTAGTAGCAAGAGTGGGTGAGATGTGTCCGGGGTCCATGCGCCCTCCCCGACGCACGTTTCGGTAGTTATACCTTCCTCAGGGGGAGTGATATGTATTATAATCTGAGGCACCTTTACCCCCTGCTGATCATTTCTATATGGATGGGTTTGTGTTTCCTGGCTCCATGCGCCCTTGGTATGCTTCTTGTGGTGTTCATGCACATCCTGCAGCACCTAACGTCATCTATGTCGCATTAATGTGATGTATATTCACATACATATATATATATATATTTTTTCTACAATTGTTGTTAAATAATAAAATTTAAACCTTTTATACATCGTTGTTTGGGCGTATGGTCGTTTTTTCTGGGTCCTTGAGATCCATAATCTCTCTTTGTTATACACGATGCATGAGCAGTGCTCGCAGCAAATAATGAATACATGAACTACAATATTGCTAGACACATTAAAAATGTGCAATACTTAATTACATTTTTGATCTAACCACTTCATATTAATTACCGTATTTCGCGGACTATAAGACGCACCGGACCATAAGGCGCACCCCAAATTTGGGGTGAAAATTGCAGAAAAAAAGATTTTTTATAAGATGGGGGTCCGTCTTATTGTCCGAATTTACAGTATCTTACCTGAGGGCTGGTGGTGGCAGAGCAGGGTCACAGGAGGCATGGTGTCGGCAGAGGTGGGGTGATGCGGTACGGCGTGCACCTGAGCAGGGTCCCTTCCTGCTTAGGTGGGCGACGCCACGGCCTGGTGTCCATGGGAGGGTGGCAGCAGTGGTTACCGACAGGAGCTGGGATGAGGAGGCACAGTGAGAGGTATGGCGTGGGCACCCTCCCTTCCCCTGGTGAGGTGATGGAAGGATCTCGTGGGCACATGGACTGGAGATGATGGAGGTAGTGGTGTACATTGTGAAGCGAGTATTCCACAGGAGCTCATATGTCTGAGTCCTTGCCGCTTCCCGGCGCTCCTCAGCTCAATAATTATTTCAGAAGCCGGTAATAAGTGAGGAGCTCCGCTACCGAGACACAGCCGCCATGACCGGACACTGCGGGAAAAGCGCCTCTGTACTGCTGCGAGCCCTGCTGGAGGCGGAGAGCCGGCCGTGCCATGCGGTGCTGAGGAGCGCCGGGAAGCGGCAAGGACTCAGACATCTGAGCGCCTGTGGAATACTCGCTTCACAATGTACACCACTACCTCCATCATCTCCAGTCCATGTGCCCACGAGATCCTTCCTGAACCTTGCTGCACCCATCCTGGGAAGCAAAAGGATGGAGTATACAGAGTCCAAAGTCCCGGTGAGGTGATGCAGCTGCAGCAGCCCGGTAATGCAGCAGAGCCAGGTGAATCCTGTTGATATCGGTGGGCGCGGCCATCTTCTTGAGGCCGCGCGTTCGCAGATGGAGCTCTGCTGCCCGGGGCTTCAGGAAAATGGCCGCCGCGATCCCCATCTGCGCACGCGCGGCATCCCGCGGCCATTTTCCTGAAGCCCCGGGCAGCAGAGCTCCATCTGCGAACGCGCGGCCTCAGGAAGATGGCCGCGCCCACCGATAACATCAGGATTCACCCGGCTCTGCTGCCTTACCGGGCTGCTGCATCACCTCACCGGGAAAAGGGACCCCGCACACTGCGCCTCCTCATCTCCGTACCTCTGCTGCCACACCTCTGCCGCCGCACCTCTGCCGCCACGGTAAGCCTGCATTGCGACTATTAGACGCACCCCCCATTTTCCCCCCTTTTTTGGGGGGGAAAAAGTGCGTCTTGTAGTCCGAAAAATACGGTAAGTACCTTACATTTTTAACATTTGCCTCAATATTGGTGTTCATTAGTGATGAGCGAGTATGCTTGTTACTCAAGTTTCTCCGAGTATGCTTGGGTGGTCTCCAAGTATTTTGGCGTGCTCGGAGATTTCGTTTATGTCGACGCTGCTGTATGATATGCGACTGCTAGACAGCTTGAATACATGTGGGGGGACTGCAGTCCCCACATGTATTTGGAGAAACTCGAGTAACGAGCATACTCGCTCATCACTAGTGTTCATGGATTCATTAGTCGCAGTGTGCTGACTCATCATGTATGAATATATTGGTATATTTGCCACATAGAGTATTTGTGCACTTGTATATTAATTTAATACTAAAGGTGTGCGGCCTGTGTTTTTTTTTGCTGTATTAATGGTATTTTCTATAGGCTTCTGACCTCAGATGACATATGCTGGATTAAAGTGATAAAATTAGATGTTACTCACCCTCCCCAAGTCTAGTTCTATCTTGCTGCCATTTTTTCAATCTGTTTAATGATTGCAGCAGTGACATTACGACTACAGCTAAATTCACTGCTGTTACCAATCACTGACCTCAGCAGATCAAGTTGTTTACATCAGCAGAGCCGCCTGAGCTCAGTGATTGGCAGCAGCGGTGATGTGAGCTGTAGTTGTGATGTCACCACCACTACAGCCAATAAACAAAGACAATAGCCGTGGTGGGGAGACTGAGTAACATCTGATTTATTATTTTAATGCAGTGCTTTGCAAACCTATAACCAGAAAACATAATTATATTAAACAATATATATGGACCTCCTGTACCAGCGCCTGCACTTAGTCTAAGGGCGCACAAGCGCCAGAAATGTGTCTGAGTGTTTTTTCTATCTCCAGTATGTGGATTTTAATTGATTGATACCTGTGGAATAAAATGTGATTATGCTATCTGTTTTTTGGATGTGCCTATCAACTTTCATTGTTTGGGATTATATACATAGTTAGGTCCAGAAATATTTGGACAGTGACCAAATCTTCGTGAATCTGCACACCACTGTTTTGTATTTAAGATGAAACAGATGCAACTGTTGTGAAGACTTGCAGGTTTAATTAAAGGGGTTGAACAAAAGTATCCTGTGAAACGTTTAGGAATTGCAAACATGTTTCCACAAAGCCTCCTCATTTCAGTTAATTTTACTATAAATAAAATGTTTATTTTTAATACTTTGGAATCCTTTGGAGGTAATGACTGCCTGAAGTCTGGACGCCATGGATATCACCAAACGCTGGGTTTCCTCCTCTGTGATGCTTTGCCAAGTCTTTACTGCAGCTGACTTGAGTTGTTGCTTGTTTGTGGGTCTTTTGGCCTTAAGTTAGTCTCAACATTGTGAAATGCTGCTTTGATGGGGTTGAGATCTGGTGACTGACTCAGCCATTTTAAGGCAGAATATTCCACTTCTCTGCCTTAAAAAGCTCCTGAGTTGCTTTCGCAGTATGGTTTGGGTCATTGTCCATCAGTATGCACAGTGCCAGTGATGGAGGAAATGTCGAAAACAGATGCTTTGAGTGGTGGAGGCTCTGTCCAGCCTCTTAAGACTAGGATAACTGGGACCTGTAGTACCATCCTCTTGCATTATGGGTGTGTCTGCTGTCCACCTGAAGTAATCAGCTCCCTTCTTCAACCACTAGGAAAGCAACACAGCATACTGAAGCTCTCGGTATATTGCTTTAAGCAGTCAAACTCAGCATTGTTCTCCTCTGGTTCATTCCTGTGTGCTCAGCTCCTGTCTTGTGTATTTGTTTCCTCTTCTGACCTCGGCCTCTTTACGGACTATACTTGCATCTTCTGATTTTGTGCCTTCTCTGTATTCCTGTTTTTTGATTAACTGTCCACTCCTGTCGGGCAGCAGCTAAGCCAAAGGCCCCAGCCCAGAGACCCCTGAGTAAGTCCAGATCACTTAACAGAGGTTAATGGGTGAAGGCCAGGACAACCAATGGGATCTGGTAAAAGGAGTGGCTTGCATGAACCCTGTCCATTGTAGCCAGCTGTCAGGTGTATTCAAATAAAATGTTCTCAATGTGCTAAAAATCAACATATATTTCCAAACTGATAATGCCAAACAGAAGTGATATAGCTTTACCACAGTGTCTATTTTTTTATTTTTTTTCTAACTTTTGTCACATACAGCTCACACAAAGGACACATTCTACACACACACACCTTACGCGGGTCCACCTACCATACACACAACCAGTGAAGACATTCCACACTCATAGCTTACACAGTGGACATATGCCTCACACAAAGAGGTTACTGCACACACAGTTCACACTGTGGACAAGACCAAACACCCATACAGTCTGCACAATGGACACATTCCACACACAAAGCTTAATCAGTGGACACATGCCTCACACAAAGAGGTTACTGCACACACAGTTCACACAGTAGACAAGACCAAACTAGACTCCGAAATTATTACAACACTAGGCTAATCCCTTAATTATTTAGACACCTCACTAAGCAAGAATTTACACAGGAGACACATGACACACCCATGCAGTCTACTCAGTGGACACATTCCACACACAAAGCTTAATCAGTGGACACATGCCTCACACAAAGAGCTTACAGAGTGGATAAATATTGCACACATAGCTCACACTGTGGACCAGAACAAACTAAATTAATTAGACACCCTACTAGACAGGAAATTCAGACCCCATATTAGAATCTAGTCCTGACCTCAGAATTAAAGTGATTGCCTACTCCTCGGACAACCCCTTCTTAAATACTATATTCTCCTGGGTAAAGTAAAAACAATGGATATTTCCCATATCTGCACTATTCCAGCAATGTCTGCTCTGGGTCTCCCAAGGCTCGCTTGACATTGGCTCCAGTGCTTGCATGGAATAACTGTCACGCGACCCTTGAAAAACCCGGCACCCTCATTGCTGGAATGGTGCTAGTGTATGCAGGTATGAGAGGTGATTATTTGTTATTTTACACTAGGGAATACAGTATTTACAGAGTAGCTGTCATAATGTTTATGTCTTAATTAATAGTGCACATGAAAATAAGCAACTTTGTAATATATCTTATTAGAGAAATCTGCTTCTTTCTCCCCTAGAATTGATCATTTATTTTCAATATTTTCAATTCATGAGTAAAATTAGTATATGGTTAGGGTTAGGGTTAGTTGGTTTTTATAAGATGGAGGAGAGAGGAGCTCTGCCTCTATCTACTCCCTCCACTCCTCTCCTCCACATAGAATCTTATCAATACTACTCTCATCTCCTATCACAGTAATGTAACATTCTATCTTCACTGAATACAGATTTTAACCATGAATTGAGAATTCTGAAAATGAATGATCAGTATAGGAGGAGAAAGAAGCAGATTTCCCTGATAACATGCATTACAGAATTGCTTATTTTTAAGTGTACAATTGATTTATGAGATAAAAACTAAAGTAAAACAACGGTTACTCTTTCAGACATTGTTGTTGGAGTAGTGGATAATTCCTTTAATAAAATTTTATTTAAAATTTAGATTTATTTAAAAAAATAAAATATACCAGCAGTTTAAATAAGAATGTTTTAAAAAAATATTGTAATATTATCAGCATTTTCAAAAATAGTATTATAATTATTTAGAATGATGTGTCTCAACTGTCCAATAATGATTGATGTGCACACTGATGTGAACTTATAAATGCCAAGCAATGCTACCATTACCCACATAGTGTAAAAAGGTTTTTTGAGAGATTTAGGGTCCGATTCATCAAAATACTTATGCCTTCTGGCATAAAACATTTTAAGAATCACAAAATGTATTTGCAAGCGAAAGTCAGCGTTTTTGCTCCAGTTTAGTCCAGCTATATCCAAAGAGTATGAAACATACTCACAAGATTGGACGTGGGGGTTCTCAGACACTGAATTAATCAAAACTTACACCATTGCTTACTCTAGAAATATTACTCTAGTCCCTCACTGGAGTAAGATGTCTTATGACTTGCAAGGAGGCTCACGCCACGGAGCAGGTGCGCTGAAATCATTAAGTTGTGTGCGCCTCTTAATGAATGCTTGCCCTTTCATTAAGAATGCAGTGTACAATGCAAAGGAGCTATTTACACATGTGGTCAAAATTGTTGGTACCCCTCGTTTAATGACAGAAAAACCCACAATGGTCACAGAAATAACTTAAATCTGACAAAAGTAATAATAAATAAATAAAAATCTATGAAAATTAACAAATGAAAGCCAGACATTGCTGAAACTCATGAAATAGGCCTGGACAGATATGATGGTACCTTAACTTAATATTTTGTTGCACAACCTTTTGAGGCAATCACTGCAATCAAACAATTCCTGTAAGGCCGGGGTCACACTTGAGTGTACAATGCGAGAAACTCGCACGAGTCTCTCGCATCAATACCCGGCACAGCCGCCGGCACTCGGGACCGGAGCATGCAGTTGCATGTATTTCTATGCAGCTGATGCAAGACACTCAGTATTGATGCGAGACACTCATGCGAGTTTCTTGGATTGTACACGCAAGTGTGACCGCGGCCTAACTGTCAATGAGACTTCTGTACCTCTCGAAAGGTATTTTGTCCCACTCCTCAACAGCAAACTGCTCCAGTTGTCTCGTGTTTGAAGGTTGCCTTTTCCAGATGGCATGTTTCAGCTCTTTCCAAAGATGTTCAATAGGATTTAGGTCAGGGCTCATAGAAGGCCACTTCAGAATATTCCAATCTTTTCCTCTTAGCCGTTCTTGGGTGTTTTTAGCTGTGTGTTTTGTGTCATTATCCTGTTGCAAGACCCATGACCTGTGACTGAGACCAAGCTTTCTGACACTGGGCAGCATATTTCTCTCTAGAATCCCTTGTTAGTCTTGAGATTTCATTGTACCCTGCACAGATTCTAGACACCCTGTGCCAGTTGCAGCAAAACAGCCCCAGAACATAACAGAGCCTCTTCCGTGTTTCACAGTAGGGACAGTGTTCTTTTCTTGATATGCTTCATTTTTCCATCTGTGAACATAGAGCTGATGTGCCTTATTCCATTTTTGTCTCATCTGACCACAGGACATTCACCCAGAAGCTTTGTGGTTTGTCAACATGTAGTTTGCCAAATTCCAGTCAGGCTTTTTTATGATTTTTTTTTTCAACAGTGGTGTCCTCCTTGGTCGTCTTCCATGAAGTCCACTTTGGCTCATACAACGACAGATGGTGCGATCTGACACTGATGCTCCTTTAGCTTGAAGTTCGCCTTTAATCTGTTTAGAAGTTTTTCTGGGCTCTTTTGTTACCATTCGTATTATCCATCTCTTTGATTTGTCAGCAATTTTCCTCCTGCTTCCATGTCCAGGGAGGTTGGCTACAGTCCCGTGGATCTTAAATTTCTGAATATTATCTGCAACTATAGTCACAGGAATATCAAGCTGCTTGGAGATGGTCTTATAACTATTACTTTTAACATGTTTGTCTATAATTTTCTTTGTAATCTCCTGAGACAACTCTTTCCTTCGCTTCCTCTGGTCCATGTTGAGTGTGATACACACAATGTCACCAACAGCACAGTGAGTATCTGTAGCCCTATATACAGGCCCACTCACTGATTCCAAGATTGTAGACACCTGTGATGCTAATTAGTGGACACGCCTTGTTTTAACATGTCCCTTTGTCAAATTATTTTCAGGGGTACCATCATTTCTGTCCAGGCCTATTTCATGAGTTTTATTTTTTTTTTAAATTCTGTGGACCATGGTTGAAAAGCAATATCTGACTTTCATTTGTTCATTTTCATAGATCTTTTATTTATTATTACTTTTGTCAGATTCAAGTTATTTCTGTGACCATTGTGGGTTTTTCTGTCATTAAACGAGGGGTACCAACAATTTTGACCACGTGTGTATGCCCCCTTAGCAGCGATTAATAGTGGTCTAAGTACCTGGATAACCACCAATCTGCAGTATGTGTATCGATGAATAGACATATTTATTACATTAAAAAATGATTGGTATCATTTAACAATTAAATAAGTATTATTTTTTAAAGAAACCTACAAGTTTTCCTCCATTTTCACTTTTTTATATTTATATGGTTTTTATGTTCAAAATATAATAGGAAGCCATTTTTCTTGTCTTCTTTTTAAGATTAATTCTAATATTTCAATTTATAACAAACTAGTGAATTTGTTTAAATGTGTATTATTTGTACTATTGTGTGCAGTTGTGCCGAATACTGCCCACTAGTTATCTATATTACACACAATGGAACAATATTAGGTGGTAGTGTGAGTTCTCTGTGTCAAGAGAAGTATTCTTATCTTTCCTTTTGGTTTCAACGCAATTTCGCAGAGAGATAGCGAGAGATCTCAGGGGTTGGAATTAGTTCAGTTATGAGTTGATGCCCTGCGGCAAAATGACAGGAAAGAATCAAGCGCAACAACTCCCACTGCCCATCCTTTTCCAAATGGGATTTTTTTTCATTACGGCAAATCATAAAAAGGGCAAGTAGTTTAGGAGACGAAATCACAATCTCTTTATTGGTGTTCAGCACTCCTGAGCCCAGGACACTGGGCTCCACAATTCATAGTGCTTCAAAGATTACATCAGTGTAGATACGCTCATCTTGGATCATGCAACCTTGTCCGGCTTATTTATGGCTGCTGTGACCAGAAACACTTCTGACATAAATGATCACCATAAATAAGTAGATGGAGACTTGCAGTGACACTGAAGGGTCATCGTGAAGCTTTAAATCAGTGTTAACCCCTTAGAAGCCAAAGCCACTCACCGTCACTCTATGTTTAAATAATCACACCTATGTAGACCTTCTGTAAAAAAAAATTGTGTTATATTAACTTGTTCCAAAGGAGGACAAAACAAATTACTGATCAAGGTCTCAATTGCAAGTTTATAAACTGAATCCATGATCCTATGATAGTCCACCCCACTGCCCCCCGATGTTACAGGAATGATCAGGAGCATTGGTTGCTTGTATTGAATTAATCGTTAGACATATCTGTGCACACTGAATTGTAATGTAAGGCTTCCTTGTTTGTGGAGGCCCTGGACTTCGGAAAATACAGTAGTACCATAAGCCATGCACTCAGGGACTAGATTACTGCAGACCATAAATTACAAAGTGTGAGAACATCCTGCTATCCCACACTGCTCCTTTCATCAATTCCTCCCATGTCAGCACAACGTTTAAATCTACAGATTAGATCCATACCTATTTCTTTTTTTCTCAAGATCAGCAGTCTAGCAAGATCTGCTACATAATAGATCCAGCTTTGAGCAGCTTTGAGGTTTCACCTGCTAACATCCTCACAGTTAGGAAAAGTGAAATCCGTTATGGAAACTTCTTTCTGTTAGGTTTTTGTCTGTGCATAAAATAAGACAAGAATAATAGAAATATGTATTTATGAAAGGAACAATGTAAAAATAAGAGTTCAAAACTGTCATAAAGTCATATATTCACCGTACCAGTCTGACATTGAACAGAAATGTCAAATAGGTACTGTAATTATTTGTTTCATTAATTACAATTAAGCACAATGTACATAATATTGTTTTAAATATTGTATAGTGGGTATGAAAAGTATTAAGGCCCCTTTAAATTTTTCACTCTTTGTTTCGTTGCAGTCATTTGGTAAATTCAAAAAATGTCATTTTTTTCTCATTAATGTACACTCTGCACCCCATCTTCACTGAAAAAGACAGAAATGTAGAAATTTTTGCTAATTTATTAACCCTTGTCAGGCTGCATAATTTTACAACCTTAACAGGCTGCATAGGTACAATTGTACCTTCACATATACCTCCACTGTGGGAAGACTTTACTTGGTTTCAGAAACTAAAGTTCATTCAGCTACAAATGTTATGCTGATATCTATTGTTCAGTGTTGTTACTGGTCACTTATGTTGCTGTCAATTAAGTTAATTCAAACTGGGAGTGGCTTCTACTTGTCTTCCTGCCTCCCTCCTCTCATTAGCCATTTTGCTGTTCATCTCATTGCTGTGAGCACACATTTCTAGGCTTGTGAAGTCTTCAATTTCTTGGAAACGAAGGTAGGAAAGTCTCACAGCATCTAACAGCCAGTTATACCTTTATTCTCATTATGTGGGGACAGAACAGTCAAATTGTCTTTCAGCCTGGACTTGGCTTACATATATTTTGTATGAAACTTATCACTATAGGTATAATTTTTATACGAAAAATGGATAATAATTAGTATCTACATATTGTTTTACAATGTTTTATTTATATTCAGCACAAAATACGAAGCCAAAATTCATCTAGCAAGTCATCATGAGTGATAGTAATGCTGGATCTAGTTTCCGCCATAATCCAAGAAAACGTGTTTGCAGGTTAGTATAATTTTGTGAAAAGCCAATAATGTAGTATTTCGGAAAATTATTTATTTTACATTTTTTCATATTTACAGATTTACGTCTGACGAAATAATGCGAATGCTAGAAGAATCTGATTCTGAGCATGAGGATGAACCATATGTTGCATCTGATGATGAAAACTATGTACCACAAGTGGATGTTACTGAAGAAGATTCAGACATTGAACAAGAAATGGTCATAGAGCATGAAAATGAATACGAATCAGACGAAAGTGTTGAGGATGATTCTGTGCCTCAAAGTGCAGGCGACATTTGGACTGCTAAGGATGAAACTCAATGGTGCAGTAATCCACTGCCAAATGCACAAACAAAATCTCGTAATGTCCTACGACAAAGAGGTGGCCCTGCAGCAATCAGCAACCTATATACAGCAAAAGAGCTATTCAAGTCCATCATGACTCCCGAGATGTGTGACATCATATTACGGGAAACGAATCGAAAGGCCAAGAGAGTTTGTGATGCTTACAACAACGAACTGGTACAACGTTTTCCTGATTCTTCCAAACGGCCACCACAAAAAACATTCAAGCAATTTACTGAAACTGAACTTCATGCATTTTTGGGCATACTGATTGCTGCTGGTGTGCACAGAGCCAACAAAGAGAATCTGGAGGAAATGTGGAATGTTGCTGCTCTGCCTCTTATACGTGCAGCCATGTCTCGTGACCGCTTCAAGATGATACTCAGATTTATCAGGTTTGACAACGAAAATACACGTGCAGAACGTGTGCAAACAGATAAAGCTGCACCAATACGGGACATCTGGACAATGCTGAACAGTAATCTGGAGAGAGCCTACAAGCCATATCATTGTATCACCGTCGACGAGCAATTATTTCCATTTAGAGGTCATACTAAATTTACCCAGTATATACCTTCAAAACCAGCTAAATATGGCATAAAGATTTTCTGGGCTTGTGACTCATCAAATGCCTACCCTTTACAAGGTCAGCTCTACACTGGGAAACCAACTGATGGTCCTCGACAAGTAAACATTGGAGAACGAACAGTATTGGACCTAGTGAGCTCGTATAAAGGCTCTGGAAGAAATGTCACCACCGATAACTTCTTTACAACCATGGAACTAGCTAAGGTATTGAACTCCTGGAACATGACACTAGTTGGTACAGTAAGAAAAAACAAAAGGTTCCTACCTAGCAACATGCAGCCTGCCAAAGAAAGGCCTGTAAACTCGACAAATTTTGCCTACAATCATGATGCAACAGTCTGTTCATATGTACCAAAGAAGAACAAATCAGTCGTGCTTCTATCATCTATGCACATGACGGGAGAAGTTGAAGAGACACTAGCAGCCAAGCCAGAGATAATAAAATACTACAACATAACAAAAGGTGGCGTTGATGTTATGGATAAAATGTTGGGAGAGTACACTGTGAAACGACGAACATCACGTTGGACTTTGGCATTTTTCTACAATATGATTGATGTCAGTGGGTTAGCATCCTACATCATCTACAGAGAACACAATCCAAGCTTCAGGGCAAAGGATCAACGAAGAAAGTTCCTGAAAGATCTCGCAAATCAGCTGTGTATGATTGCAATTGAAGATCGTAGTACAAACAAAATGATAATGAGAAACCATTTTCTTCGAGGTGCAGTAGAAATGGTGCTTGGACGATGCATTGTGGTAGCATCGCAGCCAGCAGCTGGCCCCAACATACCTCATGGTAGTCGTGGACCCTCCCCTGTTGTTGGTAGTTGCTATGTCTGCAGAGACCGGAGGCGAAAACAACGCAAGACTAGAAAGTCTTGTGTGGTTTGTGTGAAACCCATTTGCGATGAACACTCTGTAGCAAAGCCAACATGCATTACTTGCAAAGAAAATCAATAAAAAAAAGTTTCTTACATTTTCTTTTATAATGTAAATGAACAGTTTTTTACTTGTTTATAATAGTTAAATAGCATTATCATTAAAAAAAAATTTATGCTTTTTCCCTTGCATTATCTTCATTCAAAATATATGAGGTACATTTGTACCTATGCAGCTTGTTATGGATGCAAAAAGATCTCGACCCCTTATCTCGGAAGCGGATGGAGATATTTTATTGAAATTTGGCCAATATATTCTGGACCAAAAATGTAGAGATGTCACGAAATTTCAGCCCTCTACGTCTTTTCAAAAAAAAGTTATTGCAATTTTAAAACGGAATAGTTACAATTGTACCTATTCAGCCGGATAAGGGTTAAAAAAGAAAAACTTAAATATCACATGGTCATAAGTATTCAGACCCTTTGCTCAGACACTCATATTTAAGTCACATGCTGTCCATTTCTTTGTGATCCTCATTGAGATAGTTCTACTCCTTCATTGGAGTCCAGCTGTGTTTCACAGCTCACAGTGCATGTCAGACCAAATGAGAATCATGAGGTCAAAGGAACTGGCCAAGGAGCTCAGAGACAGAATTGTGGCAAGGCACAGATTTGGCCAAGGTTACAACAGAATTTCTGCAGTACTCAAGGTTCCTAAGAGCACAGTGGCCTCCATAATCCTTGCATGGAAGAAGTTTGGGACCACCAGAAGTCTTCCTAGACCTGGCCATCCAGCCAAACTGAGCAATTGTGGGAGAATAGCTTTGGTGAGAGAGATAAAGAAGAACCCCAAGATCACTGTGGCTGAGCTCCAGAGATGCAGTAGGGAGATGGGAGAAAGTTCCAAAACGTCAACTATCACTGCAGCCCTCCACCAGTCAGGCCTTTATGGCAGAGTGGCCCAACGGAAGCCTCTCCTCAGTGTAAGACAAATGAAAGCTCTCATAGAGTTTGATAAAAAACACATGAATGACTCCCAGACTATGCAAAATAAAATTCTCTGGTCTGATGAGAAGAAGATAGACCTTTTTGGTGATAATTCTAAGCGGTATGTGTGGAGAAAAACAGGCACTGCTCATCACCTGCCCAATTCAATCCCAACATTGAAACATGGTGGTGGCAGCATCATGCTATGGGGGTGTTTTTCAGCTGCAAGGACAGGACTACTGGTTGCCATTGAAGGAAACATGAATGCGGCCAAGGACATAGATATCCTGGATGAAAACCTCTTCCAGAGTACTCTGGACCTCAGACTTTGTCGAAGGTTCACCTTCCAACAAGACAATGACCCTAAGCACACAGCTAAAATAACAAAGGAGTGGCCTCAGAACAACTCTGTGATCATTCTTGACTGGCCCAGCCAGAGCTCTGACCTAAACCCAAGTGATCATCTCTGGAGAGCCTGAAAATGGCTGTCCACCAAAGTTCACCATCCAACCTGAAGGAACTGGAGAGGATCCGCAAGGAAAAATGGCAGATGATCCCCAAATCCAGGTGTGAAAAACTTGTTGCATCATTTCCCAAGAAGACTCATGGCTGTACTAGCTCAAAAGGGTGCTTCTACTCATTACTGAGCAAAGGATCTGAATACTTATGACCATGTGATATTTCAGTTTTTCTTTTTTAATAAATTTGCAAACATTTCTACATTTCTGTTTTTTTTTCAGTCAAGATGGCATGCAGAGTGTACATTAATTAGAAAAAAATGAACTTTTTTGAATTTACCAAATGGCTACAATGAAACAAAGAGTGAAAAATGTAAAGGTGTCTGAATACTTTCCGTACCCACTGTACATATGTTTTGGGTTTGATACTTAGTTCCTATGATAAATTGTTGTGTTTTTGATATTGCGTATTTTGGAAGCAAAGTGTATGGAATTTAGAGAAATGTCATGCCCAATGTTTCTTTTTTTAAACTGAAGCGTTTTTAAAATGCGAAAGATGTCAATTTCTCTTGCAGTAAATACTCGTTTTTTTGCAGATTTTTCCTAAAGACTTGAATGAGACTAGTATAGTGGCTCAGTGGTTAGCACTGCAGCCTTGGTGCACTGGGGTCTTGGGTTCAAATCTCCCCAAGGACAACATCTGCAAGGAGTTTGTAAGTTCTCCCTGTGTTTGCATAGTTTCCTCCCGCATTCCAAACACCTACTGATAGGGAATTTAGATTGTGAGCCCCATCGGGGACAGCGATGATAATGTGTGCAAACTTTAAAGCGCTGTGGAATATGTTGGCGCTATATAAAAAATATATATTATTATTCTGAAAATTCACAAATAAAAAGCACATATGCGTTCTTAGTATGTTTCCGCTGTGGAAACACACAAAAACACATGAAATCCGCACATGACTATCAATAACGTTTTATCAAAGACAAATATCAGGAAGTATCCCAAAACAAAGCAGTTTTATTGGAAATATGATGCACCAAAGGGAGGCAAAAAGTGCAGCTGAAAAAAGCACAATGGGAAAAAACGGAAGTAACCTTATACAGGTGCTTCTCACAAAATTAGAACATTATCATAAAAGTTAATGTATTTCAGTTCTTCAATGCAAAAAGTGAAACTCATATATTATATAGAGCCATTACAGAGGGATCTATTTCAAGTGTTTATTTATGTTAATGTTGATGATTATGGCTTACAGCCAATGAAAACCGAAAAGTCATTATGTCAGTAAATTAGAACACTTTATAATGCCAGCTTGAAAAATGATTTTAAAATCCAAAATGTTGGCCTACTGAAATGTATGTTCAGTAAATGCACTCAATACTTGATCGGGGCTCCTTTTGCATCAATTACTGCATCAATGCGGCGTGGCTTGGAGGCGATCAGCCTGTGGAACTGCTGAGGTGTTATGGAAGCCCAGTTTGCTTTGATGGCAGCCTTCAGCTCGTCTGCATTGTTGGGTCTGGTGTCTCTCATATTCCTCTTGACAATACGGTTAAGGTCAGGCGAGCTTGCTGGCCAATCAAGCAGAGTGATACTGTTGTTTTTAAACCAGGTATTGGTACTTTTGGCAGTGTGGACAGATGCCAAGTCCAGCTGGAGAATGAAATTTCCATCTCCAAATAGCTTGTCGGCAGAGGGAAGCATGACGTGCTCTAAAATTTCTTGGTAAATGGCTGTGCTGACTTTAGTCTTGATAAAACACAGTGGACCTACACCAACAGATGACATGGCTCCCCAAACCATCACGGATTGTGGAAACCTCACACTAGATCTCAAGCCGCTTGGATTGTGTGCCTCTCCACTCTTCCTCCAGACTATGGAGCCTTGATTTCCAAATGAAATGCAAAATGTACTTTCATCTGAAAACAACACGTTGGACTACTGAGCAACAGTCCAGTTCTTTTTCTCCTTGGCCCAGGTAAGACGCTTCTGGCATTGTCGTTGGTTTGACACAAGGAATGTGACACTTGTAGCCCATGTCCTGGATATGTCTGTATGTGGTGGCTCTTGAAGCAATGACTCCAGCAGCAGTCCACTCCTTGTGAATCTCCCCCAAATTTTTCAATGGCCTTTTCTTAACAATCCTTTCAAGGATGAGGTTAACACGGTTGCTTGTGCACTTTTTTCTACCACACTTTTTTCTCCCACTCAACTTTCCATTAATATGCTTGGATACAGCACTTTGTGAACAGCCAGCTTCTTTAGCAATCACCTTTTGTGGCTTACCCTCCTTGTGGAGTGGGCCAATGACTGCCTTCTGGACATCTGTCAAGTCAGCAGTCTTCCCCATGACTGTGGAGCCTACTAAAACAGACTAAGGGACCTTTTTAAACAATTAGGAAGCCTTTGCAGGTGTTTTTTGTTAATTATTCCAATTTACTGAGACAATGACATTTGGGTTTTCATTGGCTGTAAGCCATAATCATCAACATTAACAGAAATAAACACTTGAAATAGATCACTATGTTTGTAATGACTCTATATAATATATGAGTTTCACTGAAGAACTGAAATAAATGAACTTTTTCATGATATTCTAATTTTGTGAGAAGCACTTGTATATCTAAGGCTATATGCCCTCAATGAGCATTTATTGCGTTTTTGACACTGTGTATTTTTGGTGCATCGAAAGCGGTGTATTACACTACCAGCAAAATAGATGGGATTTATAGATATGTCATTTCCTCTGTGCTTCTTTTTTACGCTGCGTGTAATCTGCAGTGCATTTTTTACAATCCACAGTATGTCAATTTCTTTTGCAGGTATCCTGAGTAATCTATGCGGAATATCCCCAAAGATTTCCATTAGATGCGGGTAATCAGTAAATAAAAACCGCATGTGTTTTAGTGCGTATCTGCAGTGGAAACTCATCAAAAATGCATGTATTCCGCACCTAAGAATGTCAGATACCAGGAAGTTTGAAAAATAAAGCAGCTTTATTTAAAGCATGACACACCACACAGGCAAAAACTTTACTTTTATGGCCCCATCATCTTTCACTGCACTTTCTGAACATCTTCACTGTCTCCATTGGGACTGACAATCTAAACTCCCTAACAGTATTGTCTTTGGAGTGTGGGAGGAAAGCTATACAACACGGGGAGAACATACACACTCCTTGCAGATGTTGTCCATGGTGGGATTTGATTCAGGATCTCAGTGCTGTAAAGCAACAGTTCTAACCACTGAGCCACCGTGCTGAGCTGAATTCACACATCTGCTTTCATGAATGTGTGCTGTAGGGTTTTTAAAATGATAGCTTACATATAAAATGGAGTAATTTATCCAAGTTTGGTCTGATTTGATACACTCGGTAATTATGATTAAAGCACCATGTGTAAGACGGACAGCACGCAGACGCCACCTGTTTCAGTCTATTTGAAACATAGATGTGTGAATGTGAACTATTTCCAATGTTTAGGTTGGATTCTACCATAGCTTTTTGTGTTTTTTTGTTGCGTTTTTCATGCTGTTTTTAACATTTTCATTTGTGACATTTTTGTAGCATTTTTTGGTCAGTGGAAAATTACAGTGGCAAACTAGGTGTTCATGAAAGGTATTTTTTCACTTATGTTTTTGTATAGTTCTGGAAAAATGACTTGAAAAGCTCATGTAAAAAAATGACACATAAAAAAAGCCTCTAAAAATTCTGTAAAAAAAAAGCTAGTTCCATGAATTATAATTGCATTTTAAAAGGCCAGAAAATAACAGTTTTCCCTCCCCATGTCTCCTGTAAGGGTGTCATCACTGTGGAATATATTAGTGTGCAGAAACCTTACAAATATCTCAGCTATTTATGCATGTTCCACACCGAGGGTCAACATTTAAGTGCTGTAGTTGTGTGAATACTTAAATCCATGTTATTAGTAGCTTCTATAATTGAATTGGAGCAGTAAGTGGAGCCGCGGTGCAGTACAGTAATTGATAGCGCTATTTTAATAAATTGTTGAGGTCGGCCTGAGTGCAGAGGGGCGCAGCGTGCATGCTTGACCTGCCGCAGCACGATCTGTAGGGGATTTTATTTTATTGCAGATGAGAATCATAAATCTTCGAGGGACGAACATCTTAGCAAGTTGCAGTAGGGAACAAGAAATTTTTATTATCCTATAAATGCACGACCTGGTATAAGCCGGGCGGTCCTGTGTCCCCAGCAGTAGAATAACACAGCTATTGAAAGATTAAATTGTTTGTCTGCACTTGTGATGGGATTTCTCAAACATTTCCTGCACCCTTCTTCTGTTCTCCTAAGTGCCCTGCACCGCGGAGTTAATAGTCTACCTGAGATTAATGGAGGTGATGACAGCTCATCCTGTGTACAGACAGCTTGTTACTGAATGAATGCAGACATTGGAGGATGACGCATTATTAGTGGCAGAATCTCCTCACAATTTCGAGGAGTTTTCCATTTTTATGTAAATTCTTCTCCAGTGGCATAACTTTAAGCTCGTAGTCCGCCAGGGAAAATTTTGAAAAGGGCCCACAACCATCACCGATCTTTACCTTCTTCCAGACATGGTCAATTTTCAATTTTGCACTTTGTTAATTGCTCCCCGTTTTCCTAGAGTCAAAAAGTAACAGTGGAGCAGTCACCATGTGGATATCGATGGAGCGCTAGCCAAAATACCTGTACGACAAATGCAATTTAAAAAAAGAGAAGACCTGTACGTAAGGTCGGCTGCACTTCCTAAATTGAAACACTGTAAATGTTTACTGTGTAACAAACACAAAAACTTATACAAGACAAAATCATTTAAAAGTGCGCAAATTGTGCCCAACCTGTTCCCTAGGCCAAAAATTGGCACTGGGGTATACGATAACCCATATGACCAGCATGATAACCAACAATGCCAAGTAAGTGTGGTAGATACAAGTGTGAATAGAAAATTCCCCTAAAGTGATGTCAAGTAGGAATCAGTAAAAAAAGAAAGGTGCAATGCATATGTAGAGACAATAAAAAGTGAAATATCAAAAAGTACACAAAAGAAAGTGATAATTGTGTGCAATAAAGTGCATCATAAAAAGCATCATGTGGGAATGAGGAGCACTTCTTCCAAGGGTCATAACTTTTTAAGTTTTTCTCTTTACATAGTCATATGAGGGTTTGTTTTCTGTGGGATAAGTTGTTGCTTTGAATGACTCCATTCATTTTTCCATACAATGTACTGGAAATGGGGGGTGATTCCAACTGGGATAAAAAGGTGAAAAGAAATACAATTCACCCTTATTTTTGTTTGTATGGGTTTGTATGGCAAAAATGATCTAACATGATTCTTCAGTTCTTTACCAGTACAGCAGTACATACATATCATTTTTTTTAAGTGATGGAAAAAAATCCGAGATTTGTTAGGAAAAAAAATTAATTTATGTGGACAATTCCTGGTATCTGTAACTTTTTCCTTTTCCCATCAATAAAAATGTGTGAGTGTTTTTTTGTGTGGCAAGCTGCAATTTTTATTGGTACCATTTTGGAATAGGTAAGATTTGTTTGCCACTTTTAGTTGAATTTTTTTCATGAGGTGTAGTGACAGAAAAAGGCAATTGTGGCTTTTTAAAGTTGATTTTGCTTTCAGTTGTTTAGCGCACTGGTAAAGTAATTTTATATTTTGATAAACTGGACTCTTGCATGTACAGCGATAACAAAAGTGGAGTACCCAGAGGAAACCCACAGAGAACATACAAATTCCTTGCAGATGTTGTCCTGGGTGGGATTTGGACTCGGGATCTGCAAAGCAACAGTGCTAACCACTGAGCCCCCATGCTGCTTTTGGCTCAGGGTCTAGCAATCTCACTTGCTGTAGGATCCCGATGCTGCACACATAAATGCTGTGCACACAGTTGTGGCTGCCTGATTATGAGTAGGTGGCTTCTCCACCCTTCCAATGTAGCTTTTGGTGGAAGTCCCAATTCCTATTAGTCCATATTGACTCTAGGTACGTTCCCAGTGCTTCCAGACCGGAGAAGGTAGCCGGTTGGTACGAGCTGGGGATAGCCAGTCATACAAGGGAAAAGGCAAGATGCGGTCTCACAGCAGGAACAACCAAGCCGGGAAACACTACAAATGTGATTTTCCCATTTTGATAGTAGGAGCAGGACCACCCAGTATTCAGAGGTGATCACAAAAGTACAGAAAAGGAGACATGAGGTGTCACAGCACAGATTTCCTTTTCCCAGAGAAGGTGAAGATATTAAAGTTGGGTTTCATGAGCATGAAGAAGGAATGCCGTTTTCCATCAGCTCCAGCCTTGCAGACTATCCTGCGTTTGTCAGCAGTTCTGCTCTGTATATTGTCAATTGTCATTAGATTAACAAGAATAAAATCAACACTCATAGGTTTCTGGCAGAGACGGTAATTTACATTGGGCTCCGGACATGTAACAGTCGGTGGCAGCTCACGTTACTGCTCTCCATGTGACGACAAGCTCCATCCTGTTGTGTGGCAGTATGGCAAACACTATTGCTTTGTTACCTGTGTCTTTCCTGCTAAGCTGATCAATTGTTTGCCGTATAAACCACAAACACCGGGTGTGATGAATGGAATCTAAGTGGAATTTACAAATGAGAGAACGCTTCCATCTTTCAGCTGAGTAATGCAGATCGTGTCAGTCATGGTGTCATAAAAAATACCCAAGGCGCCTTTCTGCTTAGTGAAACCACAAGAAAGGTGTCCTTATCTAGCTGCGTCTTGCTTTCTCAGGCAGATCAATGTTTGTAGAATTTAGCCATGGAGGATATTTTCACCAAATTGCAAATAACGTAAAATTAAAACGTTTATTTTTTTCAATATCATAAATTCCATCATGTTTGTTGTTTAATAGCCATTATTAATTATCCTAATGTGGATCTGTCATCAGATTTGACAATACAAACTGTATACATTAATTAATAGCTCTCTTAGACCTGATGACACTGGTGAACTTACTTTAAACATCTACAGTATGTTAGAATAGCTGTATATTAAGGTGAGCATTTATGGAGCCCAAGTACAGAGTGAAATAGCACATGAGTCCAAGTGTAATCAGTCTCCACCCAGTCTGACTGACAGCTGCAGCTTGTACTGAGCAGTGTGAGACCTCAGCAGCACAGGTGACAATGGGGAACTCAAGCAGTCTAGAAGGGCGGAGATGGAATTGAACTTTCATAAGGGATTCTATAGCCATTCTGATCAAGTAACATGAGATCTATTTAATGTGTGCCATTTCTCTCATGAAATCTGGTGACAGATCCGCTTTAATGTCTACCTTTTCTGTACCAACAAAAATAGTTGCTAGCTGGAGTCATTACTACTATTGCATAACTGAGTTCCAATATTTATGGGCCCTATAAATTGGGAATTATAAATAATATTTGATACTAAATTTTCTAATTACAATTTGCTAAATGGTATACACTAGGTGGTGCCTGCCAAGTGAAGACTGTCTAAGGGCTCATACTCATTTGCAAGAAAAACAGACAAGTGCAATGCGATAAAAAATCGGACTGCACTTTGACCAATGTTATTCAATGAGTTACATCTTATCTGTGATTTTTTTCTCAGCTGAAATCAGACTGAGAAATAAATCGCAGCATGCTGTGATTTGCTGCATATCTCGGACGAGACTCACCAATGTAAGTCAATGGATGCGAGAAAAAAACATACCGCACTCGCACCATGCGAGTGCTGTCCATTTTTTTACAAATCGGTGTCCTTTGAAAAGCCGGTAATTCATGTGCGGTGTACAGTAAAATCACATAGACAGGTTAGAATAGGATAGAATAGAAATATACCCATAGAATACATATACAGTTAGGTCCATATATATTTGGACAGAGACAACATTTTTCCAATTTTGGTTATAAACATTACCACAATGAATTTTAAACAAAACAATTCAGATGCAGTTGAAGTTCAGACTTTCAGCTTTCATTTGAGGGTATCCACATTAAAATTGGATGAAGAGTTTAGGAGTTTCAACTCCTTAACATGTGCCACCCTGTTTTTAAAGGGACCAAAAGTAATTGGACAGATTCAATAATTTTAAATAAAATGTTCATTTCTAGTACTTGGTTGAAAACCCTCTGTTGGCAATGACTGCCTGAAGTCTTGAACTCATGGACATCACCAGACGCTGTGTTTCCTCCTTTTTCATGCTCTGCCAGGCCTTCACTGCGGTGGTTTTCAGTTGCTGTTTGTTTGTGGGCCTTTTTGTCTGAAGTTTAGTCTTTAACAAGTGAAATGCATGCTCAATTGGGTTGAGATCAGGTGACTGACTTGGCCATTCAAGAATATTCCACTTCTTTGCTTTAATTAACTCCTGGGTTGCTTTGGCTTTATGTTTTGGGTCATTGTCCATCTGCAGTATGAAACGACGACCAATCAGTTTGGCTGCATTTGGCTGGATCTGAGCACACAGTATGTCTCGGAATACCTCAGAATTCATTCGGCTGCTTCTGTCCTGTGTCACATCATCAATAAACACTAGTGACCCAGTGCCACTGGCAGCCATGCATGCCCAAGCCATCACACTGCCTCTGCCGTGTTTTACAGATGATGTGGTATGCTTTGGGTCATGAGCTGTACCACGCCTTTGCCATACTTTTCTCTTTCCATCATTCTGGTAGAGGTTGATCTTGCTTTCATCTGTCCAAAGAATGTTCTTCCAGAACTGTGCTGGCTTTTTTAGATGTTTTTTAGCAAAGTTCAGTCTAGACTTTTTATTCTTGATGCTTATGAGTGGCTTGCACCGTGCAGTGAACCCTCTGTATTTACTTTCATGCAGTCTTCTCTTTATGGTAGATTTGGATATTGATACGCCTACCTCCTGGAGAGTGTTGGTCACTTGGTTGGCTGTTGTGAAGGGGTTTCTCTTCACCATGGAGATTATTCTGCGATCACCCACCACTGTTGTCTTCCGTGGGCGCCCAGGTCTTTTTGCATTGATGAGTTCACCAGTGCTTTCTTTCTTTCTCAGGATGTACCAAACTGTAGATTTTGCCACTCCTAATATTGTAGCAATTTCTCGGATGGGTTTTTTCTGTTTTCGCAGCTTAAGGATGGCTTGATTCACCTGCAAGGAGAGCTCCTTTGACCGCATGTTTACTTCACAGCAAAACCTTCCAAATGCAAACACCACACCTCAAATCAACTCCAGGCCCTTTATCTGCTTAAGTGAGAATGACATAACGAAAGGATTGCCCACACCTGCCCATGAAATAGCCTTGGAGTCAATTGTCCAATTACTTTTGGTCCCTTTAAAAACAGGGTGGCACATGTTAAGGAGTTGAAACTCCTAAACCCTTCATCCAATTTTAATGAGGATACCCTCAAATGAAAGCTGAAAGTCTGAACTTCAACTGCATCTGAATTGTTTTGTTTAAAATTCATTGTGGTAATGTCTGTAACCAAAATTAGAAAAATGTTGTCTCTGTCCAAATATATATGGACCTACCTGTATATATATATATATATATATAGAGATAGAGAGATACAGTATATATATACAGTACAGACCAAAA